>NC_047070.1:17974225-18591480 GCF_902459465.1 Asterias rubens | reverse complement strand
AAACTTTTAAAATAAGTATTAAGATAACAAGTCTCTCGTCTTTTTTTTCACAACAAATCATTTTTTCTTTTTGTGAATTCATTATTTAAAGACACATTTCGATGCAATTTTCAGAGAAGAATTTTTATTCTATGGTTCTGTAAGAAAAAAGAGGGGATTTAAAACACTGAAAAAGAAGAATGCAAATGTTCTCCTTCAGATACAACGTTACATATCCTCCCCCCTCCCCCCACCAACTAATCTTCTTCAAGAACTCGTTCTTCTTCGTTTTTTTCTTTTCATATTTCTGTTGCAAAAAGTTTCAACTCTTTGGTGCATATCTGTAGCACTGGTTACAAGAGTACCTCTTTTGCTCAAAATGGAAACTTGAAAAAACAAAATGCAAATGTTCTCCTTCAGACACACCGTTAAGTTACCCCCCCCCCCCCCAACCTCCCCTGATGGAACTGGGTTGTCTTGGAGTATGACAATAAACTACACCCCAGGCTTACCTGGCTCAACATCTGTCAGTGCCTGGTTTGGGCCTAGAAGAAGACAACAGTTCTCCTCGATCATTGGCCTTCTTCACCTCAAGATGTAACACCTACTGGCCAATTTCTCCTTCAGTAACTAGGGTATCAACTTGGGACTAATCTTCTTCAAGAACTTGTTCTTCTTCCTTTTTTTCCATTATGTTTCTGTTGGAAAAAGTTTCAACTCTTTGGTGCATATCTGTAGCACTGATTACAAGAGTGCCTCTTTTGCTCAAAATGGAAACTTGAAAAAAAAGAATGCAAATGTTCTCCTTCAGACACACTGTTAAGTAACCCCCCCCCCCCCCAACTAATCTTCTTCAAGAACTCGTTCTTCTTCGTTTTTTTCTTTTCATATTTCTGTTGCAAAAAGTTTCAACTCTTTGGTGCATATCTGTAGCACTGGTTACAAGAGTACCTCTTTTGCTCAAAATGGAAACTTGAAAAGAAAGAATGCAAATGTTCTCCTTCAGACACACCGTTAAGTTACCCCCCCCCCCCCCTCCCCGATGGAACTGGGTTGTCTTGGAGTATGACAATAAACTACACCCCAGGCTAACCTGGCTCAACATCTGTCAGTGCTTGGTTTGGGCCTTGAAGAAGACAACAGTTCTCCTCGATCATTGGCCTTGTTCACCTTAAGATGTAACACCTACTGGCCAAATTCTCCTTCACTAACTAGGGTATCAACTTGGGACTAATCTTCTTCAGGAACTTGTTCTTCTTCGTTTTTTTCTTTTCATGTTTCTGTTGGAAAAAGTTTCAACTCTTTGGTGCATATCTGTAGCACTGATTACAAGAGTGCCTCTTTTGCTCAAAATGGGAACTTGAAAAAAAAAGAATGCAAATGTTCTCCTTCAGACACACCGTTAAGTTACCCCCCCCCCCCTCCCCTGATGGAACTGGGTTGTCTTGGAGTATGACAATAAACTACACCCCAGGCTTACCTGGCTCAACATCTGTCAGTGCCTGGTTTGGGCCTAGAAGAAGACAACAGTTCTCCTCGATCATTGGCCTTCTTCACCTCAAGATGTAACACCTACTGGCCAATTTCTCCTTCAGTAACTAGGGTATCAACTTGGGACTAATCTTCTTCAAGAACTTGTTCTTCTTCGTTTTTTTCTTTTCATGTTTCTGTTGCAAAAAGTTTCAACTCTTTGGTGCATATCTGTAGCACTGATTACAAGAGTGCCTCTTTTGCTCAAAATGGAAACTTGAAAAAAAAGAATGCAAATGTTCTCCTTCAGACACACTGTTAAGTAACCCCCCCCCCCCAACTAATCTTCTTCAAGAACTCGTTCTTCTTCGTTTTTTTCTTTTCATATTTCTGTTGCAAAAAGTTTCAACTCTTTGGTGCATATCTGTAGCACTGGTTACAAGAGTACCTCTTTAGCTCAAAATGGAAACTTGAAAAGAAAGAATGCAAATGTTCTCCTTCAGACACACCGTTAAGTTACCCCCCCCCCCCCCCTCCCCGATGGAACTGGGTTGTCTTGGAGTATGACAATAAACTACACCCCAGGCTAACCTGGCTCAACATCTGTCAGTGCTTGGTTTGGGCCTTGAAGAAGACAACAGTTCTCCTCGATCATTGGCCTTGTTCACCTCAAGATGTAACACCTACTGGCCAAATTCTCCTTCACTAACTAGGGTATCAACTTGGGACTAATCTTCTTCAGGAACTTGTTCTTCTTCATTTTTTTCTTTTCATGTTTCTGTTGCAAAAAGTTTCAACTCTTTGGTGCATATCTGTAGCACTGATTACAAGAGTGCCTGTTTTGCTCAAAATGGGAACTTGAAAAAAAAAGAATGCAAATGTTCTCCTTCAGACACACCGTTAAGTTACCCCCCCCCCCCCCCCTCCCCTGATGGAACTGGGTTGTCTTGGAGTATGACAATAAACTACACCCCAGGCTTACCTGGCTCAACATCTGTCAGTGCCTGGTTTGGGCCTAGAAGAAGACAACAGTTCTCCTCGATCATTGGCCTTCTTCACCTCAAGATGTAACACCTACTGGCCAATTTCTCCTTCAGTAACTAGGGTATCAACTTGGGACTAATCTTCTTCAAGAACTTGTTCTTCTTCGTTTTTTTCTTTTCATGTTTCTGTTGCAAAAAGTTTAAACCCTTTGGTGCATATTTGTAGCACTGGTTACAAGAGTACCTCTTTTGCTCAAAATGGAAACTTGAAAAAAAAAGAATGCAAATGTTCTCCTTCAGACACACCGTTAAGTTACCCCCCCCCCCCCCTCTCCGCGATGGAACTGGGTTGTCTTGGAGTATGACAATAAACTACACCTCAGGCTAACCTGGCTCAACATCTGTCAGTGCTTGGTTTGGGCCTAGAAGAAGACAACAGTTCTCCTTGATCGTTGGCCTTCTTCACCTCAAGATGTAAGACCTACTGGCCAATTTCTCCTTCAGTAACTAGGGTATCAACTTGGGACTAATCTTCTTCAAGAACTTGTTCTTCTTCGTTTTTTTCTTTTCATGTTTCTGCTGCAAAAAGTTTCAACTCTTTGGTGCATATCTGTAGCACTGATTACAAGAGTGCCTCTTTTGCTCAAAATGGACACTTGAAAAAAAAAGAATGCAAATGTTCTCCTTCAGACACACCGTTACGTTACCCCCCCCCCCCTCCCCCTAATCAATCTTCTTCAAGAACTCGTTCTTCTTCGTTTTTTTCTGATCACGTTTCTGTTGCAAAAAGTTTAATCTCTTTGGTGCATATCTGTAGCACTGATTATCTGAGATAGTTTCTCTTTTGCTCATAATTGGAATCCTGAAAAGGAAGATATACAGGTTCTCCTTTGTAACAAGTCTATTTCCTTCTTTTTTAATGATGGGCCTATTTTTCTCTCTTTTATCATTTATCTGATGTGGTGTTCTATCAACCTGATGTTGCTTCTGGTGATGCCTGTCTTCAAATGAGAGATGTACTTGATGTCCCACTGTGATCATTAAAGGTAAACTTTTAAAATAAATATTAAGATAACAAGTCTCTCGTCTTTTTATCACTACAAATCATTTTTTCTTTTTGTGAATTCATTATTTAAAGACCCATTTCGATGCAATTTTCTTTGAAGAATTTTTATTCTATAGTTCTGTAAGAAAAAAGAGGGGATTTTAAACACTGAAAAAGAAGAATGCAAATGTTCTCCTTCAGATACACCGTTACATTACCTCCCCCCTCCCCCCACCAACTAATCTTCTTCAAGAACTTGTTCTTCTTCGTTTTTTTCTTTTCATATTTCTGTTGCAAAAAGTTTCAACTCTTTGGTGCATATCTGTAGCACTGGTTACAAGAGTACCTCTTTTGCTCAAAATGGAAACTTGAAAAAAAAAGAATGCAAATGTTCTCCTTCAGACACCGTTAAGTTACCCCCCAACCTCCCCCCTCCCCGATGGAACTGGGTTGTCTTGGAGTATGACAATAAACTACACCCCAGGCTAACCTGGCTCAACATCTGTCAGTGCCTGGTTTGGGCCTAGAAGAAAACAACAGTTCTCCTCGATCATTGGCCTTCTTCACCTCAAGATGTAACACCTACTGGCCAATTTCTCCTTCAGTAACTAGGGTATCAACTTGGGACTAATCTTCTTCAAGAACTTGTTCTTCTTCGTTTTTTTCTTTTCATGTTTCTGTTGGAAAAAGTTTCAACTCTTTGGTGCATATCTGTAGCACTGATTACAAGAGTGCCTCTTTTGCTCAAAATGGAAACTTGAAAAAAAAAGAATGCAAATGTTCTCCTTCAGACACACTGTTAAGTAACCCCCCCCCCCCCCCCAACTAATCTTCTTCAAGAACTCGTTCTTCTTCGTTTTTTTCTTTTCATATTTCTGTTGCAAAAAGTTTCAACTCTTTGGTGCATATCTGTAGCACTGGTTACAAGAGTACCTCTTTTGCTCAAAATGGAAACTTGAAAAGAAAGAATGCAAATGTTCTCCTTCAGACACACCGTTAAGTTACCCCCCCCCCCCCTCCCCGATGGAACTGGGTTGTCTTGGAGTATGACAATAAACTACACCCCAGGCTAACCTGGCTCAACATCTGTCAGTGCTTGGTTTGGGCCTTGAAGAAGACAACAGTTCTCCTCGATCATTGGCCTTGTTCACCTTAAGATGTAACACCTACTGGCCAAATTCTCCTTCACTAACTAGGGTATCAACTTGGGACTAATCTTCTTCAGGAACTTGTTCTTCTTCGTTTTTTTCTTTTCATGTTTCTGTTGGAAAAAGTTTCAACTCTTTGGTGCATATCTGTAGCACTGATTACAAGAGTGCCTCTTTTGCTCAAAATGGTAACTTGAAAAAAAAAGAATGCAAATGTTCTCCTTCAGACACACCGTTAAGTTACCCCCCCCCCCCCTCCCCTGATGGAACTGGGTTGTCTTGGAGTATGACAATAAACTACACCCCAGGCTTACCTGGCTCAACATCTGTCAGTGCCTGGTTTGGGCCTAGAAGAAGACAACAGTTCTCCTCGATCATTGGCCTTCTTCACCTCAAGATGTAACACCTACTGGCCAATTTCTCCTTCAGTAACTAGGGTATCAACTTGGGACTAATCTTCTTCAAGAACTTGTTCTTCTTCGTTTTTTTCTTTTCATGTTTCTGTTGCAAAAAGTTTCAACTCTTTGGTGCATATCTGTAGCACTGATTACAAGAGTGCCTCTTTTGCTCAAAATGGAAACTTGAAAAAAAAGAATGCAAATGTTCTCCTTCAGACACACTGTTAAGTAACCCCCCCCCCCCCAACTAATCTTCTTCAAGAACTCGTTCTTCTTCGTTTTTTTCTTTTCATATTTCTGTTGCAAAAAGTTTCAACTCTTTGGTGCATATCTGTAGCACTGGTTACAAGAGTACCTCTTTAGCTCAAAATGGAAACTTGAAAAGAAAGAATGCAAATGTTCTCCTTCAGACACACCGTTAAGTTACCCCCCCCCCCCCTCCCCGATGGAACTGGGTTGTCTTGGAGTATGACAATAAACTACACCCCAGGCTAACCTGGCTCAACATCTGTCAGTGCTTGGTTTGGGCCTTGAAGAAGACAACAGTTCTCCTCGATCATTGGCCTTGTTCACCTCAAGATGTAACACCTACTGGCCAAATTCTCCTTCACTAACTAGGGTATCAACTTGGGACTAATCTTCTTCAGGAACTTGTTCTTCTTCGTTTTTTTCTTTTCATGTTTCTGTTGCAAAAAGTTTCAACTCTTTGGTGCATATCTGTAGCACTGATTACAAGAGTGCCTCTTTTGCTCAAAATGGGAACTTGAAAAAAAAGAATGCAAATGTTCTCCTTCAGACACACCGTTAAGTTACCCCCCCCCCCCCCTCCCCTGATGGAACTGGGTTGTCTTGGAGTATGACAATAAACTACACCCCAGGCTTACCTGGCTCAACATCTGTCAGTGCCTGGTTTGGGCCTAGAAGAAGACAACAGTTCTCCTCGATCATTGGCCTTCTTCACCTCAAGATGTAACACCTACTGGCCAATTTCTCCTTCAGTAACTAGGGTATCAACTTGGGACTAATCTTCTTCAAGAACTTGTTCTTCTTCGTTTTTTTCTTTTCATGTTTCTGTTGCAAAAAGTTTCAACTCTTTGGTGCATATCTGTAGCACTGATTACAAGAGTGCCTCTTTTGCTCAAAATGGAAACTTGAAAAAACAAAATGCAAATGTTCTCCTTCAGACACACCGTTAAGTTACCCCCCCCCCCTCCCCTGATGGAACTGGGTTGTCTTGGAGTATGACAATAAACTACACCCCAGGCTTACCTGGCTCAACATCTGTCAGTGCCTGGTTTGGGCCTAGAAGAAGACAACAGTTCTCCTCGATCATTGGCCTTCTTCATCTCAAGATGTAACACCTACTGGCCAATTTCTCCTTCAGTAACTAGGGTATCAACTTGGGACTAATCTTCTTCAAGAACTTGTTCTTCTTCGTTTTTTTCTTTTCATGTTTCTGTTGGAAAAAGTTTCAACTCTTTGGTGCATATCTGTAGCACTGATTACAAGAGTGCCTCTTTTGCTCAAAATGGAAACTTAAAAAAAAAGAATGCAAATGTTCTCCTTCAGACACACTGTTAAGTAACCCCCCCCCCCCAACTAATCTTCTTCAAGAACTTGTTCTTCGTTTTTTTCTTTTCATATTTCTGTTGCAAAAAGTTTCAACTCTTTGGTGCATATCTGTAGCACTGGTTACAAGAGTACCTCTTTTGCTCAAAATGGAAACTTGAAAAAAAAAGAATGCAAATGTTCTCCTTCAGACACACCGTTAAGTTACCCCCCCCCCCCTACCCGATGGAACTGGGTTGTCTTGGAGTATGACAATAAACTACACCCCAGGCTAACCTGGCTCAACATCTGTCAGTGCTTGGTTTGGGCCTTGAAGAAGACAACAGTTCTCCTCGATCATTGGCCTTCTTCACCTCAAGATGTAACACCTACTGGCCAAATTCTCCTTCACTAACTAGGGTATCAACTTGGGACTAATCTTCTTCAGGAACTTGTTCTTCTTCGTTTTTTTCTTTTCATGTTTCTGTTGGAAAAAGTTTCAACTCTTTGGTGCATATCTGTAGCACTGATTACAAGAGTGCCTCTTTTGCTCAAAATGGGAACTTGAAAAAAAAAGAATGCAAATGTTCTCCTTCAGACACACCGTTAAGTTACCCCCCCCCCCCCTCCCCTGATGGAACTGGGTTGTCTTGGAGTATGACAATAAACTACACCCCAGGCTTACCTGGCTCAACATCTGTCAGTGCCTGGTTTGGGCCTAGAAGAAGACAACAGTTCTCCTCGATCATTGGCCTTCTTCACCTCAAGATGTAACACCTACTGGCCAATTTCTCCTTCAGTAACTAGGGTATCAACTTGGGACTAATCTTCTTCAAGAACTTGTTCTTCTTCGTTTTTTTCTTTTCATGTTTCTGCTGCAAAAAGTTTCAACTCTTTGGTGCATATCTGTAGCACTGATTACAAGAGTGCCTCTTTTGCTCAAAATGGAAACTTGAAAAAAAAGAATGCAAATGTTCTCCTTCAGACACACTGTTAAGTAACCCCCCCCCCCCCCCAACTAATCTTCTTCAAGAACTCGTTCTTCTTCGTTTTTTTCTTTTCATATTTCTGTTGCAAAAAGTTTCAACTCTTTGGTGCATATCTGTAGCACTGGTTACAAGAGTACCTCTTTTGCTCAAAATGGAAACTTGAAAAGAAAGAATGCAAATGTTCTCCTTCAGTAACTAGGGTATCAACTTGGGACTAATCTTCTTCAAGAACTTGTTCTTCTTCGTTTTTTTCTTTTCATGTTTCTGTTGCAAAAAGTTTCAACTCTTTGGTGCATATCTGTAGCACTGATTACAAGAGTGCCTCTTTTGCTCAAAATGGAAACTTGAAAAAACAAAATGCAAATGTTCTCCTTCAGACACACCGTTAAGTTACCCCCCCCCCCTCCCCTGATGGAACTGGGTTGTCTTGGAGTATGACAATAAACTACACCCCAGGCTTACCTGGCTCAACATCTGTCAGTGCCTGGTTTGGGCCTAGAAGAACACAACAGTTCTCCTCGATCATTGGCCTTCTTCATCTCAAGATGTAACACCTACTGGCCAATTTCTCCTTCAGTAACTAGGGTATCAACTTGGGACTAATCTTCTTCAAGAACTTGTTCTTCTTCGTTTTTTTCTTTTCATGTTTCTGTTGCAAAAAGTTTCAACTCTTTGGTGCATATCTGTAGCACTGATTACAAGAGTGCCTCTTTTGCTCAAAATGGGAACTTGAAAAAAAAAGAATGCAAATGTTCTCCTTCAGACACACCGTTAAGTTACCCCCCCCCCCCCCTCCCCTGATGGAACTGGGTTGTCTTGGAGTATGACAATAAACTACACCCCAGGCTTACCTGGCTCAACATCTGTCAGTGCCTGGTTTGGGCCTAGAAGAAGACAACAGTTCTCCTCGATCATTGGCCTTCTTCACCTCAAGATGTAACACCTACTGGCCAATTTCTCCTTCAGTAACTAGGGTATCAACTTGGGACTAATCTTCTTCAAGAACTTGTTCTTCTTCGTTTTTTTCTTTTCATGTTTCTGTTGCAAAAAGTTTCAACTCTTTGGTGCATATCTGTAGCACTGATTACAAGAGTGCCTCTTTTGCTCAAAATGGAAACTTGAAAAAAAAGAATGCAAATGTTCTCCTTCAGACACACTGTTAAGTAACCCCCCCCCCCCCCAACTAATCTTCTTCAAGAACTCGTTCTTCTTCGTTTTTTTCTTTTCATATTTCTGTTGCAAAAAGTTTCAACTCTTTGGTGCATATCTGTAGCACTGGTTACAAGAGTACCTCTTTTGCTCAAAATGGAAACTTGAAAAGAAAGAATGCAAATGTTCTCCTTCAGACACACCGTTAAGTTACCCCCCCCCCCCCTCCCCGATGGAACTGGGTTGTCTTGGAGTATGACAATAAACTACACCCCAGGCTAACCTGGCTCAACATCTGTCAGTGCTTGGTTTGGGCCTTGAAGAAGACAACAGTTCTCCTCGATCATTGGCCTTGTTCACCTTAAGATGTAACACCTACTGGCCAAATTCTCCTTCACTAACTAGGGTATCAACTTGGGACTAATCTTCTTCAGGAACTTGTTCTTCTTCGTTTTTTTCTTTTCATGTTTCTGTTGGAAAAAGTTTCAACTCTTTGGTGCATATCTGTAGCACTGATTACAAGAGTGCCTCTTTTGCTCAAAATGGGAACTTGAAAAAAAAAGAATGCAAATGTTCTCCTTCAGACACACCGTTAAGTTACCCCCCCCCCCTCCCCTGATGGAACTGGGTTGTCTTGGAGTATGACAATAAACTACACCCCAGGCTTACCTGGCTCAACATCTGTCAGTGCCTGGTTTGGGCCTAGAAGAAGACAACAGTTCTCCTCGATCATTGGCCTTCTTCACCTCAAGATGTAACACCTACTGGCCAATTTCTCCTTCAGTAACTAGGGTATCAACTTGGGACTAATCTTCTTCAAGAACTTGTTCTTCTTCGTTTTTTTCTTTTCATGTTTCTGTTGCAAAAAGTTTCAACTCTTTAGTGCATATCTGTAGCACTGATTACAAGAGTGCCTCTTTTGCTCAAAATGGAAACTTGAAAAGAAAGAATGCAAATGTTCTCCTTCAGATACACTGTTAAGTAACCCCCCCCCCCCCCAACTAATCTTCTTCAAGAACTCGTTCTTCTTCGTTTTTTTCTTTTCATATTTCTGTTGCAAAAAGTTTCAACTCTTTGGTGCATATCTGTAGCACTGGTTACAAGAGTACCTCTTTTGCTCAAAATGGAAACTTGAAAAGAAAGAATGCAAATGTTCTCCTTCAGACACACCGTTAAGTTACCCCCCCCCCCCCCCCTCCCCGATGGAACTGGGTTGTCTTGGAGTATGACAATAAACTACACCCCAGGCTAACCTGGCTCAACATCTGTCAGTGCTTGGTTTGGGCCTTGAAGAAGACAACAGTTCTCCTCGATCATTGGCCT
Organism: Asterias rubens; assembly: GCF_902459465.1. NCBI lineage: Eukaryota > Metazoa > Echinodermata > Asteroidea > Forcipulatida > Asteriidae > Asterias > Asterias rubens. The sequence goes on along the minus strand of NC_047070.1, from coordinate 18,581,448 downwards.
TGTTCACCTCAAGATGTAACACCTACTGGCCAAATTCTCCTTCACTAACTAGGGTATCAACTTGGGACTAATCTTCTTCAGGAACTTGTTCTTCTTCGTTTTTTTCTTTTCATGTTTCTGTTGCAAAAAGTTTCAACTCTTTGGTGCATATCTGTAGCACTGATTACAAGAGTGCCTCTTTTGCTCAAAATGGGAACTTGAAAAAAAAAGAATGCAAATGTTCTCCTTCAGACACACCGTTAAGTTACCCCCCCCCCCCTCCCCTGATGGAACTGGGTTGTCTTGGAATATGACAATAAACTACACCCCAGGCTTACCTGGCTCAACAGCTGTCAGTGCCTGGTTTGGGCCTAGAAGAAGACAACAGTTCTCCTCGATCATTGGCCTTCTTCACCTCAAGATGTAACACCTACTGGCCAATTTCTCCTTCAGTAACTAGGGTATCAACTTGGGACTAATCTTCTTCAAGAACTTGTTCTTCTTCGTTTTTTTCTTTTCATGTTTCTGTTGCAAAAAGTTTAAACCCTTTGGTGCATATTTGTAGCACTGGTTACAAGAGTACCTCTTTTGCTCAAAATGGAAACTTGAAAAAAAAAGAATGCATATGTTCTCCTTCAGACACACCGTTAAGTTACCCCCCCCCCCCCTCTCCCCGATGGAACTGGGTTGTCTTGGAGTATGACAATAAACTACACCCCAGGCTAACCTGGCCCAACATCTGTCAGTGCTTGGTTTGGGCCTTGAAGAAGACAACAGTTCTCCTCGATCATTGGCCTTGTTTACCTTAAGATGTAACACCTACTGGCCAAATTCTCCTTCACTAACTAGGGTATCAACTTGGGACTAATCTTCTTCAGGAACTTGTTCTTCTTCGTTTTTTTCTTTTCATGTTTCTGTTGGAAAAAGTTTCAACTCTTTGGTGCATATCTGTAGCACTGATTACAAGAGTGCCTCTTTTGCTCAAAATGGGAACTTGAAAAAAAAAGAATGCAAATGTTCTCCTTCAGACACACCGTTAAGTTACCCCCCCCCTCCCCTGATGGAACTGGGTTGTCTTGGAGTATGACAATAAACTACACCCCAGGCTTACCTGGCTCAACATCTGTCAGTGCCTGGTTTGGGCCTAGAAGAAGACAACAGTTCTCCTCGATCATTGGCCTTCTTCACCACAAGATGTAACACCTACTGGCCAATTTCTCCTTCAGTAACTAGGGTATCAACTTGGGACTAATCTTCTTCAAGAACTTGTTCTTCTTCGTTTTTTTCTTTTCATGTTTCTGTTGCAAAAAGTTTCAACTCTTTAGTGCATATCTGTAGCACTGATTACAAGAGTGCCTCTTTTGCTCAAAATGGAAACTTGAAAAGAAAGAATGCAAATGTTCTCCTTCAGATACACTGTTAAGTAACCCCCCCCCCCCCCAACTAATCTTCTTCAAGAACTCGTTCTTCTTCGTTTTTTTCTTTTCATATTTCTGTTGCAAAAAGTTTCAACTCTTTGGTGCATATCTGTAGCACTGGTTACAAGAGTACCTCTTTTGCTCAAAATGGAAACTTGAAAAGAAAGAATGCAAATGTTCTCCTTCAGACACACCGTTAAGTTACCCCCCTCCCCCCCCCCCTCCCCGATGGAACTGGGTTGTCTTGGAGTATGACAATAAACTACACCCCAAGCTAACCTGGCTCAACATCTGTCAGTGCTTGGTTTGGGCCTTGAAGAAGACAACAGTTCTCCTCGATCATTGGCCTTGTTCACCTCAAGATGTAACACCTACTGGCCAAATTCTCCTTCACTAACTAGGGTATCAACTTGGGACTAATCTTCTTCAGGAACTTGTTCTTCTTCGTTTTTTTCTTTTCATGTTTCTGTTGCAAAAAGTTTCAACTCTTTGGTGCATATCTGTAGCACTGATTACAAGAGTGCCTCTTTTGCTCAAAATGGGAACTTGAAAAAAAAAGAATGCAAATGTTCTCCTTCAGACACACCGTTAAGTTACCCCCCCCCCCCCTCCCCTGATGGAACTGGGTTGTCTTGGAGTATGACAATAAACTACACCCCAGGCTTACCTGGCTCAACATCTGTCAGTGCCTGGTTTGGGCCTAGAAGAAGACAACAGTTCTCCTCGATCATTGGCCTTCTTCACCTCAAGATGTAACACCTACTGGCCAATTTCTCCTTCAGTAACTAGGGTATCAACTTGGGACTAATCTTCTTCAAGAACTTGTTCTTCTTCGTTTTTTTCTTTTCATGTTTCTGTTGCAAAAAGTTTAAACCCTTTGGTGCATATTTGTAGCACTGGTTACAAGAGTACCTCTTTTGCTCAAAATGGAAACTTGAAAAAAAAAGAATGCATATGTTCTCCTTCAGACACACCGTTAAGTTACCCCCCCCCCCCTCTCCCCGATGGAACTGGGTTGTCTTGGAGTATGACAATAAACTACACCTCAGGCTAACCTGGCTCAACATATGTCAGTGCTTGGTTTGGGCCTAGAAGAAGACAACTGTTCTCCTTGATCGTTGGCCTTCTTCACCTCAAGATGTAAGACCTACTGGCCAATTTCTCCTTCAGTAACTAGGGTATCAACTTGGGACTAATCTTCTTCAAGAACTTGTTCTTCTTCGTTTTTTTCTTTTCATGTTTCTGCTGCAAAAAGTTTCAACTCTTTGGTGCATATCTGTAGCACTGATTACAAGAGTGCCTCTTTTGCTCAAAATGGACACTTGAAAAAAAAAGAATGCAAATGTTCTCCTTCAGACACACCGTTACGTTACCCCCCCCCCCCCCCCCTCCCCCTAATCAATCTTCTTCAAGAACTCGTTCTTCTTCGTTTTTTTCTGATCACGTTTCTGTTGCAAAAAGTTTAATCTCTTTGGTGCATATCTGTAGCACTGATTATCTGAGATAGTTTCTCTTTTGCTCATAATGGAATCCTGAAAAGGAAGATATACAGGTTCTCCTTTGTAACAAGTCTATTTCCTTCTTTTTTAATGATGGGCCTATTTTTCTCTCTTTTATCATTTATCTGATGTGGTGTTCTATCAACCTGATGTTGCTTCTGGTGATGCCTGTCTTCAAATGAGAGATGTACTTGATGTCCCACTGTGATCATTAAAGGTAAACTTTTAAAATAAATATTAAGATAACAAGTCTCTCGTCTTTTTATCACTACAAATCATTTTTTCTTTTTGTGAATTCATTATTTAAAGACCCATTTCGATGCAATTTTCTTTGAAGAATTTTTATTCTATAGTTCTGTAAGAAAAAAGAGGGGATTTTAAACACTGAAAATGAAGAATGCAAATGTTCTCCTTCAGATACACCGTTACATTACCTCCCCCCTCCCCCCACCAACTAATCTTCTTCAAGAACTTGTTCTTCTTCGTTTTTTTCTTTTCATATTTCTGTTGCAAAAAGTTTCAACTCTTTGGTGCATATCTGTAGCACTGGTTACAAGAGTACCTCTTTTGCTCAAAATGGAAACTTGAAAAAAAAAGAATGCAAATGTTCTCCTTCAGACACCGTTAAGTTACCCCCCAACCTCCCCCCTCCCCGATGGAACTGGGTTGTCTTGGAGTATGACAATAAACTACACCCCAGGCTAACCTGGCTCAACATCTGTCAGTGCCTGGTTTGGGCCTAGAAGAAAACAACAGTTCTCCTCGATCATTGGCCTTCTTCACCTCAAGATGTAACACCTACTGGCCAAGTTCTCCTTCAGTAACTAGGGTATCAACTTGGGACTAATCTTCTTCAAGAACTTGTTCTTCTTCGTTTTTTTCTTTTCATGTTTCTGTTGCAAAAAGTTTCAACTCTTTGGTGCATATCTGTAGCACTGATTACAAGAGTGCCTCTTTTGCTCAAAATGGAAACTTGAAAAAACAAAATGCAAATGTTCTCCTTCAGACACACCGTTAAGTTACCCCCCCCCCCCCTCCCCTGATGGAACTGGGTTGTCTTGGAGTATGACAATAAACTACACCCCAGGCTTACCTGGCTCAACATCTGTCAGTGCCTGGTTTGGGCCTAGAAGAACACAACAGTTCTCCTCGATCATTGGCCTTCTTCATCTCAAGATGTAACACCTACTGGCCAATTTCTCCTTCAGTAACTAGGGTATCAACTTGGGACTAATCTTCTTCAAGAACTTGTTCTTCTTCGTTTTTTTCTTTTCATGTTTCTGTTGCAAAAAGTTTCAACTCTTTGGTGCATATCTGTAGCACTGATTACAAGAGTGCCTCTTTTGCTCAAAATGGAAACTTGAAAAAAAAAGAATGCAAATGTTCTCCTTCAGACACACTGTTAAGTAACCCCCCCCCCCCCCCAACTAATCTTCTTCAAGAACTCGTTCTTCTTCGTTTTTTTCTTTTCATATTTCTGTTGCTAAAAGTTTCAACTCTTTGGTGCATATCTGTAGCACTGGTTACAAGAGTACCTCTTTTGCTCAAAATGGAAACTCGAAAAGAAAGAATGCAAATGTTCTCCTTCAGACACACCGTTAAGTTACCCCCCCCCCCCCCCTCCCCGATGGAACTGGGTTGTCTTGGAGTATGACAATAAACTACACCCCAGGCTTACCTGGCTCAACATCTGTCAGTGCCTGGTTTGGGCCTAAAAAAAGACAACAGTTCTCCTCCATCATTGGCCTTCTTCACCTCAAGATGTAACACCTACTGGCCAATTTCTCCTTCAGTAACTAGGGTATCAACTTAGGACTAATCTTCTTCAAGAACTTGTTCTTCTTCGTTTTTTTCTTTTCATGTTTCTGTTGCAAAAAGTTTCAACTCTTTGGTGCATATCTGTAGCACTGATTACAAGAGTGCCTCTTTTGCTCAAAATGGGAACTTGAAAAGAAAGAATGCAAATGTTCTCCTTCAGACACACCGTTAAGTTACCCCCCCCCCCCTCCCCTGATGGAACTGGGTTGTCTTGGAGTATGACAATAAACTACACCCCAGGCTTACCTGGCTCAACATCTGTCAGTGCCTGGTTTGGGCCTTGAAGAAGACAACAGTTCTCCTCGATCATTGGCCTTGTTCACCTCAAGATGTAACACCTACTGGCCAAATTCTTTTTCACTAACTAGGGTATCAACTTGGGACTAATCTTCTTCAGGAACTTGTTCTTCTTCGTTTTTTTCTTTTCATGTTTCTGTTGCAAAAAGTTTCAACTCTTTGGTGCATATCTGTAGCACTGATTACAAGAGTGCCTCTTTTGCTCAAAATGGGAACTTGAAAAAAAAAGAATGCAAATGTTCTCCTTCAGACACACCGTTAAGTTACCCCCCCCCCCCCTCCCCTGTTGGAACTGGGTTGTCTTGGAGTATGACAATAAACTACACCCCAGGCTTACCTGGCTCAACATCTGTCAGTGCCTGGTTTGGGCCTAGAAGAAGACAACAGTTCTCCTCGATCATTGGCCATCTTCACCTCAAGATGTAACACCTACTGGCCAATTTCTCCTTCAGTAACTAGGGTATCAACTTGGGACTAATCTTCTTCAAGAACTTGTTCTTCTTCGTTTTTTTCTTTTCATGTTTCTGTTGCAAAAAGTTTCAACTCTTTGGTGCATATCTGTAGCACTGATTACAAGAGTGCCTCTTTTGCTCAAAATGGAGACTTGAAAAAAAAAAAGAATGCAAATGTTCTCCTTCAGACACACTGTTAAGTACCCCCCCCCCAACTAATCTTCTTCAAGAACTCGTTCTTCTTCGTTTTTTTCTTTTCATGTTTCTGTTGCAAAAAGTTTAAACCCTTTGGTGCATATTTGTAGCACTGGTTACAAGAGTACCTCTTTAGCTCAAAATGGAAACTTGAAAAAAAAAAGAATGCAAATGTTCTCCTTCAGACACACCGTTAAGTTACCCCCCCCCCCCACTCCCCTGATGGAACTGGGTTTTCTTGGAGTATGACAATAAACTACACCCCAGGCTAACCTGGCTCAACATCTGTCAGTGCCTGGTTTGGGCCTAGAAGAAGACAACAGTTCTCCTCGATCATTGGCCTTCTTCACCTCAAGATGTAACACCTACTGGCCAATTTCTCCTTCAGTAACTAGGGTATCAACTTGGGACTAATCTTCTTCAAGAACTTGTTCTTGTTCGTTTTTTTCTGTTCATGTTTCTTTTGCAAAAAGTTTCAACTCTTTAGTGCATATCTGTAGCACTGATTACAAGAGTGCCTCTTTTGCTCAAAATGGAAACTTGAAAAGAAAGAATGCAAATGTTCTCCTTCAGATACACCGTTACATTACCTCCCCCCTCCCCCCACCAACTAATCTTCTTCAAGAACTTGTTCTTCTTCGTTTTTTTCTTTTCATGTTTCTGTTGCAAAAAGTTTCAACTCTTTGGTGCATATCTGTAGCACTGATTACAAGAGTGCCTCTTTTGCTCAAAATGGAAACTTGAAAAAAAAAGAATGCAAATGTTCTCCTTCAGACACACCGTTAAGTTACCCCCCCCCCTCCCCTGATGGAACTGGGTTGTCTTGGAGTATGACAATAAACTACACCCCAGGCTTACCTGGCATAACATCTGTCAGTGCCTGGTTTGGGCCTAGAAGAAGACAACAGTTCTCCTGGATCATTGGCCTTGTTCACCTCAAGATGTAACACCTACTGGCCAATTTCTCCTTCAGTAACTAGGGTATCAACTTGGGACTAATCTTCTACAAGAACTTGTTCTTCTTCGTTTTTTTCTTTTCATGTTTCTGTTGCAAAAAGTTTCAACTCTTTGGTGCATATCTGTAGCACTGATTACAAGAGTGCCTCTTTTGCTCAAAATGGTGACTTGAAAAAAAAAGAATGCAAATGTTCTCCTTCAGACACACTGTTAAGTAACCCCCCCCCCCCCAACTAATCTTCTTCAAGAACTCGTTCTTCTTCGTTTTTTTCTTTTCATGTTTCTGTTGCAAAAAGTTTAAACCCTTTGGTGCATATTTGTAGCACTGGTTACAAGAGTACCTCTTTTGCTCAAAATGGAAACTTGAAAAAAAAAGAATGCAAATGTTCTCCTTCAGACACACCGTTAAGTTACCCCCCCCCCCCCTCCCCTGATGGAACTGGGTTGTCTTGGAGTATGACAATAAACTACACCCCAGGCTAACCTGGCTCAACATCTGTCAGTGCTTGGTTTGGGCCTAGAAGAAGATAACAGTCCTCCTTGATCTTTGGCCTTGTTCACCTCAAGATGTAAGACCTACTGGCCAATTTCTCCTTCAGTAACTAGGGTTCAATTTGGGACTAATTTTCTTCAAGAACTTGTTCTTCTTCGTTTTTTTCTTTTCATGTTTCTGTGGCAAAAAGTTTCAACTCTTTGGTGCATATCTGTAGCACTGATTACAAGAGTGCCTCTTTTGCTCAAAATGGACACTTGAAAAAAAAAGAATGCAAATGTTCTCCTTCAGACACACCGTTACGTTACCCCCCCCCCCTAATCAATCTTCTTCAAGAACTCGTTATTCTTCGTTTTTTCTTTTCACGTTTCTTTTGCAAAAAGTTTAATCTCTTTGGTACATATCTGTAGCACTGATTATCTGAGATAGTTTCTCTTTTGCTCATAATTGGAATCCTGAAAAGGAAGATATACAGGTTCTCCTTTGTAACAAGTCTATTTCCTTCTTTTTTAATGATGGGCCTATTTTTCTCTCTTTTATCATTTATCTGATGTGGTGTTCTATCAACCTGATGTTGCTTCTGGTGATGCCTGTCTTCAAATGAGAGATGTACTTGATGTCCCACTGTGATCATTAAAGGTAAACTTTTAAAATAAGTATTAAGATAACAAGTCTCTTGTCTTTTTTTCACAACAAATCATTTTTTCTTTTTGTGAATTCATTATTTAAAGAAACATTTCAGAGAAGAATTTATACTCTATATTTCTTTTTTTTTTAAAAGAGGGGGTTAAAGACACTGGACACTTTTGGTAATTGTCAAAGACCAGTCCTCTCATCACTTGGTGGATCTCAACATATGCATGAAATAACAAACATGTGAAAATTTAAGCTCAGTTGGTCGTCGAAGTTGTGAGATATTAATGGAAGAAAGCAAAACACAATTTTCACATAAAGTTGTGCGCTTTTAGATGCTTGATTTGGAGACCTCGAAATCTAATTCTCAGGTCTCGAAATCAAATTCGTGGAAAATTACTTCTTTCTCGAAAACTACGTTACTTCAGAGGGAGCCGTTTCTTACAATGTTTTATACTAGCAACCTATCCCCATTACTCGTTAGCAAGTAAGGTTTTATGTTAATAATTGTTTTAAGTAATTGCCAATAGTGTCCTTGGCTTTAAATTTTTTTCCCCCAAAGGACACTTTTCTGTTTAAGTGTGACAGTCAAGCCTTTATTTTAAATACTTTTTCTTGCTATCAAAAATTTTGCTTATTGCTTTTTGTTTTGCTTGTTTGGTCGTCCTTGATGCCCTTGATGCCAAGTTCTAGTTGTACAAAACTTATAGTTATCAATTCCCATTTCTTCAACTTGCTTTGTTATTTTTCAAGTCAAACTCAAGCTGCACTTAATTGTCTTTTCTCTGTTTTCCTAGTTTTAGTCAAGATCAACTCCTACAAGATGAACACAGACTGCCTTCTCCATCTCCTGCATTAGGGCAAACCTTGAGCTTGGTTGCTCTTCTGAGGAATTTCAAGACTTTCTTTTACCCAAATGTTGTTTTTGGGTGTTTGCTTCTGCCCTGTAATTTTGAGCATGAGTCACTTTGATGATTGACTGCAAACAAACTATTTTCTACTGCGCAGTCTTTTCTGCCGTCATTGAACATTTTTCATGAAAGTGAGAACTGACAGATTGCAAAATACAATAAATTTCCCAAACTCTTCCAAAGTTGTACCATGCTTCAAATGACATGCAGTAAATTGTCACATATTATACAAAAATACAATTTATAACTTCCGGTGCTTTAAGGCAGTGGACACTATTGGTAATTACTCAAAATAATTATTAGCATAAAATCTTACTTGGTAACGAGTAATGGGGAGAGGTTGATAGTAAAAACATTGTGAGAAACGGCTCCCTCTGAAGTAACGTAATTTTCGAGAAAGACGTAATTTTCCTCGAATTTGATTTTGAGACCACAGATTTAGAATTTGAGGTCTCGAAATCAAGCATCTGAAAGTACACAAATTCGTCCAACAAGGGTGTTTTTTTCTTTCATTATTATCTCGCAACTTTGATGACCGATTGAGCTCAAATTTTCACAGGTTTGTTATTTTATGCATGATGAGATACAGCAAGTGGGAAGACTGGTCTTTGACAATTACCAATAGTGTCCAATGTCTTTAATTTGACTGGACTTATCTTTAAATTGAAAATCATACTTACGATCTAAATTTTGTTTAAAAAAGAATTTTATAAAATAAAGTAAGCTGCTCACCAACCAAAAATATCTATCGTTTTGACCATGGCAGATTCTCTCTCAAAGGCTTTGAATGACAACACAACAAACATGAACAGGTATCTTATAAATGTTACTTAAGTATTGAAGTGAAAATACACTTCACTACTTGCATAACACTTAGAAACCTGTTCATATTTGTTGTTTTGTCACTTTTCTTTGAGAAAGACTCTGTTAAGGTTGAAAACGTCAGGTAACAGACTAATTTTTAAAAAGAATTTATAAGATTCCTATTTCCTTTAGTTGTATTTACTCATATATACTTTTAAAAAAACAATTGAGTTAAGATGCCTTCTTTGGGGGTACTTTAAGCCGCTGATGTGAATGTTTCTTAAGGCCGGGTATACTTTTGGTAATTACTTCACGCAAGACTCTGCTTGGGTTGATAGGTCAGACCAAAGACAATTTTCACGTGATTTTACCGCAAACCTCTATTAGTTTCAATCTAGCCACTTTGATGACCAATTGGACGTAAATTTTCATAGATGCATATCATATGTTGGCATACACCAGAAATTAAACTGGTATTTGACAATAACCAAAAGTATACCCTTCCCTTGAAATTCATTGCCTGCTTACAGGATATTATTATAGATCAAAGACCTGTGCACAATTTCATGACTCTGCTTACCGCCTAATTCTGCGCAAAGCATCGCCATTCCTTGCTGTGCAAGCGCCGTACTAGCATGTCTTAGCGAAGAGTGCCTAGTAACAGGAAGTATACACTTGCTCAAGGAAACAATTCCCTGCTGACCTGTGAAATATATGCTTGATGTAAGCGCGTAATTCCTTGCTTTTGGTTACTGCCGATTATTTGCTTATGGTAACAGAGCCATGAAATTAGTGCCCTGTTATCACTCTCTTCTTTGGTGTGGGGGGGGGGGGGGAGGGGGACCATAGTTTGGACTTTCCTAAGACTCAGCTCCACTACATGGTGTTATAAGGTCAAGACAGTCAGTCTATTTAGTCCAGACTTCTTTCACTAAAAATAGAATAAGAACATCTGAGAAAAGATAAAAGATCTAATCGTAGTTTTATTACAGTCAAAAGAAACCATACAAAAAGGTACATGTGGCTATTTAGGAATCTATTAGAAAACAAATGGTGTAACTTCTCACTAACTGCTTGTTGCTGCCAACTTAAAAAATGAAGTTTCTCTTAGATCACAGTACAAGATGGTTTAGTACTTCATTCATCCATACATCTGACTATTGTCTCAGACGTATGGCTCTTTAAATAGCTATCTGGCTTCATAACTTATGTGTAACTATAACTCATAAGTAAAAGTCACTTCTTACGCTAGCTTGTACATAATAAATGTACACAATTGTCATTATTGTGTACACTTTATATGTACTTACAATATAATCTCATAACATACAATTTGCAAGTACATAAGATTTGTTATGTACGTCTTCTTATTTACACACAACTTACTTGTTAAAAAACAAGTAGTTTGAACAATGTCCAGCATTTTATCTTGTACACAGATTTAGAGTTAACAGCATTTGTTAAATGGCAGCAAGGAGCTTCAGTATGAACTATCTTATAATTTAAGATATAGTTGCTTTAACATGGCTGTAGTGATGACTGAAAACATTTGCCATGAGTGAAAGTGGATGTTAGTGAGTGTGTACGTGTACATGTAGGTTAGCAAGTGTGTGCATTTTTGTCATTTGTCTTTAGGAAATTTCTATTGCCATGTCATTGTAACTATTCTTAAAACTTTTTGAACCAAGTTTACTACAAATGAAAAGTTGCCATTTTTCCTTTGTATTGTGATAAGATTGTAGCTATATGTACCTTTCATCAATGTGATGAGTTTGCAAAGCATTATCAAAAATCAAGAGATGTTTCAACAACCTTTCACACAATCAAGAAAAATAGAAAACCGGAACTCTTTGCTCAAAAGTCTTAAGATGAGACCAGTATAACTACTAAGACTCCTAAATTTGAGGGAGGGAGCAGCTGTATATTTTCATTCCATTTGTGGGTTGAGAAGGATCACCCCAATATGACTCAAACTTATATTGTTCTCTTAAAAGCACCGGACAATATTGGTAATTACTCTTTATACCATAAAAATTGGTGATGAGCAATGGAGAGCTTTTGGTAGAATCAATCATTGTGAGAAACGACTCACTCTAAAGTGGTGGGAAGTATTTGGGAAAGAGGTAATTTCTCACTTAAATATTAAAAGACTTCCGGCCCGAAACCTTTTATTATGCATCTGTTAAGCACACAAATTTGTGAAACAAGGGTGTTTTTTCTTTCGTTATTATCTTGCAACTTCAATGACCAATTTGAGTAAAAATCCTCACTCTTGTTATTTTACGCAATGTTGGGATGCACTAAGTGAGACTTCTTGTCTTTGACAATTACCAAAGGTGTCCAGTACCTTTAAGCAAACGTTATATGCTTTTATGATCGCAACAGGTGGATTACTATGAGCTCAAATCAAAATGAGATTAAATCTGTATTTTTCTTACACTATTTTGGACAAGGTCTTTCCATATCCCAATGGTATGGGATAAAAATGCGAGGAAAATAACACAATGCTGTACACTGTGTTGATCATTGACCTTCTGGCTCAGCTCAGCATAAATCTCATTTTGTGACAGAACTCAATTTTGTACATGAAAAAGTTTCATTAACATTACTGCTCTCTTATGAATAATGTTTTGTGTGTGTTTACCTAGGGTCTGTATATGTTTGGTAATGACTCTGAAAATTATAAATGGCAATTAAGAGTTACTTGATAAGAAAGTACAGCGTGCTTTGGATAGCATAATGTATATTCTTAAAAACTTCACTTTCAAGTAAAAAAAAAAAAAGAATTTTTGTTTACACTTGTCAAGTCCCCCGAATTTTGTTTCTTTTCAGAAGCGTTACTGCAGTAATGCTTCTCAGATAGTATATATCTTAATCTTCCTTGTTGGACCTATAAATGGCCATAAAAACTCACTTGGTAAGAAGTACGCAGCTTTGGATAGCTTAATGCATTCTGAAAAAACTTAACACTTTGAAATACTGCGGTTATGAACAAAACTATCACTTGTTAAAATGTGTTATCGGAGAAGTGTTACAGCAGTAATACTTCTCAGATACTGTAATTTCAATAACAGATTATTCTTCCTGCAGTGACATAACGGCTAAACGCTCTAGACAGAAACAAACTGTGGGTTTCAATTACAAAACATATACAATCCCTTTAACTATTAAAGGACAGTAAAAATGGAAACTTAAACAAACAGTAAGATTTTCAAATCTATTTAAGCCTGGTTCATACTTTCTGCGAATGTGAATGCAACAATTCGCAGCAATTGACTTGTGCTCAACTCTTGCAAAACATTCGCTGCGAAACAAACCATGTGAAGTCAAAATTTGCTTTGCATTCGCAGGAAGTAGGAACCAGGTTATAAGTCAACTCAGGTTGGCCTCTTTGATTAGCCATTCAATTATGACCCAACATTCATAGAGCTGATTAAGCACAAAAAGTAGCCAAAGCATAAAAAAACACGCTTACCGGAGAAAGGTACAGCCATATCCTACCATGACACAACCACAATTTGTGACTGGTTATTGCTCATTTCTTGTTGGCAGAGTATTTGATAAGCAATCTTTTCTGACAAAAGCCCGGTTCATACTTCCTGCGAATGCAAAGTGAATTTTGACGTCACACGGCTGTTTTCGCAGCGAATGTTTAGCAGGAGTTGAGCACAGGTCAACTGTTTGTGACGTCAAAATTCGTATGCACCAGGATTTTTTTTAAAAATCTTTCATAAAAGTGCTTGAGCGGAAAATATTGATTAACAATTTTCTGCTAAGCGGAAATGAGCAGGATGCCAGTCACAAATTGTACACATGACATGATAGTTTTGCTGGTAACTTTATTTGGTAAGCATATAGTTTTGTTGTGGTAAAGTAACCCGTTCATGCTTTGAAGTGGCTCTATGAAATTTCATAAAGCTGTTGAGCAGAAAATACTGCTAGAAAATTTGTTTTGCTAAGCAAAAAGTTTAGTAGGGCACCAGTCACAACAATGTCAAACTTAACTTATTTTTTGCTGGTTACCTGTTTGTTTAAGCAATGCAGGTTTTGTGCTTAAAGGCTTTATGAAATCGGGCCCTGTAAATTAAGTTATTGAAATAAAACTGATGGAATGTATGACAATAATCATTCAGAATCTTTTGTTTTGACTAATAAAATATAAATAAGAACATGAATATAAAAGAGACTCAAACTTGTTAATTATTCGCAGTGTTATTTTAGATCTACCTTTGCCATCCTAAACAAATTAAATTAGTTTCCATCATGAATTCCCTTATTCACTACACTATAGAGTTTACAAAAACATTAAGACTTTATGCAAAAACCACTAATTCTTAACACAAAAGATTAATGGCCACTTGACAGAAAATAATATCGTGCAATACTTTAATTAGTCAGGCTGTCGAGCTATTAATTAGTGAAGCATTTTATTGGGATGACTTTCTTTGGGATGTAGAAAAAGTGAAAAGATGACTATAGGCCCTACTTTACAAAAGAAAACTTAGTTTCGTATCAAATTTGCAAACAGGCCTTAATTATGCATTATGTTAATTGGTTGGGCTGAGTTAATAAATTTACTAGTAATATATTATCAGGACTTAATTTTATAAAAGCCTAGCCTAAGCACACAAATGTGCTAAGCATAGACAAGTTAGTTTTTCTTAGCAGAAACTTCATACCCGCCAAAATTCCACTAAGTTGACATTGTTGCATTTATGGTGCCAAACTCATTTTGTGCTTAGCAGCAAAGAAATTTGCTCAGCAGATCTGGGTCCAGGGTGCCGTGGGAATAATAAAGATTACTTCTGCTGAGAACGAGGTAGTGGGGCGATAAACACACGCTCATTGACGTGTTGACTTTCCAACCTCCACCCCAGTAGTCTTGTTCCGAAGAAGCTCGTTTGTCCCCAACTGTAGTCCCAACCTGAGTGTTCCAGATGGGTCAGCCAAACTATAGTGAGGATCCAAACTAGTCTTGGTGAAAGACCCTTTAGTATTGACTTGTCACAATTTATCCAACGTGAAGGGCGCTATCACTCACGAACCGCGCTCACGTTCGTTGAGCTACGCGCGCTGGTACGTGGATGATAGCTCCCTCTGATGGAATAAATTGTGACAAATCAAGACTAGTTGTTGACATCTCTTGATCCACAACTGGAGCACCCAAGTTGGGCACCAGTCCCAACTACGGTTAGGACAATTCTAAAGTTGGGATATGTAATTAATGTTTTGTGTGGAAGCACAATTTTGTAAGTAAAGTAAAGTGTGGATTTTTAGACTCTTCGTTTCAGGGTTAGTTTGCGGTTTTCTGCTTGAGCATGGATTGAATACGTTTGACAGATTGTTGTGAGCAAAAGGTGAGTGCAACTGCAGATAGTTTTTGATTTTTTATTTACACACAGATCGGGAAGGAGAGGGCCGGCAGGCAAGGACAGGAGGGTTACGATTTGTTTGTTGATCATTTTCGGGAAGACGGAGGATCAGGGTGAGGGTTACGTTACGATTATCGCAATTGTTAAATCAGTTGATGTATTGTATGTATGACTAGAGTCAATTACGTAGCCTAGCTTCTAGGCTAGCTAGAGACCTCATATGATTTATTGCAGCATGGAGGAATAATTTTTTCTTTCTTCCTCCATATTGCATGCAGAAAGACTGGCGTACTACTATTATTTAAACCATCCATTCACCATTGCTAATGAATGCTTGATAGACCTTATGCACATGACGTCATTTCAGTACGGCGCCCTCACCTTGAGGTCAAAAGGAGGTTGTTCATTGGCCAATCTATGTGCGTTTCTATTGTTTCGTCACCATTTGACCTCAAAGATGGCGGCTGGATGACGTCTATGCATAAGGGTAAGGTCTATTGATTGAATGATTCGACATACCATGTGATTCTCCATGGACATACTTACTCAGTTACAACAATACATGACATGGCCAGGTTAAACTATTGACACACACTCTAGTCCTGTTGTGTTGAGGCATGGCTGAGGTTTGTTCAAAAGCGAAACGAACCTCATCCACAGTTCCAGTTAAGTACTTTATTATTCTTTTTGTACAGATTCCATCTTCACTATTGCCATGACAACACTAAATAACAGCTGGCAGCTAAGTTTCTTCTTTTAAGGTAGTGAGATTCTGACCCAGCATTCACCATGGGAAGGTCACCAGAGGTCATGATCGGCATGTGCTATGGATCCATGGCATTGTTTCTCTCCATTCTTCATAATGTGTTTCTGCTGTATCATGTGGATGTCTTTGTCTCTGTCTACCACATTGACAAGACATCATTCTGGATTGGGGAGGTTAGTATTGTATCAGGCCTGCAGCCGATTTCACGAAACGCTAGGATTGATCCTATCTCGAGTTAGGATGAGTAACCCGTCCTAATTTAGGATGGGTTCAATGCGTCATATGCCTAATGGATATGAAACTTACCTCGTCCCAAGTCCTAAGATTAATCCTAAGTTAGGAAGAGTTTGATGAAATGAACGGCTGAGAGTATAGCCCAGTGTGGACTCCTCCTTTGCAGTGGCACTGACTGACGTTCTACCCAGGGCTAGCCTCAGCAGTGGTACTTTAGCTAGGCAACAAAGGTTATTATTTACTACTTACGGTTAATGGGTAGAATAATTAGGCGTAGCCTTTGTGACCCCATATCCTATCTTTTCCTCCTTCCATTGAAAATCCAGTTTTGTCTTTAATGATTGCCTCCATACCCCCTTGTCATTGCCTTGGTGCCCTTGAATTGCTGTTATACAAATAGTAAATATTTACAAATTCCTAATAGGGTGCCCTTACCAAGAAGAAAATGTCTTGGTGCCCTTGCCCTTTCAAAAACGAAGCAAAGTTTGACGGTTTGTGGCATTAAAATTCCCCAGGAATTTCCTGTGTTTGATATCCTGAGAAATGGCTGGTTTATTTTTAGTTTTTATGCAAGATGCCAGACACACAAGGCCTGAAGGCCACTTCAAGGTGTGGGCTACAATTGAAATAATTTGTTAATCTTCAGTCTTCTCTTCCCTCAGACAATTTTTCTCCTCTGGAATTCCTTCAACGACCCTCTGTTTGGCTGGCTGAGTGACAAGTCATTGCTCAACAGTGAAAAGTAAGTAATGAAACACAAATGCATCCTTGTCATTGATTTCACCAAATATTTCACTGTTAATGAGAAAAATGTTGCCTAACATGTTTTACATTTTTTATGAAAAAAGGGGGTTCACAAATATTAGTTGTTGGGTCCTTTCTAGGACGACAACAACTCAAGAGAAAGATAGCCAAGGTGGTCTAACACTACAGTCATTAGTTGTTGGACCACCAGTTCTTTCTTTGCATTTGTACCATAGGTCCTTTAGATTGAAAACAGTTTGCAACAACTTCTTTTTCTCAATTCCTGATAAAGGACGGAGCACACTCATCAAACCATAGAGGATAAACCAACAGACTTTTCTCAGAGCCACCACATCTTCTAAAAAGAGATTGTTGAATGGTGAAGAGAGTAAAACATCTAAAGTGTCATGGCCGAGTGCTAGTGATTAAGAGTATGGAATTCAAGTTCTGGTGCTGATTCACTGGAGTGTGGGTTCGAATCCCGGTCGTGACACTTGTGTCCTTGAGCAAGATACTTTACTATAATTGCTTCTCTTCACCCAGGGGTATAAATGGGTACCTGCGAGGGTAGAGGTTGATATTGTGTATGAAAAAGACAAAAGAGCCTTACAGGCAGCTCAGGGCTGTATACTCCCCAGAGAGCTGAGAAACATTACAGGGATGTTATTGGCCCTATGACTAGTGCACTAATGTAAAGTGCATTGATACAGTTACTGTGAAATGCGCTATATACACGTAAGAATTTGTTATTATTAATTTGGTTTTTTTCCCTCACCAGAGTGACTAGCAAGTTTGGTAGTGAGCCTGAGTTGGTAGCGAGACGCCTCTGGGCACTGACCGTCAACGGACCCCTGATGGCCATCTCATTCATGCTATTCTGGTTTGTGTGGTCGTTTCCTGGGTTACAGTTTGCTGTTGTCCTATGTCTCTACGATGGGTTCCTGACGGCAGTGGATTTACATCATACAGCACTGCTGGCTGATCTAGCCCTATCAGCAAGAGACAGGTCAGAGAAATGTTTCTTGAAAAGTCCTGTCATTTAAAAAATGTTGTAAAATATACAAATTCAGGCGTGATACTTCAGAGGTTTGAGGTATTGCCTTGGTGGCCTTGAAATGCTCCAGTAGCTGTCATGTGGTGCCCTTTACCAAGAAGAAAATACTTTGGTGCTCTTGCCCTTTCAAATACGAAGCATACAGGCCTGGAAATTGTGCTAATCTTTTAATGAAACATTTTTTTGAGTGTGATT
The DNA here is from genome assembly GCF_902459465.1 of Asterias rubens. NCBI lineage: Eukaryota > Metazoa > Echinodermata > Asteroidea > Forcipulatida > Asteriidae > Asterias > Asterias rubens. The sequence continues at coordinate 18,563,627 of NC_047070.1, read as the reverse complement.
TCTAATATAGTTTGTACATCTGTGTTTCATGCACCAACAACTTTTTAAAGAAAAAGTGTTTGCCTCCTTTCTTTTTTAACATAAAAGGTGAAAAACCATGAAACCTCAAATTCTAATCTTAAAGGTCTCGATTAGAATTTGAGGTCTCGAATTATCAGAAAGCACACAACTTCGTGTGACAAGAGGGTGTTTTTTCTTTCATTATTATCTCGCAACTTCGGCGACCGATTGAGCTCAAATTTTCACAGGTTTGTTATTTTATGCTTATGTTGAGATACACCAACTGTAAAGTCTAATCTTTGACAATTACCAATAGTGTCCAGTGTCTTTAAGATATGCACATACATAAAAGAAGCAATTGACTGATGATGAATATGTTTTTTTACTCCCATCATACAGAACTAAACTAAATGGCTACAGTTCAATGTTTGGTGCCCTGGGTTCTCTGTCAGTGTTTCTGTCCTATGCTGTGTGGGACCGAGACAACTTGCAGGCCTTTCAAGCCTTCTGCTTCGTCCTAGCTACGTTCTCAGCCCTGGGATTTTTCTTCGTTTCTCGTTACCTTAGTCGTGAATATCGACGCCTGCATAAGAAGGATGATAGTTTAGCATCAGTCGTTAGGTAAGAAGATACTATTGACAAAAGTAATAATCATCAATGAATCAATCAATAAATTTAGAAGCCTTGTTACTCATATAGCCGTACAATGAACTCTTGGTAGATTCTAAGATGCAGAAAGTGATGGTGATGATTTCAACTCAAAGCTGTAGGGAAGGCACAATCATACTTTTAACAACAAACCCCAAGTTTGGTACTTTTGTCACAACATCTGTTAACACGATTGAAAGTTTTGCGAACATTCAGCTGTTCATGACATCCAACACGGTTTGTTTATCAACAATGAAAAGGTCTATAGACTTTTATCAAGGTGCAGCCATCTTTATTTTTTTATTTTCTCATTTGCTGCTCACTGTAACCAAAGTGCTGGAAAGGCCAATGGTCTGGCTCCTTTTTTGTACAATAAATATTGGCATCCATTATTGCTATGGGATACAGAGATCATGACCAATATGATGGCAGCATAACGGTCTATTGCTAAAACTCATGATCAACATTTCTCCATTGGAAGTCTATGACTTCTTGAAAACCCCATGCTGAACCACAAAGTATTAATCATGTTTTTTGTTTCTTGTTTTATTAATAGTGTTCCAACAGCAGCAGAAGGTGTCACAGAAGAGCAAATAACCATCAAACATTATGTGAAACAACTTAGAAAACATTCCAATTTTCATTGGTTTGCCGTTCTCAATTTAGTTCAAGTAAGTGTAAAAGTCTGGTTAATACTTCACACATAAAATGGAAATTCAGAGCCAATTTTCTTGACATATTAGTATGCATTTTTCCCAAATTTTTTAAAGCAATAAAATTGTTTTAGGGACCATGCTGAACTGACTGAACTGGGCGTCTGTCGCATTTTTGGGGCAATTGAAAATTTTCAGTGTTTTCTTTTGTCAAGAAATTAAAACTTTATGGTTTTTTAGCTGACAACAAGTTTCTGCTAGGCAAGTTTTTGTGCTTACAAGCTTGATGAAATTTAGGGTGTTGTGGTCGAGCGATTAAGAGCACGGAATTCAAGTTCTGGTGGCTAAGTCATCACAGTGTGGGTTGGAATCCTGTTTGCGAGATGTGTGTCCTTGAGCAAGATGCTTTACTATAACTACTTATCTCCACCCAGGGGTATAAATGGATACCTGTGAGGGTAGAGGTTGATATTGTGTTTGAAAAAGCCTTCTGAGCGCACTGCAGCTAAGAAAGATTAAAGGAACGTTATTGACCCAATGACAAGGGCACTAATGTAAAGATCATTGATGCGGTTATTGTAAAATGCACTATATAAGAACTAGTTATTATGAAATTTGGCCCAGACAGTACGAGTTCAAACAGTTACAAAAACCAATCTGTGATATTCCTTACCTCTCAATTATACGTGATTCTATTTTTATCTCCCTGTACAGGTGTTCAATTGTCATTTTAACAGCAATTTTTTCCCGCTGTTTTTGGAAAGACTGCTCGGGGGCGTGCTTACCCCGGCCATGGGTTCACTGCTCATCGGTACTTCGTTCGTCATCCCTCATATCAACAACCTGTACTTTCTGTCGTTGTGTCGTAAATATGGCGTTTATACAGTCATCCGATGGTTGTTTTATTGCAAGTGTATGCTGAGTGGGTTTATGTTGTTTGCTGGACCAAACAACCTGTGGTTGCTGTGTGCATTCATAGCTAGGTGAGTTAAGGCCCGGTCCCACTGCAGCGATAACCAAAACGATAACGATAACAACGAGAAGAGACAAAGTCCACTGGTTGAATGAGCGTGTGCGTATTCTGCGTGGAGCTATTCGACCAATAGAATGCGTTGTCTTTGCGTCGTTGTCGTTATCGTTTTCGGTATCGCTGCATTGGGACCCGGCCTTACCTTCATATTTGTGATCTTTCCCAGCTGCAAAAGTTCATTCTTATACACAGTACAGTAGTATATGTTTTTATGTAAAATTGTATGCATATGAGCTTCAACACTTGCAGACCTCTGGAACGATTAAATCGGCCCAGCTTTTGGACTATTATTGGTAAGGCCGAATGAATGAGTGACAATCAAATGATTCTTCCAACTTTCTCAGTATTAAATCGCTTCAAATAATCATGTTTCATTCAGGCTTTACAATCGGAAGAGAAGTCTCCCGAATTCTGCAAAATCTAGTCCGCCGCAGCAGAATTCATAGCGAGACAAGTTCTCAAATGAACAGCAAGTAGATAAACACATGGTTCGATCGCAAACAAAATACTAATTGATACCTCACCTTGCAATGCCTCAAATCCCATATTTTACATTCAGTTTTTCACATCTCCCGTTGGACCCATCACAGTTCACCAAAGTTACCGCATACAAAAATACACATTGAAACCTCATCTTGCAGTGTCTCAAAACTCATGTGTTGCATCTCCCATTGGACCCACCCATCGCAGTAACCGTGTGCCCACCGAAGTTACTGCAAATAAAATACATGTTGATACCTCACCTTGCAATGTCTCAACCCCCATATTTTACATTCACGTTTTAATACATCTCCTATTGTACCCACCTCCATGACAGTAACCGTGTGTTCACCGAAGGCACCTGTAAGCTTCTCAACCTAGTGATCAGTGATCTCGTTGACGAAGACTGTGTTCTTCACCGCCGTAAGCAAGCTGTGTCTGCACTGGTGTTTGGTACGGCTTCTCTACTGTCCAAACCAGGACAGACTATAGCTCCTCTACTGGGGACAACACTTCTTGCCATTCAAACAGGTCAGTTAAAAACTATCACTCACTCGGTCGTCCATAGGCTGGCTCGAGTACAGCTTTTCCAAGTAAATCTGTCTGGCATGAGGGTGGCTAGTGCGTCTGTTGATTCTAGTCCGTGGTCCTTTTGCAGCACCCTGGTGTAAGAAATTTCTTGATCTTCCTTGTATCCTGTGTCTGTGAGTTGGTTTCCAGAGAATGACTTTATGTGCCTCTAACTCCAGGTGCCTAAAAACCATTGATCAAAAATACTGTTAATTTGGGGTTGAAGAAAGAAAAGTTTTCCGACAGTGGGATTTGAACCAACGGCCTTACATGCTGGGTCTGACGGTCTACTAACTGAGCTATCTAGCCCTATGTTGGCAGTCTCTTTATTTTGTTAGCATCTTTGTTAGAGAGACCGCCAACATGGGGTTAAAAAGCTTTAGTTGGTTGGTCAGTTGCACGGGCATCTGGAGGTCGTGGGTTCAAATCCTGCTCCTATAAAAAAAATAACATTCAACTGAAAACTTGTTAGAATTTACCCTGTCAGTTTTCCTTGTGATTTATTATTTGCTATAAAAAATACTTTTGTGAAATTACTCAAAGGTCAATGTTGGGAGTTGGGATTTTGACCCTTCTCTACCGTCCCCTTAAATAATTTTTTTTAATTTGATAACTTTCAGGTCATGACATTTTCCAGTCCAACTCCGGTAACATCCGTGCAATCGGCGCCCTCAGTGCCTCCAAGACTGAGATGGTGCGCGTAGGGTGCTTCAACTGTCTGGTGTACATCCCATTGCTTTGTTCAATCGTCCAGATTTTCCTCTGGTCCAAGTTCACACTCCACGGCTCTAGACTGGAATGGGTGAAGAGAGTTCGCGCTGGTGATATTCTGACGCAAGTGTAGTCCGGACTCTGAAGTTCGTGTTTTTTGTTGATTGGTTTCCAGGAACCAGTTTCAACCAAAGAAGATACTTTTGCTTTACATGTTTGTGAACATTCTGTTATGAACCATTTAAAGGCACTGGACACTATTGGGAATTACTCAAAATAATTGTTAGCCTAATAATTTACTTGGTATTGAGCAATGGAGAGCCGTTGATAGTATAAAACTTTGTGCATCCGAAAGTACACAAAGTAATGCACTGAGGTTTTTTTTTTCTTTGATTAAACTCTTGCAAATTCGATGACCAATTGAGCCCAAATTTTCACTGGTTCGTTATTTTATGCATATTATTATGTTCGGATACACCAAGTGAAAATACTGGTCTTTGACAATAACCAAACGTGTCAAGTGCCTTAAAGTTTAGTTTTAGATGTCGACTGTGCAAGTCTCTCTTGATCAAAGATGAAGAACATATTTTTCTTTGAAGTAACACAAAGCAATAAGCACTAAGGAAAGACCCTGCTAGGGTCGAGGACAAAAATGCTTATTTATCAGGAATCATGCCCAAATGTGTGCTACCAAAAACGGAGATCGTCTTTTTGCTGGGGTTTTATTTGTTGACTTGTTAAAATTAAAATTACTTTCATTTGTTTTATGACTAAAGTTAACTTCCCAAAGAATATGATGTTGTTTTTGAAGCCATAAACTAACTTAAAGTTTTTGAAGAAATGGAATAGTCTATGCGTACAACTCAATATGGTCGGACCAACTTTGTCCAGGAAGTTTGAAATCTCCCGACACTTGCACGGTCTATAGACAACCTTGTGACAGCCCCTAACAGTAAAATTGGGCCTTTGTTCAAAACCTATTTGTGCCTTGTGAATTAACTTCTTTAGTACTATTTTCTGTATTGTATAAATTCATAAACTTTGCCAAGTTTAAAAAATTAAATATACCTTGTTGCAAGGATGCATTTGTACTGTACATAATTATATCTTTTAAAGGCAGTGGACACTTGGTAATTACTCAAAACAATTATTAGCATAAAACCTTAGTTGGTGACTAGTAATAGGGAGAGGTTGATGGTATAAAACATTGTGAGAAACGGCTTTCTCTGAAGTGGCATAGTTTTCGAGAAAGAAGTAATTTTCCACGAATTTGATTGTGAGACCTCAGATTTAAAACTTGAGGTCTCGAAATCAACCATCTAAACGCACACAACTTCGTGTGACAAGGGTGTTTTCTTCTTTCATTATTATCTCGCAACTTTGATGACCGATTGAGCTCAAATTTTCACAGGTTAGTTATTTTATGCATATGTTGAGATACACCAACTGTGAAGGCTAGTCTTTGACAATTACCAATAGTGTCCACTGCCTTTAAAATTCATTATGTTTTATCAAAGCAATGTATCTTAGTCGTATAATTGCATTTATCTATACTTGAAACGCTTTTGCATAGCGTTATCAAGCCACCGCTTTATATCATGTCAGTTTTCTGTTGTTCATTTGTATTATTTCATAGGATACACAAACATATCAAAATTAAATTGCGTGAAATTTCACAAGTTAATAATACGTAGACCACTATTTTATAAAAATTTACAACAGGCTTGGGGCCTTTCTCAAAGCTCGGCTTGGGCTACGGCTCATGCTTAGGCTCCGCGTGCTGTGTACGCAGCTTGCATTTAACCTGCATTTTGGAGCAGCGCGTATTGCACGGATATCAGCACGCGGAGCCTGAGGCGGAGCCCAAGCCGAGCTTTGAGAAAGGCCCTTGATATTCATCCTACCGAAAAAATTTTATTGTAAGGTCTGAAAAGTCTATTTAGACCCTACACTTTTTTTGTGTGCATTCATAGGTAAGCCCTTGCACTCAGTAAAATTATCCTAATTTTTTATTTACAAGGACCAAAATATCATCCTGCAACAGAGACAGTGTGTCCTGAAATGCAAAGTATTCATGTACCTGTGGGTTTTGGAACCAATTGTTTTTAATCATATTTAAATGTAGTTAAAGGCAGTGGACACTATTGGTAATTACTCAAAATAATTATGAGCATAAAATTGGTAGTATAAAACATTGTGAGAAACGGCTCCCCCTGAAGTGACGTAGTTTTTCGAGAAAGAAGTAATTTTCCCAAATTTGATTTTGAGACCTCATATTTAGAATATGAGGTCTCAAAATCAAATTTGGGACGCACAAAGGTGTTTTTTTTTTCTTCATTATTGTCTTAAAACTTCATCGACTGATTGAGTTCAAATTTTCATAGGTTTGTTATTTTATGCATGTGTTGAGATACACCAAGTGAGAAGGTAGTCTTTGATAATGACCAATAGTGTCCAGTGTCTTTTAGGATTTAACCCCCCCCCCCCCCCCCCCACCCCGTCACAAAAAAAACCTAAAAATAAATAAAACTTGTATAAGTTATGGTGCTTTAGCTTTACGAAAACAAGGGATCATTTATCATCAAGTTATACTTTTGGCAGCTTCACATATATATTTTTGTACACATAATTATTTAATGACTGCATCAGGGCTATGGAATAGATCTATATGGCTTTATACACCAACACCAATATTTTTTATAATGTTAAGTGTTATATTTTGATTTGTAGATTTTAATTGTATGATTTGTTTGTCATAAAATCAATGTTGATTAAAATAACATAAATATATATTGTGCTTAATCAACTGATGTTTTCAAATGGTGGTTATTTGGTGTATAGCAGAGGTATATTTTAAATATAGGAGACACATTTATTAATTGTCAAGTTAAGATTTTTCAGCAATTTTGCTCTTACTTGATAAACAAATTCAACATTAGATGCTTTCTGCTGCAATCTGGGGGACATTTTAAAGGTATTGCACACATTATTATCCCAGATCCAGAATTATGATTTTTTTTTCTTTGTGTACATTACCGTTTTTTCAGTCAAAGGAAATAAGGTGGATTGGGGGGGGGGGGCTCAAGTGCTCAGTTCTGTTAATCTGCAACTTTGTTTTTGAACTGTTTTGGGGGTACTTTTCATTAAAACAAATGATTAACCAGGTATACTTTAAAATTCTCCTCACAATTTACTGACTATAGGGGTGGAGGGGGTCGCGTTTTGCCATAAACCAAACTAATGTTGGTCTCTGGCACAACACTTTCACTGTAAAAAGTGTCAAAATAAAAAGCCTCCTTGAAAGAATGAAAAATTAACGGCGGTTGTAAACATCGCCCTCTGTTGTCGATAAATGGTGAACCAATCTTAAACTCTGGATGGGGGACGTCGTAAAACACCATGGGAGCCCGTCGTGCATCACAAGACGGCAGTTATTTTCATGTATTTTATGTGCTGAGCATTCATTGCTCAAACGGTGTCTGGATGTACGAGTTGTGGTGAATAAACAATGCCCTTTTAGCTCACAGGTAACATTGCTGTAAATGAGATAATCGGTTTTGCAAACCACAGAAAAACTCTTTGAGTTTTAACCATGTTGTTACTTTGTTCAGTGACAGTGAGAACGAAGAAAACAGAATGCTAAAATTGCATGATCAGCGGAAGTGTTCATTAGGAATTGCCGAGAGAACAAAAATGGTCACCGAATAAACTTTCTATGCTGAGTGGTGACTCGTCTATGTAGTGAAACCACAGTGTGCCAGCTACACCACGGTCAGCACACACTGTCTTCTTGCGGGGAAGGTCGCGAGCCTCCAACGGCGGAAAAGTGTTGGGGGGACACGGTAAGCAGAAAATGTGTCGGAGTGTTTGTAAACGATTTCTTGCTTGCAGTTCCAGTACATGCACTGGACGGACAACATGATCATGTGTGTGTATTTGTCACTGCATGGTGTCCTCCTAAAGCAACACTGACTTCAAGCTTCATGTTCTCGTCTTAGTCACGCTATGGTAGTCATTTAAACTCGGTCAAATACACCACAGCACAGGTACATGTGGAGAGGAAACTCATTCTCAACGAATTCAATTCTTCCGTTTGGCTGACTCTTTTTTGTGTGTTTACCATTCTACTTCAAAGCAAACATGTGATTGTGTTGACAAAACAGCTCTGTTTTATTCAAGCAGTGGATAATCACTCGTTACTCGGTGTTGACTCAAATGAATTGCTCGTTCTCGTAGTCAGTTATGGAGTGAAATTTGTTGGACGAAGTTCAGTTTGGTTTTCCCTCTGATGAGCGAATAATCTGATGACTTTAGGAATTGTTCGTTCTCGCATAAGAAGAGAGGGACATGATGTCAATGAGCAGACACTTTTCTATCATGGATCGTGATGACAGTAACTTTGTTGTGACCAGAAAGTCACAGCACTGGGACCGGCGGAAAGCATGGATATGTTTGTTCGTCTGGCCGTGTATACTTATTTGTCTTGCTGGTGGGGCGGGGAGCTATGATCCTCGACCACGCTTTCCACACATCAACAGACGAGGTATTCTTCCTGCATTAATGGGAAAAAACCAAGAACCCATGAAGGTTGATAATAAAGGTGCTCATCAGGCGGTGGCGCAACCACCTAAGATGGCCCCCCCAAGAAATCCAAATGTACCCCACCCGGGACGAAGAGTCCCCCCAGAACAGCCGAGGGTTCGCTACGATCATGTACTAACAAGAAACTCGGAAGAGACACGATACAAATGGACAGAAAACCAGCGAGCGTTCTTTGCGTGCCCCAAGGACACCTTTATCGGGGAGATCTCGTACCGTTTTGACGCAGTCCAGTCTCAACTCGTCAAACCCTTTGGATGGGGATCAGGCGGTTCGGTCTACTCGGTCCGAGACAAGTTCAAGAAATTACTCTCCCCAGAAAAAGAAACCATATCGCTTTTACGGCAACCGCGCAACAGTGACGGACCAAAGCAAGCAGACGCTTTTAAAAACTTAGTAAATCCGCCAATAGCCCAGTCCCCTCTCACCGAAACCGGTTGCGATCCAATCCTCTACTGTCTTGGACACCAAGCTTGTCTGTTTAAAATTACTGTGGATCTTTGTGCGTGCGATCCTGTACCGGGCAAGCGGAAAATGTTCTTCATAAATGTACGATGTGTCAAAGACAGTTCGTTGTCCATGTATTTATGGAGACAGGAGGAGGAAACATTGAAGAAGGAGATGGATCAGGTAGTTTACATCGTTCATGATGACAAGACGTCAAACAAACAAGTTGCTCAGCTACATATCAACAAAATGACAGAGGAAGAGATTTTTGGTGTCAACTGTCCGAAGCCCAGTCAAGTCCTACAGCACGGGTAAGTTTTTCTGTTCTTTGAAATGATGTCGGACACTTCGTACCTTTGCCACTTCGTAACCTGGATACTTCGTTCCTTTGGGACACTTCATACCGTAATCAAATTGGTCACTTCGTACCATGGGCGCCGCCCATGGTACGCAGGGTTAGTGACCATCAGCTGAGTCACTTCGTACCTTCATTAAAATGTGTATTCCTTTTTAAATAAGTTAACGTTTGTTGAGGTATACAAAATTATAAATGTGAAATTAATGTTTTTAATGTCCGCCAAGGGAGCAGATCTTCATACCATATTTTAGAGTCACAGAATCACGCAATCGTCAAAATAGCTCATTGGTCCCATCAAAATAATAATAATTGATTTGATTTGCTTTGATTTCATAATCATCACAAAGCACAAAATAATCATAAACGATGCAGAAATCCCGATTTAGTACGAGGTACGAAGTGTCTTGTAAGAAAGTACGAACTGTCCAAGGTATGAAGTGTCCAAAGTCATTTCGTACCTTGCAAAGGTACGAAGTGTCCAGGGTACGAAGTGGCAAAGGTACAAAGTGTCCTGACAGCCTTTGCATTACGGGTGGTACGTACATGTATGTCACTGGATGAAATTCATTCTAAAATTCTCTGTTTTTTTAATCAAAAGTTTGTATCATGATCAACAGTTCCAAGAAGATTGGACATTGGCATCATATTCCTAGAGCAACATGACAAAAATGAGGTTTAACCTCAGTTATTTGGAATCACCAGCACCAATACAGTTTGGACAATTTTAAGTTTTAAATGAGTAAATCCTAAAATTTATGAATTGACTCAAAATTGTAAAATAGGGAAAAGGAACTTTTTTTCAACCATGTTAGTGTTTTACTTCACTGTTGTTGACCCCGTAACCCAAACCATCTCAGAAAACAAATCGGATAACTTTCCGTATGGCGCCACCTATTTTTCACTCATTTTTCACTCATTTTTACAAAAAGGGATATATCAATCAGGTAAATTAGATACTATATTATTTTATTTCGAATGAAAAAGTGGTGGCGCCATACGGAAACTTTTCCAACAATTCTTGCAGTCTTGGGTTTTTGTTCAAACATTGGGACTTTTCAGTCTGAGGCCTTACATGTATTAAACACCTTCTGTTGAGTGTTGAAGAAAACTTACCCATAAATACATAATGTAGAAACACCATGAGATTGAAGTCTTATTTGTACTTTTCAAGTTAAAATCAAATTGTTAGAACCACGTTGAGCTTCATACTGAGTTGTCATTTTGGGGTTCTCATTGCAATTCTGGTCCTGTATTCTGCAGCCGATTTCACGAAACGCTACGATTAATCCTATCTCGAGTAATCCGTCCTAACTTAGGATGGGTTCATGGGTCCTGAACGTCTTTATACGGAACTGAACTCGTCCTAAGATTAATCCTAAGTTAGTGAAATGGATGGCTGGTTCAGTAAACTTTTTGACCCTCATATTTAGGACTACCAAGCCCTGAGGTCTTGTGGATTATTACCCCAAATTAAACCCCTGGTGTGGGGGTTATATGAAATGCCATAACTTGCGTTCATCATGTTCTTGAAATCAGCTTGTCGCTTTTGTAACATGTACAGTATGTATGGCCTATCTTGTTTATGGGATTTGAGGCATTGCATGGTGAGGTTATTTGGTGCGGTATCACCTTGTGGGATCTACTTTCCAGGTAGAGTTTGTTGTCTAGAGAACTGTCTTAGTTCTACTACCGCAGAGTATCTTATTCTTGTCAAACTTCCCCCATGAAGGGACCCCCTTTCTGTCACACCAAGTCCCAACTAAACACTGCCATAAATACATTGAGTTCCTATCTTATGACCCCTCAATGGTTTATTACACTGAGGGTGGGGGATTAACAGCCTTAGCTAGCTCTGGCTTTTATGAAGCTGCCTCACAAGGTCTAGACATTGAATCAATGCTGACCTGCCCTCAACTCTCTGGCTAGGGAAGTCAATTATTTAGTTTTGAGGGGGGCATGAAAAGGGGTCAGGGTTAGATGTTGAGGTGGGAGTAAACCTTTGGAATGTTCACATTTTTTGTTTACTTGTAGTAATTTCAATACAGAGATAATGTAAAGGGAAACTCTCACTGTATTTTTTACTTCCCTAAACTTTCAGTTTCCCTTGTGGTTTATTATCCCTAAACTTTTGTAAGGTGAATTAAAGGAAACAAATTAATGTTGACTTCCTTTTAAACTTTCTGAGCCTCAATCATCTGAAAGTCTTGCCTTGTTTGGACACATGTCCTAGTAGACTGTAGGCACTTTACAATGATCAGCATTGTTCATCAGGCACATTACTTAGTAGTGAGACCAATCCTACTTCGTACTTTCTCAACTCTCTTGAGAGCATACAACCCAAGCTGGTTTTCAAAGCACCAAGGGGTTAATCCAAGTCCTACCAAATGTGGTCTGAGCCCTTATGTGTTCCATTTACGAGAAGTAATTATGATTGTGCCTTGCTCACAGACACAAAGGTCATGACCGGGATTCGAACCCACACACATAGGATGATTCTGCCATCAGCGTTAAGTCTGATGTTCTGCACCACTTGGCCACCATGCCAGCAAGCAACACACCAATATATACAGGGATGAGATTGTTCAGATTTTTGGCTGAATTCAGCATTTGAATGTCGGCCTGGTGAAGAAAACCAGACAATATTTTTTTCCACAAATAAAGAAATCTTGCTCATTGGTCTACTTCTCTAGTGCTTTGAATACTGTTCCCAAAAGCTCTTTGGAATCTATAACCCCAGGGGTTACCAAATGGTAGAAATGACATCGTTTCAACATACCTTTGAATTTGTATCCAAGTTTCAGACTTTTTGGTTAGTAATAATTCTCACCCATGACTAGTACGGCCTTATTGTAAGCAGGCCTGCACTTTTGAAGCAAGAAACAATGATAATAAACGTCAAGTGTGTGTTTTCAATTGGATTGCTCTTTTGCATTTGATTGCTCCGTTGTTGGCCACCACAAGTCACACTTCAGATAGATTCCTTTCTTAATTGATCCTTTACATTTATAACCAGATGGATAGCCACGCTATTGTGCAGTCAAGGTTATCTCACACCATTGTCATACATGTGTTATCTGTAAGCCATAGAAATGTGTACGTTCTGTATGCAGATCAATGCAATTTTCCAACACGTGAAGTAATCAGTATTGATCTTGTTGCGCTGGAAATGTTTTATGTTGATTGCGTTAATTCTATTTTCCGTTAAGTCGGATGATATGAAACGGTTGCATTGTAGGCCTTGAGTTTCGTTCTTAAAGGGGCACGGTAATTTTCCCTTTTTTAAGGAAAACTTTACATTTGTAATGGGAACTTTGCATTGGGCACCACAGCAAAAGCACAGGGTACAACGGCAATTGCTGTGGGTGCAGTATGTTATTACGTGGCCTGATATTGTGGTAATGGACTTCCATAACCAATTACAGAGCAGGAGGATGCTTGTTAAGCCACTGGTTCTTCTAAGAACTACCAAGATACTCTAGAGAGTTATACACACATGGTGTCCACTGTCACCGCAATCCTCACTTGATTACACGCAAAGTTTCAAATCCTAATAAGGGAAATGCTTTGTGGTTTTTCAGAATCTACAGTGATGTGACTGGTACAATCACTAGAACCATGGAGCTAGAACAAACTAATTGGCCCCTCTGGCTTTTCACTGAGAAAGTTTTAAAAGCAGAGCCCCCCCCCCCCTCCCCATAAGTTCCTGGCCTCCCCCTCCCCCCAATCTACATAGTTGAGTATGGCAGAATGGTAGACGTGTAAATCTTTTTGATCGTTCCAGAATTCCTACACCATTGTTTGAATAATCCCTGTGACGTCAAACTTGGGTTTCCAGACACCCAACCGATCTTTTTTTAGCCCTGGTCCTTTCTCTCCTCTCCCTGGGAAACCCTGATCAATATTTGCCCGATAGAAGCTAGCTCGTTGTCGTCATCCTAAGAGGCTTTTACGGATGGTAATGAAAGTGTATGTGATGTTTGATTTGTTATGTAATATGAACACCACAAAAGAATAAACTGGGGCTTATTTTTCAGTGGTTGGGGCTCGGTGTATGTGAAGGGAGGGACATAGCAATGTTTTCTTGTATAGACAATGTAAGGCCGACATTACATGTTTACTTAAGGGCCATTGAGCCTGGAATTAATGCGAGGCAAAAATCTCCTTTACAGCATGCATGCTTCAAAATTTGGCAAGCCAATGTAACCTACTAATTTAAATAGGGACTGTGAAATTTACGCACTCCATTCCATCATCTGATTGGATGCTTTTGACTCAATAAAGTCAGGTCATGTTTAAACACTTCTTCCTACTGTGTTTATAACCTATTGCAGGTCTTGATATGTTCCTGAAGGTGCACAGCAATTTTCCTCTATTATTAAGGGCCGCTTCTAATGTGAAAAATGTAAATTTGTATTTGAACTTTGCAAAAGGCACCATGTGCGCAAAAGCACTGGGCACCACAATCGCTGTGGGCGTCGTGGGTTATTTCGTTGCCTAAATATGGTCAGGTGATCCCCTCTTGGCCAATCAGAATGGATAAACTGTCCCAGGTATATATTATGAATAAGTCTTCTTGATTTATTTTTACTAGGCTGGCCCTTTAAAACGTCCTCAGATCAGGGGCCAGTTTCATAGAGCTGCTTTTTTTTAAACAGAAATATTGCTTGAAACATTGCAGAATGCTTAGCAGAAATGAGCAGGATACCAGTGGCTCACTTGTGACATGGTATATTTAGTTTGGCTGGTATCCGTAATCTTATTCTAGTGAGCTTATTTTTGTTGTGCTTAGCTGCTGTCTGTCTGTGAAATTTGGTACAGGAGACTGATCATAATGGCACACACACCGCCGCTGTGTATAGTGTCCAGTAATTGTTAACCTTTCATAGGGAAGTTTAATAATACTAGGGCCTACTATACAGACTATTGATTCTTACAGGAAATTGGCCTGTAAGTAGATGGGGTACTAACCCACAGGAAGGTGTACAACTTCCTGCTGCCATGACCATGAACTCTAGGGTCCCAATACTTTATACTCTCAGATACACATACGTTCATTTGTACACAGACAGTTGTGGATTATACGTACAATCTGCACGATGTACACCACTTGCCTTTATTGCAATTTTCAAATCATTTACACTTCACTTAAGTTCAGAGTAGAGGCTCACAGCATATGTATTATCCTTTTTTAATTTTTTTTAAATAAAATGTTAAAAGGCTGTTGTTTGAATTATATTATATACTTAAAAAAAGAAGTTAAGGTCATACTTAAACACTCCCAAAATTAATGACCCTCAACACTTGGGCCTACTTGCACTACAATTGTTGATAGTATACAAAATATTTTGATAAAGGAATCCCTTCGAAGTAATGTGGTTTTGGGGATAATTTTTCAGCCCAAAACATTTGAACCTGAGAAATGATTCATGAATCATTTCTGAAGGTAGGTGTTCGTTACGAATGCTGTACATCAAGAGATAAGGTCGGTACTCACTGTCACCTCACTAAATGTAGACCTAGGATTGAACGTTCAGGTGAAAATACTCTAACAGTTTGTGCTGGTTTTTTTTCCCAGCAAGAAGACACTGTATTCTGCTGAAACTTTCCCAGTATGACTGTTTTTATATTTTTCTTGATAATTTTACATATAAATCAGCATAAAGTAAAACAATTTCTATGATCCTATCTTAAACGGGTGGCACGGTTGGCTTGTGCGTAAAGCGCTCGCCTCTCACCAAGGTGACCCCGGTTCGATTCCCGGTCGGGGCCATACATGTATGTGAGTTGAGTTGTGCGTTGGTTTTCCTCCCTCAGGAAAAAATCAAACACTTTCGATCTTGGCTGTGCTCCGTGGTCATAATGGCTGGCAGCTGAATGCGCCCTTGCATGCCTGCTTCTCGAACACGTTGTAGCCGCGTCCTTCGCAATGCAGCTCTAGCTGCGAGTCAGGATGATTAGCCCCCCAAATTATTAAAACATGGCACAAGTCTGCCCATGATCAACCAGTTTTCTGTACCTCTCAATGCGTTCCCTAACGGCATTCTAATACTTCCATTATGTATTAATGGTTTTGGAAACCACTAAATTATGAATTCATGGACAAGAACTGGTTCCTGAGTTGCTATTTGTCCTTGAGCTAAATAATACAGTGAGTGGTTTTCTCTGCAATTTGATGGCAAAATATTTAGACTGAACATAAATTATGCACATTGAACACTTTAATACACTGTAAGGAGTGTAATTTTAATGGTTTTGAGTCTCAACAACTGGCACGTACATCCAGGGGCCTATAGATAGCATTTTTCGCTGTGGAATATAGGAAATCATTCATGGGTCAGGGGTCTCCGCTTTTTTTTGGGCAAAAGTATGGGGCTTTCTAGACGTGTATGTTTTGCTCTTCAAAGCAAGCTTGCTGAATTGAAACAATTAGGTCCACCGAATGTGTGTTACTTGGTGTTTATCTTGGGCATTCTTGATGTTTTTTGTGCATTTGAACTTGAGTCCACCTTCCCCCTTCCAAAAGCCCCTGGCCGATATGCTAGCTTGTGAATGGGGACATCCGTGATAGTAAACAAACAAGCAAGCACGTAACATATTACATGTATTTATGGGCACATTGAAATACTTAATTATTCATAAATGTCTACCTTTTTTTTTTAATTGTATTTTTTTGTAGGACCTATATTTACATAATCCTTTTAGGATTTTAACAACCAAATGGTTCAAAAACCAAAGGTATACTTGATAATTCTAAAAGGCCTCTAAAACCTTGCTTTAAAAAAATCATGATAACTAAACAGGAAGAGCACGTATTTTCCTGCGGATAAGACGCTCGACGGACAAGACGCAGGACCCTAAAATGACCCGAAAAAAATCAAACGTCAACAGACAAGGCGCACCGCCGCATAAGGCGCATGTTTAACCGCACACAAAAGAAAAACACCAAGCGCGCCCGGTGTCGGTACATTGACACAAAGAAGTAATTTTGTTGCCTTTTGGAACCTAGGTTAATTGATTCCATAGTTGGAATGAAATGATGGTCTGGGGGATTGCGGCATTGCTCAAACGAAAATACAGTCTCAAAGTCTGAATAGCCCTATTTGACCGAATTATTGAGTAAGGATTCTTCACTCAAAGACCGTTGATTTGAACTGGACAAGAAAAAGAAGGTATTTTGTATTTCACGCAGTGATCATAAAAAAAAATCTATTGTCAGCAGACAAGGCGCATCGAAAGATAAGACGTACCAATTTTTTGTTGGTCAAAAAAGTGAGATAAGACGCGTCTTATCTGCAGGAAAATACGTATACCTTCCTCTACTATGCTGAGAACCAGTTCTCTGTACATAGACTCTGTACACAGTGTATCTGGTCTTTGCTTGTGAGACTTCAATCCCCAGAGGCCCAGTTCGACCTATAAATTGTTGTGGCCCTGTGTGACCTCCATGCTGAGGACATCAAGTTTCCAATTACAAACAGTTATTACAGGGTTGAGCTGCTATCTGCCCCCTATGCTGTGATGAGGGCAGGACTGGTCTCCAGTGGTCTGCTATAAATGGTTGAATGGTTGGCCATTGCTTGCTGAGTGTGTGGTGTTTTAAAGGCACTGTTTAGTGTGGTTACAATGGCGTGGAAACTTTGTTGTCCGTAGCTCCATGTTTATTATGATTTTATCAAAGTACAGTATACGCCTCTCTTAATATTTATGCATGAGGTACGTCACAATGCTAACCCAAAACGAGTCCATGGGCGCAGCCACTGCAAGTGATGGGGGACATGCGCCCATAGCCTCATTTTGGGTAAGAATTATGACGTCATGCATAAATATTAAGAGAGGCATATATAGGATCTGCAATACACCTTTTGCAACTTACAGTTTCATAAATATTGGATTTGAGGCATTGCTTGATGAGATATCAATGTATTAGTTTGTGCATTTGTGGTAACACCATGTGTGTATCTACTTGCTCGGTAGATTATGTTCTTTTGAGAACTTGTCTAACTTTATAATTATTCTACCACCTTGGAGAAGATTTTTCGAAATTTGATAGACTTCTCTACTATCGCAGAGTAGATAATTTGCGTTCGTAAATGGTGTTATTTTATGGCAAGGCAGTTTTCCTTCGTAAAGAATGCTTAGAATTAATGAAATATACATGTAGACCTATTGCAGTATTTCAAAGTGCACAGTAAGTGGCTAGGGGGAAAGATTGCGCTCCACTCTGCCCTGAAATAGTATGAAGAACTTTGCAGGAACTTTACACAATTTTACTGCCAGAAATGCTATTGATTCAATATTTGTATCTGGTACAATTTTGCACTTTTTCACCGGAGCAGACTCCCAACTTGTCCAGATCCAATTTCACTGCACTTTTTGTGAACAAATATACTTGTATGAACATAGAGTAACATGATGCTTATGAAATTGCGTGCTTTAAAAATTAAGCAGCATTAATTTCAAAGGTTGCAGTGTAGGTAATGAAATTACGTAGCTCTTCTATAGGCCTACATTTGGTGCAGAATTTTGACACAAGCCAAACCTGGAGAATGGTGAAAATGCAGGGTGCTGAGGTAAAAATAACAAAAATTTACAATTTTGTGTTTGATTCTTAGCTGAAAAACAATTTGCATTCTATTGGACACGATTACTTTCATGGACCCGCAGCAATTGCCTTGGTGCGCAGAGCTGTTGCTGTGGTGCCCTTTGCAAAGTTCCAATACAAACCTACATTTTCCTAATAGTGCCCCTTATCAGAGGGAAATCGCTGTGCCCCTTCAGGAGCAAAGTTCAAGGCATGTTAATTGTTTGGTTGGTGGTAAGCTCTGTGTAATGTTAATGTTTTCTTACGGTACAAGATGCCTTTAAAGACAGTGGACAATATTGGTAGTTGTCAAAGACCAGTCTTCTCACATGGTGTATCTCAACATATGCATCAAATAACAAACCTGTGAAAATGTGAGCTCAATCGGTCGTCGAAGTTGTGAGATAATAATGAAAGAAGAAACACCCTTGTCACACCATGGAGGTAGAAGTCACCTGAAGTTGTGTGCTTTCTGACGCTTGATTTTGAGGTCTCGAAATCGGATTCATGGAAAACTACTTCTTTCTCGAAAACTACGTTACTTCAGAGGGAGCCTTTTCTTACAATGTTTTATACTATCAACAGCTCCCCATTAATCGTTACCAAGTAAGGTTTTATGCTAATAGTTATTTTGAGTAATTACCAATAGTGTCCACTGCCTTTAATAACAGTTGACTCCAACAGTTGACTTCAAAATAACATAGCCCTGTGCTCCGATGCTGACATGGAAGTTCAGAAGGTCCTTGTACTTCAACAACGGTTGCTGCCTTGCATTCCCAAGTGTGGAACAAGAAAAACAAACAGTGTAAATGAAGACATTGGTTTTTAAAACTACATTGTATGGCTACTAGTGCATGGTTTGGCGTTTCTTGTTCCCTGGGAGGTGGAGAGTTTGATGCATTCTTAATCATAGTCATGTCGGCCTTGCTTGATTGCATTTCTTGTCTCCCAGTCCTGGATATAATCCTGGTTCTGGATAAAGTTCTTGAGTCGATGTACGTGATGGTCGACTGGGATGTTGTCCATCCAGCATTTTCTAGGGCATCCATGGCTGTGAATGCCCCAGCCTGTACTTGAGCTCCTTCGCTGGCCACTTTATCTTCACTCATGCACTGGATGACTTAAACAGTGCGTTGTGCCCATCTTTAGGAGAATAATAAGCAGATCACTGTTTGCAATATTGAGAACAAACTTACGCTAGTCCTTCCAATAGAGTTGTCCACCTAGTTGTACCAGCAAGAATGACCAGAATAAACGCAACTACATGTATACATCAAGAACCAGGCCTCACCATCAAACTGTGTTTAAACAACTATTTTAAAACCGATTATACATACACTCTTTGATTTCCATTCTAAATATATTTCCCTTAAAAACATCCCAAAACCCTGTAAAATTTGAGAACACGTAGTTGTGTGTTTAATTTCTTTTTAATATCACTGCCCATAAAGATGGCCGCCGACTTTACACTTTGCAACATCAAGTGGGGACTACATGTATTCATAAAGCATTAAACATCAGAGCATGTCACTTCTCTGAGTAAGTCCTGCTTCAACGATTTTGACACCTGACCAACCTGTGACTGTTGTAATGTACGTGCCTAACACTACCGATTTGAAAATTACAGTCCTTGATTGACAGCTTTCAGTATCTATCTTGTGGTTGTTGAGTACTCTTAATTGCTAATACGAGAGGACTTGACATGCTCGGTAGGAAGATCCATTTAATTAAGGTTAGCAGCTGATAAGTGGGTAGGCGAACATCCCTTATGGAAGTATCTAGTAGCGACCACTGCTGTAATGTTTGCGCTGGTAACGTTCTCCTTTAACAGTGGTTCAGGCCTGGCGTTTCATCTTTGAAAGGGCAAGGCCCTTTTCATTTTGCAAAGGGCACTTCCATTGGAAAATTTAAAAGTCAATTGGAAACTTTTGAAGGGGCACCATTACTAAGGGAAAGACCAGGGGGTAACGGAGGCCATGGTCTCTGTACCTTGTGGACAAGTCATTACCGGTCCAACGCTGGTTGCCATATTCTACTCCCCACTAAATGGGAACGTAGTTGCGACAGCAGTTACGAGAATATCACGGGAATCACGGGGAGAGTCGGAACGCCATCACCGGGTCAGACATTCAATGACATGTCCACAAGTCTATGGCCTCCGTGCAATTCCAGTCAAAATGTATGCAAAGTAATTCAGCTGGCTAGTTCAGTGTTAAAAAGCATCTTATTTCTTTTGAAATATGGAGTGGAAAAGCTGTTGTTTTCAGTTTTCCTTTTCGATAACTACAGTTTACATAAGAGTAACTATAAATATGAATTTGAAAAGTAAACTTTGGGGTACAACCATGAGTAAAATCTCTTTTGAAGGATTGGTGGCACTCATCCAGTCTGCCGTGTCATACGTTTTCAATTTTTCAAAAAAAAAAAATTTGTCGACAAATAACAGATGAATTAAATTTAAGAGTACAACAGCTTGATTGTTGCAGCATGAACTGCGCGAGTTAACAAGCTCCAAAGACACGGGGGATACCCCACTCAATGGTTTTCCCCTGCTGGGTTAACAAGGATCTCTGGAGTGGGTTCTAACATTCTAATAACCTTTGTCAAGGTTCAGGTTAGCGCACATTGTACATCCCTGTTTACCATCTGATCTAGTATTGATGTTTTCTTTTTACGCACTGGTAAGGGTAAGGTCAACCCATGGTCACTGCTGACTTAACAATAATAGCAATAATAATAAACAGTTTAATGACACTTTTATTAAAGTGCCTGTGAGTGCTTTTGTAGATTTAGCTCTGTATAGCAACAGTTTCAACGGTTCTTTTTATTGCCAAAAAAAGTTAATGGTCTGACATTTGGACATTAGTAGAGTCCTTTTCGAATGCTAAATGCCTTTTGAGTTATTACTCTTACCACAGTCAGCCCTTGTTATAAAGAGCATGTCATAAAGAGGTTCTGCTTTAATAACCAAGGACACAACAAGTGCATTCTAAAGGCAGTGGACACTATTGGTAATTACTCAAAATATTTTTTTACATAAAACCTTATACTTGGTAACGAGTAATGGGGAGGGGTTGATAATATAAAACATTGTGAGAAACGGCTCCCTCTGAAGTGACATAGTTTTCGAGAAAGAAGCAATTTTTCCATGAGTTTGATTTTGAGACCTCAGATTTGGAATTTGAGGTCTCGTAATCAACCATCTAAAAGCACACAACTTCGTGTCAAAAGGGTGTTGTTTTCTTTCATTATTATCTTGCAACTCAGACGACCCATTAAGCTCAAATTTTCACAGGTTTGTTATTTTATGCATATGTTGAGATACACCAAGTGAGAAGACTGGTCTTTTACAATTACCAATAGTGTCCAGTGTCTTTTAAGTCCTGAATTTCATGTCTGCTTCTTTTTTGTATGTGCTTCTTCGTTTTGCTGGTTTCCTGGGGAGCACCCTGATGTAACACCCAAGTACTTTATCTTTATAAATGCAAACAATCAATTGATAATTTGTTTTGATAATTAATTGCTGAGCACTTTTTCAGACAGACAACTTTTCAATCGAATAGCTGGTTGCCTCTTTTTAGAAATAATAGTTTCATATTCATATTGAAAGTTGATTGTTGTTGGTCAAAATATAAGTGTTGTATACATAAACTCAAAACCACTCTTCAAAGTTTCGACTCCTTAACCAATTCTTCTTATTGTTTGCAAGTGCAAAGTTTCAGGACTTTATCCTTGAGGCAAATTGGTAATATTGAAAGTTGATTGATGACTGTAAGGCCATGAGTCAAATGTTGCATTATTAGCTGGTACCTGCCAAGTGCCAAAGCCAGTGACCAAGGCCCTGTGTTTCAGTCCTTCAGTTCTTATCCCTGAGTCAAAAGTGAAGGATTCTAAAGTTGGTTTTTGAATTCCTAGCTATGGCAGTGGCTCTGGCTAGAACACAGAAGAATCCTATTCTTCAATGTTATCGTCAAAGCCAATGGCCATAGCTGAAGCCAAATCAGCTTGATTCAGACAGGGCCTTAAAAAACAATCCTGGCGAAATGTTCTCAATGTTTGTGAAATTTGACAAAGGTTTGTGTGTGAATGCTGGTTTTAAAACAATGTACTTCATGGAGGCAATGCGGAGGCGGTTGCCTCAATGCGGAGGCGGTTGGCTCAATGCGGAGGCGGTTGCCTCAATGCCCCCCTGTCATTGCCTTGGTGCCCTTAAAATGCTAACTGTAGAAATTTGCAATTTCCTCATAGGGTGCCATTTACCAAGGAGAAAATGCCTTGGTGCCCTTGCCCTTGCAAAAACGAAGCTTACAGGCCTGTAAATGGACATCAATTTGTGTGTGTTTTGGTCGGGCGGGGAGGGGGCTTCAAATTGAACGAATCAATTCCCACATTTTATACGAAAAGTCATGTGGCACCCGCTTTTGAGATACTTAGTCTTTCTTTGGTTGATAAGTCATTCTTTTTTGAAAGAACGTACTTCGGTACAAACTTTGTTTTTTTTTCCGATCACAATCTGCATCTTGATTTACTACACCTACATGTTGTACGTCATACTTCCTAGATGTTGGATTAGATTGGTTTTATGCATGAATATCAACAGACTTCTTCCTAGATGTTGGATTGGATTGGTTTTATGCATGAATATCAACTGACTTTTCTTCTAATGCTTCTCAATGGAGTCGTTTGATTTCAACCACGCACTTTGGGGACACCTACATCAGTTGTTTCTTGAGCTAATTTACAATCTAATAGACGTTGCAAATAAATAAGTGTCAGCTATGGGTAGCAAATTGGACCAAGATGGCAGCTGAGGAACTTTGTTATAATCTAAATCCGACTTGGCTTCCAGAGTCAGAGTCGGTGACTTTGACTTGAGGCCCACTTGATTCACTTTCCATTTGGAATTTGTAATAATAAAATTAAAGTGACCTTTTCTCTTGAAATAAAACTACACCGACTACAAGTTGAACATACTTTTATTTATTTTTTACGATGGAAATTATTTATTCACACTCAAGACCATTCCTCATATTACAAATACGCTAAAAAAACCTTTAACATTAACAGCAAAAGTAAACAAAATACAACATACAATGTAAACCTTGAACCAATATTTTGAAAGAGTCCCCATTTTTGTGTGGAAATTAACAGTGGAATCATTGGTGATGGAGATGTTGAACATACTCGTCTGTGGTTTCCATTCCCACCTCAGTTTGTCCAAGTCTCTCTCCCTCTCAAATCTCATCAACTGAAAGGTCTCCACATCCGGATAGATTGCAGTGCTATTAATCCCTGCATTGAGTTTGAAAAGCGCTGCGTGGATTAGACCGGCCGGTCAAATTAAGACTCAATTTAAAAAGCCAATCACGGTTTGGAAATTAAGGTCTATTCTAGTAGTCTCTGTAGAGGTTTCTGTCTAGCCAGATGATTTCACATTAAAACATTGACATTTCACATGCATACAATGTGTAGATGTACCGGATTAGAGCAGGCCTGTATGCTTCGTTTCTAAGGGCAAGGGCACCAAGGCATTTTCTCCCTGGTAAAGGGCACCAGAGGAAATTAAGGTATATTCTAGTAGTCTCTGTACTGTAGAGGTTTCTGTCCAGCCAGCTGATTTCACATAAAAACATTGACATTTCACATGTGCAACATGTAATTGTACGAGATTAGAGCAGGCATGTTTGCTTCGTTTCTAAGGGCAAGGGCACCAAGGCATTTTCTCCTTGGTAAAGGGCACATGACGAAATTGTAATATTCTACCGGAGCATTTCAAGGACACCTAGACAATGACCAGGGGGCATGGAGGCAATCTAGTTGGCGATTTATCTCTTAATTTGATGTTGTACAGTAATCTTGATGTCATTGACGTGTTAGAAAATATTTTTGGAGTGCACTTCCATTAGGCCGAGTAAAAAAAGAAATGTTTACATCAAGGTTCTTGAAAAAGGGGAAGCAGGAGGGGCTTTCTTCTTTTTTTCAAGATGGCCAACTTACATCCTTTTTAGAATTTTCAAAAACCAATTTCCACAGAGTGTTCAACAGGCAACAATGTGACATAAGCTTACTAGACCATATACTAAACATGCTAATATTGCTTGTTACTGCTTTTTAAAATATTTATTTAATAGTTTCAGTCAAAACCTCTGTAGCTCACTTTCACTAGAATAAATGTAACTAAAACAGTTTGTTCTGACTTGCAAGTATTTTATTTTCTGTTCCGATGTACACTGAGTGTATCACTATCAGTTGACATTTTATGATTTTTAAAACCAATTTTTAACTGTTAAAAAGAAAAAGATATGCAGCCCTAAAAGGAAGTTGGCGGTAATGCTAAACATGTATTTTTTTTTTTAACTTCGCCTTGAAGTCAGTGATGGCGGATTTGAAAGTGCTCTTTCTATTTGTGGCTGTAAATCTACCGGGAATACGCGCCATCTTCAAACCTAATTGTCTTGAAGGTCAGGTAATTGGAAAGTTTCACAATTGACTGATCATGGAATGGCCTTAAACATCGACTCTTTGTCTGATTGGGGTTTTACTGTCTTTTAAAGGGATACTTAATGATTAGTTTTTGTAGACACCATAGCATTGTTAGGCTTCGTCACAACTGGAGGCCACAGCTACATGTAGAGCTACAACTAGATTTCTGGGTTGTCATGCGTTGAGGTTTAGGACGTCTTTAGCAACGGCCGTGGCACAGTAAACGCCAATTCGGATACGGCCTTAGACTTTTTAGGGGGTTGTTTAACGGGACTGTTAACTTTGCCTGAACGGTAACTTGAATTTTTGTTTGCATGCGGACTCCTCGTCAAGCCTGGTATTACATAGATGTTAATTAGGTGGTCTAGTAGAATGACATCTATTCTTCACTGACAATGGTTGTGGGTTCGAATCCAACACGAGTAATATGCCTGCATGGAATTTTTGTAACAGAACTTGGGGAGGCAGGGCTTAGTATAGGGTGCTGAATACACAATGGTGTACAAATGGGTGAAACGCAACTAAGATTTTTAAAAACAAAATCACAAGAATATGCCGAATAAAAATAATATTAAAGCATTAGCAAATATAATTAATAAGAAAAATGAAGAATGGTGATTGAAATTCCATGCATATTCCATATATTTAATGTTTTTAAGAGTTTTATCCTTTACGTATACATTATTTGTATTTTGTATTTTTATGTGAATTGCCAAATAAATAATAATAATAATAATAATAATAATAAATTCATACTCAAATTGAGCTGGTTACACACATATATAAACAAATTAATTGAGTATACTTGTGACCTATATTAAAAAATCATGTTTTTACCCACACCTTTAATCAGAATCTTCAAGACTGGATCTCAGATCTTCTAAGAAATAAAAGAAGAAATCCCCAAGTCAAAAAACACGCAATTAAGATTCATATTGAGGACAAACTGTCTGATCCTTTGTTAAAGTAGGTCCTATGGACCGGGTCTACAATGGCAAATCGTCTCTTCCGTAAATGACTTTTATTTTGTTTTGACGTCAAGAGTGGGTAGATGTTCGCAGAGTTGTTTCTTACAACTCGGGCATCAACATTGTAAATCACTTTGTAATGTGTTTTGTTACGAGTTGAGTTGAAGTTCCATTCAATTTTTATGAGGCAGGCTAGGCATTCTTAATGGTATTCTTTTTTATGTTGTTATTCTCTGAATTTGTTATAGACCTTTATTCTGTTGTTTACAAAGTCTAGCTTCCTTTATGTTTATTCATCCTAAAAATATGTCTGTATAATTGTAAAAATCTGCCCTTTTTAACAAAACATATTTTTTTTATGAAGAACATTTGTACCTGCCGTCTATTTCACAAAACTCTTCCTAACTTAAGATTAATCTTAGGACTTAGGACGAGTCCCAACCCTGCACTGTAGCACGCAGACCTTAAGATTAATCCTAAGTTAGGATGAGTTATTCGTCCTAACTCGAGATAAGACGAGTCCTAACTCTTTGTGAAATCGACGGCTGTTGGTTTTGGTAGCTTAACTGATTGGGAGCAGTAGTATTTGTATTCAATGATACATTACCAGTGCAACTGCTAAGCAGCTAAGCTTAAGTACCTGGTAGTTGATTTTACCAAGAGCGGAGATTTACATTACCTTTTAAAAACTGTGTATCTTAACTGCTTTTGCTAAGCAAAGTGGTGACAGGTGATGTCACAATTATACAAATCACATTTGGAAAGTTGGCAACTCATCAAAAAATGAATCCTAGCGCATTGTGAGTCCTTGTCTCATGTTTCAGTTTGTGAAAGAGAAAGTTGTCATACCGTTGAAGTAAAATTAGGTTTAGTATTGGCATGGTGGTAGTTTTGTTAGCACTTCTATTACTGGTTGAAAGAAAATCTTTCTTTTAATGCAATGTATATAAAAATGTACATCAAGGTCTGCCTTGGAAAGTTACTTCTTTCTCGAAAATTATGTCACTTTAGAGGAGCTGTTTCTCACAATGTTTTATACCATCAACCTCTGCCCATAACTCGTCACCAAGTAAGGTTTTATGCTAATAATTATTTGGAGTAATTACCAATAGTGTCCACTGCCTTTAAAACAACACAATAAAAACGGCCTGTGAAAGGTTCAGCTGAAGTTAGATTTGGGAAAACAGCAACACACTGTCACTTGTGGTTTCATTGCTGGATATTCATAATTTAAAAGTGATAATTTGAAACTGAAATTTTAAGGACTTTGAACTTTTTGGGTTTGGAACAGAAAGTGGAAAATATGTCCTGTAAGTATTTTCTTTACGAGGGTGGGTCACAGTATACAATGTATGGGATGTCACCAGCTATCGAGTATCGTCAAATCGTCAAGGAAAAACATTGAAAGCAAAATAAAAAACTGGTATTGTTTTGGTGGTTTTTATCTGCGATTATAACGCACCCCTTGCAAGGATTCTGTCTTTGGTTTTGGTTAGAGCGCCGCAGCGCGTCATGATCAGACCTGTATGCTTCGTTTTTAAAGGGCAAGCAAGGGCACCAAGGCATTTTCTCCATTGTAAAGGACACCCTATGAGGAATATTTCAAGGGCACCAAGGCATCGACCAAGGGGCATGAAGGCAATCACCTACGTTGCCTCCATGAAGTATCAGGCCTGCATGATATGTCTCTATTTGACTATTTGTCTCTATTTTAAAACACAACAAGGTACTATACCCATATGGGGTGCTTCCAGCTGATTTTCCCAACCTAGTGAGAGATAGACAGGGATGGGCGAGCCTCAACATGATTCAGACCTCGGTTGACTAGAGAGAGAGATTATACCCATAGCTGTTTGTGTACCATCCCATAGTAACCAATGTACTATACCCATAGCAACAGTGCTTCCTGTTACATACATAACATCTTGGCAAAATATATTTATAGGTTGTTATAAAATAAATAATGCATTTTTCCTCATGTATTGCTTAACACTCTGCATCCCTCGGGGCGGTCGATTTTCCCTCGGGTTAGCTTCAGGGAAAACAAATGCGTTGAGGATCATTTCGGTAGTCGTACAAGTAGCTTTAAATCCATTGTGCTCGAAGCAGTCAATATTTGTATATTATATCCTGCATGTATCAGAAAAACAAATTTGATCTTTTGGTAGAGTTGTGTTTTCAATAACAAATCGGAAACTTGATTAAGGGTCAGTGTCTTCTCCACTGATCTCGGTCTCCCATGAAATTTAATTTTTTATCTGGCAATTATAAAGGTATTTGATCTCTGTCCAAATTTGCATACTGTCATTGAATAAAATCGCCGCTTACGATAGCAGAAACATTTGAAGGAAACAAGTTTTGAGGGGCAGTTCACACCCCTTTCTTGAAGGAAATTGTCAGGCCTGCCTTTATTTGAAATTGTACTTTGAATTGTACAAAAGAAAAAGAGTAAAGCAAGATTTGAACGTGCGACCTCCGGGTTTCTGCGCTGGCCTCTCAGACCAAAAAAAGTACCCCATGTCTGATGCTTTATTCTTAAAAGGGCAGGGGCATGAGGGTTGCTTTAGTTTGTAAAGGACACCTCTATGAGGCATTTATCAATTTGTATTGGGGCACCAAGGCAATTACATTGGAGGGGCATGAATTCATTGCCTCTGGAAAGCATCATGCCTCTGGCCCATGAAAACCTTCTCATTCAGTGGTTTAGGACTTGCGTCCAGCTGGCACTTCAAATCGTGAACAATTTCCTCCACCTTACCTAAATTGGAGTAATGAACATGTACTGCACAATAGAAAGCCTGTAGGAAGAATCTCCTTGCATATGTATGGGATAACAAAGCTCTGTAAAGTAAGTCCTTTCAGAATACTTGTCTCTAAAAACAGGACATTTTGGGTCTTGGGGGACAGTACATGTATGTACATGTAGGTGTTGTTTTCTTGACCACACTTTCCCGATGAGAATGTTAATTTCCTCAAAACGGACCCTGCATGCTTGAGTCTTCCTAACTCTACGGCAATGTATGGAAACCGATTTGACCATGCAGCAGTTAATAATGTATGCTTGGTCAAGCTTGCCCAAAATGTAGCTTGCTTCATGTCAAGCGGCTTAACAATCTGTGCAATGTGCTAAAAGAAACTGTAAATGGGGGGGGGGGGGTGCTGATTGTAGAATCAACCATAAATAATGAATTGTGAAACCATAAATAATGAATTGTGAAACTAAAGGTCTTTAGCAGCCTGTGTAAGTGGATTTCATGGTGCATCTGAAATGCTGGGAGTGTCATGACTGTACTTGTTGATATCTTTTTTCCTTTCAGTTTGAAAACCATCAAACATGTCAAAACCAAAGAAAGATCATAAATAGTTTTGGGTCAGCTAATACTGATGTATTTATTCATAGGCAATATTATAATGACAGATGTGGGAGTGTCGTGGCCGAGCGGTTAAGAGCACCGAATTCAAACTCTGGTGTTTCTGATCAGCAGAGTGTGGGTTTGAATCCCCAGCCGTGACACTTGTGTCCTTAAGCAAGAAACATAACCATTGCTTCGTCCTTCGGATGGGACGTAAAGCCGTTGGTCCCATGTGTTGTGTAAACGCATGTAAAAGAACCCAGTGCACTTATCGAAAAGAGAAGGGGTTCGCCCCGGTGTTCCTGGCTGGATTGGCAGCATATTGCGCCATAGCACCTTGTAAACCATTACATGGTGCTTAAGGATTAGGTCTTATATCTCAAAATTCGCCCCACTCCTTGCAGTAATAATACCTGGCGCTTTGTATCCTTTGGCAAAATGCGCGTTATAAATACGGTTATTATTATTATTATTAGAAACAATCATTAATTCACGTCCCAACTTGCTTAGAATATAGCAAAAAACATCTTGGTATTTTCACATCTGGTACCAACGCATCTCTGACTGCAGCCTCTGTTGTCATTTACTTTAAAACAAATAACTTTGATTAGAAGAAATACAATAGAGTAAAAATAATAAAGTTGAATTTTAGTATTGTCATTGAGAACCCCCAAGGCTTGCTGGAGTCTTATAAGATCAAACCATACAATATTAATCGTCAAGCTTTGTCATGATTTATCCTCTAGCCTGCGAGGAAGACTCTGCTGGGGTCGAATTGCCAGGCCAGTATCTATGGTTTGCATTTATACCATTATAGTGTCTTTTGGTTGATAAGTTGTTTGCAACAGCTAAATTTATTTTCTTCTTTAGACCTCCTTACTTATGGAGCTCGCTGTTCCTTTGTTATGGCAGTTTGAGAGGAAATACACCGCCCTCCTCCTTCCCCCCCCCCAAAAAAAAAAAAAAATAACTAAAAATAAACTTGAACACTTTGTCTTAATATTCTCATTCATACACTGGGAGTGGACGCTAGAAATCTCTGCACCGTGACTTTGGTCTTATGTACACACATCACCAACAGTCCACGCTGCCTACAGCCAGAAGTCTCGAAAACACCGAAACGCAAACATTCCATCCAATAACAGCACGATTTATCTGCGCTCTCTGGATGCAGTCACAAAATGTTTTAATCAAATTATGAGAAAGAGAGAGGGGGAAAATTCAAGAAGTCAATCCAAACTATTAAAGGATTATTGTCTGAAATTGAATTGGGGAAATTTAGCTGTGACAGAATCTTCAAGATGGATAAATTTCATCGGGCAGCTACAATTCAATTTGTGTAGAGGCCTTAATCACGACAGCTTATCAAAGAGAAGAGGGTATTAAGTAGGAGGAAGAAAGGCAAATTTACTATTCCATTGAAGGGGAATGTTTAAGACAGATAAAAGGAAAATATAGCAGAATGACCTTG
This sequence comes from Asterias rubens, assembly GCF_902459465.1. NCBI lineage: Eukaryota > Metazoa > Echinodermata > Asteroidea > Forcipulatida > Asteriidae > Asterias > Asterias rubens. The sequence continues at coordinate 18,533,275 of NC_047070.1, read as the reverse complement.
CTTGATAATTTGATGGTTTGATGAGATCCCCAAGAAAAGGTCTTGTGCTAATATACAAATATTGACTGCTTCGAGTGCAATGGTTAAAACTATGACTCCCGAGGTGATCCCCGGAGCGTTCTATTTTCCCGAGGCTATCCCCGGAGCGTTTAATTTTCCCGAGGCGAAGCCGAGGGAAAATAGAACGCTCCGGGGATCACCGAGGGAGTCTTAGTTTTAACCATTGCACAAGTAAAAGCAGTCAATATTTGTTTTATAACACCCCAAACATTTCTAAATACTGTACTATTAAGTTACAGACCTGAATGCTACAATCCACGGACAACGCGAATACAGATTGCGAAAACTTTTACTGTGCTGCATGTAGTGTCATGTTATCCGAAATGGTTACAGACTATTAATTTATCATCCTCGTACACGCAACGGACGTCTGAGTACTGCACGCCGTGTGCTAGTCTTCAGACTAGCGCACGGCAAACCCATGCACTATCACATGGCCGTCGTTTAGTAAAACTAAGACATATCATGTGACGCGCTCTAAACCAATGAAAAAGCAGAATATTGGTAAGGGGTGTTATAAACTGTTTTATTCCACGAACAGCATCTCTTTGGAACTCCTTGCCTGGGGGATGTTTCCATCCATCCTAAAAATCTACTTTGTTTTAAGAGAAATATCAATTTCATCTCCCCTAAGCTATTTTCAACTGAAATATTTCCTTTTTGAATCCCGTTACCAAGTTGCATAGTCTGGGTCGAACTTGCGATAAAAATATTAAAAGATAGATAAATCCTTTCAATGTTTCTATTGAATCGTAGCTTGTAGGTGGAGACCAGTCGTTATGTTTAATTGCCATGTACGGTTTGTCCAATGTCACAACTGAATCCTTTGTTTGTTTGAAAACGGCTGCGGCACAAAAATGAATTTGACCCTGGAGCTGCACTGTACTCTTTAAAGGCAATGGACACTATTGGTAATTACTCAAAATAGTTATTATAATAAAACCTTCTTTGATTACGACTAATGGTGAGAGGTTGATAGTATAAAACATTGTGAGAAACAGCTCCCTCTGAAGTGACATAGTTTTCGAGAAAGAAGTAATTCTCCTCAAATTTGATTTCAAAACCTCAGATTTAGAATTTGAGGTCTCAAAATCGAGCATCTGAAAGCGCACAACTTCATGTGACAAGGTGTTTTTTCTTTCATTATTATCTCGCAACTTCGACAACCTATTGAGCTAAACTGTTCGCAGGTTTGTTATTTTATGCATATGTTGAGAAACCCCAAATGAGAAGATCCGTCTTTGACAATTACCAATAGTGTCCCAGGGTCTTTAAGTGTTTTTACATCAGTGTGAGGAATGCCAGTCAAATGACCCAACCTTATAGATCTCACTGGTTCAAGGTGTTTCTACAGCAAAACTTTCTAACAATACAGAAACTTGAAAGGTCATGTGTTTATGACATCAACTATCGCCACTATTTAATCTCCAGAAGGTGAAGAAGTTGATGTAAAAAAAAACCTTGCAATAATGTTCCCCACGTTGTTAGGCAGTGGGATGTAGCAGCTTTGACACTGAAGCCAGGAAATTGAACGCTGACACGAAGAACCTTGCAACGGGGTTAGGAAAAGTAGTGTTAAAACGATTACTCCCTGTAGACGTGCATTTTGCTTTAGGGGTGGGTGGGGGTTGGGGGGTCGGTGGTGAGGTTGAGTAGCTCAGCTGTATATTAAAGGGAAGGTACATGTTTGGTAATTACTCAAAACAAATATTAACTTAAAAACTGACTTGGTAACGAGCATTGGAGAGCTATTGATAGTATAAAACATTGTGGGAAACGACTCCCTCTGAAGTAACGTAGTTTTTGAGAAAGAGGTAGTTTCTCACTAAAATATTAAAAGACTTCTAGCTAGAAGTCTTTTATTCCTATCTGAAAGCACACAAATTTGTCCAACAAAGGCGTTTTTTCTGTCATCATTTTCTCGCAACTTCGATGACCAAATGAGCCCAAATTTTCACAGGATTGTTATTTTATGCTTATGATTGGATACACCAAGTGAGAACACTGGTCCTTGACAATTACCAAATGTGTACAGTGCCTTTAAAAAGAGTGGACACTAGTCTGTATAGGTTTTATCTTGAGGGATGTCTGACTGTTTGAGTGACTTTTTTGAAGCGCTGGTTTTGAATTTGGTATCATCCATCAGGAGCTTGACTGGTAGAGCAGAATGCACTACCTTTCCAAATGTTTGTGAAGCGATTATGGTTAGGTTTAGGCTCAAGGACGCAATTGTCATGACCAGGATTCAAACCCACACTCTGTAGTCTGTTGCTCATAACATAAGAGCTTAGTTACGGTGAACTAGACTGCTCGACCATGGCACGCCATATAATGTCTAATTAAATGTATCATGAGATTGGTGTGAAAATGACTATTCACACCATGTGCGTACATTATGACCAAAATTTATGAAAACACAATCAATGAAAGTCAACTCAGCGACGAATCTTGAGTAAACCAATGAAGTGAAATATTGCAAGCCATGTATACACAGATGCTATTATATTTCATAAAACTACATTGTTGGGTATAGCAATCAATAATTGTCACATTAAGGGAAAGTAAAGGACTTTGTGTAGGGTGTGAGTAGATGGTACATGTACATTCAAACCGTGGGACCTAGTGGAAAGGTCCACGGTTGGTTGGAAAACGTGTACAGAACAAATAATATAAACAAAAGAGGATCAATAGGAGGGGCTGAAAACCTATTCTACCTCGAGCCCCAGCGGGATTCGATCCAGGGTCCCAGAAAAATGCCATTCTGCCAACCTGACTGCTCAATGTCACAAATGTCCTTAATGACAAACTGACCCCCCAATGTCATTTGTGACAACCTGACTGCCCAATGTCACAAATGTCCTTAATGACAAACTGACCCCCCAATGTCATTTGTGACAACCTGACTGCCCAATGTCATTTGTGACAACCTGACTGCCCAATGTCATTTGTTACAACCTGACTGCCCAATGTCACGAATGTCCTTAATGACAAACTGACCCCCTAATGTCATTTGTGACAATCTGACTGCCCAATGTCATTTGTGATGTCAAACTTCTGTAGAATATACATTGTACATTTAGTACAACCTTTCAGTAACACTAGTTCTGTTGTGAACTAGTTTCACTCTTAAATTGACAAACAAGCCCAGTTGTTTTGTCTGCTTTCCCTGTCTAGGGAAATGTTTAGATTTGGATAAGATCAATACATGCACGGGCAAGAACTAGTAAAATGATTTAGTTATATTCACCGTCATGCACTCTATCGCCCTGAAGGTAACTTCTTTGTTCTCGGCACGACAATACACAGTAGATCGTGAGGATATGGGGGAAACTCCTGATTAGTAGACAGCACAGAAATACTTTGCAGCGCTTGCTTTTGTGTGTGTTTGTGATTGTATACAATATTTCATGGTATTCAGCTTTATGCCTCGAGTACAATCAAATTGAAAGGGGAGGTTTTGCTCTCTTCATTTAGTCTACAAAAGGTATCGTATGAAGGATCTGTATCCTGTCTACCACTGTTTCAACTGTTTTGTTTAAATAGGACACTAAATGGGACATTCTAGCTTGAGCTGTGTTGTGACCGAGTGGATTTGAGCACTGGACTAAATATCTGGGCCCAATTTCATAGAGCTGCTAAGCACAAAAATTTGCTTAGCATGAAATTTCTTCCTTGATAAAAACAGGATTACAACCAAATGTCCACATGATTTTCAGGATAAGCAAACAACAGCTGAGTACCAGTAACAAGCAGTATGCAACAAATGGAAATTTGGTTGGTAATCCTGTTTTTATCAAGGAAGAAATTTCATGCTAAGCAAATTTTTGTGCTTAGCAGCTCTATGAAATTGGGCCCTGGTGTTTCTGATCAGCAGTGTGTAGGTTCGAGTCTCAGTCGTGACACTTTTTACCTCTGGAACAGAGCGTGTGGCCTAGCAGTCATGACAGTAGACGTGCATGTATACATGTAGCAGATCTGTTTTAGCCCACATGCCCAAGGACTACTGGCTGCACCACTATTGCTAGGATGCTGGCAGCGAAAGGCTTTGTACACAAAGAAATGAAAAATCTGTTGCATGTTTTACTTTACACACATCTTCCTTGATTTACACATTTTCCCTGAAAGGATACATTTTTCATAACATATAGACATAAATGAAACTCAATGATCAGAAGAAGCGAAAAAATTAATGAAAATACAGGAGGAAAAACCCACAGAAAATAAAAGGAACCAAAATATATAATATATAAATTCAATACATGAACAGAAATCAAATCTAAAATGCCTTGAGTTTGAATGGCATTCAATGGATTGTTTTCAACTTTCTCCTTCTTTGGTTTTGTATTTTTATACTTCGATACATGATCCAGGCTTTCAGAATCGAATAACGAATCAAAATAATTGCTTCGGGTGTTTGTTTAGTAAAAATAAACAAAAAACCTTGGCAATGGTCAGCAGTCAGCAAAAGCAATTTCATGGTGAAATAATAATTTGCTGTTCAAACAAACTTGACAATAAACTCATGTAATGTGATGACAACCCTATACAAAAAAGGAAATTTATTGAATATATTACCAATCCCCCGTACCTAATTTGCATATTTATTATTCCATCGGGTAGAAAACTCATCAAAAGATTTGTGGTGTATGCCTCAGGCTTGTTTTACAGGGAAAACTTTGTTTTATCTTGATGGAGGGGCAGTGACACCAGGAAACTGAAGTATTTTTTCTCTCTCGTGTTTACTCATAATTACCTTGTAATGTGGGATACCTGTATGTTCATTCATTTAGTATTTTCATTCATTAACACTGATGTGCGTAAGCACTGTATACTCAGTACTTTTCCAGGCTCTGTGGAAAAAAATCACAGGCATAATACTAGGGTGGGATTCGAACCCACAACCTTTGCAATTTTAGTGGTAAACCAACTGGACCATCGAGGTTGACTGGTTGCTAGAGGCAGTTCGAATCATATGTTTTAGCAGCGGGGACTGCAACGATTTAACTTCGTTCATGTCGCCTATAACCTGCAGAGTGAATGGCAAAGTCTTTTCTCTTTCGGGGGCTGAAACCCTTGTCCTCTGCCTTCTCCTCATTTTCTCAGACTCATTTCCCAATGTGTTATGGATGGATGCCTATTTTTGTACCAAAAAGGCGTACCTTCATGTGGTTTAAAGGATGCTGAAACTTAGGCCTTGGGGCAGGAGGCAGTTTCTATGTCTTCCTCCGTAGAGTTGATCGAGATAGGGTTTTTTCTTATTACACAGAGAAGTCAAAATGAAGTTTTATTTCAATTGTGTGTGTATTATTTCCATCTGTAAACATTATTCTGCCTCTGCGCTACTCAGAAGTCCTGCCTTTGTGCTGCTTAGACTTCTCGCCTTTATAATCCTCAGAAGGCCATGTAGACTACTTCACAAAATACTCATTATTTGTGCGATAGCCGTGCTGGTCTAGTGAACAATTTTGTGTTAAAGAGGTCTCTGATGGCTAAACTTGTCCTTTTTTCTTAATTCTGTTTGCAGGTACGGAGGTTGGTGTACATTAAATCCACCACCACAAATAGAGATAGCAAATTACTTATGGAGTACCATTGGAAGGTATGTATTATTTGTGAATCTATAGTTTTATTTCGTTTGCTTCGATGTTCTTCCAAACAAGTGACATTGGCAATTTATTTTTGATAACAATTTTTAGGGGGGGGGGGGCGTGTGAGAAAAGTAATATAAAACATATTTGCCAATGCCACACCCATCCCCAAATCTTAAACCTTGCCCCTAGGAGACCCCAGAATCTGGTCAAACACCACCCCTTGGTCCAGACAAGCCTACTTGCCCCCCCCCCCCAAACCCACCACCCCTATCAGTCTGGGTCTCTCTGAGGTCTCTCAGTCACTTGACATTTAAATTGGACTTCCTGTCTGACGATGGAGTTGATTTCAATGGAGGAGGAAGGGGGAGGGGGAAAAGGGACTTGATATGTGAGAGTGTAAGTTACCACACTTGTGTCCTTTAGGCAAGACACTTGTAGCGATTCCGAGCTGTTTAGAGCAGCAGACTCCAGCTCGTCAGTTTCTTACCAGCAGAGTATGGGTTCGAGTCCCAAGTCCTTGAGCAAGGTGCTTTGTATAACCATAATAGACCCTTCCCATGAAATTTGTAAATTGCACATAGCGCGTGCGCACTAACGTTTTGGTTGGCAAAATGAGGCAACATCGCGCTGTTTTATGCACGGCTAATGGGTGCGTGACCTTTTTGCGCGTCTGCTTAGTGCACAACTCTATTGCATTTGCCAACCAACAGGGTCTGTACGCATGCGTGAATGTAATTAGCATATTTCATGGGAAGGGTCCATTGCTTTGTCCTTGAGATTTGGACGTAAAGCCATAGACCCTGTGTACTAGGATTGGTAGTGCACACAACCCAGAACATTTATTGTGGAAGAGTAGGGGGTTCACCTCAGTGTCTCTCATTTACAAATCAAGCACCCTTATTGAAAGGTTCCCTCCTTGTGAGCTACAGGGCCAAAATTCATAAAGCTGTTGAGCAGAATACTGTTCTTAGCAAAGAAAAATATTTCTCAAGAAACAGTTTACCAGCCAATATACCAGGTGAAGTTTTTGTGACTGGTTCCAAGGCCAAATCTCATGACTTTGCTTACCACAGATTTCTGCGCTTAACAGTTCACTTTTCTCAGCTTATATCACACACTAACAGTAGAATCAGGACCCAATTTCACAAAAACTTGTTGAGCACAACAAACTGTTGCTTAGCGGGGAAAAAGGTTGCCAGCCAGAACACTACAAGTTACCATTGCGGCCATTGCGATTGGTATCTCAGTAGGTTCTTGCTTAGCCAAAAGTTTTGCTAAGCAGAATATTCTGCTTAACAGCTTTATGAAACTAAGCTCTGCTCAGTGGTTTTTTTCTCCGCCTTTCACATCATTTGACTCCTGGTGGAATCCCACGTTCATGTGGATTGGGCTGTCAGTCCTCTGATTGCGTGGGTTTTTCTCCGCTGGGGTTTCCCACGTCTAAAAGCTGTACATTTATTCATTTATACATTTATTTGCTATTTATCCCGTTATTCACTCTAACTGTGCTCTTAGATTTGTAATCAAGTAAAGAATACGATAAAACTCTAGGGGTATTCCTCTTGGGAGGGGGTTTAATTTAATCCTGCGTGTATTTAAAAAGAACACATCTCTTTAATAATCTAGTTTCAGAGCAACGGGTGGAGCCGGAAAGAGTTAAGAAAAGCTTTGATAAGAAACCATGGGGACGTCTTTCACAGCTTCACAAGTTGATGTCTGGAATGAATGTACCGTGTTGTACTTGGGAAATATGTTATGACAACAGAGGGATTTGTTGATATTAAAACAATATTTCTGTGGAGGGGGGAGGCTCTTCATAGCAGCAATGCAGCCATTCTCATTGTGAATGGGCCGTTTTTTTTGTGCATGGCTGGTGCTTGATTTAAGTTTGCAACCATGGAGAAAATTGCCGATACAACTCAGAAGTGCTTGCATTTCACTTCAATCTGGTGTGCGTTTCTTTCATGTTGAGATGTTCATCAAGTAGTGGCCAATTTTATGGTTCTGCTTCTCGTGAAATTCTGCGCAAAACAGGCCGTAGAATTATGCGCTTTACTTGACGCAGTAAGCGCAGAAGTCAGTGGTAAGTAGAGCCATGAAATTGCACCTCTGATCGCATGACAAACAAGTTGGTGATCTAAGATGTGGATCAGTGATGAGCAATAGTTGTACAAAACTCTCCTCATTACTCAGAGATAAGTCCAGCAGCGTCACCTTCCCTCAAGTGGTTCTTGAGGCAAAGAGCCTTTAAATACATTCAATTTAACCAGACAGGAGTGGAGAGCCTCTTGTGACACTCTGGAGAAATAGCCTAAGTCAACACAATTCCTAGCAAAACAACTTCTACTCTCAAACAAATCTCGTTCTTCGTGATTATTACAAAAAAAAAATTATCATCAGCGGTGAGGACGAAGACTTGTCTCTCCTCTGTTAAATTTAAATTAGGGTGATGAAGAAAGTAAAGTGGCATTTGTCTGGAAAGAACCCACGTCCAAATGTGCCAATTATTCATTGGAATTGGTAATAAACGTTGTGTCGCGAGGAGTTACGAGTCATAAAGGGGGACCATTAACAAGGCAAACTGTCCTAGGGGATTCGCTTGGGGTTATTCAGTAAAAATGTAATTTTTAACCGGAATGCTCATTTGTTGGGGTAGCTTTCGGAGGCTGTGGCTGCATTATATAGACGGTTTATAGGACTTCTTTTCCAACATTGTTTTAACAAAATCAATCAAGCAAATAAATGAAAAGACTCAGAAGTTAAAAAAGGAACTAAAAACTTTACTTTTTTTAAACTGTAAATAATTTGAGTGGCTTAATTTGTTGTTGATATCATCAATGTACAATGAACAACTTGGGAAGATTGTCAAAAAGAAAAAAAAAAAAAAAATCTTAGTTAGAAGCTGATACAAGATGTCCATTTCAAAGCTCGGTGCTGAAACCCCTGAAACTCAATTACGCCAACTCTGAAATGTACACAACTTTACAGTATGTAAACACCTTTACAGGTAACATGCTTTGCAAATCATAAATCTTTCTGAACCAATTATCTCATAAGTGCACCTGTCAACATGATTTGATACAGACTTTGTAAAACCAACATTCAATGATAAAGAAAATTACCTGTTGATGCATGCTCTGTAATAATTGGAAAGGGGGTGATCGACCATTTATATGAAGAATAAAAAATATCTGAAATTTGGGTTTAAAGCCATTGGACACTTTCGGTACAGAATGTTTTTTAAGTTCACAGATTTACAAATAACTTACAGTGTTTACATAAGGTAATGGTGAAAGACTTCTCTTGAAATATTATTCCATGAAATGCTTTACTTTTTGAGAAAACATACAAACAATATAAATTCTCGATATCGAGATATATGGATTTATTTTAAACACATGTCATGACATGGCGCAGCGTGCAGAAACAAGGGTGGGTTTTCCCGTTATTTTCTCCCGACTCCGATGACGGATTGAGCCTTAATTTCCACAGGTGTGTTATTTTATATAAGTTGTGATACACGAAGTGTGGGCCTTGGCAGAAACTGTTTACCGAAAGTGTCCAATGGCTTTAATCTGTTGTGCGGTTTAGGAGAAAAAAATAAAAATACAAAAAAATACAATTTTCAGCATGTAAACCTATTGTCCTTAATTTGGGTTGCATTAACTGAAATCAGCTGTTGAATTGTTTGTTTTCTGAAGTGTCATCACCAGAGGTGTTCATATGAGGTGCTTGTCACTAATCTTCTGTAGTGCTAGTTAGTTGTCTGAAGTTCTAGTCGCTAGTAGTCTGAATTGCTAGTTGCTAATCATCTGAAGTGCCAATCGTAAGTCATCGGAAGTTCTAGTCATTTGTTGTCTGAAGTGCTAGTCATCTCAAGTGTCTCTTTTCGTCTTGAGTGCTAGTTTCTATGGTTTCATTTCCCGAAAGATTTAACAGAAAAAAAATTTAAAAAAATTATTATCGTACACGTATCTAAATGCCCACTTCCTTGACTATAATTACAGTGGAAGATCCATGGTAATCAACCTGTTGATTACAATTCCCTTGCCAAATAAAGGGTTTGAATAATAAACGGTTTGTAGGCTTTTACATGACTTAGTCACTCCATGCTCGGTAGAGGCCAAGGTTGCTCCAGCTTTGATCTGTTGATAAAACATCTTCCTTGAGGCAAGGAATCCACTCAAAACATGTTATCACTTTGTACTCATCTTATTTTCCCCTCAATGTGAAATATAGCTTCAAAATACATCGAATGTTTCCATCCCCCCTCCCCCCCCCCCCCCCAAGAAAGTATGATACGGTATATAAATATTTATACTTTTAAATGTGTTAAAGTGATTGGTGGAGCTGATCAAATATTCACAGACAGTATTGATGTTTTGTGTGATCAACCATGCAATAACAGACCTGAGAAAGATTGTGCTTCATCCCTTACAGGCACTGTACACCTTTGGTAATTGTCAAAGACCATTCTTTTCACTTGGTGTATCTCAATGTACGCATAAAATAACAAATCTGAAAATTGGTCGTTGAAGTTGCGAGATTGATGAAAAAAAGAAAGAAAAAAAACAACTTTCACACAAGTTGGGTGCGCTTAGATGCTTGAAATCGAGATCGCAATAAAATTAATATTCTTTATAGCTGATGCAAATTTAACATTTATTATATCAGTGCAGTGCCCGCTGCTAAAACGTAGGATTTGAACTGCCTTTAGCTACCGGGCAATCTCGGTGGTCTAGTTGGTATTAAAGACACTGCTCTGGAATTGCAAAGGCTGTGGGTTCGAATCCCACCTGAGTAATACATTTATGCATGTGATTTTTTTTCACAGAACTCGGGAATTTACAACTGAGTATACAGTGCTAACATCGGTGTGTACTGGATGGGTCAAACCAAAACGAATATCCCCCGACGCATTTTTAACATCTATTGATGTTTTTCTTCTGTGTTTTTCAGGGTTCCTGACAAGGCGTGTCGACAGGAGCTTATTGATGCGTATTGCGCTTATCATTATAACACCAGCGGTGGATGCATCCCACCATCCTTCATTGATATGCCTGAGGTAAGAAAGAGACTTGTTATGAATGATGTAACAGGCGGAAACTCGCCTCTGAGAAAGAGTGTAGTAGGTACATGTATAATGGGGGTAGACTGATGATGATGACACCAGTTGGGATTGTGGCACATCGCCCCATGCCACTCTATGCCAATCTATGCCACACATGGGTGGCATGGTTGGCTTGTGCGTAAAGTGCTCGCCTCTCACAAAGGTGACCCCGGTGCGATTCCCGGTCGGGGCCATACATGTATGTGAGTTGAGTTGTGCGTTGGTTCTCTGCTGTGCCACCAGGGTTTTCCATACCATACGGTTTTCCTCCCTCGGGAAAAAAATCAAACACTTTCGATCTTTGGCTGTGCTCCGTGGTCGAAATGGGTGGATGTGGCTGGCAGCCAAAAGCGCCCTTGCATGCCAGCTTCTCGAACACGATGTAGCCGCGTCCTTCGCAATTCAGCTCTTAGCTGCAAGTAAGGATGATTAGCCCCCCAAATTATTATAATTATTATTACATTCTCAGGCCTGTATGCTCTCCAGAAATCCCAGAAAAGCATGGAAAATATTAAGGCAAGAAAGGGCATACAAAAAAAAACCCAGCACAACATTGCTTTGAGCCACCTACATAAAGATGACAGTTTGTGGTGGAAAGAAGGTCAAGTTCATCCTTTGTGCTGAGGTTATTGTGTAAATCTTGATTCTAGGTCTTGTTCTTTAATTGCATGAAGAGGATTGCGTGCCAATGAAAGGCTTCTTTTGTTTCATTCTATTTTGGCTCAATGGAGGTAAGTCGGAGTGGACGAGGATTTCAGCCTGGGTTCTGGTCATGGTTGCAATTAGCGGCGGGGTCTCACAACCAAGGCTTGAAGATGGTATTTTCTCGAAATAGAAAGAACAAATCCTGGTGCTTCAAATGTCAAACAGAATCTTTGTTATCTCAGCTTTCTAAAGTCATGGTTTCTTTGTGGCAGCGGTACTCTCAAAGTAAAATGATTCTGGCAATTCCTCTTAGACAATCCCATCAAGCTGGAAGACAAAAAAATGAAAGAACCCCGGTGGTTCCAACGACGTTGAACCATCTAGAAGGTTTCTTTTTCCTTACAGCCAATGACCTTTCCGTGCTGCAGGTCACAAAATGTTAGCAGTACCTCTGAGAATTTCTAAGAGCTCTATCTTGTGGGATCTTGATATACACAGTATGAGGATGCCAAGCAATGATTGTAATCTATCCGAGGTAAAAACCCCAGTCACGTCCAGAGAAGACGTTGAGAGATGACAGATCTTGTTAATGCCAAGAAGTCTGTTCTGAAACATCTGCGAGTGACGTGTGAGAGTGATAAGAGATGAAGCCATTTGATCGACAGTTTACAACATGTCTATTGAAAGAAAAAAATGAAGATGTTGCATACACACACACACACACAGACATGTTTATGGTGCAGACGGAGGACTTCTCTTTAGTCTCCCATTGTTTGGACATAGTTTATTTTTCAGACGTCCCCGCTGGTTTTATACACCAAATCTACCGAGGACTGTCCCTAGTTAACTTTTTCCCGGATCCCTTTTGTTAAAGTCCTCGGTTATCAATAGTAGACATGCCCACACACAAGCTTGTATTGTCCCTCCTATTGTCCCTCTTTTGTTTATACTCTAACTTTTTGGCAACAGCTCACATTGGTTTTGTACATGTACAGCATGTATGTTTTCCAACAGTTTACCTTTCCTGAACCAAGGATCCTGTTGTTTGTAACTTTTTAGCAACAGCTCCCATTGGTTTTGTACACAATTTCCAACTGGGAGCCTTCCCCCAACTGCATGCAGTAAGGGGCAACTACATTGTATCATTTGAGTAAGGTGCCCTCCTGTGCATCATGCATACACAGCTTTGCGTTTTCCATTTTTGTCATCACCGTTTACCTTCAAGATGATAGCGTGACCGCGCCATAAGCCTTTTTGAGGTATGGCGGATGTGATATACGCGTGTCACACTTGGCGACTGATGCCACGCTCACCATGTTAGTGGTCAATAGTTTAACGTGTAAATGTCGCGTCGCCTACAATGCGCACTTCACTGAATAACACACGTTCTGTTGCTATGGTCAATACGCACAAATTTACCCAAACCTTATAGTGTTATAGCATTGTGTCTGCCATATCTCAAAAAAGCTTATCACTTAAGGTCCACATGAGGACATTTTTAATTTGTACCGGTGCCCTTCAAAGGGCACCAAGGCGACGGTAAGGGGCTTAGAGGCAATTTGCTCCATAGTCTTTTTGAAGTAACGGTCTTGCATCAGGTTGATTCGCTCATGAATCCTTAGGGAGCCATGTCTTTACTTTTTCTCATCCCACATTTCCGGCGGAACTAATGTTCAGCGCTCTTGAGCCGTGTAAACTCATTACAGCCAGTTCCGCAATTAATTTCATTCATTGTGTGCTTGCAGTCAATATGCTTTATAAAATGGCCAGTAATAACTAGAGAGAGACGCACAAGGCCAGTCTCGAAAGGAAGTTTAATGGAATATATCAGTGTAAATAGAAAACTGATTACCGCGTTCGGTTTGAGTTGTTTTTAATTTGGAATGCTATCCATACTTTCAATAAAACTCACATCAAATTTTTGTTCTTCTTGTAGATTTTGATTATAATTTTATACCATGTACATTATTGAATTTGTTTTATTAATGGACTGTATTTTGCCCTGGATCTTGATAATTTACCTCGACTTTGTCTCGGTAAAATTATCAAGAACCAGGCCTCGGCGGGTTTAAACCACAAGTTGAAAACCTCTTCGCCACACATTGATTCCCTTATTAAACAACCAGGCCCATTCAGGTGTTATATGATAGAAGACTAAATTTAGAAACTTTACTTTGTATTAAAAAGCGGAGCTGTTTTTGGTTTGTCAGTCTCAGAGATTCGTACTATAGTATTCATACGTGTATGTTGATCAAAACATTAACGTGTGGTATGACTCCTATGTCGTCATTAAGCCGCACATGTACGTCATGCAGAAATAAATTTCAAGATAATTGGAACTTGTTTGATAAGCGTACAACTCTGCAGCTAATTTTAGATGTTGTGTGCTACAATTACAAAATGTCTGATTGAAGCATTGAAGCATTGAAGCATTGTTTTTTTGTTTCTGTAGATTGAGACTGCTGTTGTTGTCTGTGTCCAATTTCAAAGAGCTGCCTAAGCAGACTGCTGAGCAAAAATAAGTGGGATACCAGTCACAGCTCGTACACATGACATGGTATTTTGGCTGGTTTCCCTATCTGAAACTAAGCATAAATTTGTCGTGCTTAGCTGCTTTTTAAGCTTTATGAAATTTGGTCCTGTGTGGGTTTCACAAAGAGTTAAGATGAGTCTTATCTCGAGTAAGGAAGAGTTAAAGGCAGTGAACACTAGATTGGTAATTACTCAAAATAATTTTTAGCATGAAACCTTACTTGGTAACGAGTAATGGGGAGGTTGATAGTATAAAACATTGTGAGAATCAGCTCCCTCTGAAGTGACGTAGTTTTCGAGAAATATTTCAGAAAGATCTTTAACTAAGGACTTTTCCTAGGAGATATTAAAAACTTAAGGGTAGTCCTAAGTTAAGACAAGTAACTCAGCCTAACTTGAGATCAGACTAGTCTTAAAGACATTGGACACTATTGGTAACTGTCAAGACTAGCCTTCACAGTTGGTGTATCTCAACATATGCATAAAATAACAAACCTATTAAAATTTGAGCTCAATCGGTCATTGAACTTGTGAGTCAATAATGGAAGAAAAAACACCCTTGCCACACAAAGTTGTGTGCGTTTAGATGGTTGATTTCGAGACCTCAAGTTTTAAATCTGAGGTCTCTAAATCAAATTCGTAGAAAATTACTTCTTTCTCAAAAACTATGGCACTTCAGAGGGAGCCGTTTCTCACAATGTTTTATACCATCAACCTCTTCCCATTACTCATAAGGTTTTATGCTAATAATTATTTTGAGTAATTACCAATAGTGTCCACTGCCTTAAACTCTGGTCTAGCAGAGAAGAGACAATCTCACCTTAAGACGCATGCAGAAATACTCAATAAGAACCTGTGGTAATAAAGGCAGATCTTGTATGTTAATTGATGACCATCGTTAAAGACAGGATGTTCAATTAATTACTTGTACAATGGGTTTGAGATTAGGTGAAGAGGGAAACAATCTACATCTCATCGTTCTAATTCACCAAAGATTTATTTTCTCCAAAAGACGATCAGTGCACACCGATCGAAACAGTCGAGTTGAAACCAACAGTTCCTTTCAGAACCACTCCAACCAATTTAGAGATTATCATTACATGGTGTTACCGCAAACCTTTACTACATCGTATTTCCGACATGCAAAATTTCAAATCCTACGAATAACAAGTTTAGAGTGTGTGTCAATCCCCAGAAAAAAAACCTGTTACTTCTTAAACATGTCTTTGTTGACACAAAACAATGGTTTTTGTCGCCGTTTAATGTAATCTTTTATCCTTCATTATTCATGAAACCCTTCAGGGTATGAATAAATTTGCATACTTAAGGACTATTTCGCTCCACTTATAAAATCACACGACTATCTGAATACATTTCCTTACATTTTCGGTGTTAAGAAAAATACATGTATTCACCAACGTATTTATTTACTGTGTTTGTTACTGGATGTTTGATAGAAGTTATACAAGCAGTTAGGATTGTGCGTCAGTCTACGTCGGCTGTTTTTAACTAGATACGTGCGTCGGACGTCAATATGCTTAGTTTCTGCTTGATTTCAGATCGGATGCCATCGGAAAATTATATCATAACCACTAGACACCATAGTTTTAAAGGGATTGATACCTTTTGTAGGCCAAGTTTTTGGCCATGTCATGAATTCCTTCTCACTGGGAAAGAAGATGTATGTAATCTCATTTTCATGTAGAAGTTTCAGCTTTGTTCGTTGTAAAGTTTTTGAGAAAAAAAAAGTGCAAATCACAGAGAGATGTTTTCATAGAGTCGCGCAAATGTGTTGTACATGCTAAAATCATTTTCATGAAACGGTTTTCATGATTTTTTTTTACTCATTTCTAAAAAAACTACAGCACCTCAGCAAGTAATATTCTAAAAGAAGCTTTCTACCGTCATTGCTTTAAGCCGTGTAAGTTTAATGTAAATTTGTGGATGTTTGTATTTTGAGTTTTACAAAAAGTACCCAAACCCTTAAAAGGTCTTTCTTCCGACTAAATGGAAACTTGAGAAGTCTAACACTTAGCTCTAGTGTTTCCAATTGCTGGAACTTTTACTGGAAATTAGTATCCACTGGGGCCAAGAGTTGTGTGACTTGGGGTGTGTGAAATAAGCTGCTCTTATTTTGTCCGAGGCTCAAGTTTCAAGAAATTATTCTTTAAAGGGTTGGTATACATTTGTTAATGCCTATCAAAATTAATGGCAATAAACAATTGATTTGGTAAGATATACAGCAACTTTGGCTTGCACTGTTTACTTCCAAGTACTGCGATTATGGAAAAAGATATCCCCCAAAATCTGAACCTGACAGAACAACAAAAAGAATACAACACAGACGTACAATGTACTTTTGGAGTTGTTGAAAAACAGATGAACTTTACAGAATTTGATAGAGCAAGATTGCTCTCAACTCAGTGGAATAAGAAATTGACCTTTTTAGGTAGTGTCTTATCGTTGCCGACACTACATTTTCCAGCAAGCAAGTATTCAACAGTTAGATGAATTGATATGGATTGGTTGATCATGGATGGTTGAAGACGGTGAATTCTTTAAGATTTTATGAAAACATTCTCACACGTGTACCGCAAGCTCTGACATCTAAGGGTTTGATGACAATTGATTGAGTTTAAATAGACCATATGCGCAAGCGCCATTTTAACCTATACTGCAATTGATCCTGGGAAACGGAGTCCAGTTTAAAAATACATCCAAGATGGACGCCAGGCCTGATACTTCATGAAGGTCATAAAGGCGATTCCCTCCATGCCCCCTGGTCTTTGCCTTGGTGCCCTTGTAATGCTCCAGTAGCAATTTAAAATTCCCTTTATAGGGTGCCCTTTACCGAGGAGAACATGCTGCGGTGCCCTTGCCCTTTCAAAAACGAAGCAAACAGGCTTGGGACATCATGCTGTAGTGTACATAAACTGCGCCAATAAAGTATCTAAACACTTACAAATGGTCAGATTTATCGGAACCTGAAATAGTATACAAAAATTTAATTGTTTGTTTCTATTCACCGTTAATTTCTGCACGTTTTGACACATCTTGTGTTGCGCTACGATGTTGTTTGGTGGATTTATGAACACTTGAGTGGCTGAAGGTCGAATTTCAAAAGTTGCAAAAGCCCCTATTCACCCCAATTCCAAAAGGGAACTCACATAAGCATCACACTCAGACAAAATCAAGACAAAAGACACAAACTCGTTTCGTTTACATGACCATGAAATTAATTGCCGTATCTTTAACTCTAAAACTGCTGTTATCCTGTCCCCCATTCTTGGTGTGTCCTCCATCACACTGTCCTGAACGCCAAGGAGTCGTCTTCTCATACCCTCAATGAGACCTCTGATCTGTCCCTGGTCAATCCCCTGCCATTTCCTGATCAGGATGCGTCGCAAACCCCTCGAGAGTGGTGTCAGGCTTTATGGACTTGTTCACTTTCTTCTTCTGCTGCAGAAGTCACCCTCGGACGGCCACTCCTTTTCAGGTTGCCACATTTCCCTGAGCTTGGTAGCGATTCCACCATTTACTGATCGTCGCTGGTGACGTTTTTACCTGATGAGCTGCAGCTCGCATCGACCTACCGGCTTCTATCAAACCAACGGTCCGTCCTCTTTCCTGTTTGGTCGTTTGAGCCATCTTTCCTGTTATCTTGAAACACCTTTCCTTGCTTACCATTGTTGTATGCCTCCCATCTTTGACCCCTTTGCTTGGTTACTGACAATTATTGCTGATGTTCATCGCAACCGATTTATCCAAAACGCGACCAAAAAAATCATTTATAAAAGGCGGGCAAAAGAAACGCCGATCTTACTCGTCACAATACAACGATTTAGCTTGAATAGGGGGCTTTTGCAACTTTTGAAATTCGACCTTAAGCCACTCAAGTGCCCGTAAATCCACCAAACAACATCGTAGCGCAACACAAGATGTGTCAAAACGTGCAGAAACGGTGAATAGAAATGAATAATTAGATACTTTATTGGCGCAGTTTATTACTATTGCTAGGGTTTATGGTTGTGTTACCTCATGGTTTTATTGTTGTGTGCTTCAAAATCAGACAGGACCACCTGGAGAGCATATACCAGGAAGGCCTGCTCCAATTATGACACTGAACAGAGACTAAAGAACCTAGAAAGAAGAGCTCGCAACTACCTCAAGATATGGCGATGAATGCCCGTGTCGGGCTATGTCCCTACTACTTCAAAATGAGTGCGCCATGATGGTTGTCGGTCTCAGATTGGGCACCGCTGATACTGTTCTGCCATCTTGTCGCTTTTATTACGAACTCGTTGTGTCATGACTTATATTCATCTTTCCTTTTGTCTGTTTGTCTGTCTGTGTGGTTGTCTTGTTTTCCTGTCTGTCTGGCTGTTTTTTACAAGCTCATGCTTACCAAAACGCCCCGGTCTCTATTTATTTACTCATGTTTACTCCTACTTAAAGAAATGTTTTGCTTTACTCCGTAATACATGTAACTGTTGTTATTCTTTTTTGAGAGTATGTAAGTAAATGTACTCTTGAATTGAATTGACGCATACCGGCTATTGGTATCTGATGGTGGACCTCAATTTCCATTTTTTATTTTAAGAGTATTTTTTATTTGTCATTTCAGAGTGGCCGTTCATTGAAGCCTGGAGAGATGCCGTTCAGCTTCAGAGCACTTCCTAAAACAGGCAATCGGCCAGACATGACTAAACATGACAAAGGTAAGACAGGGGAAGGTTGGAGCGATTAAGTTCCACTGGAAAATTATTAATTTGTATAAAACTAACAACCACTGTGTTAGTGACATTGATACTGGTATTACTTATCTAGGGGGTTCCAGTGAACAAATTTTCTTGTATAGAAGAGCAAAATACTAGACAAAAATTTTCAGGTTCTGCGCAAAAGTCTTAATTTGCTTATTCAATTGCTACTCAATAAAAAGCATTCTTTGTGCAGAAAGTCTTTCCTTCCAAAATATTTTGCTACACATAGTGCTCCATGAAATGGTTCCCCTGGTGTCTTTTGCCCTTAACTATGTCATATGCATTAATATCTTCAAGTAAGATTAAATCCTCTATTCTGATTGGTCAACCTTTATCAACAAGAGATGTTTTTAAATCTTTATTGTACTCTACCTATTGCGCTGTTCCAAGCTATATATGCAAAATGTACAGCTATTCCAAAACCGCTTGAAGCTGCGTGTCTAGTTTGTTTAAAGATAAATTTGTAAGACAAAATTAAAGCGCGTCTGTTACCCATGGCCGAGTTGCATATGATAAGCAGAAGCACTTTATTTTTCCATATTCACTTTCACTTGCGCTTGTGCGTTAACTATACTGCGTGCCACATGTGGGAATGTCGTCATGTTCCCTGCATGGTTGATTTGTGAACCACTTTGGTGCGATGAAGAATTAGATTGCTTTGACGCAGCTCAAAGCCGAAAAACAAGTTATCTGTAAATATGACGATTATCTGGAATTATCTGTTAAGAAATAGCAGCTCAGTGTATTTCCAATTATTGACTGTTAATTGTTCCAGCCAAGCGGCATGAATGGATGGTGTTGATGATGAAATTACATCGGCATCAGGGATACTTGTTGTATTCATGACTAGGAATGTTAAATTAATTGGTTCGTTGATCGACGTCTCTGGGTTTTAAGGGATTATGATGCATCTGTGGAGTCTGGAAGGGTCAATTCTTTCTTCTCATCTAGCTTTCCCAATGAAGCTACTGCTCTACCGGCCAGGCTTCGGACTGATGATACCCGAACCTATCTGTATGGACTGTACAAGGGGCAACCTTTATTCAGCCCAAGGAGAAGGTGGCAACTGGCTCTGGACCAAAAAATTGTAGCCCACACCTTGAAGTGTTTTTTTATTTTTTTTATATTTTTTTTATATTTATAAATATATATATAAAGCTGCAACGACAACAATGAACACAAATGTTGGAAATTTTCCAGCAATATGGGTCCTGTTTCATAATAGCAAGATTGTGCTGGATACCAGTCATATCTGGTATGTAAGATGGTAATTTGGCTGGTAATCATAATCTGGTAAGGATAATGTTGCTGTGCTAAGCAAAAATCACCAATATAGAAAACCATTTAGAATGGTCCGGATTGTTCTGTAGGGTTTTTAAAACCAAGATAAACCAACACCAAAATGAAATAATTCTGTGGACCCTTTTTCAATTCAGCATGCTTCGGCCAAACTTAAAAATGTTTGGTCCAGAATGCCCACAGTATATTTTGGAGGGAACTATGCTGTAAAACATAATGGGACACTCATCAGTCTCCACTTTGGAGCATATTTGAGTGTAGTTATTGCAATATCTTCAGCAAGGAGCCATGATCTTTAGGTTGTCTCCATGCTGTGTTTCTGCAATCTCTATTGATTTTCATCGACCAGCGAAAACACCTAGGATGTTAGATCTCTGACTCCCGTGGCCATGATAAGACAGCCAAGTGTCATGACTAATGAACCCACTGTTTATCCTAAGGATCAAAGGGTGTCAGGAAATATTTTGCGATGGTGTTGATTTTATCAGGATGAGAGTTGGGTTTTAGTGATGGTCAGATTGGTGCTTGGGATCTGTGAATCCCTTAGATACGGGTGATGAGGACAAAAGAGTTGTCTGAGAAACTTGACACTTTGGGTTTTAGAGAGACCTGTCTACTTACTAATGGAAATAATAATAATCAGTTGTTATTTCTATTTTGTCATGGCAACCGGTAGCCATTTTCTGTTCTGTTTTTGTTGTATTCATCAGGGATACCATTTTTGTTCTTGCTATGGCAGAAATTCTGGCTTTTTAATATTTTTTCCCCAAAGAAATCCACCGATTTGTCTTTGTCATGCTGGAAAAACGCAGCAAATACGCAGCGTCAAACAAATTAGTTTAAAACAGTGTAAAGAACTAGCCTGGCAATAAAATATGCACAGGAAGACTATTCCAAAGAAACGGAGTAATTAATTCCTGCTGAACACATACGTACAATTTTTCTTTAAAAGGGATTGGCGTTAAGTTTGGGCCGATGTATGTAGCTCGTACTGAGTGGTCAATGTTGCCATAGTGATTTGTATTTTGACATCACATTTTGCTTACCAATTAAGATTAGGGCGCATCTTAATATTGATGCACATCTCAAGATCCGTCTTAGCCGGATGCTGCTGGTGTTTCAAGTCGTCACTCTGCTTCCTTTGCTGCGTGTTTTTAAACTTGTAACCAGCTGCTTCTGTAGCAAATCCCATACTTTTCTTTCAGCCGTATAGGTGATTAAAAGTATTGGGTTATGTTTACTTTAAGTTGTCAAGGCGCTGAAAGATTGAAACAGGAAAGGCAGGTGTTTGTTTTTAGAAAAATCGCAGTTCATCCATCAAGATAAAGCTATAATGATATTGGAGTCTTATTTTGCGCAGCTATCGTCAAAAAGGTACTCTTGAATGAAGAGAAACACTCTTTAGCAGGGAATTCTGTGCTTATTTCATGGGTAAGCAGAATTTTGTTTTGTGCGTATGCATGTGGGTACTCTTGTTAAGCAGAAATTTGGTACTCGCACAATGACAAGCTGAGAATGGTGACCGTAAGGGCAAAACTCGGTAGTTATATAAGGAGAGCCATGAAATTGGGCCCTGCTCCAGAATGGCAGGGAGTGTGGGTTTAGCCAAGTAGTATGTGGATTTTCCCCCAAAGAAGTCGGGAGGATGTGAGAGAATGTGGTGTTGATGAATGCAACAATAAGTATACATACTTTAGCAATTTTATTGTGTAGGTTGCAGTTTCAGACATTATCACTGCGTATAATCATTAGTTTGCATAGCGATTCAGGAATTATTCAGTTTATTGATCCTTAAAGTAAGCTCAGTATCATTTAAAAGCTCCCTCTGTTGTCTTATCAGCTCCATCAGAGTTTCTTTAGTGCAGAGCTTTTCCAAAAATCTTATCCTCAGGCTTTTTTTTCTTTCTTCTTTCTCTCTCTCTCTATCTATAATCCTCCGTTTTTGCAAGATAAATACTTAAGTTGATTGATTTGGGAAGATGGGAAGGCCAGACTAGAGATTTTGAAAAGGGAATTTACTCCCCCAAGAAGTTTGTTCTTGAGGGAGGTGGTTTTGAGTTGCGAGAAATTGGTTCTTGAGGCAGGTGGTTTTGAGTAGCAAGAAATTGGTTGTTAAAGACCTGCTTGAACGAATATGTCAAGTCAAAAACTTTGCTGAAATTCACTTAAAATGTTTTCAAAGAATAGGGAAATCGAGTCATATGACTATAAACAGATTTCAATTGTGTAAAAAAACAATCATTTTGAATGCCCTTATCCAGGGCTTTTCTGAGAGATTTGCGAAAAGCCCTGTTACGTAATCACTCTCAAAAAGTCATCTCTGGGAGCTCCAATTTGTAAAGCCGCTTTGTTGCAGCGTGGAGGCATAACAAAGCAAGCTCCCAGAGATGACGTCAGCGGCATTGTCCTTTGACGCGTGCTCTCAACGGCAGAAGTGTTTTTAGTTTTTCAAAACCTTTCGGTTGGGGCCTGATTTTTTCATCGATAATTACGAAAAATTTAGAAGTGTACACGTATAAAAATACCATTTCCGTTGAAAACATTCCGCTCAGGTAGCTGTTTAAGGGAGTTGGTTTTGAGTAGCGCATTGGATACACCAAATTTGTCTGGTCGGGAGTGTACAGCCCCTATGCTAGAATAACTTCCCTGCGGTTCAGTGTAAAATTCTGAGCTTTGGAGTTGCAATCGCGCAGAGAAATGGCTGCCATGATAGTTAAACAATTTATTGAATTTATATTTTGCTCTCCAGGAACAGCCTGTTCGAGGGTGCATAACAGTAAAAGTACCATAAGAAAATTACACTGACAAAACCTTAAGAAAAAGTACACCAGTAACCAAAAAGCAGGCAGAATAGAAATCATGTTGGGACAATAATTGTGCCGACCCAAAATAATAAAAATCATAGTGAAATCGTAGTAGATGGTGGAAGTCTCTGTGACCATGTGTCAATTAGCACGCCAAACTAATGGCGTCACTATTTCTCCAAAACCCCGGCTGTCAGACAAACATTCCAACCCGCACGCGATCACTACATCATCAGCACGCCAGACTGTAGTAGTACAGTCAGTACATGCGAGTTAACATGAAGCTTGGACTTGTACGTTATGTCATGTACAATGTTGGTGGAATTTGATACAATGTTTGAGACCTAGATTCTGTGCTTCTTTTATAAGCATCAGTTTTGAGCCCCATTTCATGGCTCTGCTTACTGCCGAATTCTGCGTTGACAATCACGATTCCCCGCTTACGTGCAATTGTTGAATTTCTGTGCTAGCCTTGTAAGCGTAGAATGCCTAGTAACGTGTAGTACGCTCGCGCAGAAGTCCAAATTGCCGCTAACCCGTGAAATAGTGAAATACGCTTGCTGTAAGCACAGAATTCCCTGCTTCCGTAAGCAGTGATTCTGTGCTTACGGTAAGCAGAGCCATGAAATTGGGCCCAGAATACAATTCGTTCTCCCAGACATAACGCCAATGATTTCAAGAAACACACACATATGTTCAGTGTTGCTTTTCATTGGGTATATCTGGTATCACTGTCTGCTCTGTTTGCTCATGCTATCTCTTTTTAGCAAGGGTCCCTTGCTGAATTGTAGCATGGTTGTAAAGGTTCACAAAATGTACGACATGTGAAAGGACAACAATTTATTTCTATACTGTCAAAGATCCTTGCAAAATCGTATCTATCATTGCTACATTTTACAACCATGCTAAAATTAAGCAAGGGACCTCAGTTAATTTGCTGTCGTGTGAATAGTACTGAAGGGGTGCGAGGAAGAGGAGTATCACTGCCTCCGGCTTCTAGGGCTCTATGAACAAAACAAACCTGACTTTAATGTTCTTGGATGTCTCCTCATCAGATTTTTATCTCGTACTTTGCCGAGGTTGGAATCGCTGACTCTTCCTCATGCTCAAGTGCTGATCAAAGCAGATTCACAGGAAACTGGATACAAAACGAACCTGACTTTAATGTTCTTAGATGTCTCCTCATCAGATTTTTATCTTGTACTTTGCCGAGGTTGGAATCGCTGACTCTTCCTCATGCTCAAGTGCTGATCAAAGCAGATTCACAGGAAACTGGATACAAAACATACACAGCTCCATGGGGCAAATCCAAAGTAGTCAAGATTCTCGGATTTTCTTGACATTAAAGATAAGCAGGGATTGGTTTAAAGAAAATGTCAACATGTCACATCAGTAGGATTTGAAACGCTGCATGGTGGAAATATGATATAGTAAAGTTTGCGGTAACAAACCACCCCCGACTCATTTTTTAGAGATTATTATTACATGGTGTTACTGCAAACCTTACTACCTATATTGTACACCTGGTTGGATAAAACAGAAATATAAAACCTTGAATGTTTATTTGTAATTTCAAAAAAGGAACCCATACCCATCTTTTAAACCATCCCTGTGTCATACACCAAGATTGCTTCAAACCATGTTCCAAAAAGAAGAAAAAAACCCACACATTTTAGCATTAAACTTGCACGGTCGAATGATGATGATAGTAGAAAACAATCCTTAAAATATATCTGTCTGAAATGTCATATTTGATGTGAAATAAATCAAACTAATTTCCCGTTCGGAGTTTTATCACTCAGTGGGCGTTTTATTGTTCTTCTTTTTTATTTGATGTCATGCAAATGTTTTATCAGTTTTTCACTATTTTGCCGTGACCCAGAGTGCCAATCGATCTCAAATTTCTACAGCTTTGTCAGTTTATGTATGGTGGATTACATAAAGTGCTCACACTGCCAGCAACTGTTTATTAGCAAGTACCAATTTCTGTCATGTGCATTGAACATAATGCAACCACCATGTAACTGAGTCGTCATTTGCTAATTTTGATGATGTCTGGAAGTCAAGGTGACGATGTTGTCTGTTTTCATCCCATGGCTGACTGAAGGCTGTACTTTTGGAAATGCCACCAGAGGGCAGGAATACTTAGAACACTGGACAAAATTGGTAATTGTCAAAGACCAGTCTTCTCACTTGGTGTTTCTCAACATATGCATAAAATAACAAACCTGTGAAAATTTGAGCTCAATCGGTCGTCGAAGTTGCGAGATAATAATGAAAGAAAAATACCCTTCATCATGCTGATTTTTTTAATTAGCTTTTCTTCATGGCAAACATTTGTTCAGGCTAAAATGTTTTTGATATAACAATTACTGGTGCGTCATTATCTTTCAAACGGGCAAATACAGTTTGCAAACATTTCCGGAGTTCTATTTACTCTTTCTTTTTGCATTATTTTCGACGTGAGCTACACGTGTATATTTGGTTTTCTCCTTCCAGTTTCTTTATCAGGTTTCATTAACAGCTGTCTATACATGCGCGCTAAGTGAGTTTATGTGTTTTTCCTCATCAAAATATACAAATTGAGCAGGGTATTCTGAGTTGTTTTTGTTTTTGCAGACTTTCTTGTGGGATTTGCACCACATGGCACATTTTTCATTTTCAAATAGCAAGTTATAAACCAAAAGGAAACTGACGTGGTAATGTTTGGTATAATTTTGGGTTTGAACTTGCTACATGTACCTCTGGATTAACGTGCTCGTGCTCTACCAACTGAGCTATATAGCCCTATGTTGGAAGTCTCCCTGTTGTGTCACTATCTTTGTTCCGGGGTGCCATTAAAGACAGTGGACACTATTGGTAATTGTCAAAGACCAGTCTTCTCACTTGGTGTATCTCAAGATATTTATAAAATAACAAACCTGTGAAAGTTTGAGCTCGATTGGTCGTCGGAGTTGCGAGATAACTTTGAAAGAAAAAAACACCCCTGTCACACGAAGTTGTCTGCTTTCAGATGCTTGATTTTGAGACCTCAAATTCTAAACCTGAGGTCTCGAAATCAAATTCGTGGAAAATTACTTCTTTATCCAAAACTACGTCACTTCAGAGGGAGTCGTTTCTCACAATGTTTTATACTATCAACAGCTCCACATTACTCGTTACCAAGTAAGGTTTTATGCCAATAATTATTTTGAGTAATTACCAATAGTGTCCACTGCCATTAAATGCAGTGGACACTATTGGTAATTGTCAAAGACTAGCATTCACAATTGGTGTATCTCAACATATGCATAAAATAATGAACCTGTGAAAATTTGAGCTCAATCGGTCGTCGAACTTGCGAGATTCCTATGAAAGAAAAAATACCCTTGTCACACGAAGTTGTGTGCGTTTAAATTGTTGATTTCGAGACCTCAAGTTCTAAACTTGAGGTCTCAAAATCAAATTCGTGAAAAATTACTTCTTTCTCGAAAACTATGGCACTTCAGAGGGAGCCATTTCCCACAATGTTTTATACCATCAACCTGTCCCCATTACTCGTCACCAGGAAAGGTTTTGCGCTATTAATTATTTTGAGTAATTACCAATAGTGTCCACTGCCTTTAAGAAGCCATTGAATCTGTAATGGCACAATTTGCAACCAATAAAGCCAGAACCATCTGGGCGTTCTCCTTCTCTCAGCGATAAGTGCTCCTGGTTCTTTTCTTTTTTTCATCATCACACAACACACAGGACCAACAGCCTTACGTTCCATTCATTGCTTAATATACGTAAGGACTAAAGTGGCACGCCCTGGACTCGAACCCACACCCTGCTTAACAGAAACAGCCGAGCTTGAATCTTGTGGTCTAGACCACCGGAACACAACACCACACAATAGAAGACTGGGGGGGGGGGTAAAAATAATCAACATGATCAAGAAGGCCAGTGTCATGACCGCAAATACAACTTATTTGCAAATTATTTCTTAATAATTAGTGAATATACATTGGATGACAATGTAATGGCAGGCCTAGGTCTGTGTACGATGGACAATGAACACTTTTTAGACTCCCACAGCCTGGGAATTCACTATTCAGCCAGTGCATTAAGGAGATCTAGTCTCGGGATCATCAATTTCACTTTGATTTTTATTCTCTCTTTTCATTAATAGCGGGGAGTTTTATTGTGACTGTAATTCGATAAAAGCAGAATAGAGTCCTTGGATAATGTGTGACAAAAGGAAAGAGGATTCATCCATTAATCAGAACTAGAAAGTTTGTTTGTTAAAAGACGCTCATTTCCCTTGTGATTTCAAATACGGAAAGATGAAGTTATTGATATTTGCTTTTAGTAATGATACAAATATATACATTTCAATTTATCAAAAGAGGAACTCACCAGGGAATGTTGAGTTGTCCGAACCACGGTTCTTGTTTATTCAGTTGTTCAGCAATACTTTCCTGATACAGGTTCGCAACTTTTCAACTTATCACTTGATATAATTTTTCTCCCGCTGAAAAAATACTGTATAAAATCTTCTGTGTTAAAGATGGTTTTCTCTTCCCCCCCCCCCCCCCCCCACAATAACTAAGATTGATGTCACTGCATTGAATACATTTTAAAATTTGCCCTGCCAGTTTCCTTTGTGATTTATTACTTAATTTCTCAAATGAAAAATTTACATCCACATTACTTAAAAGGTTATCCCTTTACTGCTGCTTCCCATGTTGTACGCTACTCTAGGGTGTGATACCTGCAGCCGATTTCACAAAACCCTAGGATTAATTCTATCTCGAGTTAGGCCGAGTAACTTGTCGTAACTTAGGATTAATATTAAGGTCTGAATGCTACAGTGCAGGGCTGGAAGTCCTAAGATTAATCCTAAGTTAGGAAGAGTTTGGTGAAATTGCCTGCTGGCTACATAGCAGTTAGCGGTTACGTGGCGCTTGACTGTCCTGAATCATAAATGTAATCATTATTATTATTATTAAACGCTAAGCTACATGTAGATAGCTCAAGTGGTAGACTGCCGCACATTAATCCAGAGGTCATTGGTTCAACTCCCCCCGCTCTAGTAATTTGTTTTTGTTCAACCCCAATATTCTGTTGGGTATATTGTTATTGTTATTATTAACAATTTTACCCCTTTAGTCTTTAACACATGGTTGTGACATTCCAATTAATATAATAAAGCCAATGATTGATTTGAGGGGGAGAAAGTTCATACCACCATTAATCATGCTGCGCTGTCAGAAACAAAACACACATCCATTCATCTTCAATTTGAGAACAACAGAAACTTTCATGGATGGGCCTTTAGAGGCCCCCCCCCCAAAAAAAAAAAAAAAAAAAAAAGAGAAAAAAAGACCAAGTTCATATGTTGTGGCATTAGTGAAGTTCATAACGAGAGGTCCCCTCGATTCAAAAAGCTAAAGTAGTAGTCCTGGCCAATTTTCTACTTTTCGCTCCACCCATGTAGTTCTTTTCAGAACTGAGAAGTCTCTTGAATTCTGAAAATCTACTCTGTGGTAGTAGAATATAGAGCAAAAACAAATCTACCTGGCAAGTAGACACACACATGGTGTTACTGCAAAGTTGGAACACGTTCTAGGAAAAAGTACCCAACCAAAATGCATCCAAGTTGAAAGTCAATGCACCATTCCACTCTCACACCATACTAACAAAATTGTCTCCTAACGCACTTTGGCTTCAGGTAAAATACACAACCACTAGTAGTATCGCACCTGACGGCTCTTACAAACACATCTCTCCTCTCTCTTTCTCTGACAGAAATTCGCAATAATTGTTGAGTCAAATTCAATAAACAATTGTGTATTGGACCTTCCCATTGGGCGAAAGAAGTGATACACTGTTTTGATTTGCCTGATCTAATTGGTTTTTTTTCTGAATTCCTTTTTGGGTTACTTTTTTAGAATTTTATTGTACAGTCTCTTGTAGTAACCTCCAGGGCTTTTGACCTAAAAGCACAACATCAGTATTGTCCAAACAGTATTGCCCAAAGGCCCACACTTCGTGTATCACAACTTATATGTAAAATAACAAACCTGTGAAAATTTAGGCTCAGTCGGTCATCGGAGTCGGGAGAAAATAACGGGAAAACCCACCCTTGTTTCCGCACAATTCGGCATGTCATGACATTTGTTTAAAATAAATCATATCGAGAATTGATAATTTCTGAAAAAGTTAAGCATTTCATGGAATAATATTTCAAGGGAAGTGACTGGTGTCCCGCTCATTGTTGCTCAGGAAAAGGTTGTAAGCAGTATTCTGCTTAAGCAGTATTCTGCTTAAGCAGCCTTGCAAAATTTGACTCAGTATTCTAAACACAACAAGTGCCTGCCACTCCTGAAGTGTTATAAATTTTAAAGGCCCTGAATTTGTACTTTTTGTTACCCAATCAATAAGGTATCTAGTCGCCAATTATTGATATTATTCAGCTCAGTTTTCAGAAGGGGGGGGGGGGTGTCAATACTGTCTGAGTGCAGTGGCTTCTATCATAGTTTATTAACCGATGGATTGATGCAACACTGTATCATCGGCAGGCGACCGAACTCTGATGTTGACCAACGCAACACTCTTGAAGCCCCCCGAGAGGGCAATTATTGTAAGGATGGCTTTGAAAGTGGAATGTGACTAGCATGTCTAATATCCTGCTTTTGTCATTTATTAAGTTCAAGCTCAATATAAAGTGTGATAGGACTTTATGTATCAAGTTATAAACCACAAGGGACACTGACTGGGTAAATGTTGAATAATGTGGGGGTTGATGAAAGATAAGTTGATTTGCATTAATCCTGCTGTATTGATGTTGATTCACTCTACATGTACGCTTGCTCCAAATGGTCACAGCCCCAGCATAATGATTATTGTAGTGATTATTGTCATACCATAAACCAGTCGGGCATGATCGGTGGCTCGGCAGCGCCCTGTTGCCTGGCCATGCAGCAGTCCGTTGTCCAACCACTTCAGAAGAAGCAGCCTATTTATTAGCTCTTCTTTGCCCTGCCGGCCCATAGGGACTTAAGAAAGGGGCACACCGTTGTATTCGCTATAGACGATGTGACCTCTGACGTCACTCAAAAACCATGACAAGGCTGCTGTGCACTCGCTCCAGTTTCCTTTGGTTTTCCGCCACAGGTTTGACTTTATTCCAAGATTTCCATCCTTCCTCTTTCCTTTCCATCTCCACCGACCTCCCTCCATGCTCTTCCTGGCCGCCCTACTTTCTATAAGCCCTCAGGAAACCCTCACTGCTGCCCGGCAGTAAGGTCCAATGCGATAGCATCAGAAGTGCCCCCATCATATCTCCCCTGTACAATCCATCATTTGTTTTGGTCTCCTTTACAAAGGTTTATTTTACAATGTAGTCATACACGACACTTGTTCCGTCCCTAGCATTGACATCTACAAGCGGTCATTAACACAAGCCCTAGGTTTTGTCGTCATGAACAACCCCTCCCATGCCCTCATCCCCCACCCCCACTCTTCTGAAACTTGACATCTCTAAGTGTACGTCTTTCCTGGAGTAGATACTTGCACAAGAAGATTACATCACACACTTGATCAATTACATTGATACTATACATACATTACCAATCTCTTTTCTTTATCTTTAAAAGATGGTATCTCATGGAAAGTTATTCCTTCTGCTTGATTAAGTGCATCATATTGTAGAGTGATCAGCTTCGGTCGGTTGTGTCACACTGTAGTGTGACTGTGTCTAGATGCTGCTAGGCATGCTAGGGTTAGGCCTGTGTGCTTAGTTTTTGAAAGGGCAAGGGCACCAAGGCATTTTCTCTTGTCCTTACTCTGGTGAAGGGCACCCTATGAGCAAATTGTAAATATCTTCTGGAGCATTTCAAAGGCATCAAGGCAATGACCAGGGGGCATGGGGGCAATCGCCTTCGCTGCATCCGTAAAGTATCAGGCCTGTAGGGTTATGGTTGGATAACTGTTTCTTAGCAGCAGTGGCAGCGCCGTTGTCTACAATTTGGGGACAAGCAAGGGCAGTCAAGTATCTTATTTCCAATATATCAAAATCAGCACTGTTAACTACATGTAACATGGAAACATACATCTCATCACAACAACTGGTCAATATTTTGTTGTATCCATAAATTTTGAAGTTCAGATCTATTTACAACTAGTCGTGGTTCGCCCTGGTGTTCATGACTGTAGCTGCTAAACGCACAGTAGCACCTTGTAAACCCTTATAAGGTGCTACATAATTGGGTCTCAGAATTCATCACTCCAATAACCTGTCTTTCTGTAAAAATGTATACTTTAGAAGTGTCTTGAGTACCTTTTTGATAGATGCGTACGCTATATAATACTTCAATATTATATTATTATATCAGTCATGTATACTAGGTGTCTTCAGTACCTTTTTGATAGATGCGTGCGCTATATAATACTTCAATATTATATTATTATTATATCAGTCATCATTAACTTTTTTTTACCGTAAACTTTGAAGTGCAAATCTCTTAAGAATGAAACAAGTTGTTTCCACACTTGAAAATTTCGAAAAATACAAGATGAGACAATCTATGATTGGCGACTTGACTAAAGTAGGCCACCTTGGTTATCCTCCGTTAGATATCATGCATAACGTATGATCAAGAATTCAAGTCATGCATTTCACTAAACATTCTAATACAGACAGAGACACTTTAGAGCTTCTCCCTGCAAGGCAGACATTGTTTGAGCCGTGTTTGTGACTGTGGGATGATTTTGTGTCATTCGTGAAGTGGGGAGACTTGCTGACAACTAATTCTACGTATCAAAGATTGTATGAAAAACCGTTAGTTAATGGTTTAGAAGTGATACTCATGACCTTCTAGGGTGTCACTCGTAAGAGGATTTGCAGACCTTCTTTATTACAACAAATTTGACAAGTAAGAGGTTTGGACAGAAATCTTTCCTGATAACGTGGTCTTTGAATGCATTTCATGATTCAATGTTGAAGCCTGCTACACATCAGTAACACACTAAACAATTCTGACAGTCAGCTTTTGGGATATATGTGATCAAAGTGTAATGCGAGTAACTGCTTGTACTGACAGATCAACAGCACTGTGTTTCCCCAGTGCACATTTCACATTTCAGCCCGTCTATTGGATCATGAAAAACCCAATGGCGCCATTTTAGCAAGCACATGTTTTGTTATATTATTGGGTGCGTTCACTAAGCTTCCCTGGGTCGACCCCGCATTGCTCACTCGGGTGAGCCCCTGACAAGAGCTAACGATCACACTCCCCCTCTCATGGTGACGGCATGCACCTCAGGTCACCCCCCAAGGGACCCACTCCACAAACAGGGCACTGGGGGCTGACCCAGGTGAGCCCCGTCAAAGCTGTTCGAACGTACCGGGGCAGACCGGGGTCGACCCAGGGAAGCTAAACGAATGCACCCATTGATAACATTCGGTCATTGTCTTCACTGAACTACTGTTGCATCAGAAGAGCTGCTTGCTAAAATGGCGTCCAGTGCCGTTTCACATCTCAGCCGTAGTTCCAGAACTCGGCACTCTATATAATATTTGGTCCTAACTCCGCACCAGACACAAGTCTGCCTCTGAATCCACAGGCAGATGGTAACATTGCCTGATCAAATCAAGCTGCCATTAAACAAACCAGTATCCCATTACCCACCAAGTCTCATTAAGACATCCTACACAGTGCACAAATATTGACCATGACATTACTGTAATACAAATTTCTCATTTATTAGAAATCAAGGACGGGCTAATTGAGTTTGTATCCTCCGCCAATCCTTCTCAAACAACCTAATAAAAGAGGCTTTTGTCTAAAAGCCTCCTACGACAGAGCTTTGGGGCCCGAACAGATTTTTCAATTGCTATGGGATTTACTTGAGAGCCAGTTTTTAGGCAGAGTCTCTGACTAAGGGCTTTCTGTGGGATTGTTGAAGGAACTGGCATTGTACACCATCAAGGTGCATTACCGGCTGTAACTTTAAGCATAGAGCAATAAGCTTGTCATTACATGGTGTTACCGCAGACCTTTCTATATCGTATTTCCACCATGCAAAGTTTTAAATCCTACATACAACCACGCTTGGTTAGAAGCACCGCAAGGGCAATAATGTATAACATTTTGAGAAACATTTCCCTTTCAAGGAATGTGGTTTTAGAGAGAGAGATTCAAGATTATTTCAAGATGTGTAACATTTTCAGATTATTCTTTCTGCGCTCCATGTTTTCGGCAGTATCTCAAAAGCATTACTACTTTTTGAACTAAATTTGTACAAGTTAGTTTTATTGTATTGTTTGCATAAGAATGGAAAACTGTTAAATAAATTTGAAGTTTCTTTTTTATGTTTTTTTTTTTGCAGCTCTAGGTGATTCCAAAATAAGTCTGATTCCTGTCAAGATAGGCTTCCTAATACTGGCTCACAATAATCCAGATGCAGTGGTAAGTTCTCTCAAATCCCCCCCCCCTCCAGATTTTTTAATTGAAAAAGAAAAGAAAAAGTAATAATAATATTATTAAATAAGTCAACTGAAGTATTGTCAATACTTCTTTCTTTTTTTAAATAGTCCTACCATCATGACATTTGGTATTACTTGACCATAACACAAATATGTGTTTAATATACTGATAACAACATTTTAATTTGTTTTCCATTTTTTACGCCTTGAACACTATGCATCAGGCACAATGCATGCATTTTTGCATTATACATAAAGTTCCATCCTCAAACTTCTAGGGTGGAGGAAATAAACCTCCCTGCGCTAAGCTACTTGTATTTGATTAAATACTTGATCCAAACCTCCCACAAAGTTTTCCAAACATTAATACACTTTTGCAATCCTCATGTTGTTAAAACTTGAGTGACAGGTCACTAGTAATTTCGTTCATGGTTATTTTTGTAAAAGGAAGAATTATCTAAAAACCATCTGTTGTCTCTATTTGTAGAGGTGATACCCAACACTGTGTCTCTCGAAACAGAAAGTTGAAAAGAAGAAAAAAAGAAAAAGAAAAGAAAAACATAATGGAAAATCAATACAAATAGTCAAAGGTCGTCAGGTCGGTGAAATGTAGGTTGGTCTGTCAATGGGAAATGATGAGCTGTGCATCAGGCTGTTGTATTTGACTGGTACAGAGTTTGTATTGCAGTTATCCGGACTGCTTTGTACCTGGTAGCAAAAGGGGAAGTAGAACAAAAGTAAAGGATCAAGAAAAACCAGCACAGTTGTTTTATTTTGACTGTATAATTGGATGGATCATTCGGTAACCTCTGACACTTATTTTGTGCCAGATTGCCTTTATATCTCATGTAGGAACAGTCCAACTAAAGGGTAATATTTTATAGCTAGCAACAGCAGGTTTACTACGACAGTCCAACAAGGGTAATATTTTATAGCTAGCAACAGCAGGTTTACTACTCGTAGCTTTCTTGGGTCGCTGACAGTTTTGTTTCCTAACTTTTTGCATAATTTCTGGAGTGGATTTCACAAAGTCTTAGAATAATAAGGACTAGCCTTAATTTTTGAATATCTCCTAGGACTAGCCCTAACCTAAGTTCTTTGTGAAATCCACCCCTGGTATACTGCCATTACACTTGTTGAGGGAACTAAATAACCATTAGTGTTACATTCTACACGGTGTATTCCTAACAATTGAAAGCTTTAATCAGACATTTGCCTGCCAGCGACACATCTCTGTTCTAGGGTCATTTCATTGATTAGGTACGGTACAAGGGAAGGGAGGGTGGTGCAGACATATCGGAGACCACGTAGGCGAACGTAATTATGTGCATGGAATTTCGGTGATTAAACACGACTGGCGTCAAATCGAAGCCCCTCATGTATTGAGAGATAAGGCTGTATTGTATGGGACACGCACATCACCGGAAATAGGACGTGAAATCGCTGTGGGATGGCATGCACATGATTAAAGAGAAATCTGGAAATTGCAGGCTTGATATTCTTCATACTTAACGTCTAATTTCTGATTTGTGGACCCTCAGAAAAATCAGAAAAATTAGGACTTAACAGCCTGAAAAGACTTAAAGTGCCTTTACCACTTGGCTGTATGTACATGAAGGTCAGTCTTTATAATTGCACTAGCGTCAACACAAGCAGAGATATGGTCTTGTTGCTTTGACAATATAGATATTTAAAACATGTCCCCTGACGAAGTTTTACCTATTTTGTATTCTCTTTAAAATTACATAGTATTCAAATGGCTATATACTCAGCAGCCAGATTTCTTGAATAGCCTGGCCTCATTCTAACCATAGCTGATTTGGCTGTCCAGTTCCAAACCAACCAATATTATAGTTAAAGTACAGGTTACATATTTGAGAGTTTTTTTTCTTAAAAAGTACATATTTATTATGTAATGAGAACCCATAGTAATGACTTTCTCAGGTTGGGTTTTTATTTGAGTTGTTTTTCTGGAAGACTTGAGGACCAGAGGGCCTGAAACGTTTTGAAAACAATCCGATGCTTATTCTGAAATAAACGATCTTAATTGTGCATGCCCCGCCAACTTGAATCCCGCTGACTGATCAGGTTGATTAATTAAATGAAGGGATACTTATTAAAGTTGTCAATATCTCTTTAAAAATTGTCCGCGGGTCGCTTCCCAAAACGAGTTATTAAGATAGCCCTGGAGGAATCGGTGTAAGAAACTCGTTAAGTGAGGGGCTTGCTATCGCCGCAGGCCTCGGCTCTCTCCACTTTAAGCTTCACAAATGAGTTTCGGAGGGAAATCTTTTGACAAATGTCAGAGGCTGAGGCTTTGGTTAACAACATTTATCAGATTGGTCTGGGTGGGTAGGGATTGGGTCTCAAAGCAGCCAGCCTTACAACAAGCTGTCTTCAATTTGTCGGCACTGGTTTTGGTTTGCGTTGCAAGTTCACAGCAGTACTGAATTTTGTTTACGCTCAAACTGTTTTTAAGTACAAGGTGAATCTCCTTTTGGGTTTTGACATCATGTCCAAATTCGAGTCTAGATATCCTTATTGATTTTGTGCTTCATTTGCCAACCGAAGCCCAAAATACCAGCTTCTTCTTATCGTGTCCACACACTAGATACTGTGTTTCAGCCAGAACTGAACACAGTTCCTAACAATATCATTGTACTCTGCAAGGTCCTCAGTTTTGCATTCTTGCTCCAGAAAGCATCTCAGGAGGTGCTCCATAGTTCGTGGCTCTGTCTTACATATGCAGGTCACGTCTTCAGAGTCTAGGTATCCCCTCTTCTTGAGAGACACTTTGCAGAATAAAACAGGGCGTGTCACCCTTCCCCTTCCTCCACCCATGTTACATCCCTTTTTGCTTTGCCCCAGCCATCTTTGAAGCTCGGGAAATTCGGTTCTAAACCAAAAGGAGACGCTTGGTTGCTGATCTATCTAAGTAGCACACCCCTGGGTGACCATTAAGGTGCGGTCACACTGGCCTTGATAACGATAGTGAGAACGTTAACAATGCACGCCCTCGATTGGTTGAATGAGTGTGCACGTGTTCTGCGTGGAGCAATTCAACCAATAGAATGCATTCTTTTTGCGTTGTGATCGTTATCGTTTTTCGTTATCGCCGCAGTGTGACTCTGCCTTTACAGTGACACCTGTCATAGATACCCTGTGTGTATGCTACAGCATTCATCAATCTCATTGGAGTATCAGAGAGACATGATCTACATTCCAACATTCTCACGTTCCTCTATCGGTACCTGATCGTCCTTTTGTTAACATTCCCTCTCCCAGGCACCAAGTGACATAAATCTGGGTCAGAAACTTGGGGGAGGGGGGGCGGGGGGGACGCTGGATGATGATTTGAAAACTTAGATCGTTTTTTTTTTTAAAGGTGTGGAAATGGGTTGCAAAGTCTCAACCATCGTGTGCAAGAGGTGAATGGCGTTACTGATAATGAATGAATGGGCACAAGTACTCAAAAACATTGGTTTCAAGGAAGTGGAGAATTGGCCTTGGAAACTCAGATAAATGTTGGTGTCTTCAAATGCACCATTTTCACTGCTTATGAGAAATTCTTGGAGGGTCAAACCTCCCTCCAACATGTGAGGGTGTATGTTGCACACATTACCAAAAATACATCTTTGTGGAGACTTCTTGTGATTTTTCTTCCTTTGTCCTTGATTTTAATTCCGTAACATCTTTCCACAGACTTTGTTTACAGAATTTCTTGTGGGATATAAAGTCTTTAGAATTCCCCTCATGGAGACCATTTTTTTTCTTCTTCTGAATATGAGCAACTCCCCCCCCCCCCCCAGTTATCTCACCCCTTATATTAAGTGACCATACATAAAGTGAACCCAACTTAATTGCGTCAGGAGCAGGGTACCGATGACATCTCGAGAGACATTCTATAGTCATAGTATTGATTAACACTGTCACTGATCCCCATCTTAATGGTGTGGTTTTTTCTTTGCTTAGTCTCATGAGTGTGTTTATACTGTGGACTTGAAGCATGCAAGATATTGTAACTCGATATTCCTAAGAATAAAACACCAACAGGCTCCTGCATTTCGAAAACACAACCCTAAGTTGTTGGTATTCTTGCTGTATGCAGTGTGAATTATACACAGAATGTTCACATACATTTGAATGTTTTTTTTCCCTGCATAACAGCATGTCTGTTTTATTCTGTTGTTTAATGACAGTTTTACCTTATGCATTGACATCATCAAGCCGCCATCTTGGATGTGGAACGATGAAGCCTCAGTGGAAAATGCGGTTGCCCCAGAAGATGGGTCGATGAGAGACCTTCTCAGGCCTTATACTTCATGGAGGCAATGGAAGCGATTGCCTCCGTTGCCCCTTGTCATTGCCTTGGTGCCCTTGAAGTGCTCCAGTAGAAATTTACAATTTCCTCATTGGGTGCCCTTTACCACCAAGGAGAAAATGCCTTGGTGCCCTTGCCCTTTCCAAAAAAGCATTACACGCTTTCTTTTGATCTCTAGCATGCTTTACTTAAATGGCATCATGTGCATTTAAGGTCGACTAGCCTTACAATGGAAGAAAATTCCCTTTTTAAAGCTCAACTATAGCTTCATTGTTGGTTTATGGTCTGTGGAGGTCCTCAAGTTAATAGCCAAGTTGGGGATCAGTCAAAAACATACACAATGGGCTTTTTATTTTCGTGAATGGACCATAACAAAAGACTTCCAGTAATCCTAACTGTGGCTTCTCTATATTTAAGTGTTTCGACCTGGGGAAAGTCACTATCAAAAGCCTTTTCATTTGTGAGATTACTGGCACATGACTGGACAATGGGACGTCATGAAGTTCAACCACAAAAGAGTTCCTGTCAGAATTTAACCATAAATCATTTAGGTCGGACTGGAACTGTTCAATTGTTGGATTTGCAGTATAGACAAAAGCCTACAGCGAAGCTTTGGAAAGAAAGTGAAAATTCCTTGTTGAGTTTGAACGGGAAGTTGAGTATGATTTGGGGATTTTGTTGTGCGTTGTAGCGCATGACATGGACTCAAGTTCTAGTGTTTCTGATCAGCGGAGTGCAGGTTTGAGTCCCAGTCTTGACACTTGTGACCTTAAAAGCCATTGGACACTTTCGGTAAACAGTATTGTCTATTGCCCACACTTTGTGTATCACAACTTGTAATATATAAAATAAGAAACCTGTGAAAACTTAGGCTCAATTGGTCATCGTAGTCGGGAGAAAATAACTGGAAAACCCACCCTTGTTTCCACACGTTTCGCCGTGTCATGACATTTCGATATTGGTTTTTATGTTTTCTCAAAAAGTAAAGCATTTCATGGAATACGATTTAAAAAGAAGTCTTTCACCATTACCTTCTGTAAACCCTGTAAGTTATTTGTAAATCTGTGAACTTTAAAACAAGATTCTGTTCCGAAAGTGTCCAATGGCTTTAAGCAAGATACTTATTACCATTATTGCTTCGTCCTCTGGATAGGAGATAAAGTCTTACATGTAAGTCTCGTGTATTGCAAGTAAATGAATCCAATTACAGTTATCACAAAAAGAAGGGGAAGACGATTCAATTTTTGTCAACCAAACTTTTCTTGCACTACTGGCAAGTGATCAATCTGTGGATGAGATCCTAGATGTGTTAGGAGTAATGTGTTGTAATGGACTCCTGTGTGTATCACAGACAAATTCAACCATATGTAAAAATAGTCCTCAAACTACCGGTAATGGCATTCCTTAACACACACAGATGGAATAATTATCATGTATTAATAAGACATCTGTAACCTTCACCCATCCCAGATACCTCATCCTTCAAAATTTCTCTTCAATCATCTTTGGTCATTGTTCCATATAAGGAATGGAAGACTCAGTTGAAAAAAAAGTGTCATCCATAGAGCCAGAACTAGAGGGCGTAGAAAACCATGGGACACGGACCAACAAGAAGTATTTTTGCCCTTGAGAAAATGGTGGTGACCTGTCGTACGACGCAGGTCACTTTTTTGTATTTTTTATTTCTATTATCGACTATGAGGTCTGAGTTGTACATGTACATGTAGCTGAGCCGTTTAGAGCCCCAGACTCAGGCTCTGGTGTTTTTGATCACCAGCGTGTGGGTTTGAGTACCTTTCATGGCACTTGTGTCCTTGAGTAAGATATTTTACCAAAGATGCTTTGCCCTTTGGATTGGTGAACACTTATCATGGCCTCTGGCTGCACGATCAGAAATGTGTCTCTTTCTGCCAGACTAGTAAGCATGACTATGAGGTACTAATTTGAGTAATAGAATTCCATAACATTGAGACAGCGTAATCACAGGATATTAATTTTCCATCCATCAGCTGTGTATCCTTCGACACCAAAATTCCATCCGCAATCCCTGATTCTTGATTTATGGGGAGCTTGACTTGACACCAAGCAGCATAAATAAACCAAGAGGTTCGTTCCTCCCAAAACCATTGACACATTGTATGATCAATAATAACCAGCTCGCTGAATGATGCCCTCATCCCCCCCCCCCTTTCCTTCTGTCTTGCTTTCTTCCTTTCAGTAGTCTTGTCACAGCGGTTGAAGGGTCGCTGTGATAGCAGGCAGTTTGTTTGCATTGCTCATCTAATGACTTCTTTTAATAACTGGTCACAGATCATTAAATAATCGCTGTCATGTAAGAAATGCGAGACATGTAGACTTTTGTATGACATGAAGATATACTGGGAGTTGTGGTTACCCGTTTAGCAGGGGTCTACACTCGCTGGCAAAATGCCAATTAAAAACAGCCGCTGATTTGTTAGACTTCTCCCCAAGTAGCTATAAAAGCATTGAATATTGCTTGATAAACACTTGGTGTAGACCAGGTTACCGTTATCAATACATACACAAAAGCTACAGACTGAGTGACATAAACAGCCTAACCAATGTTAGTTACAATAAAGACATTCATATCAATTTCTGGCAGTTGAAGATTTGAAAATTGTCTTCTTTTTTTTTTTTTTTTAGACATTATCTCCTTCTTCATCAAACAAGCTAGCACCATCTCACATGTCAAGACGCTTCTTAAGACATTTCTGTTCAAGGCATGTTGTGTTTTGTCTTTTTCTTTTGAGCACTTAGTTATTATAATCATTATTAAGATTAATAAAACTGTACAAAGTCTTGCTGTGCCTGGCACTTTCCTCTATCTTGACAAACGTGGTGTTCTATTCTTTGACTACGTATGCAATTAGTGAACGTGTGTCTCTTTCAACATGCCTTGTAATGGTCCACGTACTTATCGTATTTGTCATCAGTTGTGATTGTTCAATGTGATTAAAGTACACACAAACCTGACACCGTCTTCTAATGGAAAACTCACAAAGCACATAGTGCTCACAAAATCTGGAGAAAGTTTTTGAACAAATACGACGACCCGAGCCAATATCTGGCGATTCTTGGAAATTGTGGGATGGCATTAAAAGTAAATTAACGTCGGACACAATATCAGTTTGATGTTACATGGCTTGAAATTAACAACGGATCGCACGCTGTTTTTGTGGTTAAAATTGTTGTTGTTGTAAAGCGCCTGGGAGCATTTTTAATGGATTTGGCGCTATATAAATGTTTTTTATTATTATTATTATTATTATTATTATTATTATTATTTGCCCATATGACAAATTGGATCAATCTTTTGCCATCCCCATTGCAAATTTAACGTCCATGAAGTCATTGCGGTACGCTGCTAAAAAATATAGGATTCAAACTGCCTCTAGCAACCGGGGATTCTCAATGGCCTAGATTTAGATGGTAAGACACTGCTCTAAAATTGCAAAGGTCGTGGGTTCAAATCCCACTAGAGTAACGTGCCTGTGATTTTTGTTTTACAGAACTCAGGAAAGTGCTGAGTATACAGTGCTAATACACATGGATGTAAGGGTAGAACCAAAATTAATATTCTTTATTCCCAGTTCAAATTTAACATCTATAAGATCAATCTTCTTGTTTAAAGGCAGTGGACACTATTGGTAATGCGCCTTATTTTTGACCGCGCGAGGGCGCTATAAATAGTATTTTTTTATCACTTCCGGGGGTATACGCGATGCGCCCTGCACAAATCAATAGTACGTTTTGTCACTTTTGTTGCGCCGTATTTTCAATTTGCTTTAGAGGTGGATTATAACGGCTCCTTTAAAAGTCTTATTGTCTGTGATGGATTAGATGTCTGTGGTGGTAATGTGTTCCAATCTTTAATAACTGTTTTGGGTATGAATAAATATAACTCCGGAAGTGATTGAGAGCAGCCTCACGCGGTCACAAATATGGCCCATTGTCAAAGACTAGCCTTCATAGGTGTATCTCAACATATGCATAAAATAACAAACCAATGAAAATTTGAGATCAATCGGTCATCGAACTTGCGAGATAATAATGAAAGGACAAAAATAACCTTGTCACACAAAGTTTTGTGCGTTTAGATGGTTGATTTGAAGACCTCAAGTTCTAAATCTGAGTTCTCGAAATCAAATTCGTGGAAAATTACTTTTTTCTTGAAAACTATGGTACTTCAGAGGGAGCCGTTTTTCACTATGTTTTATACCATCAACCTCTCCCCATTACTCGTCACCAAGAAATGTTTATGCTAATAACTTTTTTGAGTAATTACCAATAGTGTCCTCTGTCTTTTATAACAAGAATTTAAAAAAAACCATGTGAAACTGCGTCAAATATTGTTTCATAATTTCAGATTTGGTCTTGTGCAAGGCCCATTCATGGTTTTGTGAGAAATATCCAAATCATGCATTTATTGTTCAAAATTTGTATCGTGCACTAGCCACTTTCTTTCAAGGATGCTTCTTTCTTTCAAGGAAGTGTGGGAGGGATTGTGTGTCCTCCCTAGT
Source organism: Asterias rubens (assembly GCF_902459465.1). Classification (NCBI taxonomy): domain Eukaryota; kingdom Metazoa; phylum Echinodermata; class Asteroidea; order Forcipulatida; family Asteriidae; genus Asterias; species Asterias rubens. The sequence goes on along the minus strand of NC_047070.1, from coordinate 18,491,159 downwards.
AGGGGTTATGCCTTGAGAGGTTTGTAGGAAGACGTTAGGAAGGAAGGAATCTTGAAGGGCACAAGCAATTTCCAAAATTGTAAGAAAATATCAAGACAAAACTACGCCAAAAGTTCAAACATTTCATTCATTTAATAGCCTCTGGAAACAGGTGCATCAGGTCGAAACTGTCAAAATGTGTGTCAATATTTTATGGTTCCTGTTTTCCTGTCAGTTGTTATTAGTCATAGGTTCAGAAAAGGGACACTTTCAGAAGAAAAACTATTCTGACCACATCAATTAAGGAAGGTTGTTTGTTTTGTTTAACCCCTCTCAACATTTCCCATTTATTGTCAGTGGCCATGTATTGAATTCATTCTGTAGCAAATTTAAAGACACTGGACACTATTGGTAATTGTCCAAGACCATTCTTCTCACTTGGTGTATCTCAACATATGCATAAAATAACAAACCTGTCAAAATTTGAGCTTAATCGGTCGTCTAAGTTGCAAGATAATAATGAGAGAAAATAAACACCCTTGTTACACGAAGTTGTGTGCTTTCACATGCTTGATTTCGAGACCTCAACTTCTGAGGTCTCTAAATCAAATTTGTGGAAAATAACTTCTTTCTCGAAAACTACATACTTCAGAGGGAGCCGTTTCTCACAATGTTTATACCATCAACCTCTCCCCATTACTCGTTACCAAGAAAGGTTTTATGCTAATAATTATTTTGAGTATTTACCAATTGTGTCCACTGCCTTTAAAAGTAGTAATATAGCATTGGTAGAGCTGTACCAATCTGAGATAGTGTGCATGTTTTGTGTGACCAATCATACCATATTAATATTATTATTGGTTCATTAACAATATTCAAACATCACAGCCAAAGGCTGAATTGTGTTTAAAATAGGGGACTTATAAAAATAGATTATTTAAAAATGACAGAAAAACAATTAATAATAATAATAACAAATGAACATTTAAAAAGAACCTTATGCAACGCCTCAAAGCGCTGTGCACAATTATAAAAATCAGCAACATATTAAAATATTTAGAAATTCACAAATATTTTATATGAAATAACAAAATTTGGGCTAAATCCACTGTGTGAGTCAGAAGAAGATAGTGAAAACCACGCACAATTTTCAGCATGTAAACAAATTTGTTCTTATTATTTTAGTTTAAGAAATCAGCTGTCACGAGATAGGTCACTTTTTGGTACGAGCTTCTCAGTCCGAGCTTCCTGGTATGACATGTATGAACAATGAATTGATATAAATCCCTAACACGCAATAAGTACATGAAACCTAAATACATTCCATCTTCCCTTAGTTAATCTCCAGATGATAGTTTTACATCTTGCGGACAGTTTCAAGAATGGTTAATGGCCTCAAGTTTCTACCCTGTAGTTGAGTCTTTCTCGTAGGCGCATCATTTACTAATAGTATAATATAATTTAATATACATGTAGATACATGAGAGATTTACTAAATCAGGGATTTTGGGTTGATTTTTTTTTGCGTTTTGTTGGTTTTTGGTGTTTTTTTAAGGGGGGGGGGCAATGATTGTTTTCGCAACACGGGCATATAATGTGATCTGAAACTCTTACGTTTTTATTGTAAAAGACATTTCCATTGAGCGGAAAAGCTGAACTTTGGACTTCAAAAACAGAGCCAAGAGCTGCACTATTCGAAACAAAACACGAATTTGACCCGAATCTGCCACTCACAAATAAAACGAAGAAGAAACTCTTGTCTTTCCAAGACAGCAGAATTACGAGTTTGTCTCCTCAATGTGGATTGTTTGTCCAACTTCCCAAACATCTGTTGCACCTGAAAAGCTGATGTTTGAATAATTAATATGTTCAGAGGAGAACTGTTTGCGGAAATTGCTCGGATTGACAGGGTATTTGTCCCAGGTTTGTTTGTTCCAGGCTAATGAATAAAACAGTGAGGTAATCATTGTTCGGCTTTCAGTTCGTTGGTTCAGCTCATCTTTATTTTATTGGATTTTTTGACAGTTCAATCCTTTGCATTTCCTGAGTAAAAACCTTGTTAATACCAGAATCCTAGAGCAGCATATTTTAGTATAACTGTTAAATAACCATTGTTCGGCTTTCAGTTTGTTAATTCGGCTTATCTTTATTTTTTTCTTTCCCTTTTTGACAGTTTTTGCCATTTCCTGCGCAAAAAAACTTGTTAATACCAAAACCTTAAGGCAACATTTTTTAAAGAACTGTTGAACAATCATAAATTTCTTAATTCGGTTTATCTAGATTTATTTTCTTTCCCTTTTTGACAGTTCAATCCCTGACATTTCCTGAGCAAAAACCTTGTTAATACTGAGAACCCCAGGGCAAAACTGTTAAATATTAAACAATTTGATGCTTTGCTGAAGAGCAAACAGGCTTGTATGCTTCGTTTTTGAAAGGGCAAGGGCATTTTCTCCTCGGTAAAGAACTCCCTATGAGAAATTGTAAATTTCTACTGTTGCATTTTAAGGGCACCACGGCATTTGCTCTGTGGTAAAAGGCACCATGATGAAATTGTAATTTCTACTGTAGCATTTCAAGGGCACCAAGGCAATGACCAGGGCCCAATTTCATAGCGCTGCTAAGCACAAAAGTTTGCTTAGCATGAAATTTCTTCCTTGATGAAAACAGGATTACCAACCAAATTTCCACGTGATTTTCAGGATAAGCAAACAACAGCTGAATACCAGTAACAAGCAATATGCAACAAATGGAAATTTGGTTGGTAATCCTGTTTTTATCAAGGAAGAAATTTCATGCTAAGCAAATTTTGGTGCTTAGCAGCTCTATGAAATTGGGCCCAGGGGGCAAGGAGGCAATCCCCTTCATTGCCTCTGTGAGGTATCAGGCCTGGCGGGGGAAAAAATTGTTAAATTTGCTCGTTGATAACCAGTTGAGAACATTTTTTGTTGGTACACTCTTTTTGTATAAAGGGGGTTGCTCACCTCAGTGTGGGTTGATTTCACAATGACTCCCGCTAGCTTACTCTCGCTGTATGCATCACTGGAAATGACAACCTTTATGACAGTTAGGGTGCCATTCAGAATAACCAACATTTAACAGGAATGAGAAATTTCAGACTTTTATCTGAATTCAGATTTTTTGTTAAGTCGTCCTCTTGACGAAAAATCAGCCACTGTTTTTCCACATATTATGTAAAGAAATCCTGCTCATTGATCTGCTTCAGAAATATAATTCAATTTCACTTTGAGTCATGCTAATTTGAATAGCAATAAAGAAATTAAATAAAATGTTTGACTTGTTCTTCAAGCCGTTCAAAATCTGCATTCAATTTAGCAGATAGGAGTAGGCCATTCTAGAAGTTTCTAACAAATTGTTCATTTTGTTGTATTATTACAACAAGCGATTTTGCAAGATGAGCGTAAAAAAAACAAGCTTTACAGAAACAAATGCAAATCATAGATTTCTTAATTTCTGTATTTCTGTTTAAATTTAATTAGATTCAAGAACCTAATATCAATTTGGTTGTGCTCCTTTTCAAGCGTCCACACGGTCATTGATTTTTCCGCTGTGGGAAATGTCATCCAAACCTGCGACTTTGTGTCATGTTTTGTACGCATCTGAAAAGATGAGCAACGCTGTGACTTCTGAAACGAATATCAGGAAGGCAAACATAATGCTATATCACACTTATATCAAATATTGAATTTTTGTTTATAAAAAAGGCGGTACTGTTTATAATAATAAGGCGCTAAAATTTACTGAAATAAGGTGCTTAAGTCACATGAGGTGAAATTCGCACGCAGTAAAGGAAAATCAGACAAAGAACATTACATGACAATTATAGCTGTTTAGTGAAATTTATCTCGAGTCAAGTGTGAAATACAAGTTTCCAGAGCAAAGCAAAAATTTAGTTAAGTCAATTAAACATTACATAGGAGCAAATTGTGCCATTAACAATGGTTTTATGTGTCATTTTTTTCAGTACAGGTTTTATTCTTAATTTGACATTTTCCTCGTAGATTCTTAAATTTTCAGTTGAATATCAGGGCAGTGATTCCAATGAAACTTAACCATTTGTATACCCTTTAAAGTTTGAAGGAGCTGCCAAGGTAGTTATTTATCAACAAAGCGTAAAATCAGCTGCACAATTCCGACATATGCCTGCACGTAAACGAATTTGAATGACCAAACACACACTGCAAAAAGCTAATGTGAGTTTAAATGCTTTTTGAGTGGCTTGTTAAATTCAATGATTATCTTTCTTTAATACAATGACGCAAGACAACATTTGCTTAAGTGAAATTGAATGACTGTCCTTGGGAGCTTTCAATTCCGTACGAATTCAAATTATGTGGCGTAAACATTTGCCGCTTGTTTGCTGAAAATTACCGCTCACTGACATTCCCATGTTTAACTTCAAACATTTGTTGTTTATTTTGCAGGGACAGCTTCTCAAGGCAGTTTACAGACCCTACTTCTATTATGTCATTCATGTTGACTATCGAGCTGATGATGTCAGAGAGGTAATTTGCATAATTGAATATTGATTCAACCAATCAGTGCAGGAGGAAGTTATTACATTTATATTGAGCTGTGGAAGGGAGCAACGTCCGGCATGTTTCTTTAATTTAGTTGAGGTAGGGGGAGCTGCACAAGTGCTGAATCCATTAAAATCAGATCTACTGCCAGCGCAGTGTTACTCAACTTTGTCAAAAAGGCACTTGCCTAGCCCCCATGTTTTTACTGCCAAGTTACCGAAGGTCGTTCATTCCCCCATGTCTTATGCAACTTGTTTTGAATTTGACACACAATAACAAAACAGGGCTTGAATTTCAGAAAATTTCAGGTTTTCTTTTTTACTTACAGAATAAAAAATATATAAAAAAAACACTACAAAAAACTGGTTATTTTAGGTTCAAAATGCAAAATGAAAACGCAGACAATGAAAGAGTTATAGTAACAAAACTGCTACACCCTCCCTTCCAACATTCTCTTGTTCCGTGGGTAAGGGTCTTTATCTTTCTCATGCAGTAGGCCTATAGTCAAGGTTACCTTCGTCTCAATTGATGGGGTCTATCTCACTCACTTACCCGTAGAGCCACTATATCGCATTTTCCCTAACCGACAGTTTTGATTTGCTAAGAGTTTTACATATACACATAATAGCGCCCTCTCTCGTCCCATACTGCCCCGAGGTCTGGCCGCAATGTTATCTTCTTCTTTTCTCTTAGCACCAACATGAGCTGGACGTATTTATTTTCGACTCTGTGTTAAGTGTCTTAATTTTATGTCAGTTGCTCGTGACTGAGTTGCTGAAAACGCTAATTCTTCAACATTATTCGGGCATGATATTCTTTGTACTTCAGTCTCATTTTGGTTGTGGACATCAGATAATTCAGCAAGATTGTTTTTTGAAATAGCCTTACAAACTCTATCAAAGCCGATGTATATGTAGGTCAGCCCTTTGACTAAAAATAAATTGTCCTACATTTTTCTATGGTTCAAATACCATGTTGGTTACCTCTGCAGCCGACGGCCACTATTAATGCTGCTGAGTTCAGACACGTCCTTTCACCCTACAGTGTCAAATTGTCTGGGGGTTTAGCTGTTTGTACTACAGCCCCTATATCATATCACAAGATGTGACAGCCAAACACGAGATGTGTCATATCACAAGCTTTATAGCATGCCCCTATGCTAGTAAAGATGCAATTGAATGGTGTCAGGCTTGCTGATACTTCACGGCTGCAACGAAGGCAATTGCCTTCACGCCCCATGGTCATTGCCTTGATGCCCTTGAAATGCTCCAGTAGAAATTAAAAACCTTTCTTGTAGGGTACCCTTTACCAAGGAGAGAGTGCCTTGGTGCCCTTGCCCTTTCAAAATCAAAGCAAACAGGCCTGTCACCAGCTATGCCCCTACACTAGTAAATAGTGGAATGCATTTCAGGCCTGTATGCTCTGTCTTTTGAAAGGGCGCAGGCACTAAGGCATTTTCTCCCTGGTAAAGGGCCACCCTATGAAAAAATTATAAATTTCGACTGGAGTATTTTTAATAATAATTATAACAACAGCCTACATGTATATAGCGCCTAACACCTCCAAAAGAAACTCTCTCAGCGCTCAGAGGATCAAAACAAAATTGCTTATTATAAGGGCACCAAGGCAATGACCAACGGGCATGGAGGCGATCGCCTTCGTTGCCTCTGTGAAGTATCAGGCTAGGCATTTGAATGGTGTCACTCCAATCCAAAGCGTTGACCAGGGCCCAATTTCATAGAGCTGCTAAGCACACAAATTTGCTACGCATGAAATTTCTTCCTTGATAAAAACAGGATAACCAGCCAAATTTTCACGTGATTTTCAGGATAAGCAAACAACAGCTGAATGCCAGTAACAAGCAATATGCAACAAATGGAAATTTAGTCGATAATCCTGTTGTTATGAAGGAAGAAATTTCATGCTAAGCAAATTTTGGTGCTTAGCAGCTCTATGAAATTGGGCCCTGGTTACTTAAGTTTAGCAATCATGCAACCAGCTTTCTCATTGAGGTATTGTGCTGATGCAAGGTTTGTGATGTATAAATCATGATTCATAGAGGTCCCTGTGAAGTCTTTAGGCCCCCCGGGACATGAAGGGATATGCCACAATTTGATGGAATAATAAATCGAGGGGTGTTGCATTGGTAATTTCTCTCACGCATACACTCCAAAAGTGGAATTTTAATTGCCTAGGCTTGCAGCGTGTTTGATTTAACGAAATATCTTCATATTCCTTTTAGTCTTAGTCTTAATCTGTTTTTGTTTTTTTATTTTTTTATACACAACTCAGAAAAACAGATACTTGTTCCCAATTCAAAACGTATCTATTTCGGAAACCATAACCTTTGAGCTTTTGGTTATCTTGTGTATTAACAGAGTTCTTGGGTTTTTTTTTTGCACCAAGAGTGTCATTGACAGACATGGCTCGCTAGAAATGTCCAACATTATTATTGTCATTGTTCAGTGAAATTCACTTTGAATTTGCGAGTCTAAAAAGGTCAAAAATACAAATATAAAGTATGCACTAAAACCACATGTAAGCTACACAATTAAAAAATGTTTAAACAAAAGGACTTTACTTTTGAAAACATCAGTAAAAAGTAGCACTATCCCAGAAAAACACTTAGAATCATTCAATTAAATGATTGCACAGGGATAGAAGGTGTTGCGAGTATGGTCAGAATCAGCTGTGATTGCTCTCTTCCCCTTACCTGTTCTCATCAATTCGAATAAATCATTTATTTTTGATGACTACATTCATTTCTATCGCAGGGTGTAATCACACAATTCCCCGCTAAGCAGTGCCACCTTTCTAAGCAGTATAACACCTTTTAAAAGAATATCTTCAAGATTTGTCCCAGGGGATAAATTCTTGTTAACGTCTTGTCATTATTTCCAGGCGCTGATTGAAAAGGCAAACAGACTGGGATTCACTGCTCAGAATATCCGTGTCATCCCTAAAGAGCGTTCGTTTGTCGCCTCGTGGGGTTCTTACGACATTGTCAGAGCTGAACTTGAAGTAAGTACCAGAACCTTCCTAGTGTCAATCCATCCTTTTTTTCTTCTGTTGAACTACTGTGTACTCGACAGACATTAAACATTTTCATTATTCCGTAACTGGAGTAACTCCACTACTTCTTTAACAACATAAATCAATATAGCTTTTCATTTTTCTCATTGTTTTTTTTGTCTACCTGGCAAGTAGATACACACATGGTGTTACCGCAAACCAAATATATAACGATGTTTCACTAAAAAGGGATGTTACGAATGCAAGAACTGTTTCCCCTTTCTATGTTGAGAAAGTATTCATGTCAGCATGCAGTCCTGATACTTTCTGGAGGCAACGATGGCGATTGTCTCCATATTCCCCCTCCCGTCTCCGTGCCCTTGAAAAGTCCCAGTAGTATCCAATAAAGGCCCTTTACCAAGGAGAACATTCCTTGGTGTCCTTGCCCTTTCGAAAATGAAGCATGCATGCCTGTAGTGTACAAGGAACACATATCATATGTGCCCTGTGAACGTTTATATTGTAATCTGTTTTGATGTAAATTGAGAAGAACGGTGTTTACTGGAACACATGATAAAAACACACATTCATCACACTCATGTCTACCAAGTCAGCTGAATATTACCTTTAGCATTCACGCAAGGCAGTGTCACCGGTATTACAGGAAAATTATTCTTGCAAAATTGCCAACTGCCCCAAATGAGGTTTGGAACTCTGTCGTGCGCGGGATATATTTGATCTGGTTGCTGGTTGGCCAATTAGGTCAATTTTGATTGGTAACGTGACTTATTTGGGGGTTTCCTGTTTTTTTTTTACTTGTAAGTATTCCTTTGAACTTAAAGAGAAAAGGAAAATTAGGAATTAGGTAAATTTTGAATCGTAATTTTTTGGCCAGTTAAAACTGTGTCGCTAGCTAGTGAGGCATCTGTATGTTATTTGAACTCCCTTTGTTGAACTTGAAAGACTTTTACCGTATCGTCCGTTTACATTCAAAAGTCATATCCCCTATAAAAGGTGATCCCCTGGCTGCTGCTTCCCAGGTTGTATCGTAAACTTGGGTGTGATCCCTGGCTACACGGCAGTTAAAGATTGTGCGGCTTCAGACAGGCACCTCTGAACAAAATATTGACAAGTTTGGGAGACTGCCAGCGTACATGAGGGTTAGCTAGGTCAGGGGCTAGCTAACTGGCATGTAAACCCAAAGGTTGCAGATTCAAATCCAGCTCTCACAAATTGTTCTTAGTTCCGTCTTTATTATTACCTCGTCAAGAATATTAAGTTTGTAGCCCTCGCGCATGTCAGGGACAAGGACCAAATAAACATGGACAGGGGGGCGTACAAACTCTTTAAAAAATTGCTTTTATTCCTGTTCTTAAAAGTGCTATAACCTCAGTAACACAGTTTTAAAAAACAAAAAACAAAAAAAACCTAAAACAACTTGACGCTGGTTCTATTTTGTGATATTTGCTGGTTTTGTTTTCTGTAACAAACTTGCTCTTCCAGAGTCTGTGAGATTTTTGCATCTCTTCAAGAGCCCATCATCGTAAAGTAATCCAGTACTTCAGTAGGAAATGACCTATATTTGTTTTCTTCCTGGTATTCGCAATCAATCCATCATTTCAAATTACTGTATGTCTTGACACATTTCTTCCGAGAAGAAATCCCTTCAGGACATTTCTACATCGACCACATGGGGCACTTTTTGAATTTTTGGTAATCCAATTGACTCATTCCCTCAAGTAGACTGAGAGAGAGAAACTTAAGGTAGGGAAGGTGAAGATTCAGCGTGTGGGGGGCTTTTGAATATTGAACCAATCTCCTTCAAGATCTACTGCCCGTAGTATGTCACTCCTAACTTCTCGCATTGCAAAACAAAATACCATTAGAGCTGCAGTGTGGTGGAGATTACTTTCCAATTTAAAATCAAAGCATCTTTTGCATTGAGCGTGGATAAAAAATATGCATTACAAATTACAATGATATTCCCTGCGGCCCGGTTGGTCTTAACAAAAGAATGGTGACACATCGTCCCCGGCTGATTATCCCCTCGATGAATCTCATTTTAGCCCACAATGGATTAAGATGGAGAGACTTTCCTGTGAAGGGGGATTTAGGTTTGCCCTCCCTCCCCCCGGGGAGTAGTAACGGCAAACACATCATGCTTGCCAGAATTACAAGCTGTTCGGACTTAATTTCCCGGACTTGAATTGGCAGCCACGGGTAACTGACGTGATTTCATGCTTTCCTCTCGACTGAATCTGCGCATATATATTTATTCTGATCTTGCTGCTTGTGTTCTGTAGTTGAACGTCTCAGCTCTAACGTATCTCAATCCCTTTTCACACTACTTTATTCCCTAGGGGCAACCTGGGGAATAAGGACCGGCCCGTTCACACTTGGATTGCTTTACCCCTGTTCCAACCTTGCAAATGTGCATACCATAGGGTGGTAAACCCTGGGGTATTCTTAAAACGTACAACCGGAACCCTGTTAAATAGACCATATCGAATATGATGTTTCCATTCAAATACCTGTCCCACAACATGGTGTCTGTGACTGTGTGCGTGTAGGTGTGCGTGCATGTGTCATAGAAATCAATTGATGTACGCTTTTAGATGCGCATACGGCCTGCCCTACATTTTTCTTGAGAGCTTATTTTACGACTCTATATATGCAACAAGCATTGGATTGGCGCATTGTAATTTTTTTTTATTGATTGTTGGATTTGTAAATGGTTGGCAAGCCATACTTTTTTTATTTTTTTAACCTCAATTCCAAAAGAAAATGGAACTCTTGTTTACACAACAGACTCCCTTTGTGGAATATTTCATGTGTTACTTGGTATCACCCACTGATCCCCATCACCCCAGTACCACATGCAGCAATAAATAATCACAGCACCGTATCCCAAACACTAATACAACAGTACGATTATTGTGGTGAGCGCTACATGTATCCAGACAAATAAACCAACAAAGTAAAAACAGGGGCAACCCCATTGAAATAGAAATGTCAATCTGAATTATACTTCTGTCTATAAACCCCACATTCTGAACCCCCCCCCCCAAAGTCTGAAATAAGAACTCAGTCTTGGACGTCTAACCTCTGTTCTACTTACCCCCCCCCCCCCTCCCCTCCAAATTCTGAAATCAGAATCCATGCTGGGACGTCAAGGGTTGATAACCCACGTACGTGACGTAAACTAGTTCATCCCGTCCCCTCTTCAGCATGTCCGTGGGAATACAGCTCAGTATTTTGCAGGAAAAGCAATGAATCATTACCATGACGATGGCAGACACAAGACACACATTAATGCCTTCTTGACAACCCACTTCAAAGATTTCTTTGCTAGGGAAGTATAAAGAAGAGGAGTACACATCTCTTACGTGGTGTTCGAGTCTGAGAGCTGTACTGGAACACGCTGAAGAATCCTCAGGGAAATGGATCAGGTGGAGAGACACCAAGTTATAGAATCCATCATCGGACAGAGTTAAAGGGATACTATAAACAAGTTTAAGAGAAAGATAGTTATCTTTATTTTATACCATTATCTTTCTGTATACATGTAAGTCGCAGCTTATGCGTTGATTTAGGTCCTCAAAAAGTCTTCTGTGCTTTATACACTGGAAAGCTTAAAATACGCTGGGTGACTTTTATCACTGTACTGTAACTTCTCACTCTTCGATTTTCATACTTGAAATATGATCTAATAAAGGAATCATTAATGAACAAGTTATATTATGGAAAAATACTCCAACACTGTGTGTACATAGGGTGTAGTGTTATCTCAAATTTAAAGAAGGGTGGATTCTCTTGACATGGTTGAATTTTTTTTTTCGTTTTGAAAGTTCCTGAAAACATACACGGCCAAAAATCAACTTGAAATAATAAAAACAATAGAAACCATAAAGCCATTCGAAAGCACATAACATACAGAGTCAAAACGCGCTGAACGTAAATGGAACAGACAAGAAAGAGGGGCAAAAAAGGGCAATTTTGTTCAAAGTTTGATTATCAAGATCTCCCTAAAACTACATTTTCCCCTCACCCCAATATTCATGTTTGTCTCTGAAAAGAAGAAATGCAGTCTTAGCTTTTCTTGTTCCGAGGTTCAACCCTGCCCTTTAACATTACATTCCCAAGACAGGAAAGGTGATATTGCAATCTCTGAGAATCTGACACTATTTGTAGACCAGCCAGCATGATACCCGCTTGAATCTTGTCTGATGTTATGGCCCGCGTTTGACACTAGGGCATAGGGGTTCTGGTTCAATGAACTATATAAATAAATCGAGCAGGCACCTCACTGTGGCTCTGTTGTTATTTTATTAACTGTGAAAATACTTTATAGGATTTGTTGTGCAACTAACTCGGTACCGGATTGCTGGGAAACTATCAGCTTTTCGCTGGAAGAGAACAATGCAACAGTTTTCAAGGAACCTTCACAGACCCCCATACAATTTGTTATTACATTAAGTTTTCACATTGGAAGCAAATTGGCGTGTTACCATCAAAGAGTATAGAGTGCCGAAGGCATGAGCTTGGGAAGTCTGGTTAATTGTGCACTGGATGCCATTTAAGCAAGCATGAGCTTGGGAAGTCTGGTTAATTGTGCACTGGATGCCATTTAAGCAAGCAACTCTTGTGGGTGCGTTCGTTTAGCTCCCCTGGGTCGACCCCGGTGTGTAGCAGGATTTTTTTCCAGGACGAACGTGGGTAATTATCTGCACACGTACGTCCTGGGAAAAAAAAAGCCACACGACGGGGTCGACCCAGGGAAGCTAAACGAACGCACCCAATGATGCAACAGTTGATCAGTGCTTGCTTACTGAAATGGTGCCCATGTGTGTTTGACCCAATTTACGGTTCCAGTAAACGCATGCATTGCTGTAATTACATGCTTTGTTACGTTGATGGAAATGCCCCAAATGTAGGATATAGCGATAGATGTTTCCCCAAAGCTTTCTCTTAGATTATCTCTGCAATGCTCCGGGGGACTTTTACTCTATACCATAAATTAATATCTACAAACATGGAATGAAAACAACACCGAAAACCCCTATTTTCACCGTCGCTAGTAATGGGCTCTTGACAAAATGATACTTGCCAAAAGTGACGCAAGCTCATCATTGTTTTCACGTCCGTTCCCGTGGCCCGGAGACAGCAGCGTGTTTAATCATCTACGTTGGATAGTCTTGGGCTGATTTTTTTTTCACCAGGTGTGTCTGAATCGCCAGCAGCTGTAAGTATAAGCCATCACTCTCTCCCTCTCAACTCGTGGGGTTGGAATGAAAATTTCCTTTTAGTGTTTGGCCCCCGAGTAAATATACTTTACTCTTCTGCAGAGTGGGGCTGTGAATATGCATAAATCATTGAGAGATGAGGAAGGGTTGGTACTCTTTGTGGTGAAGTGTTGCTAAACGATTGTTTTCTAAGGGTTTGGGGGAATATTGAAACACGCTCTAGGGCGGCCTGTCTTGTCAGGTGAATCTACTGAGTTGGAAACCAACAGATCGGTTACATGGACTGGAGCTTGTACAAACTCTAGTTTGTTTGTCGAGCAACATTGATTAATTGTCTGCAATGTTGTAAAACGCCATGAGTCCTACATGCATTATCTTGAATTACACCGGTGAGATACTTTTGCAGAGTAAAGTGCTATTCACACGCCAGCAATTTACCAGGGGTCCCTGTCTAAATTTTAGCATGGTTGTAAACAGGCATCCCTTGCTAAATTTAATCATGGTTAGATTGACAAGATTTTTGTAAGAGGACTTGAACAGTACAACATTTTTTTCCATTTTCACACGAGGTTCATTTTGTAAAACTTTGCAACCATGCTACAATTTATCAAGGGACCCTTGCTAAACAGCATGCTCTTGAGTGAAGGGGGCTGAAGAAAAGGGGGGGGGCTGCTGTTGTTTTTCCAAAGTGCGTTTGTAACATGACTGATTTGTTGTCATGTCTGCCATTTTTTTCCTCCTCAGATTTTCTGTCAAGTTGATGACAATAGATTATCAATTGCGTCTCAGGACTTGCTGTAAGAAAATTACAGGTTGTTGAGAGAATGGTTTGTCTGCACATGAGTTTCACAAATAATTTAATTTACTTCAATTCGGTACTGAAAATTACAAAGCGCTGAGGAAGTTGCTTTACATCTTGAAGTGAGTGGGAGTATTTTGAAGAGGCATTCTAGTTGTTGTTTTTAAAAGTATTATTGTTCTTGTTGGAAAAGAAATTACTTCTCAAAATGTTTAAAGAGAAAAACACTACTTAGATGATGTATAAATGCATTCTGGTATAAATGAACACTTGCTGGAAAAATCAAATCGACAAGTCATATTGTTTGACAGTTGATATCTTTAACTCTCTCATCAAGCGGAAGTGAACGAATAACAACAAATCTGCTTGTGGTAAAAAAAAAATCCTATATTCATACAACATCAGACGTTTTTGAACCCTTGTTAAATCTATAAAAACAGACAAACAACTGATGTTTAACATGCAGTAGAAGCCCAAGCCTGACTACTTGAAAGCAGGCCGATCTCAACCGGACCATGACAGCACAACTCACATCATCCGGGCTACTGACATCTTCAACATCCTTAAGACAACAAGGGTTGGAATAAGATGCCTGTTTTGTCCGTGATGCGTTTTTCAAATAGCTCCGCTGATGATTTGTTTTGTTTGAGTTGGAAAGTCTTTAACTACGTTATCAACCAAATTTTTACAATTTTTTTTTTTTTTAATTCCTTGCAAGGTTCCTATGGGATTTAGGCTCTATATTCTGGTACACCTCTGTCCTGACAACCCTAGATGTGTTCCTGAAAAGAAGAAAGAAAAACTTGTCATCTACACGCTAGGGTTAGGGTTAGAGTTTGCGTTAGGATTAGAATTAGCATTACCATTAGGATTAGCATTACCATTAGGATTTGGATTTGGATTAGGATAGGGATTTGGATTTGGTTTAGGATTAGGAAAATGCACTAGAGCTGTCAGAACTTGGAGGTTTTGAACAGTGTTGGAACATAGGGGTTTTAGAACATAGGGGTGTTGGAACATTTGGATATTGGAATATACGTTGGTGGAACATAGGGGTGTTGGAACATATAGGGATGTTGGAACATACATGTACATGTAAGGGTGTTGGAACACAGGGCTGTTGGAACATTGGGATATTGGGATATTGGAATATATACGGGTTTTTGAGCATAGGGGTGTTGGAACATATAGGGGTGTTGGAACATAAGGGTGTTGGAACACAGGGATATCGGAATATATACAGGTTTTTGAGTTTAGGGGTGTTGGAACATATATGGGGTGTTGGAACATATATGGGGTGTTGGAACATAGGGGTGTTGGAACATTTAGGGGTTTTGGTACATAAGGGTGTTGGAACATAGGGGTGTTGGAAGATATATGGGATGTTGGAACATAAGGGTGTTGGAACACGGGTGTTGGAACGGGTGTTGGAGCACGGGGGTTTTAGAACATAAGGGTGTTGGAACATAGGGGTGTTGGAACATTTAGGGGTTTTGGTACATAAGGGTGTTGGAACATAGGGGTGTTGGAAGATATATGGGATGTTGGAACATAAGGGTGTTGGAACACGGGTGTTGGAACGGGTGTTGGAGCACGGGGGTTTTAGAACATAAGGGTGTTGGAACACAGGGGTGTTGGAACATAATGATGTGGTAACCAAGGGATGTTGGAACATAAGTTTGTAAGCCTTCGGCTTGGATGGGATCAACTGTTCTGATGGCAAATATGATACCCACACCTAAAACAACGTTGGTTTGAAATAACATTATCTCAGTGTAACACTGATACGCGCTGAGTGTGTTTTTATGTGAAAGTTAAAACAAGATCATTGAAAGTGAAAGACTGGGAGAAAAAGGAAAGTGTTTGTGTAGGCTTTGTAGTCCGAGAGTGTTGTTGATGCTAAAAATAACATCTTGAGAAATCAGCGGGGGATTCTTCCCTTCCATATCTAAGAGGATGTTTTGTCTAAGGTTTCATCGTGGTGTCTTAGGTAGGATTCATGGTCTTGGAGCAAGTAGTCCGTCTCGTATCATGAGAGAGAAAACTAGAGGAAAGCCTGTTCCAAGACTGAGCTCTGTTGAATTGATTGATGGGCTTTATGGATTTGT
Organism: Asterias rubens; assembly: GCF_902459465.1. Lineage (NCBI taxonomy): Eukaryota > Metazoa > Echinodermata > Asteroidea > Forcipulatida > Asteriidae > Asterias > Asterias rubens. The sequence goes on along the minus strand of NC_047070.1, from coordinate 18,475,480 downwards.
TTCTGGTAGGGGGGGGGGTAGGTTGGATTTAGGAAAGAGGTAGCAAGGAATCGTTCTTGAATAACAAAGTCTTGCTCATCTTAGACCCTGATGAAGTGTCGGCAGCCCAATTTCATAAAGCTGTTCAGCAGATTTCTTTGCTAAGCAAGAAATGATCAGGCTACCAGTCACAGCAATGGTAAATGTATGGTATTTTGGCCGGTAACCTATATTTACTAAGCAAGAGTTTTTGGGTGCTTAGCAAGTTGTTGTGTCTACATTAGGTCCTGATGCTATCATGTGGACATGGAGGAGTTTATTGTTTGTTATCATTAAGGGCATTCGTTCGTATTGTAAAAGTAAACCAAGGAAAGTTGAACCCTTGCATGGATGATGTTTATACAGAAAGCATCGTGTATATGTTATGATACAGGTTTTGTTACCATGTGTTATTGATGTATCTCTTGTTTTTAAATAGCAAGGTATACATGTAAGACAACATTGTAATTTGGTAGGCTGTATGATGTAGATGGGGCAGATATATTGGGGAATATGTAAGGGGTACCTTTGTTGGTAAAAGCATGGCATTTTGGCAGACAGTTTGGAGAAAGACATTTGGCTATAGGGTTGCTGTAGATTTGTCCTTGAAAAAAAATACAAGGAGAAAAACACGCAATTTTCAAAATGGCTGCCATTGCTTGTAATTCATTTATTTCAAAGGACAAATCTGCATGCCCAAGTACAAATATCTTTATGACACATGCTTATATATATTTTAAGTTATTACCAAACGTGTCCAGCGCCCTTAAACACGAATGACAGTGATAATATCAACAGCGTCCAGACAACGTGTGACATGAATGTGTGACTAATAACATTGCACTTTTACAGACAAACACCTCTCCCGCACAGTGTCATAACTATCTCTTTACACAGGAGTTTGTTTGGTAATATTTGCTTATTGCAAGACTTTGATAACGTACTCAATGAGTGGTTGAAATAATTCTAACATTACCTTGCAGGAAAAAATACTGTGTGCTTTGATACGCCCCTTAGGGGTGCGATAGAGCGCTTTATTAACGGAAAATTACAGAATTGGTTTTGCGAGCAAAAAAATCTGCTGGCAGTGTAAGCACTTTATGTAATCCACCTTATACATAAACTGACAAACCTGTAGAAGTTTGCGATCGATTGGCCATCTGGGTCACGAGAGATAAGTGAAAAACCGATTTCAAATTTTGCACTGCAGCGATGCCAAAACAAAAATGATAAACAAAGCTCACTGAGCGATAAACTCCAAATGCGAAATGAGATTATTTATTTGTCATTAAAAATTACTTTTCAGACAGAAATATTTCAAGGGATGTTTTCTACTATCATCATCATTAGACCGTGTTAGTTTTATGTATATCTGTGAACTTCATGATTTTTGTTTCTTACCAATTCTGCAACGTTCCTTTAATCTGCAGTTGGAAACATAAGTTGAGTTTAAGTATGATTTAAAACTTTGCATGGTGGAAATACGATATAGAAATGTTTGCGGTAACACCATGTAATGACTATCTCTAATGAGTTGGGGTGGTTCTGAAAAGAACCGTTGGTTTCTACTCAACGTTTCGATCAGTATGCTCTGATCGTCTTCTGGAGAAATTTGAGTTTAGTGCACTTTTTCTTCTCATAGGTTGGTGTACACATAGAGGTAGAAATAAACCTCCACAGTGTGGATCATCTACTGAATGTCGACACCATGCTTAAGGTAGAAATAAACTAAAACCTCTTTCTTTTTATCTCTCTTTCTTCGCTCCGTTGATCCGTAGGGATTTGAAGAGCTGCTTAGGATGGGCGCATGGGATTTCGTCATTAACCTGAGCGGATCAGATCTTCCTATCAGAGATGTGGATGATGTAGCAGCCATGTTGGCATCAGCACGAGGTAATGGCATCTTCATTTCCTTGGACAGATCATAGCGGTCACAGACCGTACGTATTTTGTTTCCCCGCTCAGTGGCAGGGTTCTTCCGTCAGCGGGGGAGAGCGCAATCCGCTCCATGGCTAGAGTCACTTGAGATTTAGTGATGAGAAGTGTCTAGTTGAGCGTATAGCTTACATGCTTTAAAGAGACAACAGAATGATCGATGTTGGTTGGGAAGTGACAGTGAAATTCTTATTATTGGCGTGGGTGGGGGGTGGGGGGTGGGGGGGTTTGGCCCTTAGGGTCATGTCACACGAGGCAATTTACAGGCAACCATTTCCAGGCAATCGCCATGAAAAAAGCCATCCACATTACAGTTTGTACAACTTTTTCTTAGTGATGGTAATTATAAGACATTGCTCGTAAAGTTACTCATGTGCTACTGAAGTGGTCGTGCAGCAGGCCTTGTGTGACAAGGCCCTAACACCAATGTGGTGTATACTCTAAAAGCACTGTATACTCTATTCTCTTTTGAGTTTACAGGCATATTATTCAAGTCATATTCACATCATTCATTTGAACCCACATTCTTAAGACATCTGCCCTAGCAAGGCAAAGGTCAATGGTTCGAATCCGCTTGGTGGCAGCAGAGTTAAGATCCATTGTTCTCGGTAATGAAAAATCTATGTAAACAAGGAAAATTTACTTGGTAAGTCTGCCTCCACCTAGCGTTCCAAAGTCTCACATTCCAGCTTAGCAGGAAACTTCTATGCTAATTCATTCTTCCCTCGACTGTACCCCAACATCACTGTCAGTAATTTAACAAGTTAAGGTTTGCTGTGACTGACAAGGGCAATCTGCTACATTTAATGCAGATGTTTACAGTAGACTACAGGTTGTTAGAAACCAATTTACCATTCACAATGAATGTAAACGTGCGGCTGTCTGTACTTTTCCTGAAAATTCTCTGGGTAGTTTAACGGTTGCCTGGTGTAAAGTGTAAAACGCCAGCAGTCTGACACTTCTACAAGAATCTTTCATTCCTGACATCAGGAAATCGATGCATCTGTTTTTTGTAATTCCACTCTAAATTCTTTGACATTTAGAAGCGGGGGATTACCCTCTTACAACCAGAGCAACAGTCAGGTTAACTTACTAAGTGTTATGCATACATTGTAAGCAGTATTTGTATTCAGGGTACAAGACACAGGGTTGTGAGTGGCTTTGGGTTCTAGTTCCATCAGCCATTTTGGTTTTGTAATGGCTGACAGAGTCACAGTCAACTCATGGAAACCATACTGCATGTACCTTCTTTGTGGTAGTGTCGTGGCCGAGCGGTTGAGAGCACAGAATTAAAACTCTGGTGTTTCTGATCAGCAGAGTGTGGGTTCGAATCCCCAGCCGTGACACTTGTGTCCTTAAGCAAGACACTTAACCATTGCTTCGTCCCTCGGATGGGACATTAAGAAGTTGGTCCGGTGTGTTGTGTGACGCACATAAAAGAAGCCAGTGCAGTTATCGAAAAGAGAAGGGGTTCGCCCCGGTGTTCCTGGCTGGATTGGCGGCATATTGCGCAACAGCACATAGTAAACCATTACATGGTGCGATGTAAAAGGAGTAGATCTCATAATTCAAAAACCTAGTCCCACATACCTTGCAGGAAATACTGTATGTTTCATTGCTTTGAGACGCCCGTCAGGTGTATAAAGACTATATAAATATCAACTATTATTATTATTATTATTATTATTATTATTATGTGTGTCAGTAGAGTCACCCTTTATCTCCACATATGGAAGTCGAGGCATTAATCTTATACATGCATAAAAGTTCACACCCTCTGCTACTTTTCTCTCTTCCCATTGGGAAATCCATGGTTACTGGACATTATGAAGCCTCGGATGGTTTACGTATGAAGTGGGTAATGCATTGATAGGAGCGCTGAGTATTGATTTATACAGTTATATGCACTCATATCACCCAGATATTTTTGTATATCTTCTCTGGGGAACTAAAATAATATCAGCCACTCTGCTTGAGTTCGGCTTTTTGCATTTCAGTCGAGTTGTTAAGATTTGAGGGCTTGTTGAATGATTACAAGTATGCACAGGTTGTTCTGTTGCTGTAAGTGACAATATCTTAAAGTCTAGCTAATCCTTTAATCAGATTTACAGAATTGACTGGTGATAAAAACCTATATTGCACGGCTAATATCACTACCTGCGTCTTGTGTGTTCGATGTCACACACCAAGTTTGCTTGAAGATAATGTGTTATCAAGCGCGCGCTCGTGGAAATACAGAAAAATATAGCGAGTCTGCGTCCCATATCCAACTCAACCTTCAGCCTCGTTGGATATGGGAAGCAGAAGCGCTATATTTTTTCTTAATCCACTCGCGCTTGTGTGATAACTTATAATTGGCCAAGTTTGCTAATCAGCTGGCTTGATACGGATCTTCCTATTTAGATGATGTAACCCTGATATTCTTCATACGAACAAATGAAGTGATAATGTTTCTCTACCTGTATAAATAGCCTTGAAATAATGAGATTTTTTTGGAGTAAGTCTCTTGTACAAGTGCATATTTTCATATTTCAACCGAAGCTGTAAGATGTACATTTGTATATTGGTGCCTTAAAATGAGTTGCTAAGGAGATTATAATCAAGGGTTTGTCTGTGTTTGTTCGTCTGTTTGTCTGTCCGTCTGTGCACAGCATATCTCAAAAGATATGGATGAATTCTCCATATTTCTTTGGTTGTGTAAAGATTAATCAGTGGACAATGATCACTTGATTCTGTTTGTTAGTTATGTTTTTTTGAGAGACACAGCATGCACATGGCAACATTAGCTCCAACCTGTGGAGTATTTCAGGGCTCATCACCAATTCATGAAAATTCCATGATTTTGCCTCATTTAATAATCCGCGTGGCGGAGGTCTGCACTCTCCTATCAAGTGCCTTCTAGTGCACTCTTAATTCAAGGGTACTTTTCTTCATTTTTGTGTTGTTAGGTTTTAACTTTATGAGACAGAACGGGAATTGGAACGATCGATCTGACAAGCCGACAGATTTCACCGTGTGGTACGGATGTGGCGGCCATGTTTACAATGTCTCCATGCGTGGAAGGCGGCCATCTTGGACCGACATGCATAGTACCTCGCAGTGGGGCGTCTTTTCAAGGTATGACCGAAATTCTGTGAGGCTAATAGTCGATGGGATTTGCTTTGAGTTACCCTTGCAGGCACTCATTTATACCTCTGGTTGAAGAGAAGCAATTATACGCCTCTCTCAATATTTATGCATGAGGTACGTCACAATGCTAACCCAAAACGAGGCGATGGGCGCAGCCACTGCAAGTGATGGGGGAATTGCGCCCATAGCCTCATTTTGGGTAAGAATTATGACGTCATGCATAAATATTAAGAGAGGCGTATAGTAAAACATCTTGTGCAAGGTCATAAGTGTCATGACCGGGATTCAAACCCACATTCCGATGACTTAACGACGATAATTTGAATTTGATGCACTAAACCACTTGGCCATGACACCATTTTTAATTTGAATGAATTTTTTCAAGGCGTTTGGGTTGGCCAAGTGGTTTGTCACGTGCTTTTTTACTTCTGGTTGAAACCACAGACCAAAGCTTTGGATGTGGGTTCGGTTTTCAGTCCTTCCCCAATTTTGTGGGTTTTCCCTATTTTCCCACACCTAAAACTTCTTCATTGCCTTCTCTGCATTGGTATGAATCATTCTCATATTCAACTGTTTTGAGGTGAAAAATTGTCCAAACCATATTATTCAGAACAAAATCTTTCTCCATATATTGTCTGTCCCCAATTATATTTTTTTATGGACATTAGTTTTGTTTGTATTAACCAATCTATGACCCTACCTTTAATCATATTGTGTGTTCCCAATTATAAAACTAACAACATTTTATGCTACAGGGATTTCGTCGAGCTAGTCGTCGGACACAACCGCGGTGATAAGATGGACAGCATTCAGTTCTTTTGTATGACAAGCATCATTCCGGATGAATCATTCATGGCTTCCATGCTTAAGATATCTCAGTACAAGTAAGCAGACCCCCACCTCCCCCAACGCCCCCCCCCCCTCTTAAAATCCACTGTTTGTGTTTTCTTTGTCGCTGCATTACGTGTTAGTGAACCTTCTGCCAAACACTACATGAGTGTAGAAGTTGTTCTTGAAGGGTTTGTTTTTCCTGTGCAATGTTTTTAGAAAGAGCTGTTGACATTTCAAGGTTAGCTCCTTATTGTAGATGGTTCTTGTTGTGACTGCGGACAAGCGTAATTTCAACTGAGAAGTTGTTCTTGCGAAATTGTGATATAAGTTGTATTAGAAATTAAAGGGATAGTACCAGATTGGTTTTTGAAAGAGTTTTTTTCACTCCCACTCTAAAAAAGAGTTGTTAAGGAAATGTGCATTCGGTCTGTAGGTTGGCGACCTGTATGCCTTCAGAGGGTAATAATGTGTCATTATCCCGAAGGTATCTGTCGTCAATTGGCGAAACCTAAAAATCAGTACTGCTAAAAATTTCACACAAATTTAAAGCACCCATTTCGATTAGTTGTATGAAATTTGTTTTGTGACTGAAGTGTTTCCAAAAGCTTTAATTATTATTTTTAATAAACTGAAACTAACAACTTCCGCTTTTAAAATTTTCCTTTTTTGTTTTGGTATAGGGACACTTACATCCACAACAACCTTCATCATTTGAAATCATTTGCTCGTAAGGACGACCGTGGGTTCTGCCGTCATACTGAAGATATTGACTTTTGTGGACAGGTATGTTTACTCCTCCCTCCGCCCACCATTAAATCCATGTGAATCTAACAGAAGGTTCCTTCAAGATTTGTGCATGACCCAGTTAAACCAGCACATGAGGCCCTGCTAGGGAGAATGGTCTCTGGGATGGGGACATGATAAGTGAAAACTGAGGCAAGGATTTCTGATGATTTTCTTGATTCGGCCATTTATATCATTCCTGGAACCAGCTCAGCTCCCTGGGGAGTATACAGCCTGTGCAACAAATATGCGCTACTCGGCTAAATTAATCACATGAACCATCTCTGCCCTCATAGGTACCCATTTACCCCTGGGTGGAGAGAAGCAATTATAGTTAAGTGTCTTGCTCAGGAACACAAGTGTCACTACCGGGACTCGAACCCACACTCTGCTGAACAGAGTTCAGTGCTCTTGTCAGCTCAGCCACGACACCCCAATAAAGTTAGGAGATATATTCAGGAGCTAGGTCATGATGACACTTAAATGGTGTTTGAAGGGTTGCATGGTGTGGAGAATAAGAGTTACTATAAATATTAATAGTAAACTTGCGGGTACAACCATGGGTTAAATCTCTTTTGAAGAAGTGGTGGCTCTGAAAAGAGCCGGTTAGGTCTTGACGTTTCGAACAGTAAACTCTGCTCGTCTTCAGGAGAATGCTGGACTACTGGAGGTGGTGGAGCTTATGTATGGCTGGTGGAGGGATGCACTTTTGGGCGGGAAGGATCAAGCTGTTCTTGTCCGGTGAAGCGTGTGAGTTGGTTGCTGGCTGGATATGTGTGCGTTGGAGTGTGTCAGTGTTGTCAATGTTGAGACTTGATAGTAAGCAACATTGGCTTGAACATAGTACGATTGGTAGCCACTTGAGACTGAGGAGAGTATGGGTCATGCCCTCAATTCTTGGAGACCGTATCAAGCGGCGATGTGGAACAAATTTGCAGTTTATTAAACTCGGAAACTGGCCGACCGTAAAGAAGACTATTGTAGGAATCTAATCTGGATACAACAAAGGCGTGGACCAATTTGTTGGTGAGTGGTTCATCTAATAATTGTCTCATCTGGTTGATGCTGGTATGGATGGCTGCACGGCGGAATTTTTAATATGGTTCGTCATGGAAAGATTGCTGTCAATAGTTGCTCCTGATTTTGAGCTTCTTTCAGAGGTAGATGAAAGCGAAGAAAGGAAGAGGCTGTTGGATGAACTTAGATGAGAAATGACTCTTTCATCCTCTTATCAATAACACTGGTCAGATATATTTATGGTGCTTTGGGAGTATTAACACTGGGCCTATTGGTCTAGTTGGTAAGACACTGCTCTAGAATTGCAAAGATTGTGGGTTCGAATCCCACCTGAGTAATATGTCTGTGAATTGTTCACAGAGCTTAGGAAAGTACTCAGAATAAAGTGCCAACACACAAAAATAAAATATTAATATTGTATTGATGCATACTTCCATATATTAAGCTGGGCATAATATTATTTGGTTTACCTTTACTTTGATGTGTGTAGAGCACTGTATACTTCTTAGGTTTATTTATTGATAAGTTAAACTATTTTCCCCCATATATTTTATGTTTAAATTTTACTTACAACACAAGGATACAATTTTGAAACTAAAGTATTTAAAGAAAAATAAACAGGCACATTATAAACTCAATATGGTAGGGACCAACTTGGTCGGTGACGTTTGAAAACACACAAGACTTGCACAGTCTATCGGGAAAGGTTTGTTTCATGTTTCAATCTCTCGCTATCAACTTCTGATGAAGTTCTGATGTTTCAATCATCTTCACATCATAAGATGGTGGTCAAAAAGCTTTATCAAACACGCGACCACATTCTTAAATTTTCACTGATAAGTTTGATTGTATCTGCATTTATATACTGTAGTATTAAAACATAGAGTGGTTCCAAAAACTTAAGGTATACTTTGCCTTAAAAACTTAAAAAGTGCAGTGATAGTATAAGTAAAAATACTCAACAATTTGACCTCAAATTTATGGTGTGGCCTAAAATATTTATTTCCACATCGCAACCAAAATATCTCTAATAATGAAAAGGGAAACCAGGCAGAAATCACTGATTAAAGCAGGAAATGTAATGTGTGAAACCAAAACTGGTTATTATAAACTATATTGTGTTTAAATCCACACCACTTTATTTTTCTTATAATTGTCACGACAGTTTTGTTGTTAGCATTGACACCCAAAATAGGTTCTTTGATTGTTTTTTTTGCCGCAAACTATTATTCATTGAATTTTCTCATTTTTGCTTTTGAGGGGAATATTGTCGAGTTTGTCAATGAGAAAGATTGGATTTCACCAAAACAGAAACTAGTAATATGCCACAAAGGAAACTGACTGGGTAAACTTTATTAAATTTGTGGGAGAACAGTGTCAACTTTTCTTCCCTCACCTCAAATCTAAACAGACATGACTTACAATGAGTTGTTTTTTTTGTTGACAGTTTTGTCAACCGAGGAATTTTCTCCTTGGTAAATTAAAGATTTCTTCTGTAGCATTTAAAGGGCACCAAGGCAATGAACAGGGGGCACATGTTGCGGCAATCACCTTCGTTGCCTCCATGAATTATCAGGCCTTATCAAATGTTCACATTCTCAGGGCTGTTAAATAACATTGCCTCGATTCTAGATTTCTGACTTATGCTACAATTCTTATCAACTTAAGTTTCATTAACTGACATTTACTAAAATGTACTGTCATTGTGTGCTTCCTTCAACATATCTTATCTCAATCTTCCACATTGAAACAGGGTCCAGGAACATTTGAAGTCGAGGACATCGACACGATCGGACATCTCGCGCATAATCTCTTCTTTGCGCGGAAGTTTGACGGTGCCGTAACCAATCCTGTCCGCCTCTACGCCCTGGAGCTAAGCTCTGGAAAGTACTACAGTGATCTCCGCAAGAAGTACATCTCTGAAGGATTTCTGAGGTAGGTCTGGTGTGAGTCACTGTTGGTTTCTGTTATTTTATTAGAACTGAGTAAATTTGTTTTCTCTATTCACTGTCACGTTTACTTTCGTATTGATCTGTGATATAGAAACGTCAGTGTGTGTGGAGTGTTGAAACCAGTTGACCTTCAGGCTTTGAAAAAAAGAGAGAGTTTTATTTCAATTTTTAAAAAAAATTTATAGATTAAAATTTGATTTAAGAAACTGTTGTCTTTGATATTTATTGGACTACTTTTTGTGATTGGAAAATTTGAATAAAATTTACCGAAGATGAACCGTTTAAACCACAATGGATTTTAAAGGGAAGGTACACCTTTAGTAATTGTCGAAGAGCAGTCTTCTCAGTTAGTGTATCCCAACATAAGCATAAAAAAACAAGCCTGTGAAACTGTGAGCTCAATTGTTCATCAGTTTTGCGAGAAAATGATGACAGAAAAAACACCCTTGTTGGATGAATTTGAGTGCTTTCAGATAGGAATAAAAGACTTCTAGCTAGAAGGTTTTTATTATTTTATTGAGAAATTACCCCTTTCTCAAAATCTATGCTACTTCAGAGTGAGCCGTTTCTCACAATGTTTTATACCATCAACAGCTCTCTAATGCTCGTTACAGATTCAGTTTTCAAGTTAATATTTGTTTTGAGTAATTACCAAACGTGTACCTTCCCTTTAAGCACTTGTTTTGGAAAGGAAAAATTGAGGAAAATTCCAAAATGTGATAGGGGCTGTTAGACATAATCAAATCAGGCATGTGGCTGAAAATAGAAATTATGAACTCTCAAATCTATGGAAAGCATGCACGCTCAGGCAGGAACTGGGTTACAGATCATGATTCAATGTACAGCCACAGGCCTGCGTTGATCATGACGACTACATTTCATAAAAAAAAAAAAAAATGCAAGGTTGGAAGATCCATACTCAACCATAGCACTCTGTGACTTGCAGATATTTCTCAAATATTGTTGATTACATTTTTGATTAAATTCTCCATATTTAGGCATGACATTCATCCTTATTTAGTCAATTTGCCCCTTTCTTGCCGTTGGATAAATCAGGAAAAATTGTTATTAACAATGCCAGAAAAAACTACTTGAGCCTACTTGGTATGTAGGTCAACTCTTGTACTCAATAAAATATTCATTTGTTTTTCTTCGAAGAACCAAATATCATGCCTGATGTATGTAGATATGTACTTTTTAAAGTACAGTTGCGGAAAAGTAAATAAACTAAATCCTTTATCGTATCTTCATAATTAATACTCAAGTTTACACTCCGCCCGACAATTCGATCAAGTTCCATGCTTCTCCTCAATGACCCAAGTCTCGACACACCAGTGGTGACAGATCTTTTTCTTCTGGAATTCTCTACCACTTAATCTAAGATCTTGTCTTTGTGCCACAAAATTCAAATCTCTTCTCAAAACTTATCTTATGTCACATGTTTTCAAGGACTAATTTTGTTGTGTCTTTTGTTTTTGGTTTTACTGCGCCTTGAACACCCAGCAGGGTGGATATGTTCGTATTACAAGTCTTTATTATTATTATTATTATTATTATTATTATTATTATTATTATTATTATTCCTAAATCCAACAGGCAGCTAGTTAGCCTAGCTTTAGAGTCGGAGTATGGTACCCTGTACCACAAAGAGGTAGAGGTTGAAGAACTTCTCAAGTTACGGATCTTTCCGCAAGTCCTTCCGATGGATCCGTGCTGCTCTCCGGTCTACAACACCAAGAACCGCATCGCTAAGGATATGCGCTACTGGATTGACTTCTCTGTGGTGAGTATGTTGGAGACTTTTTCCTGGATATTGAAACATTAAAGCTTGGGATATTGAAACATTAAATTGTTGCTTAGAAAATTGAAACGTAAACAAAATTACGTGAGTATTTGTTGCTTAAATTGTTTCTTAGAAAATTCATTTAATAAATTAAATTGCTGCTGTTATAAATAGTAGTTTTTGCCTAACAGAAAAATTTGATTTGGGGTTTAACAAAGAAAAATTGACTGAATAAAGATTCAAGGCATTTAAAAAAGCGCAAAAAAAAAACCCCAAAACAGGATCTCATTGAGAGGAACTCATGAAAACGCAACGCTTGGGTTGTTGACGGGGAATCAAACAAATTAATTTTTTTTGTATGAACAAAGAGATATTGACTAGAGCAGGATGTGAACCAAAGACCTCCGGATTAATGTGCTGGTGCTTTACCAACTGATCTATCTAGACCTAATGTTGGTGATCTCCCTATTTCGTCAATATCTTTGTTCAGGGTGCTAGCCAGAAGTCATTTTATCTCCATCATTTTCAGCTTGACATGAAATTTGACCCTGTTTCTTTTTAAGAATCGTAAAGTTCGGTCTGATTATAAAATTGATTGGATGGAGGGATTTTGATTGGCCAATCCGTATTAGTGGATTGTATTTGCGAGAATCTTTCTTGTATAGATTTCACCAGAGTTGAATGTGGATACACCTTGCGTTGTGAATCAATTTGATACCTAGATCTCATCTAAAATTCAGAGAGAAGGGATGGGGGGGGGGGGAGTAGTTGCTGTCCAGCTGATTAAAAGCAAAAATTCATACTGGTGAAGCAGTCGTGTACATAGCCTGGTCATATTTACTCAACATGAACGTGTCCGTTATTAAAAGGCTCCAGATCCGTGTCATTTATCTTCTTCTTGTTTGGTTTAAGCAATTCCCCTGATGAAAGCTATACCCCCTTCTCATGGTGGAAGTAATTATCCTCTAGCTATATTTGATGTTACTTCTTGTGTACTAAAAGCACCACAAGCCCCAAACCAATCCCTACCCCAACCCCAACCCCACCACAACCTAAATAGACACATTCTACTGCTCGTAGTTGATAAAGAGCTTTCTGTGATGAGAGCAATTTTTCACCTCCCTTTAACACCCCCCCCCCCCCCCTCCATGAACCCTGGAGTGTGCCCTGTACAAACAAATGTCTTATCGTTTGGTTTCCTATATTCCAGTCCGTTGTGTTCTTTAGTCTGAGCAAAAGGCTTAAAACGGATCCTTGCAGGGAACAGCTTTGGTTGTCTCAGGAGAAATCTAAGATTAAATGTCTCCTGCAACAAGATTTACCTTAAATGCCATCCACTATTGCATCTACTATTGGATAAGGCATCTTGTTATCTCCCCTCCCCTTGTCAATTGTTATTTTTAAATTTAATCTGCAAAAAGCTGACACTTCCAGCCAAAAGCTGAGGTTTTTGTTCCCTGTTTGTTATTTTTATTTTTGTCATTTTTATCATACAAATTTAGCCCGGTGTACATTTACCTGCTCTTAAACTGCATTTAGTTGTCACTTACTCCGGGGCAATGTACTCTTATAATTATAATAATAATAGTAACAACTGCATTTCTATAAAATATTTGTCAAAGAACCAAATATCATGCCTGCTGTTATTATGCTGTTGCTGTCTTTATCTCTATTCGTCATAACTGAATACTGGTTTTTAAACCTCAAACCAACCAATTCTTTGACACAATTTCTCTGTTTTGGGTAAAGGTAAAGAAAAAGTGCACCAGGCTCAAAGATGCAGTCTGGTCTTTGCAGCCCGTTTGCAGAATTTAATCAAATCTTACTTATTCATTTCAATCAATACTGTAAAACCCAAACGCACCCTTGCCAATTCAAGCATGTATGCTTCCAGGCATGTATGCTTCGTTTTTGAAAGGGCAAGGGCACCAAGGAATTTTTTCCTTGGTAAAGGGCACCCTACTTGTATGAGGGAATTGTAAACTTCTGCTGGAGCATTTCAAGGGTACCAAGGCAATGACCAGGGGCCAATTTCATAGAGCTGCTTAAGCAAAAAATTTGCTTAAGCACGAAAATAGCTCGCTTATTTTACACATGTTACTGGCCAAAATTTCATGCCATATACATTGCTTATGACTAGTATTTAGCTGTTGTTTACTTAGCATAACAATTGAGTGGAGTTTGGGCCGGTATTCTGATTTTACTAAGCAATGAATTTTTTGCTTAAGCAAAATTTTGTGCTTAAGCAAAATTTTTTTCTTAAGCAGCTCTATGAAATTGGGCCCAGGGGGCATGGAGGCAATCGCCTATGTGAAGTATCAGGCCTCTGCTAACAGCTGATCAATGGGAGGGGCTAGAATCTTGATACCTAACCAAAGACCACTATACTTAGTGGTCAACTTAATACAAAACAATACATCCATTGAAGTATGCATACAATTGACAAAAACCAAGGGGAAAGCGGACAATGCGGTATTCTGGCATATGATTTTAAATTTGGACTGGTAACCTAAATCTGCTAAGCAATATTATCCTGTGCTAAGCGAGTTCTTGTGCTTACAGGCTTTTATGACATTTTGACTTGACCTCTCAAGAATTCAGCTTGTTTGCAATACTGTTTAAGAAACGTACATCCGGAGGAACTCCACGGCAAATTATAGAATTTGTAATTAATTTTATGTCACGCTGCATTTGCAAACAGCAACAGCCCCTGATGTGACATTTTGCATTGATTTTTTAAATACATTTTTCTAATGAATAAATTCATGTTGAGTTTACCCTCCAGTTATTCCAGGAAAATTGTGGCAGTCGGAAGGATGTGTACTTGCGTACATGTATGTACACATATTACCTCACTGTCTGGGAGTTAATTACAAACGGCTAAAGGGAAGGCAAAAGCACAAGCATACCGATTGGGGACCAGGGGCCAATTACTTAAAGCAATAAAATTCATCGCAAGACAAATTCGTCAGGATTGCCATAGTGATTTGTATTGTGACACCACACTTTACTAAGCAACTACAAATTGATTTGCAGTTAAGATCAATCTTAGCTCTTTGTGAAATCGCCCCCTGCTAGGGTGCCTGATGTGCCCATTCAAAATTTGTTCGGTGCCCCCATCTTCCTAATCTTCTCAAAAACAAAACAATTGAACCCCTTTAAATATTGACCATCTGAAGAAAATAATAACAACATGACCCCCACCATTAAGAAACTTGGGTCCTGCCCCATCCACCTGAAAAGCGTGTGTGCCCCCCCCCCCCCCCTTCCCAAATACCTGTATACGTGATAATACATATGCTCTGTTGATAAAATTGTCGGATTGAGTTCTAGGGGGTCTCAATTTAAAATAATATCATAAATTCCTCTTTGCCTATTGACTCAAATCACATGGCGTCATCCCCCATGAGAAATCTTGGTTGCACTATTTCTTGGAGTAAGATTCCCTCATGTGTTCAGGTGTTAGGTTTCAGGGTTTATTTTTCATACTCTTCTTAAACCGTAAGATCCTCCTCGCAAACTCCGGTCTCACAGTCCTAACCACCTTATTGAGCCCATATCCAATCATTCGTTATTGTATTCGTTGTTATTTTGATTGGTTCGTTGCTTTTCGTTTAACTTTTGCTGTACTTTTTGATGTACTTGTATTTGTTGAGGTCGAATAATATAATTTTTTTAATTATATAATAATAATTCATGGGGAGATCGCTCTTTCTCTCTTGCTGCGTCACACCTATGGAACAAATTGCCAGAACAAGTAAAATCATCTGTTTCTTTTATCCCAATTTATCTTTTTAAACCAAGTTAATTGAGAAATGTTTTGTTTTTCATTTTTGTTTTACTATTTGTCTTAAATCTTAATGTTTTTGTTGGTGTTTTCTTTGAATAGGTGGAGCTAAAATCTTCAGAGAGAAGAGTGTTAAGAGCTTCCTTTGTAAGTTATTCTCATATTAAATAATTTATTTATTTATTCGTTAAATAAAAGTTTGGTACAGTTTATTCATTCTGATTGGTTGGGGTTGAGAGGAGATCATGTAGCCAGGTTTTACCATGTGATATTAACGCTAAAAAGAGTGTTTAAACATGGTCCAAAGCTTTTCTCAGGTTTAATTTCTTATGTGAAGTATACCTCCTTCTCTAATACTACATTACTTCAAAGGGGGTCATCCCTAGTGAGGTTGTATAACATCAACAACTCTCCAGTGCTCTTTACCATGTATTGCCATTGACTCTAGGGGCACAAATAGACCAACTCAAACTCAGAGCCCGAGGTTCTGTAAGTATTCTATACTTACCAAAAGTATACCCTGCCTTTAAGCTCTGCAAAAGAGAGAAATTGTACAGAAACTTTAATAATAACATGAGGTTGATGTATGAGGTGCTAGTAGTGCACGATCCACACGTAGATCGATAGTGTAGTAGGTGAGAGTTCTCTGCGAGAAGTCGTAGAGTACATGGAGGCGCCGAGTGAAATCCCCCAAAGACTGACATCACACTGTATTCCTCATCTTGAGTGCGATCCACCCTTCTCTTTGTAGCATCATTATTAAGATGGGGAGCATTAGGAAAATCTTTCTTAACAGCTGAAAGTGTGATAAATTAGTAAATCGTAATTAGTTATGAGTGTGACGCCATTTTGTCATTTATCAGTAATTGTTATGGTTCACAGAGGAGTCAGGGGAGTTTGTCCCATGTCAGTTTTGACAATCTGCTGCAGCTGAAAGTGTGATGAATGGTTTAGGTTTTTTTAATATGGTTTTTAAAGCAAACAAATGTATGAACTGAGACTCAGGTCACGTCCTAAACTGCGACCTCTGGCTATAGACGATGTGACCTATGTTTACATTCAAACCGCCCTCTGTTGAAAAAACACTGTATACGTTTGCCAGGCAAAAAGACACGTAGTCATTGTAAGATTGCATACACTTTCTAGCTGGCTGCCAAAACACAAAAGTTTTGCCCGGCGGTATGCGCACGAATCATGTAATGGGTTGCGTGTGATGTCGGAGGTCACATCGTCTATAGCTATGGTTAGATCACCCGTGTCTGCCTATTCTTCAACTAAGCCAGACGCACTGATTTAGCCAAAGCTTTAGTATAGTGGTGTAGTATTTTGTATATACTTGGTTTTTGCAATAGATTGGATAGATTGTTCTTATAAGAACTTGTCCTGCTGTTTATCTATTGCTACGAACTGCCTCAAGCTACCGGGCAACCTCGGTAGTCTAGTTGGTAAGACACTGCTCTAGAATTGCAAGGGTCGTGGGTTCGAATCCCACCCGAGTAATATGCCTGTGATATTTTTTCACAGGACTCGGGAAAGTACTGTAGTATACAGTGCTAACACACATCGGTGTATGGGTACAACCAAAATTAATATTTCTACGAAGTAGAGCTCTGATAGAAACGTGTCCTGCTGTTTATTGACTCATGGAGTGTACAATAATTCTGTTTCTTCAGGTGCCTCAAAGTCGAACTCAGTGTTTTAGCCGTGGACACATCAAAGGGCTGTATCTGACGACCAAACCAGAAGGATCAGGGTAAGAAGAAACATCATTTAAATAAATAAAAAATGTGGATTGGGGTTCAGGCCTGACCTGCTTGCTGTTTTTCTTTTCTCCAACATCTAAAACTGAGACTTATTCATCATTATATCTTCACATAATATCATTAGGTCCATGGTTCAAGCCCGGTTCATACTTCCTGAGAATGCGATACAAATGTTGACGTCACAAATTTGCAATGAATAACTCGCAACAATTGACTTGTGCTCAACTCCTGCAAATTATTAGCTGCGAAAAACAGCCATGTGAAATCAAAATTTGCTTTGTATTCGCCGGAACTATGAACCAGGCTTCACAGTGTTAGTCTCTTGGTTTCACTAGCAGAAATGTGTTAAAATAATAATATCCAGTCGTGTGCAGATTTTTGATGGATTCCAATCTGAACCAAAGCCAATCATTAAGGGTTGATGTAATAATAATTTGGGGGGCTAATCGTCCTTACTCGCAGCTAGAGCTGAATTGCGAAGGACTCGGCTACAACGTGTTCGAAAAGCAGGCATGCAAGGGCGCCTTTGGCTGCCAGCCACATCAACCCATAATGACCACGGAGCACAGCCAAGTTCGAAAGTGTTTGATTTTTTCCTGAGGGAGGAAAACCGGAGAGTCTGGAAAACCTTGTGGCACAGCAGAGAACCAACGCACAACTCAACTCACATATGGCCCCGACCAGGAATCGAACCAGGTTCACCTTGGTGAGAGGCGAGCGCTTAAAGCACAAGCCAACTGTGCCACATGTAGACTGGGGAACTATGTAGATAATTGGAACACTACTCAACTATTAGGGGCTAGAAATGTAAGAATTATTGTGTATTATTAAGTTCATAACCAGTTCATTCTCATTGTTGATTTGTCATGCAGGAAGACCCAGGTAAAGGGTGGAATCCGTCTTCCAGTGGAGGAGGCAGGCTCAGCTACCCTCTTCATGGCTTCACATATCAACATCAATGAGAACATCTTAGGAGCACCAGCTTGCAACGAGGTGGAAGGATTGCCTGGTAAGGACCCACTGGTTCCCTGTTAATATTCAAGCACCTTCATTATTTCAGACTTTCAAAAAAGAAATTCTGAAAGATAACTAGGTCCAATTTTTGGCTGATTTTACAAAAATAATTCGATTTAATTGCGAAGTGGTTACATAAGAACGTTTCTCTAGAAACCATGTAGGGCCTACTGGTTTTTTTCTGAATGTGATATCATATCTTTAGCTTTCCAGAGTTTTTTCCCGACTAAAAAACAAAACCAAAAAACACAGTTTTTTATCAACTTTATTTGTGGAAAGCGTACAGTTATGTATTTTTGATGATGCAAATCATGTGAGGGTCCGGGTCTAGAACATACAGGAAGTTGGCCATTTCAGACATTTTTTAAACTTGCACATCTCATTCCTGTATCACACAAAACGACATAGAGAGAGAGAGAGAGAGAGAGGGGGAGGGGGCTAGAAAATAAGAAAGAAAACCGAATGAAAACAAAATGGCTCAGATAGCAATGCACACACGGTCATGGAGCTTTGACCGTCTGTGGCTTGTTTGTGGCTGGTCACAAAGTCAAGGTCTATGCCAATCTTAGTGTTATCTTTGTCCATTCCCTCCATCCACCGAGCCCTAGTTCTTTCAACCTGTTACTGCCGTAGCTATTTACAAAGAAAGGAAGCGCTAAGCTCTCCATCTAGGTCAAGCAGGAAATGACTAGCATAAGAGGTTGCTGGCAACGTAACTTTACTGGGCAGTTGAGGGGGGGGGGGGGGGGGAGTTGAAAAGGCAATATGAACAGGTGGAGAAACTTTGTGGCATGTTGTTTTTAGTTTTGGGATTTTTTTTTTGGGGGGGGGGTCAGGTTGTGAAAAGTTTGCGAATACATTTAAAGATTAGACATGAGTTTCTCAGGATTTTCCCATGATCTCCCTAAGCCCTCAGAGTTTCATGAAGTGAGTATGAAGTACTCGCCAAATAAAATAAAAGAAGATAGTATCCAAACCTTTTCTGGTTATGCCACATATCAAGCATCAAATGGAAAAGAATTAGATAAATAAGAATCAAATCTAATCAAGAAGGCAACAAATCCTCATTATTAGTGAATTGTGTTCACACAGAACGGTTTTATTTTATGTTTTGTTTTTGTTTTTACAGACGACAGTTTTGAAGGTCGCTCCCCGGATAGTTTCTCCTATGCTTCCTTCCCCACCAAGCCTGACGGCAAGAAGCTTCACTTCAACGCCAGCCTGGTGGACCCTCAGGGGGAGATCAAGTGCCTGGTGGAGGTCATTATATCATGGAAGCCTCCTCAGACATCAACACAGAAGGTGAGGGTGCTAATAACAATTGACATTCAAGCCTGTATGCTTCGTTTATGAAAGGGCTAGGGCACCAGGGCATTTTCTCCTGGGTGGAGGACACCGGTTGTAAATTTCTACTGCAGCATAACAAGGGCACCAAGGCAATGACCAGGGGGCTTGGAGGAAATTGCCTTTGTTGCCTCCATAAAGTATCAGGCCTGAGAATCATTGGCTGAACGGTTTACATCATCTAATTTTAGTTCTGATGGTTTAGTCATTGGTCTGGTGGTTTAGTCATGGTCATGACCCTTGTGTCCTTGGGCAAGACAGTTCACTATAATAGGAAACTTTTGATACGCTGGCGGCACGAGACGTAACGAATCCTTTTGCGGCTCTAAGCGTGCGCGTACATGCTCAGTATTGCGCACACAAGTCTGAGTACGTGCACTACTGACGAGCTGTGTAAAAAAAGGGCGTCCAAAGTCTCTGAATCATGCTTCTCTGCAACCAGGGGATTGAATGGGTACCTGTGAGGGTAGAGGTTGATATCATGTCTTTAAAAAGCCTTCTGGGTGCACGGCCACTCGGGCTGTATACGCCCCAGGAAGTTGAGAAAGAGCGAGCAGTGCCATTTGGGAAAAATGGACCATGGACTATGGAATAGACTACTCATTTTATTTTTCCCTTCTTTATTTGATTCTTGTTCCACCATTAGTCAGATACCCTGCGCTACATGAACACCCTCAACTGTGGCCCATTAGAGCCTGGCCTGTGGACGCTGGTTCTCTTCCAGCGAGGAGTCAAGGAACCATTCCCATACACAGTACAGCTTGTATTGAGAGAGGCCAGACCACAAGGATGGTTGGACTTCAAGAATCAGGAATCAAAAGGTGAAGTTTCTTTGGTTTAACTTTTTGTTTAACAGGTTCAGTTAGGTCCAGTTATTACAGTTTTCTAAGAGCGAGGGTGGGGTCTTACTCCCAAACGGTGGTGGTTTTTATTTGTCAGCTTCTTAATAATTAAAAAACAAAGATGATACCAGCTTTTATCCACTTATTTATTGAAATGATTTAAGATGTCAAATTTGCTGTGATAGACATCTGATTAGTTTATTCTTAAAATTTATTCTATTTATTAAATATTTGAACCAAGAACACTTGACTAGAGCTGGATTTGTACCAACGTCCTGTGGATTAACGTGCCAACGCTCTAGCAACTGAGCTATCTAGCCCTATGTTGGCGTCTCCCTATTAAATTCTATGTACCTTTTTACTAACCCTTTAAGAGACCACAGCAGGGGCAAACAGCTTGTACTAATTCAATAAACCACATGGAAAACTGACTGGGTACACAGTTTGGGTTTAAACAAAGAAAAATTGACTGGACCAGGGTTTGAACCAATGACCTTGGTATTAACTTACCGGCTCTGTGTTAGTAGTCTACCTAATAGTCAATATCCTTGTTCAGTCAGAAGCCATATCAGGGTGCCAGTCAGAAGCCGTAAAATAACATAATTTTTTAAAATAATTGTTATTGTTGTATTTATTAAGATGAGCTTCATGGAATCTGGATGACTGAAGAGATCAAAGAGCTGACCGAGTCTGAAATCTCAGAGGGCAACTATCAAGTTCATCGATCGCCGAACAGTAACGAGCACGGGAATGGTATTGTGGCAGTCCCCGGCAACAGCAACGTCGGCGCCGTCAACGAACGCTTCGATCAGTTCGGGAAGGAGGGGGACTACAATAAGGCGAATGGTGAGCGGGAGGTCGGCGCTGACGGTAACTCCCTGGAGAAGATCCCCCACAAGAACCAGGCGGACGACAGTAGCGATGTCAGGGATGGTGACGGAGCAGCGTACCAGGAACGGGTCTTCGCCGCCCAAGGGGAAGACATTGATGGTATGCGTGGGATGCACAAACGACACGGACATCTTAATGGGATTAGAGCGCCCCCACAGGAGGGACAACAAAACGTTGACTCTGTTAAGAGCCTTAGAGCTCATATTAAGGAGGGGGAAGGGGTGATGAGGCCCCATATTAACCCCGATCAAGCTGTGAATAAAAAATTACGATCTGTGGATGGAAAAGACATTCTAGGAAGAAACATTAAAAATGATCTCAGCTTGCACGTACAACATGGAGACAGCGGTACAATTTTTAAGTGAGTATGGTTTTGCGTTGAAAACTTTGAAATGAGAAGTTTTGTGTCTGGTTAAGAGCGTGTCTGATTAGGTGGCTACAGCTACGACTGGATGTTCACGTCTTCATGCATTGAAGCATCGGACATCCTTAGCAACACCCTTAACAACAGCTGTAGCCGCCATTTTGGATATGGCCTACCTGTATATAACAAAAGCTGTCGTGTTGGAATGAATGTACGTATCCAGATACCAAAAATGGTCCTTCCTTTTAACACTTGGTTGTGTTTAATGAATGCTGTTTTGTCATAACTTATGGCAATTTCAAAACGGCTGCATCTCAGAGTCTGTTCATTTATTATTAAGCATCCCCTCTAGATTTGACAATTTGGCGCCAAGAGTGTCATTTATGAGAGATAATGCGCTATATAACTGTACTTTATTAATATTATTCCCTTAAACCATGTGTAACAGCAACAGCATGACTAGTCTCAGGACGGTAGTTTTGAGTTTTTCAGAATATCTTAGCTACAAAAATAATCATTGTAATTTTTGCATGGCAGATCCATTGTCCTTAACATCTTCACTTGTTTGTGTATAAACTTCACAAAGCCACTGTCATGTTTTACAATATGTTGATCTTGTTCTTGTTTTTTCATCGCCTTCTTCCATGTGTCTCTCACTCGTTGTTCAGATTACCCACTTTTCTAAGGTTTGTTGAGCTACTTAGTCATGATTTATGCTTTTTGGCACGTTTGGATGAGAATGCTTCACAATTGTTACTTTGTTTTGCCCTGCACTATCGGCTTGCCCCCTTCACCCTGTTGTCTTGTTTTATAGGACAACCTGAACTGTTTCTCTCATGATTCAATTCAATAATACGTTTATTCCATACTCTCGTTGTAGAAAAAGAAAAATTGTGAGAATTAAACAGTGCATAGCAATGTAACAAAATCAAAAGCGCATAAAATTGTACACAAACAATACAATCTTAAAGGCAGTGGACACTATTGGTAATTGTCAAAGACCAGTCTTCACAGTTGGTGTATCTCAACATATTCATAAAATAGCAAACCTGTGAAAATTTGAGCTCAATCGGTCATCTAAGTTGCGAGATATTAATGAAAGAAAAAAAAAACATCCTTGTCACACGAAGTTGTGTGTGTTTAGATGGTTGATTTCGAGACCTCAAGTTCTAAATCTGTGGTCTTGAAATCAAATTCGTGGAAACTTCCTTCTGTCTTGAAAACTATGACACTTTAGAGGGAGCCGTTTCTCACAATGTTTTATACCATCAACCTCTCCCCATTATTTGTCACCAAGAAAGGTTTTATGCTAATAATTATTAAGAGAGGAGCGAGAGCATGATGCACCTCAAATCAAAGCTAACCCTTGACCTCCCAATTCCTCTCCACAACCAACCCTGAAGTGTTATGCACAATTAATGGCATGTTTTTAAGGAGCTCTAGGAAGTTGTTTCAGTCAGTGAATTTTTCAGGGTAAAGTTGCTTCTGGTCGGCTTCACAAAGCAGAGCACACCACTAATTGCATAAATTGTTGACCTTTTTTGTCCATGCACATACCCTTGCATGTTCAACACACACTGTTTAAATTCAGGCACATAATGGAATGTGTTTGCTAGCACAATATTCTTAATATGATTTTCATTTCCTTTTCTTGTTGCATCTTCTATCAAGTACCCCAACTATTTTTATTTCCCCCCCCCCCCCCCAAATAAAGCAATTAATTTGGGCACAGGTCAATTTTAGTTGACATCCATGGTTTTGGGGTTGCCCGGTTTTTAAATGTTGAATGCATACTTTCTCAAGTTGTTAACTTAATCAATCCAAAGGTTTAAGACTACCAGACTCAAGCTGTGGTGTACATTGTGTATCTGATCAGCTGGGTGTGGTTTGAGTCTCATTCTTGATTCTTAACCATAATTGTCCTTTGCATGGGACATTCAAACTGTAGGCCCACATGTACCATGACTGGTAGTACACGTAAAAGAATCAAGAACACTTTTCATGGAAGAGTGGGGGTTAACCCCAGGGTTTTTGGTTCACATAGCAATAAGGCACCCTACCTGTTGACAGGTTTCCTCAGGCTTGCAGTGATTAAGTAACCAAATTTACATACATGGTTTCGTTAACAGAATTATAGAACAATAATAATCATTATAATAACTTCTTAATTATCACTTTTGTCATTTCAGAAAACAGTCACCTGCAGTTACATTTTTGGAGTTCCTTGTTATATCTGCATTTATTTTTGTTTTTATAAAAGGGTAAGTGCTCTGTACAATATCTGAAGCCACGGAACCTAAAAAAACTTGACAATAAGTTTTTGAGCATTTCAAATTCTCTTCGTCAGTAGATTTGGAATGAGTTTAACTTATGTGGATAGAATCCTTTGAAATAACCCCTTGTGAATTTGAGCTTGAAAGTTCTTACCTTCTGATGCTTCTCTCTACCTGTATTATCATCATCATCCTTCGTTCTTGGAGAGAATAGTAGAAGCAGCTTTGATGAAGTGTTGCCAGGTTGCTTTGTCCCTCATGAGTTGTTTGGTCTCGTTTGGACTGAGATTAGTGTCTCTGGTGATGGTGTCTGGGTAGCTCATTTTCCTCCTACCTGTATAGGACAACTATACATCCCCTTATGGAGTACTGTTGTCACAGATGGGATGGCGTTTCAGCCTTTCACTAACTCCAGTTTGGAGAGGTATATCTCAGGCCTTGCAAAGAGTGCTTCCATGCGAGTTGGTTGTCTTTATCAATTTCAGCAGTTCTTACCTCCTGATGCTACTCGCTACCTGTATAAGACAACTATATATCCCCTAATGGAGTACATTTGGAAAAACTGGTCCCTCCATGTTGCAACTCTCTCAAATCACTGCTCTGTACAAGGGTAGTGTTAACGTCAGACTTTTTATCACAGATGCAACTTTTCCTCGGATCAGCTGAATTCCTCAAACTTAAAAAAAAACCCACTCTACATAAACATTGGAATTTGGAATTTACTCTTTTTTTGATAAAGAGACAAACTTACCTTACTTAAAAAAAATGTGTTAGACGTACATTTTACCTTGTTTTAAAGAGCTAAAAGTTCTTTACAAATCTTTGTTTTATTTCTTCCCTTCTTTGTCTCCAGGGTTTTAGTTCCTCTACATGTCGTCAAGCGAGGGAGCGGCGGTATCAAATCCTTCGGCACATTCCTAATAGTCATCACGCTAATTCAATTCAGTATTTATCTCATATTCACCATGACAGTAGCCAGCTAGTACACGAGGTAGACCCCCCCCCCTTGACCTTTTGACCCCACCCGTCCTTTCCAACACCACCATGGCCTCCTTGTACAGCAGGTTTTGTACTCGTTGTAATTGCCTCATTTGACGTCACGTGCAACAAAAATCGTGAGATGCAATTTCCCAGTTGCTATAACTCATTTTCTCAAAGCTGCATTCCATATTTTTGAAAACAAATGCATCAACAAATTAATATATGAACAGATTTTTAGAGTCCCTAGATTTGTGGGTGTTTTTTTTTTTTTTTAATAAATGAAATTGCCATAGAAGTCTTATATAATGTTTCAAGAAAGCCTTTTGTTAAACGAGAGGTATACTAAATGCAATGAGTTTTGTAAAGGTAATTAAGGTGTTAACTTAATAATAAACGAGACTGGGTTACTAGATCTCTACTCTGAGGAAACCAGTCTCAAATCTACTTACAGACAACGAAAAGGTCACCAAGGCAAATAGTGCTTAGTTAAGTCTTCAACGAAAGCTACTTACATTTATCAGAGCTTAACATTTAACCCACAAATGAAATTATTTGAATTTTTGTTTGACGTTACACAGATGATTGTTATGCACTTTAATTTTCCCACCAAATTCTGATGATAACTACTATTATTTTATTTTTGTTTTAATATCAGTTTAATTTTGTAGCAATTGTATTGTAAAATGAATACCATCAAAGTGTCAAAAAGAATGTGCCAATTGACTTCTACAAATTTATTGGAATCTTAAGTGTTTAATTTCTACTACTTCCAAGGTGCACAAGTACACGACAACAGTTGTGTATTTATTACAAAATTGTATCTGAGACTATTTTGGTGTAATGTTTGTATAAAGTCACATTTGTAACCCGAGATCCAAATACTCGAACGTGTCCAGACCCACATTTGACCAGTAATGTATATAAGGATGGTACACTGTGTTATTATCGCAGCGTTAACCTGCTTAATTCCCTCAAGGACTGGTGTTAACCTGCTTAATTCCCTCAAGGACTGTGATAAAAATAAAAAATATATTTATTAGCATCGCCAGGTGGTTTGCTTGCAATAAGTGTACACTTTGATGTCTGGAGAGGTATACTTGGAAATACTAAAATAGTTTAGTCTTGAAAGAGTGGTTCCAAGTATAGCATTTTGGCAGCTCAAGTGATTTGTATTTGGTGATGATATCATTGAGTTGCTATACCACAGTTCCTTTCAGAGTTAAAATATTTTACAAATATCAGATACATACATAAGATCAACAGATATTTTGTGGTTCTTCTGTTGTACATCCACTATGCCTTTAATCTGGTCACTTCTTTATCAAAACTTCTTAAAAGTAAGCAGAAATAATATATTTAAGTATATTGTGGTTCTACGAACCCTTAACATTTTGAACTTGAGGTCACACAAGTTCTTCAAAGAACCATACTATTTAAAAGCTAAATGAGATATGTGTTACTTCCTTTTTTTGTCATTCAAATATTTAGTTACGTTATACTGGTTTCTTGCATAACCAAATGGCTGCTCCCTGTCATTATTTTGTGGTTACACATTGTGATTTAAAGAGTGCTGTAATGACTATGTTTTTATTTTTCTAATTTCGTTTTGGCAAGAAATATATTTTTGAATATTCTTTAGTTCAGACCCACCAATTATTTGGTTGGTTATTTTGTAGTACTCATAGCTTTATAAATATGGACCTTTATAAACCATCATAGAGTTTTTCCTCCTTGTTAAATCACCATCGAATTTCCAACTTATGCAGTAGAAAACAAAGAACCGATTTTAAGTTTTCATTTACACCGAAAAATAAAAGGCAGAACAAAAATAAGCTGTATCCCACCAGTTTGACAAAGTAAAGAATTATCCATATCTTTATTTAAACATAATTTTATGCTGTATATCATACAAGCTCAATGATTTTTGTGTTCAAGTCTAAATCCCCCTTTATATTAATCAGTTATTATTAATAACTACCATTGATTTTGGTGTGCTCCAATTTTGGTCCCTTCCACGTTTATTTTGAAGTTGGTGCTTGTATTTGTAGGATTTTTTGTGAGCGTGCAATACACTTTGCTGATTGGGCAGAGCTTACTTTACAACGTTTCATACTAAGGGAATTTCCTTCTATTTTTAAATTGTTTTATCTTTAGGTCACAATGCGTGCTGATATCGTGTAAAATGTTTTTAACTTTAAAAAGTCAAAGAAATGGGAAGTAAAACAAAATCTAACAAATTCTAACAAAGATATGAACCTCCTTGTAGTGGGATGACTCACTACTAGGAACCAAATGCAGAAAGAAAGAAAATCTTAAAAGTAGCTAAGCACAAACGAATTATGCTTACCAGAATTAGCTTACCGGTAACTGTCACAGACCCAGGACTCCACCCAAGTATAGACCTTCAGGATTACACCCGGCCCCTTGACACACACACCCACACACCCCCACACGCACACATATTTTTAAAACGGCCGGAAGTTGGTGGCGAGGTCGTAAAATTTATTACAAATCTACAAACCCTACAAATCTATTTGGAAAAGTTTCCGTATGGCCCCACCACTTTTTCATTCGATATGAAATAATATAGTGTCTAATTTACCTCAATGAGATATCCCTTTTTGTAAAAATGAGTGAAAAAGTGGTGGCGCCATACGGAAAGTTATCCATCTATTTACATATTATTAGCTTCTACAATATTTACAAGGTACATGTCCCTTTAACATTACTTTGTGACTCTCTGTCTTGATAAGGGGGGGGGGGTGTCCTGTCCTTCACATCCAAGTACGTAGTATATTCACTCGCGGTGAGAATCCTGGCTTTCTTGAAGTTCTGCTCAATACCAATCGCTACATATAAAATATTTATCAGCAAGAGACACACTTCAATCAAATCATTGTTGGTTGAACTCTCACTGGTTCTCACTGCCAAAGGCTGGCTTTGCCCTTTCTCCTAAGGCTCGCAATTTAAATCTTTGAGGCTGGATTCACACCCTCTCCTCAAGAAGCTCTGATGTCGAATGCCAACAAATTATACCCTTTTCCCATAGGGTCTACACACCCTCCCATACCAGAAAAGAATCTGAGGAATTTTATTTGTATTCCCCTTAACTTTTTATCCATGCCTGCTCAAGCCTGCTCATGAATATTCAGTGTTCAAAAATAACCCATAACTTACCAATCAAAACCGAAGTTGAAGTCACATTACTTCTTTGCATAAAATAAGATGGCTCACCAAGTTTAAGGAATTTTGGGCGCGGTTTGGCCACTCAACATAAAAACTAGTTATCTTACAAGAACAAATTTAAAGTACTATTCATGCACTCTGGCCATACACAAATTATATTATGTTACTCTAGTACCATAAGATCTGGAGTAATTTCGCGAACTTATTTCACTCTGTGACAGTAAAAGTGCTTACATGCGTGCACGTTTCTATTGTTTTAAATCAAAGATGTCAGCCAGTTATTTTGAAACTAACTGCACTTCCAGTATGGGATTAAACCAGGGCACATTTTCAAAGTGCTAGTTACACACAAAAAGATGCTTAGCAAAACAAAATTACGCTTACCAGAATACGATTACCATAAATATTGTGCTACAGTTGGTTATCTGCTTATTTGGTGCTAATTTTTTTTGCCCACCAGTTTTTAATCTGTACCCCTATGTTGCTCACTAAACCCGTTTTTTAATTTTTTTATTTCATTTTTAATATAAACATGAATAGGTTTATAGCTCAAGGTTGTGTTTCTAAAAACAAAAACATAGTGACAGTTTTACCATTGAGGAACCTCCATGGTTTTACAACCTCCTTCCTTATATTTATGAGCTGAGTATCCTCTATCACAAGGGGACGCTACTGGAGGCCAAAGAAGGATTTTTTTTTTTTTTGGGGGGGGGGGGTGGATAATTTTATGGTTTTCATGATTTTTGTTTTGTTGTGAGTTTGTTTTTAAATGAAAGTTATTTTCTTCATGATTTATTGTGCTGTTTCTCACCAACTAAGTCACATTGATTATTTTAACAATTCTACTTTTTTTTTAAACTAAAATATGTAGCAGACTTTTTAAATGTAATGTTATTTCAAAACCAGTTGCTTGAAGGGAAGCACTGAGACTTTTTATGGAAATGAAATGCAGTATTTCAACTGTTTTTCAATGTTATGGATTGAAGTAAAACAAGATCTTGGTAAACCTCTGAGAATTTTTTATTTTTTATCCGTCAGTTTCAATCTTTACTAGCAAAATACGAATACTTATTTTTGTTCTCCTAAACAGTTTATATAAAATGTAGTTTGTCCTATGTCAGTGTGATTGAGTTCTATAAATTGTTGTTATTTCTTTTGCCAATTGTTTGTGTGTAAAGATACTCTCATAATGTGGCGAACGATATTAAAGATAGGAATTTTTCGGTAATTTCTTGGCATTCTGTTTGGTAATTTTGTATATTCTAGTCTAAAGGACCACATCACTCAGAGCCTTATGTATACGCACATCTCTGAAGTGCCATATAACATCATATATCACATTAAACATTATTTTCTGTGCATCTCCCAACAATTCTTACATCATAGTGACTTCTTGAAATGGCAAGCTAATGTCTAGAATTATTTGAGTTTGTGGGTAATTGATGTTCCCCTAATTAGCTAACCTTTTTGAGGCCGGATACCCACCCCCCTTTTGACTTTATACTGAAGAGCTTATATTATTACCAAAAATATAATGCAATGGTGTTTTTTGACATTCATCAACAAAGGAAAGATGTATTTAATATGCACATCTCTGCACAAGAAAGCCTCTGTAGCGGTTGCATTTATTGAACCCCCACCAAAAATGTCAATAAGAATTACAAAAAGTTCAAGTTATTTTTCTGAAAAGCTGTGTGTGTTAACTGGTGCCCATCAACCCTGCCCCCCCCCCAAAAAAAAAGTCCTTATAAATATTGTTAATTTGTCAACAATTTTCTCTTCAAACCTTACTTTGTACATAAACTAGGCGTCGAAGAATGTCTAAATAATTGACCACAAGTATCAACAAACATGACAAAGTGCCCTTCCTTCTATTATTACCCCTCTCTTGGTTTCAGAAAATCTAAATAATTCTTAAAGTTTGATAGTTAGCACCCTCAATCAAACGATGGGCCTTTCAAGTAAATCTAAATATTTCGGACCTTCGGCACCATTAAAGTTGAATAGCGCCCTCGGTGGGCATTGAAGTTGTGAATGTATTTGGTTTACACTACAGCGATTGTTAGTGCTGTTTTGAGATGAGACTAAGTTTCCAGTAACGCCGGTATATGAATGCACAAAGCGTCGCAACGTAGTCTTTTCTTCAAGCCAACATTTTGCAGTTTACATGCCGTTCAAAACCCTCGCTGCGGGTTGAATAATGGGTGAGTTGTGGAAGGTTCATTTTGTTCACACACACGACGCGAGAAAGCTTGAATAGTGAGAGTCCCTAAAAATCGTTGTAATTATTAACACATTTATCCCCTAAACTATACTTTGTACCAAAACTTGGCATAGCCTAGTTTTGCCTAAGTAAATTATTGTGCATATTAATTCGCACTGAAGGAAATCTAAACAATTCGGCACCGTTAAAGTTGAATAGCGCCCTCAGTAGGCATTGCAGTTTTGTGAATGTATTTGGTTTACACTAAAGCGATTGTTAGTGCTGTTTTGAGATGAGACTAAGTTTCCAGTAACGCCGGTATTTGAATGCACAAAGCGGCGCAACGTAGTCTTTTTCTCAAGCCAACATTTTGCAGTTTACATTCAGTACAAAACCCTCGCTGCGGGTTGAATAATGGGCACAGTGGGCGAGTTGTGGAAGGTTCATTTTGTTCACACACACGACGCAAGAAAGCTTGAATAGTGAGAGTCCCTAAAAATCGTTGTAATTATTAACACATTTATCCCCTAAACAGTACTGTGTACAAAACTTGGCATAGCCTAGTTTTGCCTAAGTAAACTACTGTGCAAATTAATTGACACTGGAGAAAATCTAAACAATTCGGCACCGTTAAAGTTGAATAGCGCCCTCAGTAGGCATTACAGTTGTGAATGTTTACACTACAGCGATTGTTAGTGCTGTTTTGAGATGAGACTAAGTTTCCAGTAACGCCGGTATAGGAATGCACAAAGCGTCGCAACGTAGTCTTTTGCTCAATCTTTCTATGGGAAAGCCTTGCAAGATCACGTGACACGTGTGATACAGGCAGTTTCTGCATGACGTAGGAGAAACGTCATCGACAAACCCGCCATTTTTAAAAGGCAACTGGATGGCGTCAAAGTAAGGAGTCAAGTGCCTTTTGCTAAAGTTATTCTCCGACAATTTCAGTTTTTCAAGGGCCATCAAGGATACGGAAAAGTTTCCGTATGGCGCCACCACTTTTTCATTCGATATAAAATAATATAGTATTTAATTTACCTCAATGAGATATCCCTTTCTGTAAATATGAGTGAAAAAGTGGTGGCGCCATACGGAAAGTTATCCAAGGATACATCTTCAAGAAAAGTGTAATGGTATGTTGCTGGTTTTGATTTGAAATGGAAGATAACGAAGGTTTGGGTGAAAATGGTGGCAGAAATTTTACACTTTTCCCCTTCACCATGTTCACAATCACCTTCACACACCCATGACAACAGTACGCACACATTCGTACTTTGCTGATGTGATCGCTGCTGATCATACCGCCGTGTGCACTCGCTACAGCGCCAGGTGACCGAACTAGCAGTGTTTGCACATTTTAAAGCAGTCGTTGATTTAGTTCGTTGGCCAGTTCCGGATGACTTTTTACGTTCAAGTTTGCAAATGACTAGTTGCGATAACGTAACCCTCCTCCCGACGGCCGCCAGGCCGGAGGGAGGAGGGTTACGTTATTGCAACTAGCAAATGACCACTTCATAAGGATAATTAAATTACTTCTCACATCAGTCAGTGGGTTATTTGCACCATACATAGAGGTAGAAATAGTTCCACTTCCCTAATTGGATGATGCTTCACATTCACAATTGTTCCTTCAAATATTTGGAAAGGTTTCCGTATGGCGCCACCACTTTTTAATTCGATATGAAATAATATAGTATCTAATTTACCTCAACGAGATATCCCTTTTTGTGAAAATTATTGAAAAAGTGGTGGCGAGGTGCGGAAAATTATCCAAATATTTCACCTTTTTTTTCATTTCAAGAGTATGAGTCGATTGGTAGATATGATTAAATGAATTTAATAGTAGATATTCCCTTCATAGATATTCCCTTCATAGAATTTTGTTTGTATTTTCTACATTTCATTTAGGCTAGCTTCAGAAACGCCATTGTCAGATGAAGTCAACCTCTCCAGTGGTGGAAATGCAGCCAAGCTTTAAGATTCAATGATGACTGCTCCAACATAAGGTAAATTTAAGATTTAAAGCAATGGACCCTTCCCATGAAATATGCTAATCACATTCACGCATGCGTACAGACCCTGTTGGTTGGCAAACGCCATAGATTTGTACACTAAGCAGACGCGCAATTAGCCTTGTACAAAACAACGCGATGTTCCCTCATTTTGCCAACCAAAACGTTAGTGCGCACGCGCTATGTGCAATTTACATATTTCATTGGAAGGGTCTATTAGTAGTTTGAGATGCATCAAGAGATTTTGTGACATCCAGTTTGATGATAATAAAATAGGCTGTAGTCTGAGGAAACTGAATTCTTGCCGGAGCTAACTTCTTGTCGCTGGAAATTCTGAAATATTTTTAAACAATAAAATAAATGCTCTTAAAAAGTTATTAAATTCAATGACTGCTTCAACAGGAGGTAAATTTATGAGCATTAGTTTGGTGATAATTAATAGGCTCCGTCTTAACCATGTACATGCATAATGGTGACAGCTTATCAATTTCTTATAATTTTTAGTTGCAACGACTCAAAGGTCTAAAATTGAGGATCACACAAAAATTCCTAAAAATAGGAGACAACATTTTCCCTTTTAAATTTTGCATCAAATAATAGTTGTAAAGTTTATAGAAAATCCGCATCAATGTTTTATTATAGATACATATTCTCCCCCCGCTGCCCCCCCCCCCCCCTTCCAAAGGAGAGTTAAATTGTCACTGACTCCCTGCCAAGTAATACACCGGGGTCGATTTCACAAAGAGTTACGATTGATCTTAACTGTGTGTCAACCTGTATTTTGCCCTCTTTCGGTTGAAACATTGTTATGTCATTGCAGCACAATAAAGAAAACCAAAAACACACCCCTTTTCACAGAATAATGTTTATTCCATTCCCATCTGCAGACACTCTATCGTCAGATGAAGTCTACCTCTTCAGAAGTAGATGCATGATTGGAATGCAGCCCAGCTTCAAGATTCAATGATGATGTCTTTTCCATCAACAGGTAAGTTTATAAACCTAGAATTTGAGATACATCAAGAGATGTTAGGCAGTATGATGACACTAGGCTTTGAGGAAAATATGTTAACATGGAATCTCATGGAACCAAACTCAATTAAGCTTCTAAAGTCTGCTTCAAGTCGCACATTCTTTCATTTAGCTCCACACACCCTAATCAGGAAATCTGACTCTTTGAACATTCAATACGTGTATCAAACATTATTTGTACCCTATCTAATGCGCTGCGTTCTTGACGTAGTGACGCTCTACAAATGCCTTATATATGTATGTTACTTGTTAACCATTTACCACTGGGTATAACCCTATGTATTGCACGTGTGCCTTCTGAGCAAAGTACTTTTGCTTCATCCTCTGGAAGAGACATAGCTGTGGGTCCTGTTTGTTTGTGAAAGAAAGATTATGTTTTTGAAAGCAAATTGCGCCATCTTGCTTCTTGCATATACTTTGATGCTTTGCATAGTAGTGCCTTCTAAGCAAATCCCACACCTTACTGTTTCTCTTTATTCCAACGCCTTAAAATACTTTAATGGTGGACACACCCCTGTCACAGAATATTGTTTTTATTTTGTTTCAGGCTAGATGCAGACCCACCATTGTCCGATGAAGTGAACCTCTTCAGAAGTAGATGCATGATGGGAATACAGCCAAGTTTCAAGATTCAATTATGTCTTCTAATAGCAGGTAAATATATGAACAACCATTGGTTTGAGAAGCATTGTTATTGTTATTTTATTCCTCTCCACAAATTCCATAAAATGACATACAAAAGAGAAACACAAAAATTGATAAAGGAGACTACACTGGGGAGAATATAAAAAAATCTTAAACCAAAATACCTAAACAATTAACAATTTTGATTTGTTCGAGTTGGATCAAAACAATATTAAAGCAATGAATGTCGATGGACAATGAGTTCCACAAGGCAGGCACACTTCAAAAAAGAAGACTTAAACTAATACATCTTGAAAAAGGAATTTGGAAAGTTGGAAAATCTTTGTTAAGAGTCGATTTTAAACAAATAGAGTGTTGTCAATATTGCTGTGATCATGTTTTGTTTGATAACAGTAATATCAGCTCATGCATCAAATGACAACTCTCTCAGTTGATGTTTTCAGGTTACACAATGTAATGCATGTGCGTGTTAACATGTCTTTCTGCTAAGATGTTGTTCAATTGGTCATTTGATTCCATTGTCGTTTATTATGTAGTTTATTGAGTAATTTATCCAATTTATTTTCAGTAGTAAATGATTATGATTGTGTGTAATTTTCCGTGTATTGCATGTATGCAAAGAACATTACCTCCGTGGTAAAATTTTGAATTGAAATTGAATTGAATGTGTATAACACTGCCTTGAATGTCGTATTGGTGGTGACATCTCTTTCA
Source organism: Asterias rubens (assembly GCF_902459465.1). Lineage (NCBI taxonomy): Eukaryota > Metazoa > Echinodermata > Asteroidea > Forcipulatida > Asteriidae > Asterias > Asterias rubens. The sequence goes on along the minus strand of NC_047070.1, from coordinate 18,440,981 downwards.
CAGAATATTGTTTATATTTTTTTCTCATTATGCTAGCTGCAGACACACCATTGTCAGATGAAGTCAACTTCTCAAGAAGTAGGAGCACGATGGGAACGCAGCCCAGCTTAGGATTCAATCATGTCTTTCGCAACAGAAGGTAAATTTATGAACCACCCATTAATTTGAGACGCATCTAGAGGTTTTGTACTGTTTGATTATACTAGGCTTTGAGGAAAATATACAACATGTTTATCTAGGTTGTTTCCCAGTGTTAACCACCCTAACTCATTTAGAGATTCATCACATTGTGTAACCGCAAGTGCGACCAATAATTAATGACGGGGAAAAGGATAATCTCAAACTACCCATATCATTCTTTAATTTTTTTTTCTTGAGTTAAGTTTTGGTGTATGTCTCTTTTTAAGATTTTATTGTGGTCACAGCTGGTCTGTGTTTACCCTCCCTTTGCATTTAAAATGTTTGAATAATTGTATTGTAGGCCCCTATATATATTGTTTATTTCTATCTAAATTGCTTGAAATTTTTTGTTGATTTGGATTTTGACCAATACACCGATGTGTTAGCACTGTACACTCAGTACTTTCCCCCAAGGCCTGTGAAAAAATATCACAGGCATGTTACTCGGGTGGGATTAGAACCTACTACCCTTGCAATTCTAGAGCAGTAATTTTTTGCTTGAAATTTTTGGCTTATTTTAAACTTATTTTTTTATACCTTGTTGTTTTTCTGTTATCTGTTTAGGGATTTTTTTTAAATTTTTTTTTCTCTGTATTATACCCTGTTGAGCATTGCTTTCCATGTATTTGGTGCCATATCATTTTTTTACAATTATTATTATAATTATTACCCCTGTGTTTTATAATTCATTAATATTTGTAAAGCTAACTAACTCTAATGTGTTCTTTCTCTGCATGATACAGTGAGGGTTGTCGTTTCCAGAGAGGTCTCTGCATCAACCAAGTAGATGTCTGAGACCTGCAGTTGATGAGCTTCCTGACAATGTACAACAAGTCTGGGAAATGAACTGCTCTCTCCTTGATACAAGGTAAGGGAAACTCTGAATATTGAAGCAGTAGTTTCACTTAGTAATGTTACCTACTGGAAGTGGCAGTGCCAGACTCAAGAGTTGGGGTTGAGGAAGGGCAAGTGAGGGCCAAAGAAAATATTTCTGAATATAGGATTTCTACTGTATCACACACAAAAATGGTAGTGTGGAGTCCCATTGCCCTGCTGTTTTACTGCATTATATGTTTTTATCCGGTTGTTCTAATGGTTTTGGTTTTTTGTGCATTCTCCTTTTATCATTTTTGACTGGTTTAATTTTAAATATTTGTCTGTTGTGGATCTTATGGTAACTTTTTCAAGATCTTTATATTTTACATGCTTTTTACTGTTGTGATTGATTGCTTTTATATTATCTTCCACTTTTACCTTTATTGTTTTAATGATCACATTTGTAGATACTATTTTTGACATTTTCATGATTTTACTTTTCGTGGAGCATTTTAAAAATGTTTTTTGGCGCTACATGTATATTTAAAATGGTGGAGCATCTGCATTTTCAAGTCCCGCTCTAGTCAATTGTCCTTTGTTTAAAGGGAAGGTACACGTTTGGTAATTACTCAAAACAAATATTAACTTAAAAACTGACTTGGTAACGAGCATTGGAGAGCTGTTGGTAGTATAAAACATTGCGGGAAACGACTCCCTCTGAAGTAACGTAGTTTTTGAGAAAGAGGTAATTTCTCACTAAAATAATAAAAGACTTCTAGCAAGTCTTTAATTCCTATCTGAAAGCACACTATTTTGTACAACAATGGTGTTCTTCCTTTCATAATTTCTTTAATCTTCAATGACCATTTGAGTCCAAATTTTCACAGGCTCTGTTGTTTTATGTTTATGTTGGGATACACCAAGTGAGAATACTGGTCTTTGACAACTACCAAACATGCACCCTCCCTTTAACCCAAAACTAGTACAAATTTACCCTGTCAGTTTCCCTTGTGGATATTACTTGATCAAATAATAGATTTTGTATGACTTAATGTTTAATTGATTTTATTTGTCTGCATTTACAGGTGTGCCATCTGCAGATGATATCTACCTGTCGATTCCCAAGACCTGCAACAGTGCCCACTAAGTTTCAAACAACGGGACAGAGGTATACAAATCCCCGTCGGTGTTTTACACTAACATCAAAAGTGGTCTGTTTTTGCAGCACTTATACAAACAGAATACCTCACATGCCACAACATTGATGGGGATTTTATGCTGACACCAGTCTAACCCATTTTGCGTGGTTCGTCCCTACAGATTGATTACAGATTTAAAAGATAGGAAACATGTTTTTGATTAACAACTCACTTATATAATTAATTTGGCACGTGGATGTATTGTAGATCAGTTGAAGTTGGAAATGCAACAGTTTTGTGTAACACTAATTATATAAGTATTAAGAATCTGACGAACCAAAGAGCCATGCTGAACTTCTCATGTCTCTCTCAAAAAACCTCAAAAATTTCATATCATATTTGAAAGATAAATTGTTGGTAAGTTTTAATCAAAAGTTGTAAGTAAAACAAACAAGTTTATTTAAGAAATCAAGTCACATTTATGGTTCTTGAGATTAACCTTGCAAGGGTAAATTGATACCACCAGGAGGGCCTAGTCATTTGACCTTTCCCTTTTGCAATTTGCCTCATATTTTACCTCTATACCTTTCTGTAACTTGTCATAGCACTGTAGTCTTGAAGGCATTTTGAGGAAGAAATCTATAATGGAAATGTTTTTAAATATACTGGACACTATTGGTGATAGTCTGTAATGTCAAAGACCAGTCTTCTCACTTAAAGACAGTAGACACTATTGGTAATTGTCAAAGACCAGTCTTCTGCATAAAGTAACAAACCTGTGAAAATTTGAGCTCAATTGTTCGTTGAAGTTGCGAGAAAATAAGGAAAGACAAAACACCCTGGTCACACAAAGTTGTGTGCTTTCAGACCCTTGATTTCGAGACCTCAAAATCTAATTCTGGAGTCTTTAAATCAACTTCATGGAAAATTACTCCTTTTTTTGGAAAACTACGTTACTTCATCATTGTTTTATATTATCAACAGCTCCCCATCACTCTTTATCAAGTAAGGTTTTATGTTATTAATATTTTTGATTAATTACCAATAGTGTCCACTGCCGTCGAGGCATTCAAAACATCAAGTAATCGTGGATAAACAACTTATTGACTTCATTTGTAAGATTTAAGGCAGTTTATTTGATGTTAAGTAAATCCCTGATGCAATATTACATCTCAGTAATGTTATTGTAAAAAGTAAGCTCACCATTTACAAGCAAACACAAGTTGTGTGTATTCGAAATTGGAGATCATTGATTAAATGTATCTTATCTAATTAATATAACTTCCTTGCATAGTGCACTTAATTTTAAGGCACTGAGCACGTTTGGTAATTGTCAAAGACCAGTATTCTCACTTGGTGTATCCCAACATAAACATAAAACAACAGAGCCTGTGAAAGTTTGGACTCAATTTGTCATTAAAGATTAAAGAAATTATGAAAGGAAGAACACCATTGTTGTACAAAATAGTGTGCTTTCAGATAGGAATTTAAGGCTTTTAGTCAGAACTCTTAGTATAATTTTAGTGAGAAATTACCTCTCTCTCAAAAATTATATTACTTCGGAGGCAGCTGTTTCTCACAATGTTCTATACTATCTACAGTTCTCTGTTGCTTGTAACCAAGTAAGGTTTTATGCTAATATTAGTTTTGAGTAATTACCAAACGTGTACAGTGCCTGTAAACGGGTCATATACATGTATATAATTTAATAAGACAATGACCGATCCATTAAGCTCCGCCCCATTGCGTATTGACCAATCACAATGCAACGAAGGTCCAACAAAAAAGGTCCGACATGCGTGCGTGTATGCTTGGTGCGTGCGGCAGATTGTGCAGATCGGCACTGGAGCAGCTCACGTGTTCTTGCTCACAGGTGCGTCATGGGCGGAGCCTAATGGATTCCAAAACAAAACTGAGCAAAATAGTGTAACAATTATCACTCTCAAAATATTCAAAGTTATGAAAGTAATAACGTTAAGTGAATAAATTAATTGTTGTATCTTATTTTTTGGAGTTGTCAAATAAAATGATTCTATAAATGTAGCAAGAAATCTCTTTCCTTCCATTATTTTAGGCATTAATGTACAAGTAATGTATTATGGTTAAAATTATTAAAGTTATATGTTCCTAGACTAAACAAAACTTGAGTGAAAAAATCCACCACGCTGAAAAATGGACTGGTCCCAATAGTAAAAGTATCCAGCAAAAAATGGCGGCATCAAAATATGTCTAAATATCCTCTAAAATCTTTTCCAGCAAAGTGGAATAGGATCACTTTAATCCATTCATTGGAAACTTTAAAATACATAAGTTAAACGACACTAAAAGACACCTTTAAAGCCAACCCAAACCCTGTTCCAGTCATACTTTCAATGCAAAAATACCCTACCTTTAAATCATACCTTAAAATAAATCATTTCAATATTAATCAAAAGTACCACCCCTTTAAACTCAATTTGAAAGAAAATATTACTAAACCTCCATCACACCTTTAAAAAAGACCTTACCTTTAAATCATACCTTAAAATAAACCATTTTAATATTAAATAAAAGTACCACCCCTTTAAACTCAATTTGAAAGAAATTATTACTAAACCTTTGTCACACCTTTAAGCCACCCAAAAAGACCCTACCTTTAAACCATACCTTAAAATAAACCATTTCAATATTTAAAAAAAAGTTCCACCCCTTTAAACTCAATTTTAAAGAAATTATTTCTTAACCTTTAATTCAAAATTACCCCCATTAAAATACCTTTGGCGTTAAGAAAAAGTAATGGCATTTAAAAAAATACCTTTAAAACTATTGTTACTGTCAATTTAAATCAAGTCCCCCATCTCAACGAGTCCATCCAATCGCCCCAAGCCCTCATCCCAAACCATCCCCCTAAACATCTCAACGAGTCCACCTGATCGCCCCAAGCCCTCATCCCAAACCATCCCCCTAAACTCCCATCTCAACACGTCCATCGAATCGCCCCAAGCCCTCATCCCAAACCATCCCCCTAAACATCTCAACGAGTCCACCTGATCGCCCCAAGCCCTCATCCCAAACCATCCCCCTAAACTCCCATCTCAACACGTCCATCGAATCGCCCCAAGCCCTCATCCCAAACCATCCCCCTAAACTCCCATCTCAACACGTCCATCCAATCGCCCCAAGCCCTCATCCCAAACCATCCCCCTAAGCCCCCATCTCAACAAGTCCATCTGATCGCCCCAAGCTCTCATCCCGAACCATCACCCTAAACTCCCATCCCAACACGTCCATCCAATCGTCTCAAAGCCTTATCCCCGACCATCCCCCTAAGCCATCATCTCAACAATCCCATCCCAGCGCCCAAATCCCCTCATTCCAAACCATCCCCCTAAGCCCACATCTCTACTAGCCCATCCCACCACCTCCAAGCCCTCATCATAACCATCCCCCTAAGCCCTCATCTCAACCAGTCCAACCCATCACCCCCATCCCCATCCCAACAATCGCAACCCATCACCCAAGCCCTCATCCCAACCCCATCACTCCTACCATCATCTCAAGCCCTCATCCCAACCAGCCCTGTCCAGCTGCTGACTGACTGCCCAGCAACCTCCTGGCCCATCACCCCAACCCCTGATCACAGCGAGCCCAACCCAGTGGCCGACTTACTATCCAGCAACCTCCTTGGCCCCTCAGCACTTAGAAATTTTACTCCCCAAGCCAAGCTCCAAGGCCCTTGGTCAGCCCTTGCTCAGCCCTCAGATCAGCTAGAAATCCAAGGGTCTAGCCTAGGAGAAAATATTTTGAAAAAATTTCTAAGTCAGCCATTTTTAACTTCATCACTCCAAAAACCGTTAGATTTTTATAACAGCTCGGTAGCACAGCAGTGAGAGAGTGGGCTTACAGAGCTGAAGGTCCCCGGTTCAAGCCCTACCCATTTTTATTAAAAAATATAAATTTTCTTATTTAATGGTTAAAAAAGGCTCCCCAGGGGATTTGAACCCACCCTGCTCACAGCTCCAGGATTCCTGGAGCTGTGAGCTAGCCCACTGCGCTACCCGGCTTCTTAAAAAAAAATCTCGGAACTAATATTTAAACCTTAGAATGGAAAGGTAAAATAAAAAATAAAATAAAATACACCCAATGACCTTCGACCTTTACATGAGCTACAAAAATTAAACTAAAATTAAACAACTGTGTTGGTGTCCATTAAAAATTGAATTTAAATCCAACTAATTTAGTTAAGTTAAATAATAACCCGTAATTACTGATACGTTACGTTACATAGCGATAAAGTACGATACACCGATAAATAACGCCTAATAATTATGTCATTTAAATCTAACTAATTTAGTTAAGTTAAATAATAACCCGTAATTAATGATACATTACATAGCGATAAAGTACGATACACCGATAAATAACTCCTAATAATTATGCTATTTGAATCTTCCTAATTTAGTTAAGTTAAATAATAACCTGTAATTAATTATACATTACATAGCAATAAAGTACGATACACTGATAAATAATGCCTAATAGTTACGTTATTTCTCTTAATTGCCACACCCCCCCCCCACCCACTAGTGAACTTTTAATCACAACACCCTGGAATTATTTTCGCACCTTTAATTTGCAGTCTTCATCAGCAGGACGAATCCGATGTAGCATCAGTGAGATGGCGAACACGTCGATCCCGACACCGCAGAGTTTGTATCGCGAAAAATATTTCGACTCGACCCTACGTTTCGACCCCAGCAGAGTCTTTTTCGACGGCAACAGCTAAACTTGTCTTATTTAGAGCGTTTGTTTAACGTAAAGTATAAAATAATATTAATCTACATTGATAGAGTATATACATTGATTATATTATTCATAAAATTAAAACTTTTAGTAATTGTTGTATCTTAATTAAGAAAGTTTGAAATTACATGTACTACAAACTTATACCACCCACCCAATAGTGATAACACTTACTCAAATAATTAGAAAGAAATAACAGGTTATTTTTTACTGTAGTTTAAAGTAATAACATCGAGCAGTCTGTATAAGCCTGGAGGTGGACCCCAATTCCCAACTTAATTTATTTTGTCTCATCTGTTACCCCTACAAATGATTTTATTAATAAATTAATACTTAGGTGTTTGCCATATTTTATCAGGGTTATTTTTTAACATTGTTCATAATAAATTAGTTCTAAAAACACATTTCATTGTTAGTATAGTCTACATGTACATGTTAGTTATGCATTTTTAAAACATAGACTTGTTAAGAGTTAGATAATTATAGAATTAATGTAAATCGACCTACTGGGATAAACATTTTGTCAAATTTTAGTTAAGCATTTTACCGATAGTTAACAATGTTATTACTTGCGTTTAATTTTCAAAAACATTCAACTTATTTTAGATTTTAACAAACCATGGTGATATAATGTACAAAAGTGAAATGTATTTAAATAGTCTTAACAGTTAAATTTAATTACAACTCAATTTAGTTACTGATTGTTAGTAGGCAGCATTACACTACCTTAATCACATACTTATTGTAATATTCATGAACTACTAAAGACAATCATCACAAACATTTGTTATTAATTAAATCATAGAAAGCTATTTCTTTTCAGATGTTAGTAGAGAGTATAGCATACAGTTAATGCAATAAAAATAATTTATCATGTTTAATCATTCATTTTTAATACATATTACTAAAATACTCTTGTAATGTGTAAATTGTTTGTTAGTAATATGATCATTGCAAGCTATTTCTTATCAGATGTTAGTAGCATGTATAGCTAGCAAGCACTTAGAGCAACTAAAATAATCTACATGTTTAATAATAATGTATATATTCAAATACTCTTGTAATGTGTTAAATTTTTTGTTAGTCATCAAATAATAGCAAGCTATTTTTTTTTAGATGTTAGTAGCATGTATAGCTAGCAAGCACTTGGTGCAATTAAAATAATTTAACATGTTTAATAATTCATTGTTAATATATATTTTATTCAACTTTTTTTAATGTGTCAATTTGTTGTTAGTAATAAAATCATAGAGAGCTATTTCTTTTTAGATCTAAGTAGCGAAACTTAACAGAACTAAAATATATATATATTTATAAATAAGAAAAGTTGTTTGTATTAGTCGCTATAACATCAGTTATTTTGTTAGTTATTATTATCAGTAATTTGTATGTACATATAATTTACAACATTGTTAATTCCGTGTTTGATTTTGAGGTTAAATTATTTCCCCCAAGTTTAGCTTTCTTCATAATTCATTTTATATGTGATTTAGTATTTGGTTAAATTGCATATATTTTACATGTTAATATACACATGTACATGTCGTGTAACCCTTGTAACATATCTGGTAACATATATACATTAGCTGTGAATTATGGAATAAAATAACAATATTTATAACATATTCCAGTACATATTTCATGGTCTTATGGCAACAATAATTGACATGCACGGCGACTTTATTTTCCGCCCGACTCACGCTTCAACCCGCCTGACTCACGCTTCAACCCATCAGCAGCTGCCTCGCTTCAAGAAAAATCGCCTCGTATTTTTTTACCGAAAAAAAAGAGACACAAGACACTTCAATAAAAGGACAAAATAAATGGACAAAATTAAACACTCTAAAAGCAAACCACACAGGAACCTTTTGCATTCCTCTTTTAATTTTTTATTATTTAATTGTCGTCTTTGACGTTTATTGTGTATAAATTTATCATTTTTCAGTATCATTATCATTATCACAGTCTTGTTAACTTCTTTTGATCTAATAGTTCTGGATCTTGACTGTGCAGAAGCAGCACACACCTCCGCACAAGGCAGAAGTAGCACGCACCTCCGCACAAGGCAGAAGTAGCACACACCTCCGCACAAGGCAGAAGTAGCACGCACCTTCGCATCAATGCAGAAGCGGCAAGCACCTCCGCATCAATGCAGAAGCGGCACGCACCTTCGCATGATAAGTGCATTCTCACAATGTCACCATTATAGGAGCTGACACTCCCATGATAAGAGACAGACTATAATGGGATACACTGCAAGACATCATACTGGGGTGACATGCCTTCAACACTTAGTCATCTATTAAAGGGGGTTAATTGCATCATCATTTGTTTTCTTTCATGGGGGATTTCTTCAACATAGTTAACTGATGGGCTATCTTTTCCCGAGTCCAAAGGAGTTTGACCGTGAAGAAGCAGCACTACTTCAGCACAAGGCAGAAGCGGCACACACCTCCGCATTACTGCAGAAGTGGCATGCACCTTCGCATGATAAGTGCATTCTCGCAATGTCACCATTATAGGAGCTGACACTCCCATGATAGGAGACAGACTATAATGGGATACACTGTAAGACATCATACTGGGGTGACATGCCTTCAACACTTAGTCATCTATTAAAGGGGGTTAATTGCATCATCATTTGTTTTCTTTCATGGGGGATTTCTTCAACATAGTTAACTGATGGGCTATCTTTTCCCGAGTCCAAAGGAGTTTGACCGTGAAGAAGCAGCACTACTTCAGCACAAGGCAGAAGCGGCACACACCTCCGCATTACTGCAGAAGTGGCATGCACCTTCGCATGATAAGTGCATTCTCGCAATGTCACCATTATAGGAGCTGACACTCCCATGATAGGAGACAGACTATAATGGGATACACTGCAAGACATCATACTGGGGTGACATACCTTCAACACTCTCCCACAATTGACGTAATTTATGTTCAATACATTCTACAAATCATTTATATTTAAAGCACACCATTATACATAAGTACACCATCGCAAGCATTTTTTTGTCATCAGATTTTGCTGATTGTCATCCTGGTTAGCTTAGTTCAATTAGCAGGGCTACCATCGTGCAGGTTCCAGGATACCGGCCCCACGCGCTTTCTGAGATCGTAAGAGCCAATTGCACCGCCCCTTAAGGGGACGGGTCCGGTCCACTGTCCCAACTTCGGCGCCAGGACAGCCTCCCTACTCTTAGTAACGCGGTCCCTAGTTGAAAGGACTAGGGACTACTTCCGTTGGTCAACCATACTTCTGATAACACCGGCACCATCCTGACAGATGAGGAGCCCAAATGCACCTTTAAGATCAACCACCCAGTGGCCCGAGCCGGAAGTAGGACCCCACATGCCACGTGCACGTGTCCAGGTCCCTTTTCGACCGCCGCACTCCTCCGTCAATTCCTTTCGACCGCCGCACTCCTCCGTCAATTCCTTTCGACCGCCGCACTCCTCCGTCAATTCCTTTCGACCGCCGCACTCCTCCGTCAATTCCTTTCGACCGCCGCACTCCTCTGTCAATTCCTTTCGACCGCCGCACTCCTCCGTCAATTCCTTTCGACCGCCGCACTCGCTAATTTCATAGCATAAAAAAACGCATTTGTGCTTGCTTGCTTATGGTGTACTTATGGTGCTACAAATAAAACAGCCCACTATAGGACGATTACAAACATTATCAATATCAAAATATTTACAATGTCTCAATATTGATGACAACTAATTGCTGGATTGTTCTTTCATGATCTATAGATGAACTGCTTTAAAGATGTCTTGACGAGTCTGATGTTTTGATATGCGTACCCTGCAGCCTTCAAGATGTCAGTAGAGGAGATTCCCTCTGCACTTTATTTCAGGGAACTAGGAGCTTCATCTCTGACCCTGAAAGGAAAAAATACAAAATACATTTGTAAGCCAACAGTGTGCAAAATCTCATGCAGGGTTGATTAAAAACCTTTTCTGAACTGACAATATTTTAACAAGTTTGAATCAAGTACATTGTGTATGGTTTTCTTCTTAACCCGCGGGGTTAATGATTTCATAACAATTATGAATACATTTATTAGTATCATTTAGGGAAAAAACACAAGATCAAGTAGAGTCCAACTTATATAAATTTAACATTTTAAATCATTCATTTTTAATAATATATATAATCAAATACTTTTGTAATAAGTCCTTTTTTTGTTAGTCATTAAATCTTAGAGAGCTATTTCTTTTTAGATGTTAGTAGCATGTATAGCTACCAAACACTTAGTGCAGTTAGAATAATTTAACATGTTTAATAATTAATTTTGTTTATATATATTATTAAAATACCACTGCATTGTGTACATTTGTTGTTAGTGATAAAATCTTAGAGAGCTATTTCTTTTAAGATGTTAGTAGCAAAACTTAACGGAACTAAAATATTATATCTTTCTAAATAAGAAAAATTTGTTTGTATTGGTCGCTATATAATAAGTTTTTGTGTTAGTTGTTATGATCAGTAATTTGTATGTACATTAATAAATAGTAAACTTGCGGGTACAACCATGTAAAAATCTCTTAGGGTGAGTGTTAGCTCTGAAAAGAGGCGATTGGGTCTTGACGTTTCGAACAGTATTTCTGCTTGTCTTCAGGTACATTGTGTTTGGTTTTCGGCTTAACAGGGGTTAATGATTTCCTAATAATTGCGAATATATTTTTATATTATCATTTAGAAAAACCCCACAAGATCAAGGAGAGTCCATCTCATAAAAATTGAGGCTAGGCTTAGACATCTAATTGTTTACCAGTCAATGCCTTTGGAAGCTGCAAAGCTACCCAAATGCAGGTAAAATGCAAAAAATGCATTTTCTTTGAAATTCCCATTAGTAAATAAAATGCATTCTTCTATAATTTGGTCATTAGTGTTTTTCATTAAGCCAAAAATAAATAAACGTTGAAAGCATCGAAAGGTACTCACCAGACATATGTCTTCAGCAGTTTCTCAAAGGATTTTTCCACGTTGATGAAAGACACAAACCTCAAGAAAATCGAATCGAATTTTCACGAAGAGCTAAAAAGCTTGTTTTTTCATGCGCTCGCATTGAAGATACTGCTGCCGGAGCATCAAACATGAGTGCTCTGCCTTTTGTGTTTACACCAAAAGTCAAAAGCTCACACCTAGAACGTTTTACCAAAAGGGAGAAAAAAACAGCCACAACCAAGAATTGTGTTTTCACAAAGTGCCCAAAAGTGTATTGCTCTAACAAGTGGTTTTATCTACTGGCACAGTACCAAAAGTGTGTGCTCAGGCTTTTGCAATTTCTTCACAAACTTTAAAACATACACGTATTCGCCCGACGTGCTGCACACAGATCACGTCTTGTACAGTTTTCTGCGTTTATAATTTTACTGAATGAAAGCATGTACAACTTAAAGTTTAGACATTTCATTTGACTGGATTGAGCTTGAAAAAGTATTAAAGGACACAACCATCACAGCATGAAGGGAGAGGCGAAGAGCCAAGATAAAGAGAGTAGTGGGGCAAAGGATTCCCAGTTTCACCTATGCCAGGGTTGGTCGGACCAACGCCGGACAGAAGAGCAAATGAAGACTATATCAAAGTCCCATTTTGCTGGAGGAAGAAAAAATAACCCAACCATTACAGCATGGAAGGGAGAGGCCCAAAGCCAACACATGGAGGGTAGTGGGGTGAAGGATTCCGCACTATCACATGTCTCGGTTGGTTGGACCAGTGCCAGACAGACCAGCAAACGTGGACTTGATCATAGTCGAAGGTTTGCTATTAAAGAAGAATCAAAGGACCCAACCATCGTAGCAAGGAGGGGAGAGGCAAAAAGCCAACATATAGAGGGTAGTGGGACAAATAATATCTCACTATCACCTGTGCCGGATTGGTCGGACCAATGCCGGACACAAGAGCAAATGTGGACTTGATCAAAGTCCAAGTTTGCTTTAGAAGGATTAAGGGACCCAACCATCACATGGAAGGGAGAGGCGCAAAGCCAACATACAGAGGGTAGCGAGACAAAGAATATCTCACTATCACCTGTGCCGGATTGGTCGGACCAATGCCGGACACAAGAGCAAATGAGGACTTGATCAAAGTCCAAGTTTACTTTAGAAGGATTAAGGGACCCAACCATCATAGCATGGATGAGAGAGGCGCAAAGCCAACATACAGAGGGTTGCGAGACAAAGAATATCTCACTATCACCTGTGCCGGATTGGTCGGACCAATGCCGGATAAAAGAGCAAATGAGGACTTGATCAAAGTCCAAGTTTACTTTAGAAGGATTAAGGGACCCAACCATCATAGCATGGATGGGAGAGGCGCAAAGCCAACATACAGAGGGTAGCGAGACAAAGAATATCTCACTATCACCTGTGCTGGATTGGTTGGACCAATGCTTGACAGAAGAGCAAATGTGGACTTGATCAAAGTCCAAGTTCTCTTTAGAAGGATTAAGGGACCCAACCATCATAGCATGGATGGGAGAGGCGCAAAGCCAACATACAGAGGGTAGCGAGACAAAGAATATCTTACTATCACCTGTGCTGGATTGGTCGGACCAATGCTGGACACAAGAGCAAATGAGGACTTGATCAAAGTCCAAGCTTGCTTTAGAAGGATTAAGGGACCCAACCATCATAGCATGGATGAGAAGGGCGCAAAGCCAACATACAGAGGGTAGCGAGACAAAGAATATCTCACTGTCACCTGTGCCGAGTTGGTCGGACCAATGCCGGACACAAGAGCAAATGAGGGCTTGATCAAAGTCCAAGTTTGCTTTAGAAAGATTAAGGGACCCAACCATCATAGCATGGAGGGGAGAGGCGCAAAGCCAACATACAGAGGGTAGCGAGACAAAGAATATCTCACTATCACCTGTGCCGGATTGGTTGGACCAATGCCTGCTAGAAGAGCAAATGAGGACTTGATCAAAGTCCCAGTTTGCTGTAAAAGGATTAATGGACCCAACCATCATAGCATGGATGAGAAAGGCCCAAAGCCAACATACAGAGGGTAGCGAGACAAAGAATATCTCACTATCACCTGTGCCGGATTGGTCGGACCAATGCTGGCCAGAAGAGCAAATGAGGACTTGATCAAAGTCCAAGTTTGCTATAGAAGGATTAAGGGACCCATCCATCATAGCATGGATGAGAGAGGCGCAAAGCCAACATATAGAGGGTAGCGAGACAAAGAATATCTCACTATAACCTGTGCCGGATTGGTTGGACCAATGCCGGCCAGACCATGCCGGCCAGAAGAGCGAATGAGGACTTGATCAAAGTCCAAGTTTGGTTTAGAAGGATTAAGGGACCCAACCATCATAGCATGGAAGGGAGAGGCGCAAAGCCAACATACAGAGGGTAGCGAGACAAAGAATATCTCACTATCACCTGTGCCGGATTGGTCGGACCAACGCCGGACACAAGAGCAAATGAGGACTTGATCAAAGTCCCAGTTTGCTATAGAAGGATTAAGGGACCCAACCATCATAGCATGGATGAGAGAGGCGCAAAGCCAACATATAGAGGGTAGCGAGACAAAGAATATCTCACTATCACCTGTGCCGGATTGGTCGGACCAATGCCGGACACAAGAGCAAATGAGGACTTGATCAAAGTCCCAGTTTGCTGTAAAAGGATTAAGGGACCCAACCTTCATAGCATGGATGAGAGAGGCGCAAAGCCAATATATAGAGGGTAGTGGGACAAAGAATATCTCACTATAACCTGTGCCGGATTGGTTGGACCAATGCCGGCCAGAAGAGCAAATGAGGACTTGATCAAAGTCCAAGTTTGCTTGAGAAGGATTAAGGGACCCAACCATCATAGCATGGAAGGGAGAGGCGCAAAGCCAACATATAGAGGGTAGCGAGACAAAGAATATCTCACTATCACCTGTGCCGGATTGGTCGGACCAATGCCGGACAGTAGAGCAAATGAGGACTTGATCAAAGTCCCAGTTTGCTATAGAAGGATTAAGGGACCCAACCATCATATCATGGATGAGAGAGGCGCAAAGCCAACATAGAGAGGGTAGCGAGACAAAGAATATCTCACTATCACCTGTGCCGGATTGGTCGGACCAATGCCGGACACAAGAGCAAATGAGGACTTGATCAAAGTCCCAGTTTGCTATAGAAGGATTAAGGGACCTAACCATCATAGCATGGATGGGAGAGGCGCAAAGCCAATATATAGAGGGTAGTGGGACAAAGAATATCTCACTATAACCTGTGCCGGATTGGTCGGACCAATGCCGGACACAAGAGCAAATGAGGACTTGATCAAAGTCCAAGTTTGCTTGAGAAGGATTAAGGGACCCAACCATCATAGCATGGATGAGAGAGGCGCAAAGCCAACATATAGAGGGTAGCGAGACAAAGAATATCTCACTATCACCTGTGCCGGATTGGTCGGACCAATGCCGGACACAAGAGCAAATGAGGACTTGATCAAAGTACAAGTTTGCTATAGAAGGATTAAGGGACCCAACCATCATAGCATGGATGAGAGAGGCGCAAAGCCAACATGCAGAGGGTAGCGAGACAAAGAATATCTCACTATCACCTGTGCCGGATTGGTCGGACCAATGCCGGACACAAGAGCAAATGAGGACCTGATCAAAGTCCAAGTTTGCTATAGAAGGATTAAGGGACCCAACCATCATAGCATGGATGAGAGAGGCGCAAAGCCAACATACAGAGGGTAGCGAGACAAAGAATATCTCACTATAACCTGTGCCGGATTGGTCGGACCAATGCTGGCCAGTAGAGCAAATGTGGACTTGATCAAAGAACAAGTTTGCTATAGAAGGATTAAGGGACCCAACCATCATAGCATGGATGAGAGAGGCGCAAAGCCAACATGCAGAGGGTAGCGAGACAAAGAATATCTCACTATAACCTGTGCCGGATTGGTCGGACCAATGCTGGCCAGTAGAGCAAATGTGGACTTGATCAAAGTACAAGTTTGCTATAGAAGGATTAAGGGACCCAACCATCATAGCATGGATGAGAGAGGCGCAAAGCCAACATATAGAGGGTAGCGAGACAAAGAATATCTCACTATCACCTGTGCCGGATTGGTCGGACCAATGCCGGACACAAGAGCAAATGAGGACTTGATCAAAGTACAAGTTTGCTATAGAAGGATTAAGGGACCCAACCATCATAGCATGGATGAGAGAGGCGCAAAGCCAACATGCAGAGGGTAGCGAGACAAAGAATATCTCACTATCACCTGTGCCGGATTGGTTGGACCAATGCCGGCCAGAAGAGCAAATGAGGACTTGATCAAAGTCCAAGTTTGCTATAGAAGGATTAAGGGACCCAACCATCATAGCATGGATGAGAGAGGTGCAAAGCCAACATGCAGAGGGTAGCGAGACAAAGAATATCTCACTATAACCTGTGCCGGATTGGTCGGACCAATGCTGGCCAGTAGAGCAAATGTGGACTTGATCAAAGTACAAGTTTGCTATAGAAGGATTAAGGGACCCAACCATCATAGCATGGATGAGAGAGGCGCAAAGCCAACATACAGAGGGTAGCGAGACAAAGAATATCTCACTATCACCTGTGCCGGATTGGTCGGACCAATGCCGGACACAAGAGCAAATGAGGACTTGATCAAAGTACAAGTTTGCTATAGAAGGATTAAGGGACCCAACCATCATAGCATGGATGAGAGAGGCGCAAAGCCAACATGCAGAGGGTAGCGAGACAAAGAATATCTCACTATAACCTGTGCCGGATTGGTCGGACCAATGCTGGCCAGTAGAGCAAATGTGGACTTGATCAAAGTACAAGTTTGCTATAGAAGGATTAAGGGACCCAACCATCATAGCATGGATGAGAGAGGCGCAAAGCCAACATATAGAGGGTAGCGAGACAAAGAATATGTCACTATCACCTGTGCCGGATTGGTCGGACCAATGCCGGACACAAGAGCAAATGAGGACTTGATCAAAGTCCCAGTTTGCTGTAAAAGGATTAAGGGACCCAACCATCATAGCATGGATGGGAGAGGCGCAAAGCCAATATATAGAGGGTAGTGGGACAAAGAATATCTCACTATAACCTGTGCCGGATTGGTTGGACCAATGCCGGCCAGAAGAGCAAATGAGGACTTGATCAAAGTCCAAGTTTGCTATAGAAGGATTAAGGGACCCAACCATCATAGCATGGATGAGAGAGGCGCAAAGCCAACATATAGAGGGTAGCGAGACAAAGAATATCTCACTATCACCTGTGCCGGATTGGTCGGACCAATGCCGGACACAAGAGCAAATGAGGACTTGATCAAAGTACAAGTTTGCTATAGAAGGATTAAGGGACCCAACCATCATAGCATGGATGAGAGAGGCGCAAAGCCAACATATAGAGGGTAGCGAGACAAAGAATATCTCACTATCACCTGTGCCGGATTGGTCAGACCAATGCCGGACACAAGAGCAAATGAGGACTTGATCAAAGTACAAGTTTGCTATAGAAGGATTAAGGAACCCAACCATCATAGCATGGATGAGAGAGGCGCAAAGCCAACATGCAGAGGGTAGCGAGACAAAGAATATGTCACTATCACCTGTGCCGGATTGGTCGGACCAATGCCGGACACAAGAGCAAATGAGGACTTGATCAAAGTACAAGTTTGCTATAGAAGGATTAAGGGACCCAACCATCATAGCATGGATGAGAGAGGCGCAAAGCCAACATACAGAGGGTAGCGAGACAAAGAATATCTCACTATCACCTGTGCCGGATTGGTCGGACCAATGCCGGACACAAGAGCAAATGAGGACTTGATCAAAGTACAAGTTTGCTATAGAAGGATTAAGGGACCCAACCATCATAGCATGGATGAGAGAGGCGCAAAGCCAACATGCAGAGGGTAGCGAGACAAAGAATATCTCACTATAACCTGTGCCGGATTGGTCGGACCAATGCTGGCCAGTAGAGCAAATGTGGACTTGATCAAAGTACAAGTTTGCTATAGAAGGATTAAGGGACCCAACCATCATAGCATGGATGAGAGAGGCGCAAAGCCAACATATAGAGGGTAGCGAGACAAAGAATATGTCACTATCACCTGTGCCGGATTGGTCGGACCAATGCCGGACACAAGAGCAAATGAGGACTTGATCAAAGTCCAAGTTTGCTTTAGAAGGATTAAGGGACCCAACCATCATAGCATGGATGGGAGAGGCGCAAAGCCAACATATAGAGGGTAGCGAGACAAAGAATATCTCACTATCACCTGTGCCGGATTGGTCGGACCAATGCCGGACAGAAGAGCAAATGTGGACTTGATCAAAGACCTAGTTCGCTGTAAAAGGATAAAACAGACCCAACCATCACATGGAAGGGAGATGCTCAATGCCAACATATAGAGGGTAGTGGGACAAAGAATATCCCACTATCACCTGTGCCGGATTGGTTGGACCAATGACAGACAGAAGAGCATATTGGAACATCACAAAAGTTCCATTTTGCTGGAGGAGGATCGCTGGATCAAACCATTGCCCCTCGATGGAGAGGAGGGGCACATGGCCCATTCAATGAGAAAGTTTGGGCGAAGGATAACCCACAACTACCAGCACCGATGGTCGATGGTGCAGAATTACCCATAAGAACAACCAATGGATTTACTCACTAGTAAACCATTATGTGACTATTGGAGCACCATTGCAATGGATGGCAGTGATTTGATGGTAGACATTTAATTTGGGAAACATAGCAGGGATGGACCACTGGATAAAGAAAAACGATTTCTTTAACCAAGGCATAAAATGATAAGGACAGTGTAGATACTTCATCTGCTTGTTGGAAAGATGGAATCGGGATGGCACCAATGACAGATTGACAACTAATGACATACCACCAGAGGGCATCAATTTTAAGGCATTGATTAAAGAGCAACGAATATTAGATTTCCATTTAGTGTCAGGGGTAAATGATACGCGTATAGTTTTGTAAATTTACCTTTTGCCATGTTTGCTGGAGGGTGTAGCTCTTTTATCTTAGGCTGGTCTTGGACATTTACTTGTCTACAGGTTGATGTCTTTGGAGATGCTAAGCCTGACTGAAACACAAACAAATTGCAAAATTTAGTGTTTAAGAAGTCACTTAAACAATGATAGAGGTAGCCATGCTAGTATGGCCGCTAAGCAAGAAAGGTAAAGGTTGCGTAGCACATATAGACTAGTTAAATAACAAACTGCATTAGCTTTGTAGCAACAATGATAGAGGTAGCCATGGTAGTATGGCTACTAAGCAAGAAAGGTAAAGGTTACGTAGCACATATAGACTAGTTACATAACAAACTGCATTAGCTTTGTAGCAACAATGATAGAGGTAGCCATGCTAGTATGGCCACTAAGCAAGAAAGGTAAAGGTTGCGTAGCACATATAGACTAGTTACATAACAAACTGCATTAGCTTTGTAGCAACAATGATAGAGGTAGCCATGCTAGTATGGCCGCTAAGCAAGAAAGGTAAAGGTTGCGTAGCACATATAGACTAGTTACATAACAAACTGCATTAGCTTTGTAGCAACAATGATAGAGGTAGCCATGCTAGTATGGCCGCTAAGCAAGAAAGGTAAAGGTTACGTAGCACATATAGACTAGTTACATAACAAACTGCATTAGCTTCGTAGCAACAATGATAGAGGTAGCCATGCTAGTATGGCCGCTAAGCAAGAAAGGTAAAGGTTACGTAGCACATATAGACTAGTTAAATAACAAACTGCATTAGCTTTGTAGCAACAATGATAGAGGTAGCCATGCTAGTATGGCCACTAAGCAAGAAAGGTAAAGGTTACGTAGCACATATAGACTAGTTACATAACAAACTGCATTAGCTTTGTAGCAACAATGATAGAGGTAGCCATGCTAGTATGGCCACTAAGCAAGAAAGGTAAAGGTTACGTAGCACATATAGACTAGTTAAATAACAAACTGCATTAGCTTTGTAGCAACAAATATGATGACGTAGTTGTTGCTACAAAAGCTCATGGATTTGTTTTCATGCAGTTATAGTTAACCTTTAAGTGCTTCCACTACCTTCCTTGATTCATCATTGAAATAGCCGGATTTTAGATAGTTTGCTATTCTCTGAATTTATCTTTTGGTCAAACTTAAATGAAGATAACTCATTAATTTCAAAGCAGCAAGAAAATTAATTGAGGAACTCATGCACCTCATGAACGTTTTGATTGTTGCAATTAAAATAATGAAACTAATGAAACAGTGAAAATAATTTTTTAAATTAAACTAATCTAGCAAATGTCAAAAGTAAGAAATTGTATTGATACCGGTGTTTAACATACAAGAACCTAAAGGACTTTTCCCAAACTGTTTAAAACACACACCACCAAGCCCATTAACTCTTGGTGATTAGAAATTGAAGTTAACCTATGGGTAAATCACAGAAATAACAAACATTCTGCACAACTATAACAGAGTTTCATTTGGGACCAGTTCAAATGTTGAAAGTATTCTTTTAGGAAATTCACCTTTTACTGGAGAATGCGCAGCTCATCATTTGTGGACTGGTCTTGCAGATTAAATTGGCGACAGGTAGATGTCTCCGGAGATGTTAACACACACTCACTCAGTCAGGCGACCCCTTGATGTCCGAAACGCCACAGACTCTCGTGGAGGGATGTTGCCATAGAGCTCCAGAGATGTGAAGCCTGACCACACTACAAACAAATCACACAATTTGCAACATGAGAACATTATCCATTATTTAAACAGTTAACTTGCTTCCATCTATGGAATGTGTTTTTTAGTTTTGTATCGAGACAAAGCATTGAAAGCAACAACAAAATGGTTTATCGATGAGCTCTCAGAATGAAACTAATCCAGCAAATGGCATGCACAATTTAAATCACCAACAGCTAAAAAATTGTTTTGATATTAGGGTTCAAAATGCAGCTTCAAAAATACTTTCCCAAATACCTTCCCAAAATCTTTCAAACCCCACCCCACAGGAAAAAAAGGAAGGAAAAAAAATCAGATTAAATGTTTTTTTTATGACAATTCTTTAGAAAACTTTAAAATGGCATTTCAGACACTTATTACATTATTATAAAACCTTAAAGAAAAAACTATGCCCAGTCTGTAATGTCAAACTGCAAATGATTGCCAAACATACAAGCATCTTTGAATTAGTTGTAATACTTTACCAAGACTTTGCCTCATGCCAGTCCTTGAAGATGGTCCACACTTATCACCTGCAACGACAAAAAAAGCTGAGATAATTAATTACATACTCCACAGAATTTCAGAGTGTTTTTGCTAAGCATTCCATTGGGGCATTGGTCTTGTTTTTGTGTCCAAGTTATCAACATTTGGGTTGCAGACCTTGCATAACTTTGGTCTCCCCAAATTACCTCCAGTTAGCTGTAAATTTTTCAAAGCCTGCATAAATTTTGACAAAAAATATGTACATTAGTGGTTTGGTTACTCAGTAGGGCTACCCAAGAAGCAGGTTTGCCTAGCCCTTAGCACCCTTGATAAAACACAATGACAAAACACCTGTTGAGTATTGTACCATGAGAATAAAAAGTAACAGCCACAAACCCATTATTTAATCACTGACTTAATTCAGTAAACTGCCTTACCTGTCAAGACTGCTCCTCCAAATTATGTCTCAGCCGAACCAAAGGTTCAAGTGCAAGTCTGTCATCGTGAATGTCTGGAGAAGTCGAGATCCCTGTTTGATGCATCTGGTGATCATTTCCATCCTAGTAGGAAGACATCTCAACTGTATTGATGGTTCGTCTATTTCACCTTGCCAGAACAAGACGTGCTGGATATCCTGGGCAGCCATCTGAAAGAACAAATTACGATAGAGCAAGAGTTAATGAAGGTACATTGAACTGTTTGGTGGATGCCACACTTGCATCTGTCTCAAGATATGTCAATCTTCTGCAGAAGGAAAGATTTCTCCCCGATTAAAGAACAATCTTGCAATTTGAATTTAAGTGGATTGTACTCTTTTGGTTATTGTAAGAATGCATTGAATCAAATTGTAATACTTCTCTGTCATGCGATTGTAGGATCAGGGGAAAGGTTGAGACGACAGCTCCAGCATTGCATTCACCACACCATGACTATACTGAGGGATGACAGCCTGCAAGGTAACTAACAAAACAATGTCTTTTAAAAATTACTGCAAAACTTGACTATCCTGCATTTTATTAATAATGATGATAATAATAATAATAAATTATTTATACTGTGCCAATTCCAGGCAAATCTGTTCCAAGGCACATGACAATGAACAATAAAATATAAACCATTAAATCATATAGGAAGGAAACATGGTAAACGATAACAAATAAAAATACACAGTGTTTAAAATGCAAATAACCAAGGAAATTAAAAAAAGAGACAACCAAAATTAAAGGCTAACAAGTGAGGGAATGGAACACAGATCAAAGGCGCAATGAACAATAAAAATAATCCATTAAAATCACAAACACATTAGAACGAAAATACTTAAAGGAATACAAAAAGCAACGAAGCAGCATTAAAATATATAATACCATTTTCTTTTAAAAGAGAGCGACAAAAATTAAGAAACGAAAGTGACGACCCGAAAAATTAAGAGCCCAAATCTGAGACAAGGCAACATGAAAAAGAATTTAAACTAACTATGTTTCCTAATATGTAAATTTATTCACTTACTTATGCATATATGTAAACATTGCTGCATAATTTTTGTTGTCCAATCAAACGCGTTCAAAAAGAACTTGTTCGTTTGTTATTTGTGGGGCACAATGATAAAAACACAATGATAACAAACAAACACCTGTTGAGTATTGATACCATGAGAATAAAGAGTAACAGCAACAATCCCATTATTTAATCACTTACTTAATTCAGTAAACTGCCTTACCTGTCAACACTGCTCCTTCAAATTATGTCTCAGCCACACCAAAGGTTCAAGTGGAAGTCTGCTGCATGAATGTCTGGAGAAGTCGAGATCCCTGTCCGATGCATCCGGTGATCATTTCCATCCTGGTAGGAAGACATCTCAACTATATGAATGGTTCCTCTACTTCACCTTGCCAGAACAAGACGTGGTGGATATCCTGGGCAGCCATGTGAAAGAGAAAATTACTTAAGACCAAGAGTTGATAAAGGTACACTGAACTGTTTGATGGATGCCACACTTGCATCTGTTTGAAGACATGTCAAACTTCTGCAGAAGAAAAGATTTCTCCCTGATTAAAAAACAATCTGTAATTTGAATTTAAGTGGATTGTACTCTTTTGGTTATTGAAAGAATGCATTAATTCAAACCTTTATAACACTGCTCTGTCATGGGATGGTAGGATCAGGGGAGGGTACATCTTTTGCTGAGATGACAGCTCCAGCATTGCATTAACCACACCGTGACTACACTGAGGGATGACAGCCTGCAAGATAACTATCAAAACAATGTCTTTTAAAAATTACTGCAAAACTTGATAATCCCGCATTTTATAAATAATAATAATAATGATAAAAACTTATTTATACTGCGCCAAGTCCAGGCAAAGCTGTTCAAAGGCACATGACAATGAACAATAAAATATAAACCATTAAACCATATAGGAAGGAAACATGGTAAACAATAACAAATAAAAATACAGTGTTTAAAATGCAAATAACCAAGGAAATTAGAAAAAGAGACAACCAAACTTAAAGGCTAACAAGTGAGGGAATGCAACACAGATCAAAGGCGCAATGAACAATAAAAATAAACCATTAAAATCACAAACACATTAGAACTTAAAAAACTTAGAGGAATACCAAAAGCAACGAAACAGCAATAAAATATACAATACCATTTTTAAAAATACAAAAGAGCAACAAAAATTAAGAAACAAGACAGCGACCCGAAAAATAAAGAGCTCAAAAATGAGGCAAGGCAACATGAAAAAAGCATTTAAACATTCCTGATATGTAAATTTATTCGCTTACTTAAAATGCATATGTAAACATTGCTGCATAATTTGTGTTTTCCAATCAAACGCGTTCAAAAAGAACTTGTTCATTCGTTATTTGTGGGGTTAATTACTTAGTTTAGGATTGAAATACGTTTTTGAATAACCAATTAAGTATAAAAAGAAAGCTCAATGATCATTTGAATTCAAGTTAGATCATTGTAACATACATTTGGGTTGATATAGATTGCAAAATTGGAACTTTGAATATTTGGAAAGTGCAATTCACTGACTTATAATACGAACACCCCCTTGCCTACTGATGAGTTTGCCAGCCCCGGGCGTTGCCACGAGTATGTACGTCTAGACGCACGTGTGCACTAACAATGTTTTCTGCACTGTGATGTCACAGAGTATAATGAATATTTTACTGACAGGGAAAATTATTCTATAACAACGTGCAGAAGTAAGAAACGACCGAGTAAAATCACATTTGTTTGCTAGTTGGCACGATATGCTCGCATGAGAACAGGACTTAATCAAGTCTATCTAAGAAGCAGGTTTGCCTAGCCCTTATTAGCACCCTTGATAAAACACAATGATAAAAAACAAACACCTGTTGATACCATGAGAATAAAGAGTAACAGCAACATTCCCATTATTCAATCACTTACTTACTTCAGAAAACTGCCTTACCTGTCAAGACTGCTCCTCCAAATTATGTCTCAACCAAACCAAAGTTTCAAGTGGAAGTCAGTCGTCATGAATGTCTGGAGAAGTTGAGATCCCTGTCCAATTCATCAGGTGATCATTTCCATCCTAGTAGGAAGACATCTCAACTGTATTGATGGTTTGTCTGCTTCACCTTGCCAGAACAAGACATGCTGGATATCCTGGGCAGCCATCTGAAAGAGACACATTAAGATAGAGCAGAAGTTGATAAAGGTACACTGAACTGGTTGATTGATGCCGCACTTGCATCTGTCTGAAGACATGTCAATCTCCTGCAGAAGGAAAGATTTCTCCCCCAGCAAAGAACAATCCTGTAATTTAAATTTAAGCGGATGGTACTCTTTTGGTTATTGAAAGAATGCATTAATTCAAACCTTTATAACACTTCTCTGCCATGGGATGGTAGGATCAGGGGAGGGGTACATCTTTTGCTGAGACGACAGCTCCAGCGTTGCATTCATCACACCATGACTAAACTGAGGGATGACAGCCTGCAAGCTAACTAACAAAACAATGTCTTTTAAAAATTACTAAATAATAATGATAATAATAATAAAAACTGATTTATACTGCGCCAATTCCAGGCAAAGCTGTTCAAAGGCACATGACAATGAACAATAAACATATTATCCCATTAAACCATTTAGGAAGTAAACAATAAAAAAATAAAAATACAGTGTTTAAAATGCAAATAACCATGGAAATTTGAAAAAGAGACAACCAAAATTAAAGGCTCAAACTGAGAATGATTTCGCCTGTATCGCATCACAATTTGCGATGCAATTTGGATGATTTGCTATGCAATTTCAAAAAGTGAATTGCAAATTTTGCGTTTTAATTTTAGATAAATATTTGATACAAAAATATTGATTTTTTTTTTAAAACCATTCATTTTCCCGCAAGAAAAGCAATTTCTTCTGTCATGTTGAATACTTTTATAGTAGAGCAAAATTGACCAATGAAAAATTTTGTTACGCGCTATATTGAAATTCAACAGCCAATAGAAACACTTGTCTCTGAAACTGTGGCTTTCTCTCCCTCAGGCATTGGACGAACCAGACTGCATGGTTGTTTTGACATAGAGTCACACACATGCGTGAATTTGTTTATTCTGAGCGACAGTGACTTGGAATTTTATAACTAAACTGATGTTTTCTACTTGGAAAGTAAGAACAAACAGTTGTTTATTACATTTGCAAGGTATAATAAATCATTTAAACTATTTTCGACAAAGGAGCTGGAGAAATGCAAGAGCTTTGATCTATTTTTATTAATCGTGTAAAGATACATCGCTATACTAATGAGTCCTGCTATTTGCTGTGCACAAATACTTTTGCAACAATGGCAGTACGTAACCCTTCCTCTCCAACTGTATATCTTTGGTTCAAAAACGATATACATGTAGTTCATATTGTTCCTTTTGTCTCTTAATTTTGCACCCATTTTATTATTCTTAATATCATCCTATTTATTATTAGGCCTATGGAAATTCTTGGTTGTCTGTATCCAAAGATTCTTTCAAAGTTTCAAAACTGTGTCTGCCCACTGGTGTCCTCGTTGATTTTTATTTAATATTGTGAGTTTGTTGGCAATATTTGTCTAAACATAAAGCACATGTGTTGATGCATGGAGGTAGAAATAGTACTTTAGCATTTCAATTCAATGTTAAGACCCCTTCCCCCCCCCCCTTCTCATTTATAAATTAAAAGAACAACAAATACTAGAGCTTCATTTAATGTCAGGGGTAAGTAATGAACACATAGTTTTGTAAATTTACCTTTTTCCAAAGAGTCGTGTAGCTCTTTTGTCATGGGCTGGCCTTGAACATCTTCTTGTTAACAGGTCTTTGGAGATGCTTTAGCCTGACTGAAACACAAACAAATTGCAATGATGTAAGGATTATTCTGGCCGTTGAAACAAATAATCGCAAGCTTCAGGATTGGTGCTGGTATGGATGTTATTCAGACAATCAATCAGTTTATTTCCACGGTATCAAAATCACCATCAAAATCAGACCAAAGGCAATGTTAATTGGAAGCTTAGAAATAGTTGTTTGATAAGATTAATTAAATGAGTACTAAGAGGTGACATTCATGAACCTGTGGAGGTACCGATAAAGAAGCAAAGCTTGTAAGGTTATGGTTCCCTGAGCAAGCTTGTGCATTGAGCCAATAATTATTTGGACATTTTGTGGAAGATACTACTCCAGGTAGTCACCACTCGGAATTAAATTTGGCACACATGTCGTGCAGGTTTCCAAAAGCTACAAACAAATTCTTGACCAATGTGATTTGATACAAGTTATTGGTTTTGGTTTCAGATCATTCCACAACCAGTCATGCGTTCTACATTATGTTTCTTCATGACCTAACCTACAGTCCAGCTCTAACCCTTTCTGGCTGACTTTCCCATGCACCCACAACAAGGCGGGTGATAAAACATTCAGTCACTGCAGCAAAGGAGTTGAACACTAGTCTACAATCCAGAGTGCAAAATCAACTGACAAATTCAAGAAAGGTTTTAAAGTTGCTATGTCAGATTTTTGGCCCCAAACATTAAAAAATAGATTTTTTTGAGTGAATGGTATTCAAAGAGTATCACCAGCTCTAAAAAAAAAATTAACTTTTACTTTTAATGGTCAGGAACCATGACAAAAATTTAAAACGTTTCTTATAAAACACATAAGACCCGACAAAAACTAATTTTGACCCTTTATTTCACTGCTACTAATAATTGGCGGACTTTTTCGAGCAATGGCTCAAATGAAAGCTTGTAACTTTCTCGACCCCCATCAAAATACCTATTGAATTTTAAATCAAATTTTGGGGTCAAATAGGCCCAAAATCTGACATAGCATCTTTAATAATAATAATTACAACAAAAATTTTGGATAACTTTCCGTATGGCGCCACCACTTTTTCACTCATTTTTACTCATGTCACATGTTCCTTAAAGCTGGCACTCCAATCCGGCAATCATTTTAAAAAATTTGGAAAAGTTTCCGTATGGCGCCACCACTTTTTCATCCGATATGAAATAATATAGTATCTTATTTACCTCAATGATAAATCCCTTTTTGTAAAAATGAGTGAAAAAGTGGTGGCGCCATACGGAAAGTTATCCAAAATGGAAAAGTTTCCGTATGGCGCCACCACTTATTCATTCAATATGAAATAATATAGTATCAAATTTACCTCAATGAGATATCCCTTTTTGTAAAAATGAGTGAAAAAGTGGTGGCACCATATGGAAAGTTATCCAATTCAGTTTCCTGAGTTAGGTACAAATATATTTTTAAATGTTGTAAATTTTGTTGCAATGGTGGACTACGTTCTGGGCTGTGACCATCCACTGGCTGGAAAAATTCTTTAAAAGAAAATAGGGCTTAGGCTACCTAACTAAAATAAAACTTAAAAGTAAAATACACTGGTATTTAGTAAAACAATTCACTCCGTCAAAAACCACGGCAACAATTATTTCCCATCCACCATTAAAGACTGGAATTCTTTGCCAGGCAATAATAACATCTCAAGCAAATCACTGATCAAAAATTGGGGAAACCTCACCGAAAAAGGCAAAGTGTCTAAAAAAAAAACATCCACGCATGTGTGCACTAAAGCTGGTGTGTGTATTGTGATACGTTACGGCGGGTAAAGTCGCCACTTTTAAAAACAATTTCCGCTGCTGACCAAATAAAAAACTCAAAATTTATGGAACTCTTAGACATTAAGCGACAGTATCGGTTTAATTATCAAACAAGAAATACCTAAAGATATATTTGTATTCATTTATGAGTGAAAATGTGCGTGAAATGAAGGAAAAAATGACATTTACCTTGACCACTTTTGTTCACAGGTTGGCCATGTTGGAAACCCAGTCAGAAAAAGGCGGAGTGGGCGCGCGCAGGTTTAAAGGGCTCGCGCACTCTGACGTCAGAGTGCCGTATATGGCTACGACTACGACTACTGCTAAGTGTGTTACAAGGAGTCGGTGTGCTTCAACCATCAACGCGGTAAACAAGCCACATCCGCTAATTCGGGAACGGCTTACCGTACATTCTGCACTGGTTTCAGTATGACCTTTTAAGAAAAGTTCCCAAAACTTGTTTTAAGCTGAAGTGATTTGAATGTGTCTGTAAATTATTACAGATTAAAAAAGAGTAGGCCCCCTATCAGATCTTCAATAGATAGTATTTTCATAATAACTATTGTCACATAATAACTTATTATAAACCTCAATAAACCATAAGGGAAACTGACTTAGTAAACTTTAAATTATTTGGGGAGTGGGACTCTAACCAAGGACCTCCAGATTGACGTAACGACACTCTTCCAACTGATGCTCTTCCAACTGAGCTATGTTGAAGGCTTCCCTTTTAGTCATTTTTTTTCCTCAAAGGTGCCAGTCAGAAGGCATACAATCGGCAGTGTAGCAAGGAATAACACCCAAGTTTACGATACAACCTGGGCAACAGCACCCAAAGGGATCACCTTAAGGAGATGCGACTGTTTATTTCAGATATAAAATATTATCATAAAAAGAATTGTCTTCAGAGTTTAGAGAAATTGTTAAATTAAATAAAACATGGTGTCCGACAATTGATAACAAATCAGCAACCAAAACTACCAGTTATTTTATTTACGTGCTGTTTTATTTTACTCCAACACTATTAGTATCGCACAAAATGTTCCACAATTAGAAAATATACTTGTTTATCAACACATCTCTGGATATCCAAAAGCATTTAACCAAATGAAGAAAAAAAAAACAGTGTATATCTTTTTTAAAGATTAATAAGACTTGTCTAAAAAACAACATAAAGTAATAATGAAAAATAATACTGACAGTAACCTGTGGGCATGGAAGTCTCATTTTTAAAAGTAATCCTCAAATTCAGGTGATTTGAAGTGCTCTTGTTTCAAAGTAGCATTTTGATTTATATGCATGAAGCTTAATTCATATTTCCTGTGAATGCAAAGCGAGACGTCACAAATTCGCTATTGATAATTCCCAGCAGTTGAACTGTGCTCAACTCTTGCGAATTATTCACAGCTTAAACAGAGTTGTGACATCAATATTTACTTCGCATTCACATTCACAGGAAGTATGAGCCAGTCTTTAGTCAACATTAGTATGAATTAATTTCTTCAAACATACTTTATAATAAGTAAAAACATCTTCACACTTCAAAATTAACGGTTGATTATCAGTGGGTACACCATTACCAATATCTCTCCAATGAGATTTGTTAGTTTTCAACTCACAGACCGAGGAATAAGTTGATGCTCTGGGCCCAACTTCATAGCGCTGCTAAGCACAAAAATGTGCTAAGCATGAAATTTCTTCCCTGATAAAAACAGGATTACCAACCAAATTTCCATTTGTTGCATGTTGCTTTCTTACTGGTATACAGCTGTTGTTTGCTTGCCCTGAAAATCGAGTGGAAATTTGGTTGGCATTCCTGTTTTTATCAAGGGAGAAGTTTCATGCTAATCAACTTTGTGTGCTTAGCAGCGCTATGAAATTGGGCCCTGATCACTGACCAGTGGTGTGACCTCAAACTGTGCATCCTAATTACTTTCCCACCTTGAAAACTTCAAATCCTACTTATTAACAATGGAACTATCAAAAAATACACTACCGGTACTGATGTAACCTTAAATCAATTAACTAATCACAATTTTAGTTTTTAAAGTATGTAATTCAAGTTGCACTTCACACAGGAAAGACACCACAGGTCACCAACATGTGTTAATACTTTATACAGCTGTTCAACAACTTACATTGCATAATCAATGTATAACATTGTAAATTTGCCAAGAGCAAGAGCGAAACACTTCACCTGGCCTGTAATCTCTTAATGCTATGCACATTTTATTTGTTATCAAAGAATCCACTTAC
Organism: Asterias rubens; assembly: GCF_902459465.1. NCBI lineage: Eukaryota > Metazoa > Echinodermata > Asteroidea > Forcipulatida > Asteriidae > Asterias > Asterias rubens. The sequence continues at coordinate 18,410,484 of NC_047070.1, read as the reverse complement.
AAAAAAACACACCAAATACGAAACTCAAAGATGGGTTAAATTGAAACTGTAAAATTGCATTGTAAGTTAACTGCATTGGTCCATAACTGTGTTCCTTGGTCTAAAAACACGGTTCTTTCTGTATTTTGACACCACATTGTGGCCATTTTAGTCAAGTTCCTTGTATCCACATACAATCACAAATGCAATACGGTGGACCAGTCCACTGCCCTAATGGGCTGTTGTATCGATGGGTAATTTTGATTTAAAAAAAAAATTACGTCCAATTTTTCAGTGCTTAAATTTTCATGATAGAGAAGCAGTCACTTTATCTGGACCACTTTGTTTAGGTAAACGTCGCTCCCCTTTTTTTGTAATAAAATTCAAAGACAACAAAACTACACAAATTTATATAAACGGCAAGTCATTACTCCATTGTCAGGTTTGATACACTCTCACTTTAGTATGTGTTTTGTTCTTCCTAATATTGCATAACATTCAATAAAAAGCTTAGGCATTATCTTTTCCCCTCTTACTCACCATAGTCAAGTCATAACAATAATGAAAATAACTAGTTTTTATATAGCGCATTTTACAAAACAGTGTCAATGCGCTTTACAATAGTGCCCTGGGCCAATTTCATAGAGCTGCTCAAGCGGATATAACATGTTTTGCCTAAAATGCGTATGCTTAGCAGAAATGAGCAGGACACCAGTCCAAAATTGTTCATGTGTCATGGTATTTTGGCTGGTAACCCTGTTCCGGTGAGCATAATTATGTTGTGCTAAGCTACTTTTTGTGTTTAAGCAGCTCTATGAAATTGGGTCCTGGTCATTGGGCCAATAACATCTTATTAATCTTTCTCAGCTCCCTGGGGAGTATGCACAGCCCTGGGCTGCTGTAACGCCCCGAACACCCTGCACACAATATCAACCTCTACCCTCGCAGGTACCCATTTAAATACTCCTGGGTGAAAAGAAGTAATTATAGTAAAGCATCTTTCTCAATGACTTAAGTGCGATGACTGGGATTCGAACCCACACTCTGATGACTCAACCACCAGATATCAAATTCGATGCTTCAAACCACTTGGCAATGACACCCTACAAGCACAGGGAAAGGGTGCTAGGCAACCAAACTGCAAACATTTGAGGAACTAATAACGTGACAGCAAATGGCCAAGCTGTCAGCTTTTATCAGTTTGTTCACAGGTTTTTATGTTTTATAAACAAATATTAAAGAATTTAAACATGTTAATTTCAGTTTGCTTCCGGTAAATGATGAAGAACTTCCGTCATCAGTTATAAAACATGTCGAACAACAAAATAAATCATTCACCAGAAATTTCAGTTTAAATGTGTGATTTCCCATTAAAAGCACACCCAATTTCAGCTTAAGTAGTCTTTAAGAAAAAATAACAAACAGTAAACAAAAAATACAAAAAGCAAAATTCAACTTAAATATTCAAAAATAATGTTCGACTTTTATGAAGCAGTTTGGATTGCACACAAGGCAATTTTTCCAGGCAACTTGGAGGCTCCATGGTTGTCATGGTACCAGAGTACTCTGGTAGCACACAAGACATTTTTCAAACATTGTCTTATGATTCACAAGAAAAATATGTGAACAATCAAATGTGAATGAACTCTCTTCTTGGAGATTGCGTCGAACTGCTTGTGTGACACAGCCTTAAAGCTACTCATGTGACAGGGATCATAAATACAATTTTCTAGATCGTCTTGGTTGATGAGTCTACTAACCACTCTTTCGGGAATATAATAATTCAACCTTTTGTGGTAATAATTATGCACACTGTTTTAAATCAGTCACAGCTTTGTACCTTATATAACAATTGTAAAAAAAGAACAGCAAATGTCTTGTTGGAAACCCTGTGATTACTTGTGCTACTTTCTCAAAAATCTGGGTATTTAAAACTGGGTTTATTTTCACAATAATGGGGATAACACAATAACCCTCGGAAACTGGTCGAATCAAGTTTATCAAAGTTCGGCCATTTTCGTGGCCTTATCCTAGAAGAAAATGTCACTAACTTGTTTACAAACTGTTATTTAATGTTCTACACAAATCCCAAATACATAATATAATGTGCAAAAGACATTGAAACAATTAGTGTGCACTTTTCTTCTTAGGCTGGACACTCTCTCGCCACAAGAGGGATTAAACTGTTTGTAAACATCATGTAACAAGCTTTTAAAGAAACATTTTTTTGTACACATAAAATTCCCTAATCACTTACTTTAAGGCTGGACGAATTCTCCCCACTAAAGGGTTACGATAACAACTTATTCAACAATTCACTGTACACCAACAGTTCCGTTTTTGTACACATTCACAATGTCATAATCTCACAAGTTGGACAAATTCTCACCCTTAGAGGGATTCAACAAAGCCGAAGCCGACTCCTTCACGTACAGAAAACTTGGATTTTGTCGATGAAATCGCCAAGTTTCTCTTCGCTTCTATATTTCTCCTTCAGGTGGATCATCTTGACTTTCTCAGCGTCTTGGTACGTGTCGATCACTTTCCAGTGTTGGTAAGTCCTCCAGGCGTTACGGAGTGTGTCCATTGCACAGCTTTCAGCTAAAAGAAATAATAATAATCACAGTTTGAACAAAGAAATCCCTTCAAACGAATAATGGTTTGGAAATTATTTTTACCCTGAGACACTTGAGTCTGAGAAAAGGGAATGCAGCAGCCAGGGATGTGGATGGTACCCATCATCTCCTAGCTATATGTGGACAAATTGGACGTTCTTGTGAAAATACAGGTTTTAGAAGACACTGTACTCAGCAGAAACTTTCACATAACTCAATTTATATCGAATCTTGTCTTTACATTTTTGCCCCACAAATTACATTGACAAAACCAAATCTATGACCACCTTTAGGTTTATTAAGTTTATTACATAGCGGTACAAAAGTAAAACCAGTATAATTTGTAGCCTTTGTATCGAAACCAAAAAGAAATTAGGCAAATTTGTACAGTTACTTACAGAATACAGCCAGCCCTCTGGCGACTCTATCCTTTGCGTATTCATTGACAAGACTGGAGAATTCGGTCTCCGGCAAGTCTCTATCCAGCAGGCGAACCAGATTACATGCAGTCAGCCAATACCCTTCGATCAATGGACCCAGTATGCTCTGGAGAAACAACAGCTTTTTCAACGGCTCAGGGGAGGAGTTCACCTGCAAGTGGGAGTAGGTACAATAGGTGGAAGAGCATATTTAAATTCATGTATCAAGCATTGGGTTGACATACTGATAGAATCACTTTGCAAGGCTTGTGGTACTGTAACAGACCATTACACACGGTGCTATGTACACCCAATACATAATTTGCATATTGGTATTGCCCCTGCAACGGTAAATGGAAGGTTGTTGGTTCGATATCTGCTGTAGTCAAATTTTCTTTCTTTAACCCCAAATCAGTTAGTGATATCAGAATCATTACCATAATAATAATATAATAATACAACAGTATTTATATAGCACAATGTAAATTGACATTCCTCAAAGCGCTCAACAGCAAAATGAAAAGCATCCACTATTAATCAGATTGCCACGCCTCAAAATGACCCAAAGTGATTGCAGTGGTGCCCTGTAGTTTTGCTGTGGTGCTCTCTGCAATATTCCACAACAAATTGACATTTTGCTCATAGAGTGCCCCTTACCAGTGGAAAATTGCTGTGCCCCTTCTAGAATTAAATTCAAGGCATGGATAGCACTTCATTGGCTTTTGTAGATTTGGTTGGGGGTTGGGTGCCAGGCATAGCGGGGTTGGGGTGGGGTGGCAGTCTTAAGAGGTGTAGTGGTAGCTATCTTACCGTGATTTTTTCTTCTTTAGTAACAACGATGCCGTAGTCCTCATCGTCAGTATCATCCCATCCTGAAGCCACTCTCTGAGCCCACTTGCTGTCTGCACCACCACCACCAACCTCCTGCTCACAACGAAAAAGACAACAGAACATTAGATCATTAAGGAATCAACTTCTCAGAAACCAAAGGGTGCGATCGAAACAAGATGAAAAGGTATGGAAATGACTTTGGCCAAGACGCACTGCATTGATTATTTGTAAAGTTGTAAAACTTGCAAAAAACATATGTAATTTTAAATTTATAAGGGACCAATCCAAGGCTTTTTTTTATAGAGTCATAGAATAAGCTGTCGACCTAAACAAACCACTGACAGGGGCGCATTGCCACCTTCTCCTAGGGCTGACACTGGGTAACACTCCCCCCCCCCTCCAAAGTCTGTAAGGATATAGTCATGGGTATCATCCACTAGGAGCCTGGCTAGTAGATTGCACTACTTTCCCAAATTTGTACGAGGCAATTATGGTATAAGTGCCTTGCAAAAAGGGCACAAGTATCATGACCAGGATTTGAACCCCCACCCTTTGCTGCTGAGATTCATTCATTCATTCATTCATCGAAAATGGTTTAAGATCTTGCATCGCAGCCAAGAGGTAGTAAATATTGTACCTTCTCTGGTATGATGATGTCACTGATCGTCATCCTGTCCAGCGCATCGCAGAGGCTGGTATGAAGACACCCACATGGCTGTAAAAGGAGAAACAGACGATACAATTTCAAAGCAAAAAGACAACTCGGCCTGGTCAGACAAAAATTTGAATAAAATAACATGTGAAGTAATAGATGGTCTGCCTATAGATGAATTGAACTATGTGTAATCAAACACCATATTTGATGTATTTTACACAGGAAAAGAGCACACGTGTACACGCTATGCGTGACTCTTGTGCACTTTTCACGTGTAAAATACATCCAAGATGGCGGTCAATGACGCCTATTGCAACCCATCTATAGGCAGGTCTGGAATTTCGATTTCACAAAGCAATAATATCCATCGTAAGAAAAAATTTCAGTATCACCATAATGATTTGTATTGTGACATTACACTTTACTAAGCAACTACGACTGATTTGCAGTTGCAATCAATTTTAGCTCTTTGTGAAATCGCCCCCACGTCTTGGTCTTGGTGCCCTTCAAAAGTTTCCCATAGACTTCAAAATTTTCCAATGGAAGTGCCCTGTGCAAAATATTTTCAAAGATGAAATTCCATTGTTGTCTCTTCAAAAAACTATTACACAAACGACTTACATATGAGGTAACAGACCGTGGACATAAGTCGCTGCGGAGGTCAGCTAAAGTCTCTAAAAAAAACTATTTTACAAGCTACTTACAGGCACAAAGACAAACTCAAACTATGTCGCTTCAGAGGGAGACGTTTCTCACAATGTTTTATACCATCAACCTCTCCCCATTACTCGCCACCAAGTAAGGTTTTATGCTAATAATTATTTTGAGTAATTACCAATAGTGTCCACTGCCTTTAAAGTCTATGAAAAAAAACTATTTTACAAGCTACTTACAGGCACAAAGATAAACTCAAACTGGAGAAGATCACAAAGTTCTGCTGCCCTCTGCATGACTTTATCCTTGGACAGGATCACTCGGTGGTCTCTGGCGGCCGTCAAACAGTGCAGTTCCTGGTGAGCTTCAGCCATGATGGCATTGGCTGTGAAGGAGAAGAAACATCCACATTTAACTCACTCTAATGAATTTAAAAATTTGGCTTCTAATTGATGATAAACAATGATAGTTAGTGCATACATGTATATACTCAATTCTTTCCCCGGGCACTGTGGAAAAAAACTTAAGCCTAAGAATTGTCATTTCTGAACGGTTTAGTTCATCGAACTAAGTTGCGGTTGCTGAGTTATCAGAGAGTGGGTTCTAATCCACGTCATGACACTTAAGCAAGACTCTTGAGTTGTAATTGCTTCTCAGCACCCAGGGGGTAAATGGGTACATGAGGGCAGAGATTGTTCTTGTGAGGGATTTAGCTCAGTATGCTACATACTTGGCAGCACAGGCTGTATACTCCGCAGGGAGCTGAGATGGTTTAAGGAATGTCCGTATCAATACTTTGACCCACTCGTTTCTTGCTTAGCAAAGAAATTTGCTCAGCAGACTTTTCTGCTTAACAGCATTATGAAATTAGGTCCATGTCTGTATCAATATTTTGAACTCACTAAGAATGGACTCCATAAGGAAGACGGAGATGACAGAGTTACTGTAGTAGCTCAGCTCAAAGACCCTCGGTAGTGCCATGTTGGGGACGACCATCATCTCCATCTTCTCATCCTCATCGGTCTCTGTCTTATCTTTCTTCTCAATGGCCTCATTGACCACATCCGGGTTGATGTTGTGCTTCTCAACAGACACGAGATCGCCGCCCATGACAGAGAGGGCGTGCTTGACGACGACCAGCATCTCACCGGAGAAACCGATGTCTCGGCCCCGCCCGATGATCTCTCCTTTCAGCCATTCTGCTTCTTCTGCAAATTTGTTGATCTCAATACCCTAGAAAAAGGAGGAATAAAACTTGTAATAATTCACAGGCTTGTCCAATAACTGTTTACCATGAATGTTCCATTCACAAGGTTTAAGAATTAAATGACAGGCCAATAATTAACATCCAGAATTTTTTTAACTAAATTAAGTGTTGGCGACTTTGATAAAAATTACCCCTAAAATGAGTCATTGGGGTGTGGGTTCAAATTGAAGTCATGACACTTGTGTCACTTGAGCAAGACACTTTAATAGCTTCTCACCCAACCAAAATGAAGCGGTAGCTTTGGATGTACACACAACTCGAGACTTACCTGCCGATGTTTCGTCATCAGAAGAAACGCCACTAGATTTGTGCTCATAATAGTGTGGACTCTCACAGCATCTGCAATAAAAGAATGCAGAGATATAATTGTCTGTCGAATATGGACACTATAAGTGTGGGTGTAGGCTGGTTATGTTTGTTTATATTCAGTACCTAATGGAGACGAAGGACAAAACAAAAAGGGGAGGAGGAAGGGTTTCCATGGGGAAATTCTTAAGACTGAGGTGCGCCACAAGACCCTTCGTGTACAAATTCTAAGGGAAACTCTTAAGTACAGTGAAAAATGGATAGAACAAATGATGTGTCATCAAGGGTGCACTTTTGAGAATGAAATGGCAGTTTGGAGACTTTTGATGGTTGTTCATTTTAAGTAACTGACCATGCACAATATGCTCCCCGAGGCCCTTAACAAGTTGTCTCTGATCTTCCACGACGACATCGGTGCCATACAAAGAATGATCACTGGCAGTCTTCTTCAAGGTGGGATGAGAACGAGGCGAGCCAAGGACGGATGACATGTCACTCAGAACGGGAGACGGCATCTGAGCAGACTCAAGATATTCCTGTATAATAATAATATAAATAATAAAAATTAATTTATAATGCTCCAATTCTAGACAAAGCTGTTCATTGGCGCAAGACAATGTATAATTAAAATATCAAACCATTAAAAAACCACATTACACATTATGACAAAGAGAAAGTATCAATGCAATGAAGTAACAATAAAGTACACATTACAATGTTTGAAATGCAGAGCACAACCAAGACGATTGCCTCCATGCCCCCTGGTCATTGCCATAGAAAATTACACTTTCCTCATAGGGTGCCCTTTACCAAGGAGAAAATGCCTTGGTGTCCTTACTCTTTCAAAAACGAAGCATACAGGCTTGAGGCGGTAACTGGAGGTAAGCAGCAAGGTTTTGTGAGGTTTCCAAGGTTGAAGTTCTAGTTTAAAATAATATGAATGACAATAATAATAAAGACTTGTAGTGAGCACATATCCACCCTGCTGGGTGTTCTAGGCACCAGTTACCTTGAGTCACCGTTTGTTTAATTCTGCAATTCCCCCTCGAGTGAAATCATTGATTTTATTATTTATTCGGCATGACAAAAAGAACAATACAAAACAAAACAGCAAGGATAATAAGCCAATGGCACATGCCTGTAATTAAAAAAGTTAACTAAATAACTATGACTCAGAAGCCTTCAAGTCCAATGCTACTGGCTAGATTCATTGGAGGACAACTTAATCTCAACTTGAGGAAGGGGCAGCTTCAAAGATATTACCTTTAGGGAAAAGGGTTCGGCAAAGCCAACCCTAACGTGTCCAAATTTGGATGCGAAAACAGTAAAAACTCCTCCGATGGCTGCCCAAAATGTCTCCTTCTTCTTCTGGCGACCCTGTAGAGAAACACAAAAGAACACAAGAAAAATTTGGTAATACGCCTGTGACTTTGTTCACAGAACTCAGGAAAGTTCTGAGTGTACAGTGTTATCACACATCAGGGTAAGAGTAAGAACTGCATAACAGTACTTAGACTCTTGAACTCAATTCCCGAATACCTCAGACAAATAGACAACATTACTCTCTTCCACCAGAAACTTAAACCACACTTGTTCATGCTTGCAATCCAACATCTTGACAATACTTTAACTTAATCTTTAACTTCTTCCAAACCGGCGCCTTTGAATGTTTTTTGTTGTTGTAAAGTGCGCCTTATAAATGCTGTAGTTTATTATTATCATTATATCTTGATTGTAATGCTGTATGAGTCTGACTTACCATCTGCTCATTGTTGAAGTTGCCATCTAGTATCTTCTCATAGCTAACTGAAGCAGGAACAATGAAAGCATCTGAAATCACACCTGGAACAACACAATATTGATCACAGATTATTTAGACAGGTGTGGCAAATTGGTCAGGGACTCCCCCTGGTGCTCCATTTCACAAACAACTAAGGTTAATCATTGCTTAGCAAAATGTGATGTAATGACTGCGTGTCATGCGTGTCATGGCTGATCGGTTAAAAGCACTTGACTCAAGCTGTGGATGTTTCTGATCAGAAGAGTGTGGGTTCGAGTCTTAGTCTTGAAATTTGTGTCCTTAATCAGCCGAACAGCTGAAACGCTGTAAGCCTGACATATTAGTCCACTAATGACCTTCCTTATTAGTAGGATTTAGGAATCTGGTCAAAAGCAATCAGTGATGTTGCCTTTAAGTAGTGAGTCATGAACTATGAGGCTAAGGTCAACAGATTCTGTTGACAGATGTTCAAGTCTAGATATAAATTAACACATTGCTCTTGTTGGACTGAGTATAAGAAACAGGTATCCAACTCAACATCACAAACATTTCAAGGAAAAAACACATCATCATGATGTGGTGCTTTAATTGCAGTAATTACAATAAGCAAAAGAGATTTTCAATGCTGTTTCTTTGACGATTTTTAAAGACACTGGACACTATTGGTAATTGTCAAAGACTAGTCTTCTCACTTGGTGTATCTCAACATATGCATAAAATAACAAACCTGACAATTTGAGCTCTATTGGTCGTCGAAGTTGCAAGTAAATAATGAAAGAAAAAACACCATTGTCACAAGAAGTTGTGCGCTTTCAATCTCAAAATCTAATTCTAAGACCTCAAAATTAAAATTTCTGCAAATCAGTCTTTTCTCAAAAACTACGTTACTTCAATGGGAGCCGTTTCTCACAAAGTTTTATACTATCAACAGCTCCCCATTACTCGTTACGAGGGTTTTGCTAATATCTATTATGAGTAATTACCAATAGTGTCCAGTGCCTTTAAAATGCAAATAATCACTTGGCAGGGTATTTGAAACCCAGCGCTAACTGATTAACACAATACATGGTACTTACCATCCAAGTATGCATCAACAATCACCGACAATAATCCCCCTTTCGGAGCAAGAGCTTTTCCACTTCTTGATCTTCCTCCCTCTGAAATATAATATATATTTATGGATGTCATCAAATAGCACAAGGGAACAGCTTATTTCATCGTAGCCATTGCATAGACCTAGGCAACTGATATATACCAAAATGGAGATCCGGAAAAATTTCATTTCACTTCAGAAGTGTCTTTCTGTAACTCAAAGACAACAATGCCTAAAAATGCCTGTTTCTCTAAGACAACAATGCCTGAAAGTATAAGTTAATAAGTTTCCACTCCATAGTATTTCTTTTTTTTCTACGGTTGTTTGCTTGTAGTTGTGCTTGTCCCTTGTCTTTCGGTTTTGATGTGTGAACAAGGGTCCCCATTTAGTGGGCCTGTGTGCCAATTTGGGGTTTCCTTTTTTCACCGATGTATTTTGTTTATGTATTTGAGCAATGAAGGTATTAAAATAAAATAAAATATATAAAAAAATAATAAAAATGTATGATCTGTCCCTCCAAATAAAATTGCTTGTACTCACCTATAAAAAATTCAATATTTTGATTGCTCCTCAACACCTCCTCCATATACTGCAAAAAGAAACAAACAAATAATGTGAAAACAATTTACACAACTTATGATATACTCCAAAGTGAATAATTTATGAATTTTTACACAAATATAGGTTTAAATTGTTTTCAATAACAGAGCAAAACTTGTTGTGCACAGGTAAGAGTCACAATGTGGAGTAAAAGACAAGCCCATCGACTGTTATCCCACCTCTGACACCAACTGTACTCACTGTGTGTAATAAAGCCCTGTAGACATGATCCTTTTTGCCAACTTCCTTATCCAACTTCCTCTTGATGAAGAAAGCTCCAAGCTTCCTCATAATCCAACTTGAAAATGAAAAACAACGAAAAAGCAGGAGTGAAAAGTTAAATCAAGAAGATCAATGAAATAAGTTTGTGGGTTCGAATCCAACCCAAGTGACTTCCCTATGGATTTTTTTTGTCCACCGAGTTGGAGAAAGTACATATTATACAGTGCTTCAAACAAGTCGGTGTTAAGGTACAAAAACAAAACAATTTAAGTTATTATGTTGTTAAGCTTGATGAAAGAAAGTAATTAGACAATGGACACTGTGAAGAAGAGGACAAAATAAAATTAAATAAATTAGGTATCTCTTCACTCTTACCCAAAGACTGGTATGTTGAGGTTGTCACCAGCCGCTATGAACGGTACCCTGATTCCGTAAATATATAGAATGAAGGACATAAGAATGTAGTCCAAGTGACTCCGGTGGGTGGGTAAGATTGCTAGCGGAATCCCCGCCTGTTAAGAGACATGGCAAAATAGATTGGTTTTAAAACTGGATCACACAACATTATATTTATATTTAATTTCCACAATCTAGATATCAATAAGCACACCATAAAAACAAAAATATTTTTTGAAATTCAAAAAGCGTGGAGACCTCTGCTTCAGTGAGCACCAATTATGCTAATGGTAACCAAAGCCATGAAATTGAGCCCTGTTGACGATTTCAAAAAACTCTTCCTATCTTAGGATTAATCTTTAGGACTTAGGGCGGGTTCTGTGTCCATAGATGTAGGACGCTAAGCCCATCCTAAGTTAGAATGAGGAGATAGGTTTAATCCTAACGTTTCCTGAAATCGGCTGCAGATCTCTTAAAGTCATACAGCAAAATAATATGATTTCTAATAATCTGTTGTAAATCTCTGGGGAGCCACTGTGGAAATGCTTAAATGAGACACAAGTTATTCAAACCTTTGATGCTCGTTTGAGCATTTCCAGCTGACCCTGATGGACCTGCACACTGAACAGGATCATACCAAGAACCTTCAGCAGAAACCAGCCCGTTATTCTAGAACCAAACAAAAATACAATAAAATAAGCATTTACTTGTTCTCAATTCACACAATGTTCCAGGCCCAATACTTCATGGAGGCAACAAAGGCGAATGCCCCCTGGCTGTTGGCTTGGTGCCCTTAATTTCTCATGCTAGGGTGCCCTTTACCGAGGAGAAATGCCTTGGTACCCTTGCAAAAACGAAGCATACTGGCCTGACATTCATCCTATACTAATGGCAACCAAAAGGAAAATTACAGGAAAATAGACAGAGAATAGAAAATTGAGACATCAAACCTGGATTGGGTGAACAGGTTGTGTTTCTGTATCTTGTTCTTCCATTCTGTGCACTTAAAAACATGTTCAGCACAATTTAAGGGTGAACAATATAAATCTCAATTTTTGTTTAAAAATACTAGTACCAGCAAGTGTCAATCAAGTCAAACTGCTTTAATCCTCTTGGCAAGATTCACAATTTTTAACAAACAGGGTTGGCAAGTAAATACCTCCAATAAATCAATTCATTGCCCAATAGTGGCAGGGGATCAGTGAGTGAGTGGCCATTACTTATTGTATTACAAAAAAAAACCTTAAGCTGTCTGCGCAACCTACTTAATAATCAGATGCAATGATGCAGACCAGCCAAGGACATGCTATGTACAAGAAAGTAACTCCTGAATAGATCCAACAACAAAAGTTCTTCTTTTCCAGGTAGTCGGGCAGGAAACAATGGTCCCTAATTACCATTGATCAATAGGGTTCTCTCTGTAAATAGACAATAGGCATTTGTCTGAGGTCTCCTACTCAATATATTCTAGGCTTGAATCACTGTTACTGCTCACACCATAATCAATGCATGGAGAAGTTGGTGTTACTATATGCAGTAAAGCAGAATGTTGAAATTCCACAAGAACCTCTACCCACATGATAGTTTCAAGTAAATTACTTAAGGTTTACTCTCTCTTTAAAGTCCTTTACATTACATCACTCTACAATACTCAAATAAATTTTCAAAGAATTCCAATGCGACGCTTAGTTTATCCATTATCAGATAAACTCTGAAGTATGCTTTTGTTGTCTGGGGACTAGTTTCGTTTGTAGCGAGTGACCTTCAATGGCTAGACTTTTAGTCACAATCAATCGAACTTGAATATTAACAATATACAGTGCGTGCCTGATGCATGTCTGATCAAAACTCACTTGCAACACATCAGTAAAATAATTCTTGTTCGAAGTGTCAGTCCAAATCTTGGTTTTAAAGTTTATGTGATGTACTTGTAACTTTGAATGTATTTAATAAAGAATCCAACCCGATTATGGTTGCTAATAAATGATCCTTACCTCTTCACAGGGACTAAAGAAAGAACCAAAAACCTTTAAAAAAACTAGTACAACTTATGGAATCTCAAACAAGCAAATTGGACCGGGCGGAAGAATGCCTAAGCTGGTGCATAAGCCAGAGCCCAAGCTCAGGCCTGGGTTTCCAAAAATGGCCATACCACTGGTTAAGGCGACACTCTAGAGCAGCCCAGATTTATGAAAAGTTTGTTGTGGTGTTTGGTTGGTTGTCTCTCATTTTATTATTACTGTGTGTTTTTTTTTATAGTAAACTTTATAAAACAACAACTGTTGATGACTCTGTTCTTTACAGTTTACAAAATATTGGATGGAACACCCTATTTCTGTTGTATTAAAGGCAGTGGACACTATTGGTAATTACTTAAAATAATTGTTAGCATAAAACCTTACTTGGTAACGAGTATTGGGGAGAGATTGGTAGTATAAAACATTGTCAGAAACGGCTCCCTCTGAAGTGATGTAGTTTCGAGAAAGAAGTAATTCTCCATGAATTTGATTTTTAGACCTCAAGTTTAGATATTGAGGTCTCGAAATCAAGCATCCGAAAGCACACAACTTCGTGTGACAAGGTGTTTTTTCCTTTCATAGTTATCTCGCAACTCCTACGACCAATCGAGCTCAAATTTTCACAGGTTTGTTATTTAATGCATATGTTGAGACACAGCAAGTGAGAAGACTGGTCTTTGACAATTACCAATAGTGTCCACTGGCTTTAAGGAGGTTTTTTGATTAAACTTAGAACATGATCAGCTATTCGCCCTTTGTACTTGCAGCCATTGGCATGTTAGAGCCTTGAATTGGTGACAGCAGTGAAGAGAAGCTTCACGTAACCAATCAATAATTGCAACATAAGTTATGCAACAGGGAGCTTGACAACATAGGCCAAGAGTAGAACAGTTAAAGAATCAATAGCAGTAACATTATAGCTATTCAACAGGGAGCTTGCCAAAGGCCGACTAGAACAATTGAATAATAATAATTGCAACATTATAGCTATGCAAGACTTTCTGCTCAGCAAAAACTTTTTCTTGTTGCAATTTTTCCTGTTCATGAAACTTGACCCATACATCAAGAAATTCCCCAAAAGACATATACACTGAGCAAAAATATAAGAACACCCACATTGCCAGACGGCAGGTAAACAACTCAATTAATATCCCGATAAGATGGCAGACGTAAACACTCAGGAATTAATTACTAAGTAAATAAACAAAATTGTTGTTATCAGAGTTGATCTGTTCAAGTTCCCTGATGAGAGGATTATTTGTCTGGACTTTAAACGAGAAATAACATTTGAAACTGAAACTAAAATAGACTTCAAAAATCGTATCTCACCAACGTAGCACAGGGACGTTTTTCCAAACATCTCAAAAGCAAACATAAAGCATTGCTTATCGCACACTGGTGTTTGAGTCTAAACAAACAAATCTTTATCTCTGATGCAATAGTTCCAACAATTAAGGGTCCCCGAAAAGCTTTAACAATTCCTTTAAATCGAGAACACACTAGACTTGCAGTCTTTTAGATCGAATTTGCACATAGAAATAGACAAAATAGATGGAATTTTCACATAGAAACAAACATAAGTGTTTATTGATGGTACACCTACATGTGTTCGTCTGTCCTAGTTGTCCCATGCCTTTGTTTGTCCTCTGTACACGTTACCGTACTTTGGTTGTACCATACTAAATTTTTTTCTGTCCACAGGTTAGGGAACAAAGGGCGTGACACGAGAGCTTTCCCCAGTGCTTATAAGACAGTTTCTTCATTCCTATTGGTCGAGAGCAACGGCTGAAACAGTTGTGCCACATCACGCGATACGCGCGTCGTGCACATCATCTCCTTATAAGGAGTTGTTTACCCGAGGGCCTTACCATTTCATAGCTGGAGAGGTGTTGTGTTGAAAGAAATCATTGAAGAATTTTAATTTTTGCATTTATTTTACCTTTTGACCAAGAAGTGTTGATGTTTTTTGACCGAACAGGTATTTATGAATGGGAATCAAAGTGTGTTGAATCAGTTTTCAACTAGTGGTTTAAACCCGCCGAGACCTGGTTTTTGATAATTTACCTCGACTTCGTCTCTGTAAAACTATCAAAAACCAGGCCTCGGCGCGGGTTTAAACCACTAGTTGAAAACCTCTTCACCACACATTGATTCCCTTATTATTGTATTGTATGACAGCCTTGAAACAAATTTTACTGAATGAAAATAACATGGAATTGGAGACTTACCTCAAGAAGAGGTTGGAGATGGAGGAGGCCATGTTGGTAAGAACCCTTCCTGCTCGGACGGCATGTCTCTGCAACTCACTCTGGTACTTCACCTCTGTCTTGCCTTCAAGGAAGAAAAATATCAAAATGTTAAAGGCATTGGACACTATTGGTAATAACTCTAGCGCATAAAAACTTACTTAGTAACAAGCAATGGAGAGCTTATTGGTGGTATAAAACATTGTGAGAAACAGTTCAATCTAAAGTTACATAGTTTTTGAGAAAGAGGTAATTTCTCAATAAAATAATAATTTAGACTTAAGCTGAAGCCTTCTTTTATGCATCTGAAAGCACACAAGTTTGTTTGTGCAATGAGGGTGTTTTTTCTTTCATTTTTCTTGCGACTTTGGTTACCAAATAATCACAGACTTGCTATTTTATGCATATGTTGGGATGGGAAACACCAAATGAGAACACTGGTCTTTGACAATTACCAAAAGTGTCCAGTGCCTTTAAAACCCTTGGCGAATCTGACCAGGACATTGCTTTTGAGATGTGCCCAGGATTGAGTGTGTGCTTGCTGTAGAGCTGGGAAAATCATTCTGTTGTCTTTATCAGTGGTAGCCAAGATGGCTGGAATGGTCAAATCTGCCTCCCAAGACTGTGTGAAGACTGTGGGGAAAATGTCATAGCAACGTACAGAGCTGAACCCTCAACATACGGCATTACAACACAACATTATGATAGGCAATAAAAACACCTCAAAACAAATTATGTGGAGGAAATCTCTGACCTCCCCCCAAAAAACGAAAATCAGAAACAAAAAACATACATACAGAAGCTCTTGTGAGTGTAATAGATTTAATGTAACTAATCACTCACCTTCAGAGTCTGAAAAGGCAGCTTTGTTTATTGCAGAATACACCCTGCAGACAAAAAGGGTAAAAGTAAGTTATAAATGTTTAAATTCATTTCACATGCTAAAAATATGTTTTTTTTGGGAAAAACATTTTCATTCAACTTTGTTGATCCACTCATTTTTGAAAATGTAATAACAGTTGGGTGATAACCTTTTAACTATGTTGAGTTTGCTTTTAAGTTTTTTTGGTTCTAATGCGCCTTGAACACCAAGCAGGGGTGATTTGTGCACATTATTATTATGATGCAACATGTATTTCATAATTTGCAGGGACAGCGCTTTGTATCCTCTAATAAAAAGCGATTTATAAAAGTCCTGTTTATTATAGCGAATTCAGAGATTAACAGTAATGGAATATTTATTTGGTTGATGTGTGTGATTTCTTTTATACCTCCTGCTTCCAAGGACCTCCTGTGCCAGACAACCCCTCGATGGGTAATCATAGTTGATCCCTTCAGTGTAAGCCACATAAAGGTGTGGGAAAATACGAGCTATGATGCTACTCCTGTTGAGGCAAAGAAGACGCAAATTCTCACCAACTGTCTTATAATAGATATATTTTTATTAACACGCAACATTCTGGGGTGTATTTCTTAGAGCTTGTAGTAATAGACATTTTCTAGGCCAAAAACAGAGAGCTGTTACTTAAAAAATACTGCCTTACAATAGACCGATCCATTAAGCTCCGCCCCATTGCGTATTAACCAATCACAATGCAACGAAGGTCCGACATGCGTGCGCGTATCTTGGCGCACGCGACAGAGTTGTGCAGAAAGGCATTGGAGAGCCCCACGTGTTCCTGCTCACACATGCGTCGTGGGCAGAGCCTACTGGATCGATCTATTGTCTAACAAGCAGAAATGGCAGGATATCAGTCAGCAATTGGATAGTTTGGCTGGTAACCCTATTCTGGTTAGCACAGTTTTGTTATGCTTATCTACATTTTGTGCTTAAAACAGCTCTAGGCCCAGATTTCAGGGCAACTCTGGGCCCAGATTCTTCTATAGACCCATTGAATGGCTGCAATTGCTGAGGTCAACGAATGGAAACCTGCAAGAGTGTCTTTGCTGCGCACAACTCTCGCCCAATAATATGTCCTCATTTACATAAGTGAGTGCGCTGTTTCAGCTTGTGACAGAACTATTTCATAACCTAAGTTGCCTGTGGTTTGGGTTGACAGTTACATGTACATGTACACAACAAGGTGAACTAATTGTGAATGCTGTCAAATGTTGATGCGGTACCCACTGCTAACATATAGGATTTGAACTGTAGCTACAGAGCAATCTCGGTGGTCTAGATAGTAATAATCTGCTCTCTAGCAATGCAAGGGTCATGAGTTTCGAATCCCACGCACCCAAGTAATATGCCAATGGATATTTTTCTGCAGAACTCGAGGAGGTACAGAGTATACAGTGCTTTACCAAATCAGTGTTAGGGTAAAACATAATAACACACCTCGCCCAAGTTACCACATGTCTGGCATGGTATTATGTGCAAAGGATATTCGGCAGGATATTGCAGCTGGATTTGTCACACTGTTTCGCATCAGGATATTGAGTTATGTGTGCTTAATGTGTCTGGTCAAGGGCTAAGAGACAAACAATGGTCAAAAGTCGTTTGCAATATCCACTCAAAGCAAGTAACGGGCATTTTCCAACTGTCTTTTTTTATTTATCAGCATAAAACCTCACTTGGTAATGAGTAATGGGGAGAGGTTGATAATATAAAACATTGTGAGAAACGCCTCCCTCTGAAAGTTTTTGAGAAAGATATAATTTTCCACGAATTTGATTTCGAGACCTCAGATTTAGAATTTGAGGTCTCAAAATCAAGCATCTGAAAGCACACAACATCGTGTGACAAGGTTGGTTTTTTTTCTCTGTTATCTCGCAACTCCGATGACCAATCAAGCTCAAATTGAGATACACCAAGTGAGAAGACTGGTCTTTGACAATTACCAATAGTGTCCAGTGTCTTTAAAGGGTTTTGGTACCTTTTGCAGATCAATTTGTTGCCGTGACATGTATTTAGTGGGTAAGAGTGGGATTTTGCACCCAAAAGGGTTCAACAGGATTTGGCTGCTTTGAGTGATTACTCTTATACTGATGTTCAAATACATATCATGCTATCTGCACGTACCTTGGCCTTCTAAATTGCAGAACATTGCGTAACCCCATAGCCGGTATGTCGGGTGTGAATATCATATCCTGCCAAAAAACACAAATAAAAACAACTATTTATTGTAAAAAGTAAATAAGTCTTTCTTTAGGCCTGTAATTTGTTTGTGATTCTTTGAGGGCAAGGCCGTTTCAATTTTGCAAGGGCAGTTCTATTGAATTATCTTTGAAGGGTCACAAAAGTCAAAACAAGGGACAACAGAGGCCATGGCCACCTGCAAACTGAAAACAAGATTTTATCAAACTTAATGTGTACTTTATAAATCTGATCATTAATTTGATTGCAAAAAAGTGTATGGAATTTGTTTTATATCCCATCCCACAAATCAAAATTCAGTTACAGACAAGTTGCATAGAGGTGAGTACCTTTTTGGTAAATCATGTAATTTTGTTTCTGGATCCTTCCCTTAATCCCTTCATCCTCTCTTCTTCTATAAATGGATATGTTGTTGTTTGTACTTGTTTTATGCCTCTGAAGAAGGTCAGGTTTGGATCGAAAGCTAAGGTTATCTACCCTACTCATTATAACATATTTTGTATCTTATCATTTATTTATTTTTTGGAGGGGAGCATGACCCTAACATAATAATGGCTTGACCCATAATAACCTGACCCATTATGGCCTTCAGACCTTCATGTAATTCCTCATGGCCATCACTTGCTGTTTTCAGGGCCACACTTCAATTTACCCACAATTAAAACACTCCATACAGTAGTTTCAGACCACACTTCAATCATGCACCCAACAGCCACTCTAAGTGCCTTTGTTACACGATAGAGCAATACCGTAAGGTTATTTGTCTCTAAGCACGTTTAAAACCATCTAGGCCCAGTTTCATGGCTCTGCGTACTGTGGAATTCTGCGATTGCGATCACCATTATACAACTACTGTGAAAGCACGGAATTTCTGCACTAGTACTAGGATGCCTAGTAACATGGTGTACGTACGCACACAAGCAAAAAAAAAACTGTTAAAAAATACTAAGCAACTATTGGCAAGGAACCAGTCACTGACGGTACATGCAGAATGGTATCTTGGCTGGTGACCTTATTCCAGTAAGTAGAAATTTGTTGTGCTTTTATCACTATGCCTACCACCAAATTCTACGCTTATGGGGTCCTATAAAACACATGATTCTATTGGCTGTAAGCAAAGAATTCATCAGTGGTAAGCAGTGGCATGAAATTGAACCACGTTCTTGTGTGATAATCTGTTGGCCAAGTAACGCAAGTTTTTACAATGTGAGGTACCCCAAATTTACCAATTTAGGCATACTGTTTCATGTAGTCCCACATACCTTGCAAGAAAAAACTGTAGGTTAAAGTGCCTTGAGCGTCCCTGAGTGATGGTTATGCACGCTACATACGAAGCCTATACTATTATTATGTAGACTGATTAAATAAATGAAACATTAAGGACTATACATACCCTCCTACCACTGCTACAATTAGGGCAGCATTGTCCCATAAATGGCCTCCGCACTGATGCAACTGGCTCATAGTAGGCTGGTGGGGTTGTCTTGAAGCGTGCCAGCTCTGGAACTAAATCCTGCACGCACACACAAAAACAATATCTATGTCATGTTTTCAATTTGTTTAGACTGTTCTACACAAGATGTCTTCAGATCAAAGGCAGTGGACACTATTGGTAATTACTGAAAATAATTACTAGCATGAAACCTTACTTGAGAGAGGTTGACGGAACATTGTGAGAAACGGCTCCCTCTTGTAATATCCACCAATTTGATTTTGAGACCTCAGACTTAGAATTTGAGGTCTCGAAATCAAGCAACTGAAAGCACACAACTTCTTGTGACAAGGGCGTTTTTTTCTTTCCTTATTATCTCACAACTTCAGCGACCAATTGAGCTCAAATTTTCACAGGTTTGTTATTTTATGCAATGTTGAGATACACCAAGTGAGATGACTGGTCGTTGACAATTACCAATAGTGTCCATTGTCTTTAAAACAAATGCACTATCAAGATGGTTAATAGAAGATGAGATCATTTAGTACACTCCTGTCAAGATCAAGAACATTGGTTTTTTTCAAAGTTTGGAACTAAAGATTTCATAATTGATTTAAAAATTAACAACAACTATTTTTAGCAGGGTTGCCAGTGAGAAGACCTTTGAACAAACAATTTTCACACACTAAAATAAAAAAATTGGGGGGCTAAAGATTCAGGGTTTTGGCTATTTGATACAGTTTGGTGACAGCTGGAACAAAAGCAATAAGATAAAAACATTTAAAACACACTTACCAGAGTTGGCGGTCCTGACCTTTTCCGCGCCCTTCTCCTTTGTCGTTCCAGGGGTGGATCTTCCCTAAATTTATCCCTCAAGCGTTCGTTTCCACTCATGCACGTGGTAGTTGTGTGTGGAGCGGTCCCAGATTTGTTCTCCCACTTCCGGTACACTTCTTCCATTTTCTTCAAATCCATTTCGACTATTGTTTTCCTGCAAGATATTGGTAGAACATTCATGAATTGGACTCACTTTTTGTAGAAGTTTCTTTTAAAAAAGCCTGACACCTGCGTCCCTTGATTAGCTTAAGTTCAAAGACACAGTAGGAAAGGGAACCAAGGTTGGGAATCACAGCTACATGTAAACCTCCCTGGCAGCATGCATCAGACTTCTGGTGCCTGCCTTTAGACAAGGCCAGACACTGAGGGTACAAACTAATAAACAATCAACAACATGGCCTTGAACAACATTCTCTTTAAGGTTAATGAAATAAAACCAAACATTGTCCCCTCATAAATGTACCTGGCACTCAAGGACAGACAAATAGGGTTTATATTAGGGGTCATTATGAGTCATGACAAATCCAAATACATGTATATTTTTTGGAAAGAGAAAACAACTACACAGATCAGGTAAATCCAATAAGCTATAACTCATCTGTAAATACCATCTCGCCTAAGGTTACTAATACATCAGACTTGACAAACTTACATATTATGTGACAGTATTTAAAGACATGATTCCTTTCTTTGTTTGAACCTTGCTGAGGTTGCCAATGCGATGTACTTATCGTATTCAAATGTGAAGGTCATTTCATTGTCATTGTGGTCAAAGGTAGTTTGGGCCATTGTGGCTTTCCAGCCAACTCACAGACTGGTCAGTACAATGTGTGTGTACCATTGCTACTAGAAAGTTCCACAGATTATCAATTGTTGCGACTGGTCTCCTACTCATCTTGGTTTAGAAATTTGTCAAGTGTTGCTTACATGGAACAGCTTGATGAAATTGGGCCCAGCACATGTGAACCGTCATACATAAATGTACATGTATTCAAAAACAAAATTGCCATCTAAGCAATTTCACACAACAAAAATACTACACACGGGTTGTTACACAATACATGATTTATCGAAAAGCCACAAGCCCCCAACACACCTCCACCACAATGACAATTAATTGACCTCCAAATTTGAATACAAAAGTATCACTATTGGCAACACCACCAAGGTTCAAATGTCAAGTGTCATGTAAATGTATGTGGTTGTGTTATAAACTACTCCTACAAATTATGGCGCATCACATTATGGTCGTAAATTTTAAACAAATTTATCAACAGAGTATTCAAATATAACATATCTGTCATGATAACACATTTGTGTGCTTAAATCTTGTGTAGGACCAAGGCCCAATTTCATAGAGTTGCTTTTAAAGCAGGGGAAAAAAATGCTTTTTGCTAAGCAGAAATGAGTACCAGTCACAGATTGTGCATTGTTAAAAGTAAATTGAACAAAGTCAAAGGAATATCTCATTTAAAGGGTCGCACTAAATACCGACAACTCACGACCCCTCAAGACAACTCACGACAATAACTTTTTTAAAGCACTTTAACAGAACATTTGAATATATATCAACCGTTAAATACATGCACTAAGAGTCATATGCACCTAAATCACTTTCAAACTGTTGAAAAAATTGTATTTTTAATTGTAAAAAAAGTGTTTTTTACCCCGAGTTTAGTAACGAACGGAAATATCCGCCATGTTGTCTTTCGAAGTACCTGGACAATTCCATTACACCGCAGGGGTAATACAATATGCAAGATGATTACCATTTTATGTGCCTCTCAGTCTCAGTCTCATGGAGTTGACAAAAATATTATATTTAAATCTCCCCTTGTAACTTCGAATTCCAGAGTGGCGGCTTAGTTACTTACAAGAAAGAAAAAGCAGCAGCCAAAACCCCCCCCAAAAAAAATTACAACTCAGCCCTCAGAAACTACCCCTGTGGTGTAATGGAATCGTCCAAGTACATTTAAAGACAACACGGCGGATATTTCCGTTGGTCACTAAACTCGGGGTAAAAAAACACTTTTTTTTAAACTAAAAATATAATTCTTTCACCAGTTTGAAGGTGATTAAGGTGCATATTACTCTTGTGCATATATTTAACGGTTTTAACATGATCAAATGTTCTGTTAAACTTAAAGTACATTTAAAAATTGTTGTCGTGAGTTGTCGTGAGGGGTCGTGAGTTGTTGGTATTTAGTGCAACCGCATTTAAATTTTTGAGTAACTAAAATACTTATTTATTTAAAAATTAGTGAAAAGTGGTGGCAGGATACGGACATTTTCCCACCCCATACGAAACGTGCAGTCGTGTTTACAGTGCCTCAGTTTTTTTTTGTAGTTTTAAACACACATGTATTTAGTTCACCACCAAAAACAAGTCTACATACAATATACGTACATGCATTAGCCCTGGCGGCCTTACACTTTCGTATTGTACTACAGTGACGTCCTGGATATCAGGGTACATTTTCAAAGCTTCATAACTCAAATCTTACCTGCAAGCAGCCACTAATTTCAACAGATTCACATTCATGGCAGCATATATTTTTCTGCGGTGGGTTTTGAACGTCATAAATTCTTCACAAATCCGTCATTTTCATAAAATAATGCAGCTCCCAACGTTAAGGAATTCCCATTTTTGTTCGTGCACTCACAGTCTTCCATGTGTAACGCTGTACATTCACGATGTGGTGACCAAGAATTCATGCATCTTGCACGCGAACGTAAACGCATATGCACGGCAGCAGACAACACTGTGAGAGAGTCATTCAAAACGAGAATTTCTTAACGTTGGGTCGGGAGCTGCATTGTTTCACGAAAATGCTGGATTTGTGAAGACAATTTTCCGCCCCAGAAACTGGCCTTAAAGGCAGTGGACACTATTGTAGTATTGGTAATTGTCAAAGACTTGCCTTCACAGTTTGGTGTATCTCAACATAATGCATACATAAAATAACAAACCTGTGAAGATTTAAGCTCACTTGGTCGTCGAAGTTGCGAGATAATAATGAAAGAAGAAAACACCCTTTTCACACGAAGTTGTGTGCGTTTATATGATTTCGAGACCTCAAGATCTAAATCTGAGGTCTCAAAATAAAATTCGTGGAAAATTACCTCTTTCTCAAAAACTATGTCACTTCAGAGGGAGCTGTTTCTCACAATGTTTTATACCATCAATCTCTCCCTATTACTCTTCACCAAGTAAGGTTTTAGGCTAATAATTATTTTGAGTAATTACCAATAGTGTCCACTGCCTTTAATTGTAAGGACTCTGTATCTGTATCTGTGTACAGAGGAGCTAGTAGTAGTACATGCATGTAATGACGCAATAAATCACACAACTTTCTTTCTTCTTTTTTTTTAACTTGGCTCGACGAATTTCGTCTCGTGCGTTTGTCAATAGACCTTTTAAAATGAAAACAACAACTTACCAGTATACACTTTACTACCGCATCACGTCCTACGCGAAAAGAAGCACTGGTAAATGTTGCTCAGAAATGAGTTATTCTTGTAATCTTCTTGCATTTCTGTTACTGTATTTCTGAACCTGCGCATTATTATGGAAAAATGTAACAGCTGACGACCAGAGCCGAGGTAGGTGACATGCTCCTGACTCATGCGCACGAATACCGCGGTGTTTGCAAACAGGAACCCGACTTATTATGCTTGCCGTGCTCAGGCAATGCACACTCAATGCACAGTGCATGGCAAGGGTTTGCAACTTATTCATAAACAAACTAGTCTTTTGTCAATGCGGCCTTCGTGTGCTCAGACCGTTAAGACAAGTCAGACTGGAAGTACAATGCACACTCAATGCACAGTGCATGGCAAGGGTTGCAACAATATTCATAAACAAACTAGTCTTTTGTCAAGGCGGCCTTCGTGTGCTCAGACCGTCAAGACAAGTCAGACTGGAAGTGTGCATGCTCTACTCGCCTCCCCAAATCCCTTGCCACCCCTTTTTCCTCTCATTTTTAATTCAATTTTAGTAAACCCTTACTTATTTATTTCATGCGTTACGAAATAAATATATAAGTTTTATTTTCTTCACCCATGCTCAACCCGAGCAACGTAAGAGAGTAAAGAGGTCAAACGAGAAATTCAAGTCGTGCGTAGTCTGCCCGATTGTCTGAAATAGCGCCCCCTGTCAGATTATTCTCTGGTCGTAACATCATGGTAATATTAAAGACCTGGACAATATTGGTAATAGTCAAAGACCAGTCTTCTCACTTGGTTTATATCAACATATGCATAAAATAACAAACCTGTGAAAATTTGAGCTCAAATTGGTCGTTGAAGTTGCGAGATAATGATGAAAGAAAAAACGCCCTTGTCACACGAGGTTGTGTGTTCATATGCTTGATTTCGAGACCTAAAATTCTGAACTTGAGGTCTCGAAATCAAAATCGTGAAAAATTACTTCTTTCTCGTAAACTATGTCACTTCAGAGGGAGCCG
This sequence comes from Asterias rubens, assembly GCF_902459465.1. Classification (NCBI taxonomy): domain Eukaryota; kingdom Metazoa; phylum Echinodermata; class Asteroidea; order Forcipulatida; family Asteriidae; genus Asterias; species Asterias rubens. The sequence goes on along the minus strand of NC_047070.1, from coordinate 18,385,571 downwards.
TTTCTCACAATGTTTTATACTATCAACAGCTCCCCATTACTCGTTACCAAGTAAGGTTTTATGCTGATAATTATTTTGAGTAATTACCAATAGTGTCCACTGCCTTTAATAGAGCGTGTAGGATTCTGTGTGGCTGATGCAGAGGGACCGCAGTCTCAGACTTTAAATAAAGTCTACTCTTGGCCAAGCTAGCCAAGCACCCTTGACGGGACGGGGGGCAGGGGAGATACGTGAGCGTTGGTTGACATACCAAGGACAGTCATTATTGTTGACACATTGCTTAGAGGGCGGGGGGGGGGGGGGTGAGGGATTACTTTCTTTTCTAAAGGACGTGCAAGGATAATACGTCCAATATTATGTGCTTCATAGTGCCACCTTTAGCATACTACTCGTATTTGGCCATAGAGTAAGGATAGAGAAGGCCTTTGTTAGGCCATAGGAAGGAAGCTCAACACTTTTATTCGTCGCATTTCTTTCCCGGTTGCATTTTATGCGTAACATTCTGACTCCCAAATCCCCAACAAGGTGTTTATTATGGATGAATGGTTTATTACGGAGCTCCAGGAGTGCCATCCCACATATTGAGATACCGACATAATTTATCTCATCAAGACGACTTATTTCGTGGTATAAGTTAACTTACCGACATATTTTATCTAGCTTAGTCGACTTATTCAAAACAATTAGTCGACTAAGCAACATAGTTTATCTCACCAAGTCGACTTAGATAAAACAAAAAGTCGACTTGCTGACATAATTTGTCTCGCCAAGTCGACTTACTGAGAGTACTAAGTCGACTTACTGACATAAATTATCTCGCCAAGTTGACTTACTGAGGGTACTAACTCGACTTACTGACATAATTTATCTCGCCAAGTCGACTTAGATAAAACAATAAGTCAACTTGCTGACATAATTTTTTTCAACAAGTCGACTTACTGAATGTAATAAGTCGACTTACTGACATAATTTATCTCACCAAGTCGACTTAGATAAAACAATAAGTCAACTTGCTGACATAACTTATTTCGCCAAGTTGAATTACTGAGAATATTAAGTCGACTTTCTGACAAAATATGTATCTTCAAGTCGACTTAGATAACATAATTAGTCGACTTACTGAGAGTACTAAGTCGACTTACTGACATAATTTATCTCGCCAAGTCGACTTAGATAAAACAATAAGTCAACTTGCTGACATAATTTACCTCACCAAGTCGACTTACTGAGAGTAATAAGTCAACTTACTGATAAAAATTATCTCACCAAGTCGACTTAGATAAAATAATAAGTCAACTTACTGATATAATTTATATCGACAAGTTGACTTACAGAAACCAAGACATAAATCAATTGATGGTTAGACATGTTTGAACATGTCATCTGTACAATAGTGGCACATAATTTTATGCACCTGACAAATATATGCATGGATATTCTTTACAAGGTTTTGTGAATAGATTCACATGTTTCGTTGAATATAAGGGGTTGGTTGTGGCGACAACAACCTTTTTATCCTTTTGACAACGGCTGATGGTTGCACTTTGGTATTGTCACTTTTCAACTCGGCTCCGTTACGTGCTGTCTGGTACCTTCCATTATACATTTTGTTGTGAAGATTTTAATTGTGTAAAGGCTTATAGTTTGATGAATAATATGACGAAAACAAACTTTTATCCTTTTGAACTGAATTCATGATTTATTGTCTCATTCTTCTCACATAGCCATTTAGTAGGGTCAAAACGTCAGGCCAGTAACACTATTTTGCAAGTACTACACCATGTAGTGTTAGTTGGACGCAGTTTGCTAACAGCCATTACCATTTTTTAAATAAAATCAGTAAATTAATAATTTTGCTTGTTACATAAAATAAAATTGAAGAGGATGCCTGAATTGACTAATACAATCGGAGTTGGACGAGGTGTAGACTGGATTCAAGTCTTAGATTGTGGTTATTTTTCTGCATCCAAGGCACGAAAAATGCCCCCACATTATTAGCGATCACGCGGGCCCTAACTCGCAATCTCAATACACACACGTTGCAACGTGTGCAGGCTGTGTATAAGTAAACTTCTTAATTAGTCGACTGGTTGAGATGAATTATGTCAGTAAGTCCATTTATCATTTTATCTAGGTAGACTTGGTGAGATAATATGTCAGTAAGTCGACTTGCCATTTTATCTATAAAGTCGATTTGGTGAGATAAATTATGTCAGGAAGTCGACTTATTGTTTTATCTAAGTCGACTTGGCGAGGTAAATTATGTCAGTATGTCGACTTAGTACTCTCAGTAAGTCGACTTGGTGAGGTAAATTATGTCAGCAAGTTGACTTATTGTTTTATCTAAGTCGACTTGGCGAGGTAAATTATGTCAGTATGTCGACTTAGTACTCTCATTAAATCGACTTGTTGAAATAAATTATGTCAGCAAGTTGACTTATTGTTTTATCTAAGTCGACTTGGCGAGGTAAATTATGTCAGTAAGTCGACTTGGTACTCTCAGTAAGTCGACTTGTTGAAAAAAATTACGTCAGCAAGTTGACTTATTGTTTTATCTAAGTCGACTTGGCGAGATAAGTTATGTCGGTAAGTTGGCTTAGTACTCTCAGTAAGTTGACTTGGCAAGACAAATTATGTCAGCAAGTCGACCTTTTGTTTTATCTAAGTCGACTTGGTGAGATAAACTATGTTGCTTAGTCGACTAATTGTTTTGAATAAGTCGACTTAGCTAGATAAAATATGTCGGTAAGTTAACTTATACCACGAAATAAGTCGTCTTGATGAGATAAATTATGTCAGTATCTCAATAAGTGGGATGGCACTCATGGAGCTCCGTAGTTTATATATAAGTTTCAGCCAAAATACATTTCAGTTTTATTAACACGCGTTTAAGTTCGCGCATGCTTCTCCCTAAAACCAAAACTCAAAATATAAAACATTTTAAACAAGTATTTCCATTAAATTTCGTTGACAGGTTATTCAACTTTATTTAATGTTAAGACTTTATTTTCAATGATATTCAGTTGAGTTTATTGGCCGGCTTAGGCGAAGTATACATTTGTTTCTATTGGTAAAATACAATAAAACTAATTTATAAACTGTGAACTTCAGAAAGGTTATAATAGGCCGCGTCTATATAGGCCTAGCGTCGTTGAGATTTTCCCGAAAACTGATAAAACAAACTCATTTTCAAACAAAAGGACGAATGCTAACATTAATTTTTAAATCCCTCCCATTTCGTTGGCGGACCAATGAAAATGATCACGGCGGCTGTAGGGCCAAATAAAATAGATACCAGTTGGTTGCCCCCTCACTCGTTTTTGAGGCAACATCCGGGTTTTGAGTGTGTTTTTTCTCTTTCTTCCAATAGACAACTTGTATGGAATTACATTTCTCATTAAACTTAGGTCTACTCTATCTTTTAAAAACTTGTAACTACACTGATGACTTTAACTGAAGTATATTGGTGGCCAGTTCGAATAAAAATGATTGGCGGCCACCTTTGAAAGAAAAAGAAAGAAAGAACAATAGGCCCTCACCCTCCCTTTTTTGTTAACCCGAACGATCAACTGGTATTTTTTGTTACTTAGTCCATGGAGGTAGAAATAGTCTAGTCGCTAAAACAAAAGCGCTAACCCCGTTTTACCGCATATACAATACAAACCGGCTTATTTTAATATGCAATAAGCAAAAACATAGCCAGTTTCTCATACTGATGTCATGTTAAAAGGAATGGATGAATTCAGCATCATTCTGCTTAAAAATTGTGACGGACTAACTTATTTCAAATAAGGAAATGTGTCAGTCCGATAGCACTATAGTATTCTATAGCTATCGGTTCCATCCAATAAAACAATTTTCTTAAAAGTCAATAGATTAATAGATAAATTACGTGTTTCTAAACTCACCTAACGTTTGGCTAGAGCTGCTGATCTTTAATGGGGAACGAGTGTGTCGTGCATCAAACTACACATCGGACTTAGCAGGTTGGACGCACAACCCTCTAGATTGGGTCTACCCGCACAGCAAACATCAAAGTCAGCTAAATCAAGAATATCATTATGTTTTTATAATAATTATAGGCCCTCTAAGTTGTGCAAAAACCACCCTCCCTCCGCCCGTCCCCATTTTTGTGGGTAAGTTTTTAGTCGCCAATTTACATAACAATCGTAGTTGATGTTTATTGGTTATTTATTGGCGTGTGATTGGTTGCCGACAGCACTAGGAGACTCACACGCTTTTGGGTAATGTCCATTATCCGTGTTAATTATGTCGCAATAGTAACTTGATGACGTAGGCTGTGCATTTGTATTGACCCAGTTGTTAGTTTGGTTGTCTTCAGGCCGGCGTGCGGTTGGGTGACACTGTGTTGGAATGGAGCCGCATGGTGTCGTCTTGCTAAGCGTCGGTTGGGGGAGTCTGTCTTCTTTGTGCGTAATATCTTGTTGTATTTTTATCATGGTTGTTGACATTTTCAGGTATGGGCAGGGGGGAGCGAGACCCCACGACACTAAGGTCCACGCGATTGTGGCCTGCCCAGGGGCCTCTTGTTTTTACAACCCCAAAATCAAAAATTAGTTTATACTCTACCTCTTTTTCGGTGCAAACATGGGCTTATAATAAGTTTCACTGATCTGATTGAGTTATACTGTTGTGTGGTCCGTACCCAATATGAAGGGTTATTTCTTTGGTCGTGTAATTTTTAGCAAATCAGGCCTACTATAGGTGTATTTAAAAGACAGTTGGGTTTATAGTCTATTCAAAATATTTAACGAATAAGTTTTGTAAGAGGGCGGTGTTGAGCGCCGATGGTCCTTTAAAGGCAGTTATTACTTAAAACAATGATTAGCATAAAACCTTACTAATAGTGTCCAGGGTCTTTATACGAGAGATCATTATTCAGTCGCTTGTCAATAACGAGTAAGCAAACCAATAATTTTGACTTGAGTGTTTGTTCATATGTCTTTAGCCTCTATAGGGAGCCACTTTGAGCTTCATGGCACCTGGGGATGGATGCATCTTATTGAGATGCTTCCATCCACAGTATTATTGTATATTTGTTCATCCTTTCCCGAAATTTTCTGTAAGTGAAGTCATCGGTATCCTAAACCCGTAACAACGCGCGTTCTCCGACAGTGGTCCGCTAGCCAACATGATGTCAAAACAGATATTTACCTCTTTTCTGATGTTTAATCACCATAAAGTAAATGTCACTGATCGAAATAGTGTTTGTGTAGATGGAATCCCTTTGAGGGGAATTTAAACGAGAATAAGTTTGGCAATTCGCTTGTCATTAATTGACTTTAGCGTATAATATTGTTCACCTGTCTTTCTTTAAGTAGCCACTTTGCGCTTCGTGGCCCCCGGGGATGGATGCACCTTGGAGAAGTGTTTATTTACAGCATTTCGGTGGTTGTATTTTCTTTCTCGATTTTACGAAATTTGTCAATGGGGTATTTTGGGTACGTAGTTGAAGTCATGGTGGGGAAGTATATGAAATCGAACGTGAGGTAAGCGTTTCAATTAATCGCTTTTGCAAATCTTTGGTACTGTGACGTTACACTAAAGATCTGCATAAAATGAATAATTATTTCGAAACGTTTATTTCTCGTTTCGATTTTATATACTTCCCACCATGACTTCAACTACGTACCAAAATACCCCCTTGCAAAATTTCAGGAATGGGAGAAATAATTTAAAACAAAATAATAGTGCGGATGGAAACATCTTCAAGAAGCATTCAGCCCGGGGGCCACGAAGTGGCTCCCTAAAGAAGCTAAAGACAGATGAAGAAACGCTGAAGTCAAGCGGTGTCGCATGCAAATATGTCCTCTATGCAATACTATCCGGAGGACAATACTGCATATGCAATAATGTTCGCCTTTTTAGCCTTTACGGAAGCAACGCAAAAAAAAAGTTGCTATCGGCGAGTGTTATGGTATACCGTTATCGCATAATACAACAAATACAGATCATTTAGCGTTGTAACTTCTAAATACTTATTTGGCAAATCTCAACAAAATACCCTGTAAAACTGTCACGATAAAACAAAAGGAAGTCAGGTTGTCACAGTGGTGTCTTGCCTCGCATTCCTCCTCTGGGGACCCCGGTTTGAATCCGACTAAGGGGTACTATATGTGGATTGGGTTTCAGTACCTATAACTTGACTTCGTGGGACAATTCTCGGGGGTTTTCCTCCCACTTCTAAAACTGAAATTTCTTCATTGTCTTCTCGCCTTGTCTAGATGTAGATTTTTAAAAACCTTGAAAGTCCCACACACAGACACAGAGCTACGTTAGAGCATACACCATGCAGCTATAGAAAGTGTAGTGAAGCATTTCACTTCGAAATGTGGCTATGCAAAGAAAAGAAATACCAGTTAGTATGCCCCGAAATTTGAACCTGAGAGTAACGCTTCTCATATTGCGTATTCTTATTGGGGATTATATTTTTTCCTGTGGAAACATCACAGGTCCGGGTTTTTGGCGATATCTAACAAAACAAGACCCCCTTTGAAATGAAATTCCCGCACGTTTAATTGTATACATCTACTTTGGATTAAAACAATCGATCAGTTTCAAAAATCGAATCATTTGCCTTTAATCTGCCTTAAAAGCCAGACAGACAGAGAACGCGAGGTCAACATTGAACAGTAGGCCAGACAGAAAAACAAACAAACAAACAAACTGAAGGCGAACAGATTTGATAAAAGGATCCCACGTGACAATCATGCGTGCTTGAACAAAGGGAGGGTAAAAGGATCCCACGTGACAATCATGCTAAGACGTTTCTCGTTTTCCTTTCACGTACAGCGCGGCCAATCAATAGCGCCCGCCTACAACACAAACCTGACTTAAAACCACCCCTGTAGTTTGGCAGGAGTTTTATGGATTACCAGAATCAATCTAAGTATAGAGCTGCTTTATCTATTGCTGGAGCGTGAAATACGCATGTGCGGTATTTCAGCAAGTGAATGTTTTGTTTTCCATCGATGGTCATTGTCTGCACTAATCTGCACTATAATCTATTGTTGTATCAAAAGAGTTACTTGCCGAAATGGCGTCCAGTAGGATTTCACATTTCAGCCCGAGTTCCGCATCTTGCGCCTACGGCGCTCTACAATCTTTGGTCTTTATTCTCAAAGGGCGGGTTCATGGGCTAATAACGCTGTGCGTGTTGAAAGGAAAACGAGAAACGTCTTGCACCAAGTATAGAGGAGTTGAACAAAACCTTCTGATGTCCACAGAATTTCATCGATTACTCAAAACCAGAACGTGTTCACCAAACCTTTAGAGCAAACATTGAAGTCTTAACCCCAAAACGATCCAAGGCCAAAAGTTTCAATCTGAGAAGCGTAACTGTCCGTAACATTTCTCAGACTGTGTATTCCATAGCGAGCAAGGAACTTAGGGGCTATTCTTCCTGTGTGGACATTCGCTCCAGATTATCAGCGATATCTCAACAACTCCTCCTTTGAAATGAAATTGTTCAAGTGTTAGTTTTATTGTAAACTACTGATTATCATCTATACCTACAAATGATTAAAACAATCGCTCAAAAACCGTAGTATAGTATTTCCATGTATAAAATGTTTACAACATGGGAAGCAGCCCCAGAGTGGACTCGCCTAAAAGCACTGAACGTTATTGGTAATTACTCAAAATAGTTGTAAGCATAATATTGGTAACGAGCTATGGAGAGCTGTTGATAGTGTGAGAAACGGCTCCCTCTGAAGTAACGTAGTTTTTTGAGAAAGAGGTAATTTCTCACTTAAATATTTGAATTAAATAAGATACCTCGGCTGAGGTTTCGAATTCAAGGCATCAGAAAGCACACAACTTCGTGTGACAAGGGTGTTGTTTCTTCCATTATTTTCTCGCTAGTTCGACGACCAACTAACTCAAAATTTCACAGGATTGTCATTTTATGCATATCACTGATGCATAAAAACTGACACCAGGGTAAAAACTGAAAGAGAAAAGATGGTATTGCATTAAAAACTAGTTTATTCTTGCGAGAACCAAAAAAATGGTCTTGCTTTATGGCATGCTCTTGCACAAAAGAAATGAAGTTTTGAAATACAAACACGGCAGCAGATTGATCACGTACGTATTTGGACAATGACCATTACTTTTTTCCGACGTGCAAAAAAAGACGCAAGAATCAATAATTATTAACATAAGAAACGTAAGACATTCTGACTGATTAGGAGGCATGAACACAGGCCAACCTTCCACACTGTGTAAACCAATAGTTAAACTTACATCCAAAATGAACAAACACTAATCAAGGCCAAAATTTGAATCTGAGACGGTTGGGCAATAGACCATGCTGTCCTCGGTTCGACCTTGCCATATTCATTGGTTCAACATGGTCCATGTCCAGTAACACTTCTCAGATGGTGTATTTAAATAACGCATTAATCTTCCTGCATGGATATTATTCCCTTTTGGCTTTTCAGCGGTATCTAAAATAAAAACTATACAAAAAACGCGACTTCCTTTCGAAATGAAAGTTTCACAGGGACAAATTTTGGGAAGGCCAAATTCTTACTTGATTGATTATGATAAGGAGGCAGGACCCGTCTCAACCTTCCTCATTGTGTATTTATTGATTACCAAAAGACAAACTGAATCACTAAGAAACCAGAGTCCATCGAATCTTAAGAGCAAACTTTAAGTCTTATTTCCAAGGATCCAAGGCCAATAACGATTTTGTGATGTACTCATTTTGGAACAGATAAGTCCTCATGTGAGTGGTGAAAAACAATACAATTTTTCTAACCTCATAATAAAGTGCTGTAAATGACCATTGTATTAATGTGATTGACATTGTTCTATTGTGAAAACCACAGTTGCAGTGTGAATTTGGGGTCTGTACTTTTTTGTATGGGGAATTATTGGTTAATTTCTGACTTGTTCAGAACAAAATTTGAGATATGACAACATTGGATGTCGGCAACAAATGTGTCTTTACATTCAAATGAGGAAATTGTTTTCATCAGTCAAAAAATCAAATTATAGGCAATTTGACTGAATATCATATCAGTGAACGATTTCCCTCGTATAGCAGAGCAAAATGCTATGCAAAATGTATCAGTTGCTACTCAAAAATCATCATTTGCTACTCAATATTACCATTCAGTGTGCACAAAACTTGTTAAGACAAAATGTTTTGCTATGCAAAAGTGCTGGATGAAATCGTTCCCTGGCCGACTCCACCTAATGGAAAATGAGTACACCCCAAAATGAATTGCCTTGACACCCCATTCATATAACTAGAGGTGATAGTATTAATAAATAAAAAAATGACCTGAAAAATAACTGGACTTTAGTTGAATAATATGGAGTTTGTATATAAATAGTGCTTTATCAGATAACGTCAAAGGCACTGGGCACGATTGGTAATTACTCAAAACAATTGTTAGCATACAAACTTACTTGGTAACGAGCAATGGATAGCTGTTGATAGATAGTATAACATAGTTTTTGACAAAGATGTAATTTCTCACTTTTATTCAAATTGATTTTGAGACCTCAGCTGAGGTCTCGAAATCAAGCATTTTTACTTCCATTATTCTCTCTCAACTTCAACTGTCAATTGAGTTCAAATTGTCACAGGTTTGTTATTTGTGCATATGTTGAGATACACCAAGTGCGATGACTGGTCTTTGACAATTAGCAAAGGTGTCCAGTGCCTTTAAAGGAAATAAATGCCTTGACTCGATTTTAAAAAAGCACTAAGAAGTTATCTTAGCCAACAAAGTAATCTTTATACAAGCTTCTAAAAATAATGACGTCACAATACAAATTGCCATGGCGACAGGTTAAATCATCTTCGGATGAATCTCACAGCTTCTTGAAATTGACTCCTGAACCCACACTCTGAGACAATATCAGAGTTTTAGTCTGTTGCACAAGGGCAGAACACTCCATCCATTAACTACAAATGTTAGCAACTTCCCCAGGAATCCCCCAGGCATTTCAAGGGGAACTTCAGCTAGTGTGAAATGGGGGTCAAGATGGTGCAGTGATAAGTAGGCAGGTGTTATGCAATGAAGTCCAGTGGTCTGTTGAAGCCGCCACGTCTGTTCATGTATTGCCTGCAACATAAAGTGAAAATAAAAAGAAGAAAAACAAAAGTGAAAACATTTTAATGTTTTTTTTTCCTTGTAAAAAAATCACCAAAGGCTTCACAGTGACATAATGAGAGGAAAGATTTTTGATCGACCCAGGTCAACTGCTACCAGGGGCCCCTTGCCATCTCCTGGGGCTAAAACAGGGGTTATCCAGGGGATGTAGGCATGGGTATCATCCACTAGGAGCCTGGCTGGTAAAGAATGCACTACCTTTCCAACCTTGTACGAAGCAACTTTAATGTCTTGTTCAAGACACCACGTTTAAAAACCTAAAGTAAACTCACCTATACTTTCTCTTGGGTTGAATAGCAATGTGAGATGCATTATTGGAGCCTGGTACATGCTTCCCCTGAAACAAAAAAATACAAGGTGCACTGTAGATGACGCTTGGACTCAAAACATGAAGAAAGTTTGCGCAAGGACCAATGGTTATTAAGTTGAAGTGAAAAAGATTCGAGTCATGTCATGTCATTGAGACCCTAAAACAAGGGTCGGATAAACAGATAAGTATTGTTTGAAGCTTTGCATGGTGTGGATAAATAGAAAGAAGCCATAAATAAATAGTAAACTTGAGGGTACAACCTCCTGACCAAATGTGCTTATTTTGCCTATGTCCTTACTACTTTGGTTTTTTTTATTTGGGGGTGGGGGGGGGGTAGAAAGTACACACTTACCTTTGTTGTGTCGAAATTTGCAAAGCCCATTATTTTCATCATTTCAATTTCTTCCTCAGTTTTGCCTTCAAGCTCAGACTCTAGAAAAGAACAAATAAAATAAATGACTAAGTTGTTAAAATGGTCTTGAACACAATAAACTAAATCATGGACGTAATATTGAGTTACTTTATACGTTTTGATTCAACCTTAACACTCATGACAATGGGTTAGTTTAAGGTGTGACACTGCACGGAAACTGCACGGTCAGGTTTTCAATTTGTGTAAAGGCTTTTTGTCAGTCTTCAATTTGTTAGTTGTAAATATTAAATAAGTCTGTTCTCAATACATAAAATCCACATCTACATATTTTTGCATAAGAAGTACAAAAGGCAACTTTTTCTCATGTCTTTGTGTACAAACCTTGCGCTGCCAGCATCCCAGCAACAGCGATGCGGTGTGATTATACGGATTGATCTATTGATTCAACAAGTTAATTCTGAGAGTTCTTACCTTCAAAGACAACAGCTGGCCTCGGTGCCTCTGCTTTGCTGGACCCCGGTTTGCCTCCCCTTGAAGAAATAAAACACACTATTTTACTCAGTTTTTATATAAAAAGAAAAGAACGTATGTAGGTTTTGAGGCATTGCATGGTGAGGTATCAATGTATAATTCAGTTTGAGGTAAAATATGTAAATGTTGTTCTTTGAGAACTCACTATTCGTTTGACTGCTGGGAGTAGATTTCGGATATTGGGAGACAATTCAACTCTGAAAAGAACTGTCCTGCTTTATTAACTACTACCTGGGCAGAAGGTAGAAACCTTCGCTCACTGTCACAGAAAGACAGTGGTATCAGGGAAGGTATTGAAATACAAAAGCACAAACATCCCCCACCCGCGATTTAGAAAAAAATAAATGGAAACACTGACTGTTCTGAATGGCCCCTTAAATACAAGCAGAAAGGCCTCCATATCTTGGGGATCCTTGACAGCATAAGTTTGATTCAGCCCTGTTCACACAACAGCTACTTAGCAAGGGTCCCTTGCCTTATTTTAGCATGGTTGTGAAATTTTACAAACTGCACTTCGTGTGAAAGGACAAGCAGGTTCAGGGCAAGCAGGCTGTCCAGTGGCTGAACGATCACCTGCACTTGTTTATGTCAAAACAATTTGGCTTCACCATTTCATATAGTTTTAATCAGTGAATAATTTAATTTACATACGGTGATTTGGAGCGGCTTGTGGCTCTTCTTGGGCTGTTAGAACGAGACCTGTATTTTGTATAAAAAAACAACAACAACATAAACAACAACTATTTGGCGTTTGACAGGATCAGCAAGGCAGGTTTTCACTTTCCAGGGACTAGCCAGCGAGACAAGTCAGCTTGTCATTCCACTTGATCCTCCAGATTTTAAAACTGTTCAATAGACCTCCCCACTGTTGATGAACAAACCACACTGTTATCTCCAAATTCAACATTTGTGCAAACTTTCAATTAACAAAAAAGACATCCCATGATTGGTCGCTTTGTTTCCAACAATGAATATTTGTGTAACATTCTTACAAAATGAGGCAATCTGTTTTTTCTTTGCATTTGTGGCTTTCCATAGTTTTCTAACTTCGGCTGGCAAAAGCTCAGGCTTTGAATGAACTACTTCCAATTTAATTTAGCACAAGTTGCCAAGCAGAGAAAAAATATTGTTTAACTGAGACAAGTTACCACCCAAAATTTCATGAAATCTACATTGTTGCTACTGGCTTCCAACTTGTTTTTTTTTGTTGCTTAGTATTAGAAAGTTGCTAAGCAGTATTTTCTGTTGAACAGATTTATGAAATTCGAGGCCGTATTGATTGATTCTGGTATACATTTGGTTGGTTAGGAGGAAAACAAGAGTAACGAATAGACACCAAATCAATATTGAAGAAGGTCAGACTACATAACAGAATAGGCTCAGACAAGTCTAGTGAAGGGGCCCAAAATCCCTTGTTTGCTCTCAGTGGGGGTTCTTGGCTTTTCTAATAAAAAACAAGTAGGCTCTGCCAAGCCCTGTCTGGTCCAGTGGGGTAATTGCTCGTCTTCTCTTCATAGGGGTTCTTGGTTGATATAGTGAAAACTGAAAAGACCTGGACTCGTCTTCCCTCTTTGGGGGTACATGACTAATATAGAAAACTGAACAGGTCTGGACTAGACCAGTGGTATGGGGTGATTGCTTGAATTCTCTCCATGGGGGTTCTAGGTTAATAAAGATTGAAAAAGCCTGGGCCGATGTCAAAAAGAGCCAAGGATGATCTAAACTGCAAATCAATCGTAGCTGCTAAGTAAAGTTTGATGTCACAATGCAAATCACAATGGTGATACTGACTATTTTTCTTGCAGTAAATTTTACTACTGTGAAATTTACCCCGGGACTAGTCCAGCGGGGGTGATGGCTTGTCTTCTCTCCATGGGGGTTCTTGGCTAATATAGTGAAAACTGAAAAGGCTCTGGCTATCCCAGGAGGCTGTTTTTGTTTGTCTTTTCTCCATAAGGTGCTACAGTCGACTCCCGTTATAACGAGGTCCGCCGGACTGGCCCATTTTCCTCGTATTATCCGAATCTCGTCTTAAACGCAGCGCTAAATATAGATACATACGTCATCATTGTGCATGCACACAACACGTGTACATGTACTTACATATACATGACATAATGGCCGCACGTGTGTACACACAGATGCATGGCAGAGCTGCAATTGACTATACTACTGTGTGCATAGAGTAGTACATTATGTGCGATGTACTGCACAAACAAGCATAACGCGGGGATTATAAAACTGTTTTAACTAAGTTGGTTTAGTTTTACATTCAATTTTAAAATCGATTTACATTTTACAAGATTGATAAAAAGTGTAAGATTATAACTTGCGTTCATGTTTTGGGAAGTTTCTCTTACAAAACTTTGGTCGCCGGCAGTTTTTTGCCAATGCAATAAATAGAGTCTTGGTTTTCATTGGTAACCACCTGTTTAACGCTGGATGGTTCATTGCTGCTGCGAGACACCAGGGGAAATCTTACTGCTGCAATGCATACTGCACACGCTGTGAAAATTGTCAGTCAATAAAATAAAAGCTGGATTTTCATTGGTAACCACTTGTGTAATAATAGAAGGTTCATTGCTAACGCGAGATACCAGGGAAGATGTTCTGTGCATGTGTGTGCATGTGCAATACACTCGTCGCAGCAACAAAAAATAGAATCTTGATTTTCATTGGTAAACACTGTGTCATGTTAGATGGTTCATTGACAATGTGAGATACCAGGTAAAATCTTGCTTTTGCATTCAATAATATTGATCACGCAACTAGTTTTGATTGTAAGTTTTTCTTCTGAAAATTTATAATGCGCTTATAAACTCAGTGGATCAGTATGTTTTCTTAAGATTTCTTCAATGTTTGAACCATGCAAACCTCCTAATCCCACCATTGTCCGGAGTTTGGAATTAACAACCTTGCTTGCTGACTCGTGACTCCCGATTTTGGATTAGTGTTGCTAGCGGTAGCGTCCACTTAACACCTCTATTGTATGTCTTAAAAGCCACAAATATCGACTTTACCAGCTGTACAGGTATTTCCTTTGTTGGTTTTTGAATTGTTCTCGTTATAGAAGGGTTTTAAACAATGTTTTGCTCGTAATGGGTCTCCCAAATTACCTCGTTATAACCGTGTTCTCGCTACTACCGTGCTCGTATAATCAGTATTTTAATGCATTGAAACACGCATGGGGCCGTTCGGGACCGGCAAATAACCTCGTATCAACCGGAACCTCGTAACATGCGAGCTCGTAATAACGGGAGTCGACTGTAGTATAGTGACAATTAAAAAGGCTCTGCCATGCTCGACTAGTACAGTGGGGTGATTCCTTGTCTTCTCTATATGAGTTTTGTATTAGTTACTGGATACTACCTTTGAGGTTGCCATGCTTGGGTGCCAGTAAGGGATACGCATACAGGCCTAATTTAACTGTACAATAATAATTGCAACTCTAAATTACACAATTCAAAGGGTTATGATTGAGCAAGGGATGCCAGGAAGAAACGACTCGGCAGGATTGAACACATGGGAATGAGGTTTGCAACCCTGTATGCTTCGTATTTTGAAAGGCACCATACTGAAGCATTCAAGGGCACCAAGGCAATGACCAGGGGGCTTCATGGCAATCGCCTTTGATGCCTCCGTGAAGTATCAGGCCTGAGGTTGACACTCACCTTCTTCTTCTTGGGGACCGAGATCTGCAAAAGAATTTAGAAACAGGAAAAAAAGAGGTGTTAGTCCTTCCTCTCACTTTAAAGTGCAGACTCACTCTATATGAGGATAAGACGCACTGCAAGACACATTTGGGCAAACCCCACGTCTAACAAATAAGTGTACTGGGGTCTGTTACATGCATTACACAACATACGAGATCTACAGCTTTACGTCCAATTCAAAGGATGAAGCAATGATAGTTAAAGCCATTGGACACTTTCGGTAAACAGTATTGTCCAAAGGCCCACACTTCGTGTATCACAACTGATAGAAAAAATAACAAAACCTGTGAAAATTTAGGCTCAATCGGTCATCGGAGTCGGGAAAAAATAACAGGGGAACCCACCCTTGTTTCCGCACCTTTCGCCGTGTCATGACATGTGTTTAAAATAAATCCCTAATTCTCGACAACAAGAATTGATAATTTTTTTAATGTTTTCTCGAAAAGTAAAGCATTTCATGGAACATTATTTCAAGAGAAGTCTTTCACCATTACCTTCTGTAAACCCTGTAAGTTATTTGTAAATCTGTGAACTTTTTGTTTCTGTGCCGAAAGTGTATAATGGCTTTAAGTCTTGCTTAAGGCATAAAAGTGTCACAACAGGGACAAAAGTGTCACAACAGGGAAAATCATATTTTCTCAAAAGAGAACATATCTAATTGCTTATTATGAGAACCTTGGTTGTTTTCCTTTGTCAAGTCAGGGTTAATTGTGGTAACGATATCTTCAAAAGAAACAACTACTCCATAAGCTCCAATGAGTTCCGATAAATTAGGATTTTAAACTTTGCATGGTGGAAATAAGATATAGTAAGGTTTGGGGTAACACCACATAATGATAATCTCTGAATGTGTTGGGATGGTTGTGAAAAGAACTGTTAGTTTCAACTCGACATTTTGTTCAGTATGCTCTGATCATCTCTGGAGAACCACCCCAACTCTTTTAGAAATTATAACAACATGGTGTCACAGCAAACCTTACTATATATAGACAGGAAGTTGTTAAGGATTAAAACCCCCCAAAATGCTTGCTGGGGAGTGATCAAAAGTTTGTTCTACATAAATAAATAGAGGCAACACAAGTCAAAATTCTGAGGAATTGTAAACACCGATTGATGACAATTTGTAAATTTACCTTGACCTCCTTCGCCGTCTTGGTGACCTTGATCTCGAACGACTCTTTCGTCTTTGTTCTGTTAATAGATAATACAACCCAAAGGTTATGACCTGATCGAGTTTACTTGACTATATAAACGATTTGGTTCACTTTTGGGCAATCCATTAGCTTCTGTTTGCTTTTAATTCTCCTTTTTATTGTATTCCTCCCCTTAAATACGTGAAATGTTTCTCAGATTGAAATTGTTTTGAATCACTGTCTCTAAAACTCACCTTTTTTCCAAAATTGATCCTGAAAATGTTGTACCGTAAGAATTTATGGTAAATAATTTTAGTAGAAGTAGTTAGTACCCAAGGTATGCCCAGAGAACCAACTCAGTATGTTTTCAAATTCTGCATACAAATATGTACTTGTTTCAACTTGCAAGAATTAGTTCAGTTTGCTAAAAATAGTTTCAAGGTGTTTTTTTCTACTTACGTCGCCTTTCCCTGTCTCTTTCTCTGGAATGTGATCGACGTCTCTCTGAAACAGAAAGCCCCCAAAGAGAGGAAAAAGATTATGTAATATTCACCAAGATGTATAATGCAAGCCAATACTAAGCAAGTACAAAAACCAGGGGCCAATTTCATAGAACTGCCTTGAATGCTTGAGCAAGAATATTGCGTGACAATTTTCTGCTAAGCATAAATGAGCAGGATACCAGCCAGTAACTTTATCCTGGTAAGTGTAATTGTGTTAATGCTTAAAGTTTTGTGCATACTCAAGCCTCATCAAATGATCAAGAGCAGCTATACGTCTACGAGTATGAAATTGGGCCAATGTCTGCAAAGATAAAAATTTTAAATAACCAAAGGAGTACCTAAAAAGTCCTAACCTAAATAAACATCATCGGGTTCGGACCACACAAAACACAAGTAGGGCTACATTACACTTACAGTGCATCCATCCTTGACATTGTATTGTTGAAGCATAATAAGTGGTCGCCACTATTTCATTTGTAATCTGTGTGGCTATTTTCCTTTCTTCCTTCCTTCCTGTGAAGTGCACCCTCACATATATGAGGATAAATGCACTGCGTGTTTGCGCATGCGTCCAAGAAAAATAAGTTAGGACATGCTGTCGAGTGCGGATATAATTTATGAAAACAAGTGCAAGTAAAAACTGTTGTATATGGAGAGCTACTTTACTTAGATGGATGAGCCTTTAAGTGCAAGCTTAATAAAGGCGTCAAGCGATTTGTACTCCGCTGGGTCTACTGCTACTGCTAGGCTATTCCAGTCCCGGATGGTGCGTGGGAAGAAGGAGTTTTATATAAACAAAAACGGAAACGTTTCCGTATGGCGCTACCACTTTTTCACTCGATATGAAATAATATAGTATCTAATTTACCTCAATGAGATATTCCTTTTTGTAAAAATGAGTGAAAAAGTGGTGGCGCCATACGGAAAGTTATCCAGTAGTAGTCTAGTACTACACTACAAACAAGAGCGATATTTTTTAGCCATATCGGGACTGGTTAAGGAGAATTAAACACACTCTTGACTTGGCCAAAAACAAACCAGTTTGAAAATCGTTCTTTTTGTCTTGTCAAGTTATTCTTGTTTAGAATTTCAAGTAACTGACCTCTTCTCATTGGTGACCTGCTTCTACTCCGACCCATGATATACAATTCAAATTAGTTTATTTAATAAACGAGGATTTTCTGCTTAGTTTCGTACCCCAAAACAAAACAGTATTGCTGACCGTAGGAACTGTCTCGAGAATAAATAGACAATTGAGGGCGCTGTTTATAGTCCGCACGCGGTAAATAATGTTTTGTGCATAAACTTTTCAAGTAAGTTTTCACGTGCGTGTAATATAAATACAGAGATGCAATGCGCCGATTTTGCAACATTGACAGCCCTGATTCTGGTGTCAAATTTTCGTGGAAAAACCAAAGTATGCACAGTTATCGACGATGCAAGAAGACTAAGAGAACATCATGCATTCAAGAAAACGGTAAGTATCATTTGTCATAGTGTTAATCTATGTGAACAAGTGAGATAAAGCCTCGGTATTTTTCCATCAACGTGACAACTTGCATTTTTATAAACAACGGGTGACTAGACATAATATTATTACACTCAACATCTTGTATTGTTGCGCCTAATCAATAGAGCTATTGCCCGTGTTGCGCCCCAACTGTTGTACTTCTTCTTCCTATACGAGTACAATTTAGCTTTCCCTATCCTGCCACCACTTTTTCACAAATTTGAAAGGAATAATTAATTGTTTCATTTCACTTTTTCAGTAAACAAAATTTTCCATTAGGCCTAACTAGTAATAAATGAATGAACGTTGTGGCAGGATACGGAAACTTTTTTGTTGACTTGGGAACTGGGGCGGGCAGCTGAATATATATATATTTTTTTGCTCAGGGCATCGTTACATTCGGAGTTTGACTTTGCTCAATCAATTAAATCATTGAAAGTTCTGGCACATGAGCAAACACATTTATAAAAACCAGAATTTGTTTGAATTTTGTTTGTTTGTTTGTTTGTTTGTTCATTTGTTTGTTTAGGTTAGTTGTTTGTTGGTTTGTTTGTTTGTGTGTTTGTTTGATTGTTTTTATTTTTTGGGGGGAGGGAGGGAGACGCAAAATATTCAGCACCAATATTATTTTTTAAGACTGCAATCTCCATTTACAATAGTTTTCTTTTCTTATGCCAAAAAATAAATAAAAATGGCCTGGTTTAGATCCCAGGCAAAGTATTTCTCTGCAAGTGCAAGGGTCAAAATGTCAGGCCATTAACTGTTGTTTGCATTAAAACTGTAGGTCATTTTGTTTAAGTTGGTAATCAGTTTGCAGTTCAGTTAATCTATTTCACAACTGTTAATATTTTTTAATTTCAAAAGTTTGGTAGTAGCATTTTCTACCTAAATAGGGATAAATATGGATACTATTTCCAAGATAAATCCAGCCACTTTTAAAAAACAATTTACTTGCTAAAGTACATCATAAAGCAACATTGCAATGCCCAGAATGGTCCTTATCTATAGAGACTCCCATTGGGTCTGTTTATTGTAGCTTGAGGGAAACCACCAGTTATGTGTTGACATACCCCTTCTTGTGTTTAGGTTTTATGGTCAGGATTAGTTACATTTAAATAACCATGCTTAGGGTACGTTCAGACGTGGGGTTAAACTAGTCCTTAATCCGAGCACCGCGGGTGTCCAAAAGATAAACATGACTTAGTCTAAAATTGGCTTGCGTTCACACAGTGAGTTTATTCTGGTCAAGCGGACTAAACTAGCCCACGATGTTGATTATTGGGTCATGCATCGGCGAACTTTACCATTGCTGGTTCCGGTTTGTTACATTGTCCATGCGTTTTCCACAGGGTTTCGATCCGCTATCGTCTCTACGAACCTCATGGTCATCATGTATTCCATCATTAAAGACGGCTAAATCACTTCATATCCTTGCTTGGCCCCAGCACAAACGCAATTCTATTGTGCCCGCTGAAGTTTCCGTTCCGCACTGCCCTCGATGAACGAAACATTTACACGTTGTTGTTGAAAGCTTCAAATTATTTTTCGAGTGTGAACTTTTGTAAATATATCACAACTTAGTCATTGAGAAGTCGTAGCCTACACACATTCTCATGTTACGTTTAAAAATTGTTTTTCAATTCAACATTAGTCTGCTACTCGTATAACTGTTACGTAAAGTTGTTGAGGGCAGGAACCAGATACAACCTAGTTTTCGAACCCAAACTTTGGTCTTAATATTGTCGATCCCGTGTGTGTAGCTTAGCTGTGATTAGATGCCACTTTCTTCAAAGCAAAACCCGTTCGTTATCATAAAGTAGCGTTGCACACAGAAGAAGTGAATTTAAAAACTAAATAGTGCTACTAAAAATGAGAACTTGTTTTCGTGCGACGTCCATTTCAAACATTTTCGGCGAAGGGGAATACCGGGGCCCCAACATTTAATGGTAACATAAAGGGAAGGCAGCGGAGAGACGCAAGGAGATATTATAGTATAGCTCCATGGATTCATGAAGACACCACCCAATACTCGCTGCCGATCCATCCATACACGTGGAATGATGTCACCTTTGTTGCCGCGGTCATTTGGGCTAAAATTGACCGGAAGTAGCAGGTCAGTTGCGTTCCAACGATGGTTTACTGGGCCTCACAGCGGGGGGTTGGTCGTAAAACCTGGGCTAAGTTAGTCTAGTCCACCAATTTTTTTGGTTTAGTTTAGCCATGTTTAGCCCAGCTCAGTGGGTCAAATTAACCCTCGCGGACCAGAATATTGCGTTCCCACGCAGGGTTAGTTTAGCACTTTTGGATTAAGGACTAGTTTAACCCCACGTCTGAACGTACCCTTAGTGCTCTGTAGCTTAGAAATGCAGTGCTCTGTGTATCTTTTTCTTGACCTTTATCTTGGAGATCTCTTAGGTAGAATATCACAAGTACAGCCCTCCATATAATTGTATGCTAATAAATGTCCTTGTGGCTGCCTGGTTTGTGGCTATCCAGTGTGTGGACCAATGATGAATGTCTCGAATAAATATTCTAAAATGAATAATAAAATGATTCTTCTTCTTTGTTTTACATTAAAAAGATTAGATAATCTTATCTTTAAAACAAATCAAAGGTGACTTTGCTTTTGAAGAATCATTTTATTATTCATTTTAGAATAGTTATTCCTGTGTGTGTGTCTTCTGTCAAGACATTCATCATGCCCTGCACTGGAAAGCCACAAGCCAGTGCTGTAAAAAATCTTATAATTATGTCTTAAGATTTGTTACAGCACTGGCTGTGGGTCGTTTCCACTTATAAAACACACAATCTTTAATTGTGCTGGTTTTCTTCTCAATGTTTTGAACCTGTGCCCTTTCAATTAAGACAATACTTTTAGCAATAAAATTGTACAAAGATTAGTTAAATAACTTAGTGATTTAGAATGAACAATAATTGTGTGGGTTTCGATGCATTGCATGATGAGGTACCAATGTACAATGATATGACTTTGACATTCTAGGGTCTTTCTGGCAGGTGGATGCTACACTGGTCAAATGGGAAATTGCCATCAAATCGTATCATAATTAGCACTTCAAAAGTTATTAAAGGGTTAACTGGTAAACAAATTTTGATGAAGGGCCACCTTTCTTATCAAATGTTTATAGAAATCCCAATATTAAAGGGTGCCTACAACAGGATGCTCTGAAATATGAAGTTATTACATTTTTGTAATAGATGGAGTCCATATGAAGCAAACATCAAAATATAACGAGCCTCTTACCTCAGGTTAAAACATGGTAAAGGTTTTTTCTCCTAAACACTGCAAGCCAAAATTCTGAAATACGACAGGTCAAACAAACGTGACAAAAGACTTGTCAAGTCATTGGCGGCTATTTGATATGGAAAATAGGGCAATCAATCGGCACAAACTGTACACAAACCCTATGGGGAGATTGCGCCAATGACGTCAGGGGTCATTGCATATCATTATCATAGATAAGCAGTTATTGACTCTTGGCTGAAAAAGCTGCGCGGAGAGGTGCATTTTTCACTTACGTTATTTATTACTAAATGCAAATTTTAAGCGTAAAATTTTTATAAACTGGTGACTACGATGTCTATTTGGCCAAAAAAATAATAATAGTTAAAGCATGGAGATTATCCTGTAGCCCCTGTTCATTAAGATTTTATGTAAGCTTCCATTAGGCTCTGTTGTGGGTACACATTCTGCCTGCAGGCTCTGTGGCTCTTTTGTAAATAATTACCAGTTTCCAGGCTTTGAACTTGAAGGAGCACAGCAATTTTCATCTCATATGGGGCACTTCTAGTTGAGGAAAATGAATTAATTTGCAATGGAATTTTGCAAAGGGCACTAGCCAACCTTGGGTTATTTTGAGGCCTGAATTTCTGGTGGTTTGGGTACCCAGTCCTGGTTTAAGCAAATTTGTCCTTGAGCAAGACACTTAAACCATTGCTTTGTTCTTTGATTGGACAATTAGCCATACACAACTAGGTCCCCTGTACTAGTATTGGTAGTTCATGTAAAATAACTCAGAGCACTAAGCATGGAACAGAAGGGGGTGTGTTTCTGTTTCCCCATGACAAGCACCCATGTTGACAGGCTTGCAAGCTACACCAATTAAATTCTGCATTCTTGGTTTCATTACTAGAACTTTATTATGATAAGCAAATTTAAAAGATGTTTTTGACTTCTAATTTGCATTGAGAATAGACCTCTAAAGAATTTTAATTTTGGTTTTAACCTTACACCAAATGTGTAAGCACACTCTTCGGAGTTCTGCAAAAAAAGATTCATGGCAATATTACTCGTGTGGGATTCGAACCCACGACCTTTGCATCTAGAGTAGTGATAATATTATTAATAATTTCTTTCTTTGACTGTTTTCTCAGGTGGGCAGGCGATGAGCCTTTTGGATCCAAATGGAGCTCAGGTTTGCGAGAGTCTCCTCCCAAGCTGCCAGCGCATGGGAAGTGGTGGAAATGCCTGACGGATTTACCTTCAAGAAATCAGAAATGGGGAGGACAGGGGGTGAGATTTGGAATACTACCAGGTGAGGGATTAATGTTAGTCGTAGTTTAGTAATTATTATAGCCTTTAAGTTCCGCCCCTCTGTGGTCGACCAAGCACAACAGTTAACGCCTGACAGATCTCACACTTTAAAATCTTCACATTAAAAAATAAATAAATAAATAAATAAATTATCTGAGTTATATTTTTTTTTTTTTTTTTTTTTAACAAGTCTATTGTTTATTGCTGTTAAATTTGTCAGTGTTCCTATATATTTTTCTTTAATTTTAAATTTTTATTTAACAAATCGGCATTTTAATTCAGCGTGCTGGCTGCGACGAGCAGGTTTGAACAAACCAGTAATAATAATAATAATAAATATGGTGGTCAGGTTGGCGTAAAGTATCTAGTCGACTCTTTTCAGTTACCAAAACTTGCTTTTTACTAGTTGAGGGGGTGATTGGATCTGTCATTCAATTTTGCACAAAGAAAGGATTTTTCCTCCCAGTTTTATTGATGTCGATTTTTTGACATTTTCAGGAAGAGAATTGGACTACGTGCACGTCAAAACCTTGGAAGAAATCCGGCAAGAGAAAGAACTGAAGAAAAGGAGAGCACAGGGTAAGTAGTGAACAAATATTATTTTTATCCTTTTTAGTTGATAATTTGGGGTAAAACAATAAACAAAAATTTACTAGAGCGGGTCCTGAACCAATGACCGCAGGTTTGAAGTGCCGGCGCTTTACCAACTGAGCTATTAAGCTCTATGTTGATGCGGTCTCTCTATTTCGTTAACACCTTTGTTTGGGGGTTCCAGTCAGAAGCCATCAACTTGTAACTGCCGTATAGCCAGGATCACACCCAAGTTTTCGATACAACCTGGGAATAATTTTTGAGTATTGACATATATATTTAAATGATTGAAATGGTTACCCAGTGTTTACCTTATGATTTGTTACTTGTTACTTGATATGCGCAAATGCCGTCCAGATATGTGCAAGTTACAATCAATAACATAAATAAAATATGTATTTATTTATTTGTTGATGGGGGGGGGAGACTTCTGATCAAATACACACAAATCATCAAGATAAAACTATTGAGAATTCCTCAGATTGTACAGTAGAGCATCTAAAACCAAGTTAAAAACATCCTGAATACCTTGTTTCAAATCAGTCTGTTTATAGGACCCAAAAAAACTGTGGTATAAATGCAATTGAATTGTTGATGGGCTGACTTTTCGAACCAGGCTTTCTCAACGTTTCAAAATCGATGTTAAAATCAAAGCAATTTTTTTATGATAGAATTTGCACAACACAAACAAAATGAGGGAAAAGCTTACATTTGTATTGTTATAATTGTACAGGTATACCATCAACAGACACAAGGCCTACAGTCAGTACACTTAAAGTTCGAGATCCATCATGCTCCATTAATCAAGCCAAAACTCCTTCACATCTTCCAAGACCGTGTTCCTTAAAGACGCACCAACACATGGATGCTAAGAACAAGGAGCGAGCCATTAGTGTGCTGAATAAGTATCTTAAGGATGGAATCTATGAGAACATTCCCCAAGTCAGCAAAATAACAGACTTAAGAAGTAGACTCTCACTGGGTGTGAAATTTGTCGCAGATACTACGGACAGGAATCATTGTGGTCAAGTAAGAGAGACTTATGTTCAGAACATGAGGAGAAGGGAACCTATAGATGGAAAGACATTTAGTAAGGGTTCTCGAGCTTGGTCTGGAGGGTACCTTAAATTACAGACCGCTAGTCGGACACACCTAGGAGTGGGTAAACCTGATGAGGATCAATATGCAGGGAAAGCTCAGGAGGCGGACATGGATGAAGATGATGCGTGTTCCACATCTGATGTATCTGACGAGGAAGACACTGATGAGTCATCCGATGACGCTTCAGATGGTGAAGTCCAAATTAGGAATGTTGAGCAGGAAATTGGGAGAGACTCTGAAGATGATGAGACATCAGATGGATCCTCCGAGGATGAACTAGACAGCTCTGAATCAGAACTCAGGGAGTCAGACGATGAAGTGTGCAATGCTCATAGGGCTGATAGTGAAATACAGACTGGTGCCAGCAATGAGCAAACTGCACACTCTGAATCCGAAGAGAATGGAGAAGTTGACGAAGACCTTGGTAGGGATGAAAACATCAATGATCTGATTTCAGAGGAGGAGTTTGAGAGCCTTGAATCAGATCATGAACTCTGTTGTACAGAAGCCATTGAACTTGAAAGAGTCACTGGTAGAGGAGATGGGCTAGTGGAAGTCACCAGCAGACAAGATAAGAGACAAGTTGAAGAAGGCTCTGAGGATAGGGTGTTCACTGCAGACGTGCATGAGGAATCCAGTGACCTTTGTGACAGTGTTTCAAATGATGAAGTTTGTGGTGCATCTGCTGATGAAGTTGCACCAGACTTTGAACCTGAAGAGAAGCAAATTAAAGACTTGCAGGGAAAAGAAAGTACAGACGAGAATGAAGATACTGAAGTTGATGGAGAGTTTTCTGTCGAAAACACCGATGGAGAACCAAATTGCTGTCTGGAGGATAAATCATTGTTTTCTAGAAAAATTGCAGCTGTTGATGATATGCCATTAGACAAAGAGAACCAAGATGAGCAAATACAAAACTTACATGGGCAAGAAAGTAGAAGAGACAAAGAAGATATTGAAGATGGAGGAAAGTTTTTTGTGGGAGACTCTGATGGAGAACCAAATTGCAGTGTGGAGAATACATCGGAGGAAGATTCATCATTTTCTGGAACATTTGTTGATGAGGTGCAGCCAGACAAAGAAAACGAAGGTGAGCAAATGGAGGACATACAGGGACGAGAAAGTGGAGAAGGCAGTGAAGATGGTGGAAAAAGGCCTGTGGGGGACTCTGACAGAGAACTGAATGGCTGTGAGGAGGATCCGTCAGAAAAAGAACAATCATTTTCTGGATTAAGTGCAGCTGTGGATGAGATGCAGTTCGATAAAGAGAACAAAAATGAGCAAATGGAGGACTTTCAGGAACAAGAACGTAGACAAGACAAAGAAGATATTGAAGATGGTGGAAATTTGCTTGTGGAAGATTCTGACAGAAAATCAAGTAGCCATGGAGAGAATCAGTCAGAGGAAGAACCATCATTTCCTGGAACAAGCACAGCTGTTGATGGGGTGCTGTTAGACAAAGAGAATCAAGAAAGTGGAGAAGACAGTGAAGATGTTGAAGATGGTGGAAAGTTGCCCGTGGAAGATTACGATGGAGAACCAAGTTGCTGTAAGGAGAATCATTCAGAGGAAGAACCATCATTTTCTAGAATAGCTGTTGATGAGATGCAGCAAAACAAAGAGAACAAATATGACCAACTTGAAGTGGATATTTACGGAGACAAACAGGACAACGAAAGCTTGTTTTCTGTGATTGACCACGAACTGTTTATCCATGAGGAATATGATACTAATGTACTCTGTGAAGCTGATGAGCAGCTAGAAAAGGAGAGAGAATTGGCTGGGATCATTAACAGAGAGGCTATGGAGGAAAGAAGGCGAGAAGAAAGGGAAGCTTTGGTAACGGTTATCATTGAGGTCTTTGACAAGGATGACGGCCACAAGATGGATACAAACCTCCCAGCAAATAGAACCAGTAGACCATGTCTTGACTTTGAAACAATGGAACAAAGTGAAGGAGGACCAACAGATGACAAAGGAATCACAAAGATTGGAAAGGAGGCGGGCAACATCTTAGACGATGACATCTTGTCTGATGAAGGCTCTTCAGAAAAACCCAAATTGCCTCAAGCGAGGAAGACAGACAGCAGACCCAGAGGAGATACTGTAGTTGATGTTACAAAAGAAAGAGACTGCGAAGATGAAAACACGACAACTGGGAGTAAAGATGAAGAGGCAAGGCAGATTGAAGAGATTAGCGATGGGGCCTTATTGATTTGTGAAGCCATTCTGCCTCAAGAAGACAACTGGGAGAATGTTGTTAGTGAATTCGATGGTGGAAAAGAAACGAGGGACCAGCTCAAAGAAAAAAACCAGGAACATTTTGAAGAAGATGAGAAGAGAGTTCCGATGGGAAGTGACAGTATTGTTGGCCAAGGATACGATGAACCTTCTCACGATAATTTGGAGAGATATGAAAGACAACTGGTATGCATAATAGACAAAGTAAAAAGTGCAGAAATGGACCTTGGTAAGAAAGGCAGACCAATTAAAGATCCGCACTGGGAAAAGGATGACGTTCAGCATGACAAAGATGAGGAGGCGGTAAAAGGCGGCACAGAAGATGGAAGTTCATATGAGCAAAAGGCCCAAAAGGACATACATTTATGTAATGATGGTGATGGTCAAATCAAAACGGATGGAACGCCTGAAGATGGACAAAAGAAAGATGAGAACATTTGGGAAGATGGAGAAGTCCGAGATGATTACGCGGAGTTGGGGTATGAAGACGTTACAGAAGAAGGGACTGCATTTGATAAAGACTGTCTTCAAGAAGTGGAACAAGGGTCAGTCGTAGAAGACCATGAAGACATAAGTATTGCTGCTGATGATGTAGCAAACAACAAACAAGGCTCAACTGAAGAACAAGAGGAAGAAGTTCCAGATAGTGAGATTATGGAGACTGATGAAGACATCTCAGAGAATGATACTTCATCCAGTGGAGTGTGCGACAAAGAAATTGTTGAAGAGACAATTTTGAGAGGCTGGGAAGAGAATGATCGGGAAGTAAAAGGTGACAAGCTTGACGAAGGTAGAACAAGTGAAGATGAAGAATTACCAGAAGATGACATGAAAGAAATGGATAAAGATGATAGAGACAGACGCACAGAAATGAAGAACAAAAGTAAAGAAGGAAAGAAAAATGAAGCAAAAAAAGATGCACAAAATGTCCAAGCTGTGACTAGTGAAGTGAACCCTGTGGGTCAAGACATTGGTACACACATGGATTGCCAGATTGGGTTGGAAACCAATAAAAAATCTCTGGATTCTCAAGCAGAAGTAATTAACATGGACATGTGCTGTCAACATCAAGAGCTGGATGGATATTCAATCACTAAAGAGATCATGGTGGATGACACAAAAAAACATACAGATGATTCAGCAGCCACTGATGAGCCTTCAGTTAATCACCGACAAACCAGAGTGGGTAGGAACAAAAGACGGTTGGTTCATCAAGGAGTTGGAAAAGGTCAAGAGGTCGCAGACAAAGAAGTTGCATGTGATGACAGAGGCAGTCTGGAGGAGGATGCTGTAAACATCTCAGAGAAACAGGTGATGGAAGATGATGTAGTGGGTAAAAGGAAAGTGGGTCGGCCACGCACTCGACCTCAAACACAGAAGAGAGGCACAACGTTAAGCAGGATAAAAAGAGTAACCACTCTTGGGAGGAGTGTTGTAATGAGTTCATTGAGGATGGAAGGCGCTGATGCGGTGGTTAAGAGGAAAAGGGGTCGGCCTCATGAACTTAGAGAGACCAGTATGGAAACAAACAGGCAGAATTTACACCCTGGTGTCGTGATTCAAGATTATGGGGTGACTGAAGAGAAACCAGAGGCTGTTCATCCAAAGCAACCAAAAGTAACACGACGGAAAGCTAGACAAAGGATGATGTCAAGTGATGGGTCGAGCAAGGAGTTAGGGCAAGGTGATGCAATTCAATTGATTCTAGAACAAGGTGAGGTGTTAACATCTGGGAGTCGGCCAAGTCCTGTGGTAGAGGTTGATGTTAGATTAGGTAACGACAGGGAAAGCCACTCTGTGGTTTCTCCAGTCAGCAAAAAGAGGATGACACGGGCCAGTTTGAAACCGCGTTGCTGCAGGAGACTGAGGGACAGAGATGATGTGATGGTTAGGAGGAGAAGAGGTCGGCCTTGCTCTCGACCTGTAGGCATAGAGAAAGATGAGACTTTAAGAGCAACATTTAGAGCATCCACTGAGGAAGGGTCGCTATCTCCTGTAGATCCCAAGAAACTAACTGCATCTTCACTGCCACAAGCTGAGGGAAATACGGACAAAAATGCCCAGCCAGTTCAGCATCAGGATGACTCACAGCAGGAGTCACCTACCCAAAAGCAACGCAGGAGACAGCTAGACAACATCTTTTTTGATCACAAAGACGATACCACCCAGGAGTGCCTGATACCTTGTATTGTTACAACACAATCCTCCTGTCCTCCTCTACCACAAACAGAGGGGAACACTGAAGAAGGCAAGGAAGTACAACCAATTATTCAAGGGAGAGCCCCAGGAAATGAATCCACAGAATGTTCTCAAGGTTTGGATACATCAAGAGCTGTCAAAACTAGAGGGAGGAAACCATTAACCCCAAACATGCCTGCATTTCTTGGTCCAACGATAGGTGATGAGGCAAAAACTGTCAATGATGCCAAGATGCAAGTAACTTTGTCTAAGACACTTGAACCGAAAGCAATGCTAAGTTGTGTTTCAGGTGATGATACAGCAAAACCCTCTGGCAACAGAAGGAGGAAGGCTAAGATACGTGAGGCATCATCTGACCTTTCATCAGGACAATCAGAGGATCAAAGTGACAAGGACAATACTTCTAAAAGTACCTCTCGAAGTATATCAGCTGCGCTTACTTCGCCCTTTAGGACGCGACTAAGAAAGAGGAGTCAGCTGCAAGGACTGCCAACTCCTGAGGTTGAGGCAGAGACTAGTGTACATACTGCCCAGATGCAGCAGATGTCTGCCTCACAAAGTCAACCAAAGGCAGATTCCCCATCAAATGAAACGGTGATATACCAGGAGAGCTTTAAGAACGCCATCATTCAAGAAATGGCCTCCTTTTACCCTATAATCAACCTGACGCCATTGCATGTACCAGAGGCGTATTTAATTGCAGATGCCTCAAGAAGGGTTTCAGCGAACGAGTGTGGCATAATAGAGAGGGGAACCAGCTCAACTTGGTTGAAGGGAAGCTTTATGCCTGAAACAGAAGATGAGGTTAATAGTGAGAATACAGAGGCACAGCCACCTGAGGTCGTCTCCTGCACTTCAGCAGCAAAGTTGGATTCTACTACAAACAAACATCAGAAGTGGCTCGACGCAATAGTTGGTGTTGATTGTTCACTTAGTACAGGTGCTGATGGTTACTGTAAAGTGGACTCAGAGATTCATCTGAGGCTTCCTGAAAACCTTTCAAAGGAAATGTGTACTGAGGAGAATCCCATTGCCAGGAAGAGGAAACTAACAGCAGGGAGCACCCAACAGAGTGAATCAAGCCGACAGGAGTCCAGACCTGTTAGAGGGAGGGCAAAGGGTGCCATGAACTTAGGTGTACTCCCTGAAAATCCTCCACCTAAAGATCCTCGACCTGCCCAAATCGAGGATAATGGTATTGTCAATCCTAGCGCACAATCGGCACCC
This sequence comes from Asterias rubens, assembly GCF_902459465.1. NCBI lineage: Eukaryota > Metazoa > Echinodermata > Asteroidea > Forcipulatida > Asteriidae > Asterias > Asterias rubens. The sequence continues at coordinate 18,355,436 of NC_047070.1, read as the reverse complement.
TCTGCAATTAGCTCACAAATTCTACCAAGTACTTGTGACGCAGCTGGGAAGAAAATGAGGACAGTAGGCAGATGGAGAAAGAAGCTCCAGGACCTAGTCTCCAGTGAGCCTTCATCTAAACAAGCTGAGGAGAAATGCTATGAAGAAAACCTCAAGATCTCTTCTGAAAGTATTCCCGAAATTGACCCTGAACCCAATGTAAGGAAAGCAAGAACTACAAGGAAATGGAGAACGAGGCCTTCAGAAGCAAACACTAGATACCCTTTGCTGAAGCAAACTGAGGCAGATGGCAGTAAAACTAAAGATACAGGGATAAAACTGCCGGCTCCTGACCCAGTACAAAGCAACCCCCCAAAAAGGAGAATTAAACTGAAAAGGGGAATTAAGCCTCCAGAGGTAGCCAAAGATGACGACGGAACAACTCATCCAGTGCCAATATCTAATTTGAATACTTCACAAAGTGAACGAACCAAGCTTGGCTCTTCAGACGACACTGTTAAGAGAGGAGAGTGCTCCGTTACCCCTGAGAAAGACCCGGCAAAGATTTCTGTTACGAACGAAACATTCATGCAACAGATTCCTCGGATGGATGTCTCTGAAAGTTCTTTAAACATTTTTGACTTGATTATGAAGAGACAGGTTCAGGTGTCTTTACCAATACAAGCAGAGGTCAACGTCACAGGAACAGAAACAGAGGCAAAGTTGATACCTCTTGAGAATGCCTTACAAAGTGAGCGTTCAAAAACTGCAAAGGAGATAATAAGTCATCACAGTTCTACTTCATCCAAACCATCAACACAGTCTGACGAAAATGATTGTGAAAAGAGTGCTAAGTTCCAGGTGCAAGCAGAAAAGAATACAGAGCAAGCTGATTCAAATCATTACGATGCCATTGGAACAAAATTAAGAACAACAAAGCAGAGGGGGAAAATGTCTCAACAAATTAACTCATTTGGATCCTTATCGACACAGTCTGAGATAAAAGAAAGTGACAGGGATATTGAAGTACCCCAAAAAGCACCTGAAAACGCTGTGCAAAGTACTCAAAGTCGTTGTGTTGACATCGGAAAGAAACGAGGAAGAAAAGCGAAGAAAAACAGAATGACACCTCCAGAAATAGTCTTTTTTGGAGCCTTGAATAAATTGCATAGTGATCCAAGTCTTTGTGAAGCCATTTTTAACAAATCCAGGAAGAGAAAGAGGATAGCGACTCAGAGGTTTGCCTATTCTGACTCATCGACACAGTCTGAGGGTATTGATAGTGGCAAGTCTAAAGAGGTACATCAAGAAGCTTCTGAGAATGCTTCAAAAAGTGCACAACGAAATGCAAAGAGAAGAAGAAAACAGCCTTCTGAGCTAGACTCCAGTGAACCCTCGTGGACACAGTTTGAGGGTGATGACAATAACCAGTCTGTTGAGGTACACCACCAAGTTTGTAATGATGCCTCCATAACAAATCCAGGTCGTTGTGATGCCATTGTACAAGAGGCACAAGCTGTTATCACACGGTCAAGAAATATTGCTAGAGACAACTTATCTGACCCCACAAAGCAGTCTGGAGAAAATTATAGTGGAAAGGATTTTGATGTACAAAATGAAGCAATTACAAAGCACAGTGCACCAACCAGAAACAAGTCCCGTATCGAGGAAAGACAAGCCGGTTGGAAGAGGAGAGAAACGATTTCTCAAGAGGCATTCCTTTCATCAGAAGCTGGTGAGGATCATACTGAAAAGGATTCCAAGGTACACAAATTGCCTCCCAGAGATACCTCAAAGTCTGTCCATAAACAATGTGACTTAGTTTTGAAGAAGCCAAGAGGTCTTCGAAAGAGACGGAGGAAACCCATTAGTAAAGAGACGGTCTCGACAGACTACTCCTCATCAACGCAAGACAAAGGTGAGGAGAATACCAATTGTGATGCTGTTGTAGACGAGTCAAGATCCGCCGTGGTTTTCCGATCAAATACTCCCAAAAGAATCTCTCCTGAAGCTGGTGTTTTTAACGGAGATGCACAATCGCAGGAGAACACCATTTTGGAGGAAAGTATCTCGAAAGATGAAATAAACTTTCTCCATTTGATGAGGGTACAGGAATCCAAGGAGAGCAGTGTACATGGTCATGAAGGTGATACCGACGAAGATGAAGTTTGTGAAACTCTGCCTAAAGTTAAGAGGAGGAAGACAAATGATGGAGGACAGAATAACGCTATCAGTAAACTAAAGAGGAAACCATTTAAAAAGAGGTTTTCAACCAGCCCCCCTGAAAAACCAAGGATGTGCTCCGAAGGTGACCGGGTGGCAGGTCCATCTGGTGATGCCCAAGTGTCCAAATTGTCAAGTTATGAGGACGGAAAAGAGAAGGGTCTGAAGTCGAGCTCAGATGCCTGTGGTGATGCTGCAACAACTGGCTCTACAGTGCCTCATGTAGATGGAAGTGAACAATACATCTGGAGTAGGATTCTGGGGAAAGTTTCTCTCGCAGAGATTTTAACAAATCAACCCACGGTCCAGCTGTCACGACTCAAGTTCAGAGAAACCATCCCCCTGGACGCAATCGCTTCAAAAAAATTCTCATCGCCCAGCAAAAGGCGTGTGAAACATGCTTGGACCCGGAGGCGCAAAGTGATGTCGATTGCCACAATTGCTCGGAGAATGACGAAGGGCTTGGAGGCTATTCAAGAGACGTGGAACCGCCTTGGATTCCAGATCCCATCTGAGCTTACTTCTGCCACCATGGATCGGACTATGGATGGTTGTCATCGGTCAACATTGCCCAAGAGAAGTTTGGATGGAGAGCGGAGATCTGTATCTGAAGGAAGAATTAAATACTCAAGTGGAACACCTAACTCGGGTACGTAGCAATTAAAGAATTTTTGTAAACTCTTTATTCATGAATTGTTAAAGGCACCGGAAACCTTTGGTAATTGTCAAAGACCAAATTATGCATAAACAAAAATCTGTGAAAATCTGGACTCAATTGGTCATCAAAGTTGAAAGAGAATAATTAAAGACAACCTTGGTGCACATTTATTGTGTGCTTTCATATGCATATAAAAGGCTTCGGGTCTGAAGTCTTTTAATATTTGAGTGAAAAATTACCTCTTTATCAAAAACTAATTTACTTCAGAGGGAGCCTTTTCTTACAATGTTTTATACTTTCAACAGCTCTTCATCAAGTAACATTTTATGCTTACAATTATTTTGAGTAATTATTAATAGTGTCCAGTGCCTTTAAAGGAAAGGTAAAAATAATAACCTAAAAACTGACTTGGTAATGAGCATTGGAGAGCTGTTGTTAGTAAAAAAAACATTGTGGGAAACGACTCCCTCTGAAGTAACGTAGTTTTTGAGAAAGAGATAATTTCTGACTAAAATAATAAAAGACTTCTAGCTAGAAGTCTTTTATTCTTATCTGAAAGCACATATTGTATTCGTCCAACAAGGGTGTTTTTTCTTTCATCATTTTCTCGCAACTTCGATGACCAATTGAGCCCAAATTTTCACAGGCTTGTTTCTTTATAAATTCTTATGATGGGATACACCAAGTGAGAACACTGGTCTCTGATAATTACCAATCATGTACCTTACCTTTAAAGCATATTTGCAAACATTTTCTCTTCAAAGTTATTATACAGGATTTGAAAGGATTTATAACAAAAAATACTGCTGTCAAATAGATGCTTCACTGGTTCAAACAATTACAAAGAAAGTTAGTCTTAAAACGCACATATTTAGAGAATAATGCATATATTAAATAATAGTTAAAATATGAACTTAAGAAATTGAAAAGACAGTTGATTTGGGTTTATCCCCCTGCTCTTAAAGACATGTGCTAACACACACCAGTATAGGTTAAAATTAATATTCTTTATCCCCAATGCAAGTTTCACATCTATTAAATAAAAACCTTCTTTTCTTACCAACTTATCAGCCCCTCCTATTGAGATTGTGGAGGCCCCGGAGGTTGCCCACACTGTTGAAGTTGTCTCAACAGACGACCTGCCTGTGACCCCAAGGTATGAAGGCTGCTTCGTTCCAAGGGCACTTCAAGGATCTGGGAAGTCCAACATCAGACCTTCCACTAAGCTTTCCTCATGTGGGTTGGAGGTTAATACATCAACTGCTGATTCTGCAACTGCTATGGATATTGACAGCGAACTGGAAAACCAAGGTTTGATGGAATTTTTATGAAAACAGTTCTTTATTCATTTTCATGAAAACAGTTCTTTGTTCGTCGGCTGTAGTTCTGGACTCAAAATTGTTTGTTTGATATTGTTTATATTCTTATGCAATCAAAATTAACTTTTAAAAGTCAAGTGACAATAACTGAGGTATTTTACATCTGCTTTTCTGAACAAATTTTGTAGCTTAATGTGTCTAAATTTGGTAAAGATGCTCAATTCGATTTTTTTAAAATACGTTTGAAACAAAAATTTAAAACAAAATCTTTTGGGTCCATTATCATAGGTTAAATAATAAAATGAATGACAGTAAGCCAGATTCTTTATTGTTCAAAATTAACTTAAAACGGAGGTTAAGACTTAAGGTTTTCTTTGTTGATTTGTAATAGCTTCTTGTAATGGTCATGTTTTCAAATGGAAAGTGACCCTTGTATTTATTATGTGTCTTGTGTCTTACAGTTAGCATCTTATTGAGTGAGTATGAATCAATGGAAGTGGCCAGCAGCACAGTTGAGATGAGCTCCTCTGAGGACATCTGCGGCAGTGACACTTTCTTCATTGCGTCACCGTCCGTCAGAGTAGTCGTCACTCCAGTGGACATGATGCCATCGTTCAGCAGCCGCCAGTCCACCCTGGATATGCTCCGTACACTCCCACGGATCCCGGTCACCGGTGGGGAAGCCAGAGCAAGATGTACGCCCATTTTCACCGGCTGTTCCGATGATATGGTATCGTCTAGAAGTATGTGGAGGGCATCGCGCTCAACTGATACCACTTCAGATGATGACAGATTAGACTCTAAAAGTCAAGGTAAAAAAATTATTTTTACATGTTATAATTGAGGTCACTTTGCAATCCTTTAAGAACTATTTGTCCACTAAATACTCTTTCCCTGTAGATTCAAGTACCTGCCAGCATCAGGGGGGGGGCGGCAGTTTTGCTGCTGTAACCAACCAACTGATTTGGTCAATGGCTAGTCATTAATCAATAGTTAAATCAACTGAAACATTTATTGGACCGCCAAAACGCACCAAAGACTGTGATGGGTTCTGGGAAATAGTTTTCTAAATTTTGAGTAATGCCACATAGTTTTATCAAGTTTATTTGGTACTTTCTACAGGTAATGCCTTCATGGAAGGTTCAAATGGATCTTTTTTGTTGAATCAAGAGCAGAAGTGTAATGGTCCAAGTCCTCCTAGTTCTCAAGAGCCATTTGTTGATTGGCAAACATTTTCATTGAGCACAGAGCAGCATGTTGGTGGTCAAACTCATCTGTTGAGCCCAGAACAAGTAGATGGTCAAGCATCGTCATTACAGCAGACTGGCGGTCAGTCGGGCCTGTTTAGCCAAGAAGAAATGATTAGAGGTCACAATGATATTCAAACACCCTTGTTGAGCCCAGAGCAGCTGGGTGATGGCCAATTGCCCTTATTGAGTCCAGAGCCACAGGTTGGTGGTCAAATTCCGTTGTTGAACCAAGAGCAGCAGGTTGATGGTCAAGCGCCCTTATTGAGCCCAGAGCAGCAGGTTGGCGGTCAAACTCCCTTGTTGAGTCCAGAGCAGCAGGTTGGCGGTCAAACTCCCTTGTTGAGTCCAGAGCAGCAGGTTGACGGTCAATCTCCCATGTTGAGCCCAGAGCAGCAGGTTGGCGGTCAAACTCCGTTGTTGAGCCCAGAGAAGCAGGTTGACGGTCCATCTCTCTTGTTGAGCCCAGAGCAGCATGTTGGCGGGCAAAATCCCTTGTTGAGCCCAGAGCAGCAGGTTGATGGTCAAACTTCTTTGTTGAGTCCAGAGCAGCAGGTTGGTGGTCAAACACCCTTGTTGAGTCCAAAGCAGCAGGTTTGCAGTCAAACTCCTTTGTTGAGCCCAGAGCAGCATGTGGGTGGTCAAACTCCGTCGTTGAGCCCAGAGCAGCAGGTTGGTCGTCAAACTCCCTTGTTAAGAACCGAGCAGCAGGTTGGTGGTCAAACTCCTTTGTTGAGCCCAGAGCAGCAGGTTGGTGGTCAAACTCCTTTGTTGAGTCCAGACCAGCAGGTTGGCAGTCAAACTCCTTTGTTGATCCCAGAGCAGCTAAATGGATGTCAAGATCATGTATTGAGCCCAGCACAGCAAGCTGAGGTTCAAGTTCCTCTGCTTAACCCAACACAACAGGTTGATGGTCGAAGTCCTTTCTTGAATCCTGAGCAACGGATCAGTGGTCAAGATCTTCTGATGAACCAAGAGCAAGTTGAGACTGCAAAACAGGCACTTTCTAATGCGCTGGATAAAGAAAGCAATAGACTTGCACCTTCCCGATTAGAAAGCAAGTCTGAGGAGATATTGCCTGTTAAGAACTGTGCTTCCGTACCAGCTTCTTGCGAGACTGCATCTAAAGGAAGTACCCCTCCCTCATCCCAAACAGCTTTATCTATGCCTGATCTGGGACGAGAGGTGTTGCAGCAGTACCATGCAAGTTCTCCTCCGTTCCAACAAATTTCAGAAAGTCCAAGACCAGGTAATCTTTTCTACTCATTTCCCTTTGTGATACATTGTTCTGTGTTGTCTTCTATCCAGCTGTTGCAGTCTTTTTCTGTCTGTAACTGATGCATTTTTACTTCTGTTAATTGGTACAAGGATTGTTTGTAAAAGCTGGAGGGCATCGTTTTACACAGTAGTTCAGATGGAAGCATTAAACTAGATAAATGGGTACCAGTTTAAAAAAAAATCTTCATGGCTATACATTTTTCGTTGTCTTGCTTAGATCAAGTACGTAGTCTGATGTCACTGTACTGTTTTGATTCCAAGGGGATAGTAAACTGTATATTTTTTTGTTTTTTTAACATTATGAAACAATTTGTATTGAGTTTTTACTCAATTGAAGGTAATCATTATCATTACATTCTTCATTATAATTTTCTGTTACAAAAGTACAATAATGGATGGAGCTTTGCATTGGGGATAAAGAATATTAATTTTGGTTTTACCCGTATACACTGATGTGTGTTAGCAATGTATGCTCAATACGTTCCAGAGCTCTGTGAAAAATGCCTGTGTATCTTTCAAGGTACTGAATATACAGTGCTAACAAACATCGATGTATATGGGTTAAACCAAAATTAATATTCTATTGTTCATTTTATTCAAGTTGATCCTGCAGCGGCAAACTATGAAGAGGATCCGCAGGATTTGTCCATTGGCCTAGGGGACATTATTCTGTCTCCCCTGGTGGATAGTTTTGAGTTTCCCGAGGAGGATTGCCTGTCCTTACTCTGTGACTCACCGGGGTTCCTGGATGACTTCGGTGATGAGCTTCTTGAGATAGACAAACAGATGGGGTGAGTTATGACAACTTGAGTGTTTTTGAGTTCCCAGTTTTCTTGGAGCCCCTCTTCCAATCATATGAGTGAATCTAATTCCTAAACATTGGACCTTTTAAAAGTAATGTTTTTGTTAACCTTTCCCCCCCCCCCCCTCCAACCAGCCAATCAGAGAAGAGACAAGCGGGTGGTTATTCGTCACGACACGCCAATTCTCGGCAGGGGACTAACAACGCTGACAGTGACTCAGTGAGGCCCATCAATGGAAATGCTTCCCTCCAAACAGTGGACTGGTCCGAAGTTTCACAGTATCAGCCAATCAACAGCCTTACTGGTGGGGACTGTTCCATCTCCAGTGCAGGCAGGGTGAACAGGAATATTGAGGGGAAGATTTTGGGCATCAACCAGCCCCAAGCAGCGCCTTGGACAGGCTTAGCAATGGCAAATCAGGCAAGTGGTTGTTTTATTCTATATTAGTACTAATGCTATTAGTTAAGTATTTTTCATACTGTAATGTGAGCACTTACCTAAAGAACTTTTAGGTTCTTATGAATAAACCTTACATTGACCTTGAAGGTTTCTATCCCATTAGCAGTGGCCTAGTGGAACAGTTCTGTGCTCTAGGCGTGAAGGTACTTGGTTCAAAACCTGGACCCTATTACATGAAGCTGTTAACCAGAAAAAAATGATTGACAAATTTATCTGCTAAGCAAATATTGAGTGGGGCACCACTCACAACAATGTAAACTTAATGTAATTTGGCTGGTAACCTGTTTTTGTGAAGCTTTACTTTTCTCAGCTTAGCAAGCTATTGTGCTAACACGCTTTATTAAGTTGGGCCCAGGGTGTTATTATGACACTGAGTCCACGACACCTCAAAGACTCAAGGACTGAAAACTCTTTGTTAGATCTAAGGAGTAAACACTTATCTTGAAAAAGCTTTTAGTGATTATGAATTAATACTTGGTGTTTTTGTAGGTCATACCAAAGGGGTACTGCTTTGAATATGTACGTACTGGTCATTGCCGACGCCAGAGATGCATGTTCAGGCATGCTCTACTTGAAGCACCAAAGTCCTGTCAGGTATGTATAGCTATAATGGTTTGGTTGGTATCTTAATGTAGGTGTTGGTGATGGCAGCAACCGTCAAACCGTGTTAGTTTAATGTAAATCTGTGGACATTGTGTTTTTTGTCCTACAAAAAATACCCAACCCCTTTAAGCTTTCTTTAGTAGTTTTGGTTTGTGTTATCACCATGTGTTCTTATTGGAGATAATGTCTTGCTATATAATTCTATAGCAAATTTTTGGGAATTCAGGAGACTTCTCTTCTACCGCGGAGGAGATGTTCAGAATTTGGGAGACTACTCAGTTCTGAAAAGAACTGTCCTGGTTAGTAACTGCTACCTTGGTTGAAGGTAGGAAATCAGCCAGGACTACATAAGATAATCAATGTTATTGTTCCTCTACAGGGGGACAACAATGGACAACAAGCAAACAAACCACCATCTACTGGTAGTCGAATTATGGGACAAGTCATGATGTCAAATCATCCTAGTTACATTGGAACCCAACAATCCAACATCCATACTCCATCCCCTTACCCATCCCCTCCCCCTCCTCCTCCTCCTCCTCCTCCTCCAGCGTCCCACTATCCCCAACACCCGGTTTCTGAGTTCCAGCCTCATACCCAATTATATGAAGGTTCTGCTGTCCCCCATTCAGCCTTAATGCACCCCAGCACCCTTAGTCACTACCCGCACCCACAAGCACCTCCGCAGTTTTACAACCCCCAGTACAGGGGAGTCTCTCAGAACCTTCTAACCTCAAAGAACGCCGTGGACTTCATCCTAGACCTCTCTCGCTGGGGGCATGTTAGTAAAGCCTGGCAGGAGTTCCAGAGGACTGGTCTTCCACGTGCCTCCAGCCTGCCCCTGATGGTGCAGATCTTACATGGATGTTGTGGACAGAACGTAAGAGATCCTGCCAAGTGGTCTGTAAGTAATTATAATATTAAAAAGCAATTGTATTTTTCCTAAGCATTCTTAATCTGTTTATTATAACTTTTTTCCTGCAAATTTGCTCGTTCATTTTATCACATAAGATAACTGTTTTTCCAGTATTTTATGCACTATTCAAATGGGATGGCAAATGATTGAAAAGCTTTGTTCTTCCCAGGTTGCTTATTGCATTCTTGAGGAGATCTCCCACATCCCTCAGTACGACTGTACAGCCCAGTGTATGTTGCTCATCAAACATCTCCTGCAGGATGGCCAAACTGGCGACCCAGCAACCTTCCACCTCATGTAAGTCAACTTTATAACTTTTTTCATTTGCCATACTTCTTTACATACTGTTCTAAAAATAGCTTGGTTTAACAAATGGTTTGTGTGGTTATGTATATGTTATATAAGAAATTGGAATAAAACTCTTTAAGGGTATAAACAAAATAAATTTTAAAAAATTATAAGCAGTCCTACTTCTTACAAAACAATCTCAAGAGGCAACTAATATTTCCCTCAAAGTGAGTGATTTTGTCCTAGTTAAACTGGAAAAATCAAAGTTGACGCTTTAGTAAATTAAATGACTCCAAGTTCTGGGACCCCCTTGGCAACCATCTTAGACCCAAATTCATGACTGTGCTCACAGCTGAACTCTGTGCTTGTGAGCACCATTCTTTGCTTACTGGGCAAGCACTGAAATTTTGCTAGCGAAAAATGCCTAGTTACTTGGAGTATGCACAGGCACAAGCAAAAATTCCCTGCTAAGCTATGAAACATGCTTAACGTAAGGGAAAAATTCCCCCCTCCCTTTGATGTGCCAATTTCTTGCTTATGTAAGCAGAGCCATGAAATTGGGCCTTGATCTTGCTAACAGCTTTTTTGATTGACTGTTAATCCTGGCCAGCTTGAAATTGGTTTTCTCTGTTCCTAATTCCCCGCTGTTCCCTCTCTCACCCCATTTCCTGTCTTTACCAATCTACCCCCATCTCTCATCTATTCTTCACATGTTCCTTGTAGTAACCAAACCTTGGTGTCAGTCATCTTCACTTGGGACCTGTGCTTTACTTTCTATTTAGCCTGTATGCCTGAATGTAGTTCTGTACAACATGTTTTATTTATTTTTTCCTATAGCTATACTTTTGTTCGCAAATATTTTATATTATTGTAGTTTGTGAAATGGCCGAATTTTGTTTTCACAGCCTTTTTTTTTTTTATGGTGTTAATGCTCTTTTTTGCTTGTAAACTTGTTTATCTACTTTGCTTATATATTTTTACGGGTGTACTTTTTAAACTTTTCACTTACTGTATGTCATTTTCTTAATTTTTACTGTCATGCGCCCTCGAACAGGCTGGTCCTGGAGAGAGCGCAAGATAAGATCAATAAATTATTATTATTATTATTATAGATAATATTAATAATAATTGTATGTTCTCAGGGCAATGAATGTGTTCAATAATCTATTACCGATGAAGCCCAACATGACTGATATGAACATGGCATTAATTAATCGAATGGGGAGAATGCTTCTTGAGCTGAACCACATCCACCCTCTGTGTGACCTAGTCATGGGGATCATCAAGAGGAAAGCTTTCAATTGTTTGGTAAGTTTCAAATGAAACCACACTGGTGATAACATCAAGTTGCAAAAGCTTTTACCTTGTATTACCTTATTTATTTTGTTTGTGTTTTCTTGCTTTGTTTTCCGCTATTCATCTTTTTGCTCTTGTGTAACTTTGTCTGTTTTTATGAATTTTGGTTTTTTACCAATACACTGATTTATTTGTCTGTTTTTGTTATTTCCATTTCTTGTTGGTGTTTTTGCCATTTGTTTGCCAATTTAAATAAGTGTAAGTTACTGCTTTTGGGGGTTATTCTTGGATAATTTTGTGCAGCTTTCTTCTGTGTTCTACTTTGGTTCATCTTGCATGTACTTCTTATTGTCTTTTCGGCCTAGTTTTATCCGAATAAATTCAACCAATCTATAAATCAATATCTCTGAATCCTTTGGCCATGTCTTTTCCCAGCCTTCCCCAGACATTATCAATGGCATCAAGACGTCTTTGCAGAAGGAAAACGATCTCAACACTCTTCAAACACTTGTGACTGCAGTAAGTGTTCAACCAATAAAAACATACATCATGACAAAAATTGTACAACCAAAAAATAATTAACAAGAACCGAAAAGAAAAAAAAAAACTCGAAACAAATTTTAGAAGTATTGGTTCAATTTGTAGTTTTACTTTCATTGACAAATTGTGAATTTTGTGAAGTACGGTAGCAATATTTGTTTTGGTTTTATTAATACTTTTTCTTTTGACCTCAACAAGCTGAATGAAACCCAGAATGTACAAGAAACATCAACTATGGAGATAGACTTTGAAAACAACAAGTAAGTTTCCTGAATTATCAAGTTAGTTTTATTGTTGTGCTGTCATTTAATGATTTTATTGCTAGTGTAAAGTAAACTCGAGGTTGGAATAAAAGTTATTTTTTCTATACTTGATAATCAGCAGTCTTTTTTACCTTGTCTTCAAAACATTTTGCCAGCAGCACCGTCGATCCGGCCAGAAAACTGATGGACTCGGACAGTAAGAAGTGCCCAAGTGAGGTCTTTGAGGCATCTTTCTCCATCCAGCAGTGTACCATGTGGAAGGACACCAGAGACACCCTCTTGGATCTCTGTCAACGACGGCCGGATGTGGCCAGGGCTAAACCGGTCATCCAGGAATTGATGAAGAAGCTTGTTGAGCCTGCCGACATGGCTGGCTCCAAATTCAACAATTTTGTGACTGTTTTCAGTCGGCACTTCAAGGATGGTTAGGAACTGGAGTTTCAGTGTTTGTGTATTCTCTCCGACCTATCCCACCCTCTGTCACAAGGATTTCTAAAATTGCAACAACAATAATATTAGCAGGCTATTTTACTACCCAAAGTGATGTATAAAAAAAAAAACTCCCCCAATTCAATTTAAATTTCAAAAATAACATTAAGTAACAGTAAACATAAATGTAATTAAAAGAGAATAGGGTTGTTTGGAAATAAGCAGAAGCTTGTTAAAAACAGCCAGACAAGCCAAGGTTTTGATATTCTGATTCTTTTGCCATTGGAGACTAGAGAAAAACTGTTTTGGAAAAGACCACCTCATCCACTGAATACCAAATTGTTTTTCTTCTGACTTCCAACTTGTCACTCTTGCCACAGTGAACCTCGTTCGTGTCCTCTCCCGTCTTGGTATCAACTGCCTAGCAATGTGCTGCTCCACCCATCAATGGCAACAGGCCTTCTACATCCTGGACTGCCTCTCTACCAACCACTTCCCATACCTGCAGGAGCTCGGTTCCGACATCCTGGTCCCGCATCCCAAGTTGAAGCTCTTCAACTGGGACGTCTCGGAGGTGTGGGTTGCCTTGGTGTCCCAGGTGTGCCTCGAGGTCCGAGAGCCGAAATATGCAACGCAGTTATTGGCAGGTGAGGAAATAGAAATCTAATTTTGGGTTGAACAAAAGAAAAACTGACTAGCCAGCGACCACTGGATTAAACCTGCCTGCACTCTACCAACTGAGCTACCTAACCCTAATGTTGGCGGTCTGCCTATTTTGTCAATATCTTCGTTCGTGGGTGCAAGCCATTCAAGGTGTAACTGCCATAGATTACACCAAGTTGGAGGTCATAGGTTTTAGTCCCACTCAAGCCAATTTATCTTTGTCTAAAAAAAAACAAATTAAATTTATTTGAAACTTACCCAGTCAGTTTCCTATGTGGTTTATTTTTTTTTCTTTATTTTTTTTTCTCTGTCAATTCTAGATCCAAACATCAATGTTTCAATTGATGAAGAAGATGAAGGCAGTCACAATCCACTGTTCCATCTCAGCTGCAAGAAGTTGGAACAGCTTGTAAGATTGTGTGTTGATAAGTCAGCCTTCTCGCAGAGTCTGGTCCCCTTGAAGCATCTTCATAAACAGAACCATTGTGAGTATCCCTGCGGGGTGTCAGACTTTGGCTAGAAATGTGTTTTTGATTTTGACTTGTTAATGAAATTTTGGCTTTGGGTATGGCTTCAGCTCTCTCAGTATCAGTAATATAAAATTAAAAAAATATTGTGTAAAGTTTTCTGCTGAGCAGAATACGTTCCTATTTCCATTCCTTTTATATTACTATTTTAGTGTCTTTAATCTTACATTGACCTGGCTAGGCTAATGTTTGCTTGTAAAAGTTTGTATTTCTTTTATATAACTATTTAGTGTCTTGAGTCTTTAATCTAATATGGGCCTAGCTAGGAATAGTTTACTTGTATAAATGTCTATCTCCTTTTATATTATTGGGATTTAGTTTCTAGAGTCTTTAATCTAGTTTACTTGTATCAGTTTCTACTCCAGGCCTATTTGTGTCCAGAGTCCTTGATCTAGTGATGTCCTGGCTAAGCTTATTTTAAATATATCAGTTTCATTTCCCTTTATAATACTATTGAGTGTCCGAGTCTTTAAACCTATGTTGACTTGGCTAGGTATCGTTTACTTGTATCAGTTTCTATTTCCTTTAATATTATTACTATTTAGTTTCTAGAGCTGGCTAAGCTTTGTTTACTGGTAACAATTTATTTTCCCTTTTTTTATTACTATTTAGTGTCTAGAGTCTTTAATCCAATAGTGGCCTGGATAGGCTAAATTTACTGGTATAAGTTTCTATTTCCTTTTCTTATGACTATTTGTTGTATATAGCCTTTAATCAAATGTTGGCTTGACTTGGTTTGTTGTAGTTACAAATACTTTCACCACCAATTACGCCATTCCCTGTTAAATTATTGCTTACACAATCTGATCCAAAACCAAACTCTTTATCAGTTGACCTTTATTTTCCTTCTAATACAGATGAACGATATACTTCATTGTTCAACCAAGTGCTTTTCGCGTCCCTTGACAGTCGCAACAAGGCGTACTTCTCAATCTACCAGGAGATGCAGACAGAGCGAGCGATGACGCTAGAAAAGCGCAACTATCGCTTGCTGATCAGTGTCCTATGGAACACCGGCACCGATTACAAACAGCAATATGCTCGTCAACTTCACACACGTGGCTTCAACAATGGCATCTACATTAAGTTCAAGAAAGACCAGAAATACCACGAAGCGTGCCTCTTGTTTGATTTAACAGCCGGGGAGGTGAATCTTACGATGGAAAGCTTCCTAACGGACGCCCACACACTCGAAATTGTCGCCAAACACAAGCAACGAAGCACCTGCACTGTAAAGCTGAGCTTCATCAATAACGATCTTGTGTTGGCGCCAAACTCTGCAGGTCCGAGGAATATCTTGAGGTTGGTTGATAGCTACTTGGAGGAGTCGACTCCGCCCATCAAGTGGAAAAACTCCTCATTGAGAGCTGCGAGTGAGGATGTGTACCACCAGTCATACTTGTTGGACTTGGATAGCGTCGGCAAGTGGCTGGAGAAACAAGGTATGTAAAGTTCTGAAGCAGCACAAATCTCAGTTCTCAAAATCTGGTTTGGAAAAGACATCTTCTTGTACTGGTCACTGAAAGTTGCAAAGGTTGAAAAGTTTGTAAATAGCTGTGTATTCTTTTCTGCATGTGATTTTTAAGGATTTTTTTCCAGACTCAGTATTTTCTCAAAACCACTATAATTTTCTTAAAAGAGGTAAAGCAGTCACAAAAGGGAGACAGAAATAGTCCGCCATTGTGTCCAAACCTGTAGTTTTTATATTTCTGATGAGAGTCCGAAACCTCCTGAGTTATAATAGAATAATTAAACGTCTAGAACAATTAAGGGGAAAACCAAATTATTTGTTCAGGAATTTCCACAGGCAGGCCTGGAATTTCAATGTTTAAGGACAAGGCCATTTTTGTACAGGGCAATTTACAGCCTATGGACAATTCTTAAAGGCCAAGACAAGGGCAACAAAAGTCGCGGCCTCTATATAATGCCAGACCTGAATATGCATCAAATCTCACTACTGCTTCTGGTCTCTTACTATTTACCAATGTAGTTTATGAGAAACATTGGTATAAAGCCAATTCAGTACTTGACTTTTTTTGATAGAAGTAGGCCAAAGTTCAATCTTACTGGTGTTGGCAGCCACTACAGACTTTTGTATGCAACTTGCAGCTGATTTTTTTATATTTATGTTAACTGTTACTTGCCTTTCAATGATGTATTTATGTAACATTATAAACCAAAGATTGCATCTGAGTTTTCCAAAGATAGGTATATTTTATTTACTTTACACAGTATATGTTGCCAAATACTATTTTTTAAACTTTCCTTTATTTTTAACTCGAGTGAGTATCATATTCCATATAACCAAGCATCTTTCTGTAAATACTTTTTAAAAGTATACTTTTATTTAATTTCATTCTTTCTTTTGTTACTCTGCATGTGGTGTAGTCTTAGAAGATATATTTTATTTTTGTCTTGCCAAAAAGAGTTCACGATTGAGCCATTTTACATTATTTGGTTATTCCTTTAAAGGCACTGTACACTATTTGTAAGTACTCAAAATACCTGTTAAAATACCTTAAACAAGCAACGGAGAGCTTTAAATAGTACAAAACTTTGTGAGAAACGGCTCCCTCTGAAGCAATGTTGTTTTTGAGAAAGAGACAAGTTCTAACTCATTTATAATACATCTGAATGCACACAAAGTTTTGCAACACAAGCATGTTTTCTTTCATTGTTCTCTTGCAACTTTGATGACCAATTGAGCCCAAATGTCCACAGTTTTGTTATGTTATGCATATGTTGGAAGACACCAAGTAAGAATACTGGTCTTTGACAATTACCAAACGTGTCCAGTGCCTTTAAACGGGTTGTGATGTTTGTGAGGTTGTACTCCTAATTTTGCCTTTATCTCAGCCACCACATGAGTTATCCCAAATATTGAATTATGTGTGGAAAAGTTCATCCCACACACAGACAGGGTTTGTGTGACTCATTGTCAACAACTTTGCCATTTAATGTTAAAGATAAAGAACCATGTTTTGAGAGAAGTGATTTTGTTTAGAACTCAACAAATGTAAACAAAATAATTCCACGCACGACTCAGTCTTTAAATTACATAGAATTTTTATTTCTGTTTACTTCACGTTTTAATCTTCGATCAACACATTCAAAGTATTAAAATATGCCAAATTAATTCAAGTTGCCTTTTATATTTGAGCAATGTTTTGTACCATGTACAAAAAAAAAACATTTTTCATGTTCTAAAGTTTAATAAAGTTTGTTTTATATTCAATTTTTTTTCTGATGAGCTTCAGTTACTCAGGTAAGTATTCAATGCATAGCTGGCCTCAATTGAACGCGTCGAATATGACAGCACAATTCAAATAGCTGCCCTACAACATGGCTTCTGTGAGCGTGTGCGTGTAGGTGTGCGTGCGTGTGTCAACATAATCAAACCAAGAATGATGCGTGCCACTTTCATAGAAACAAAGTGGTTATTCAAAATGGTCTATATAAGCGTAAAAACCTCCTCAAGCTCATGTCCATAACAAGTGTCTTTAGCTTACGGCTATAGCCACTGGCTGTAGCAACAATGTTGCAACAAAGGACTTTTCAGTGTTCCAGCCATAGCCACTCCTAGAGCCATTAATTCAGACCTAGACCCAATTTCATAGCACTACTTAACGGTAAGCAAATTTCGTGCTAACTAAAGAAGAAAAATCATACAATATTTCACTACTAAATGTACTGCCAGCTTGTGCGCTCACAATGATTCTAGCATGTTACGTCATTCATTTTTATACTTTCAATAAGATCATGGAGCTAGATGCAAATTATGTGGAATGAATAAGAGATTAACAGAGGTGAACATTTTAACAGGCAGAACTACATAGTCATAATTATTACAAGCACATCAACACAATGTATTTTGACAACATTTACAAAATAGACATTACAGACATTGTGAGTACATTTAGTACAGTTTTGATAACATACGTGGCAGCAAAGCTCACAGCTTCAACTCTATACATTAATTACTTCTCACAAGAAAACGCCAGATTTACCAAATGTTACAACAGATTTAGAAAGATGAAATGCCTGAAGTGAAAGAAAAAATTTTCTTGAGTCTGCTTGTATAAAATATTTAACTTTACAAAATATTTGAAACGGTATTATCAAGCCATAAACATTACCTAAACGGACTCATTTTGACCTGTGTTTCTGAAAAATGGAGCACCACGCATTAAGCAGAATGACCAGCAGGTGATGTTGCTTGGAAAATAAAGTGCACCTTTTTGGATAAACCAATTGCCCTCTGAAAAGCAGGGTGCCCCCTTAATGTTTTCAAAACAGGCGATCTCTGAAATGCTTTTTTTAAAAGGCGATGTTGCTTGGAAAATAAAGTGCACCTTTTTGGAATAACCAATTGCCCTCTGAAAAGCAGGGTGCCCACTTAATGTTTTCAAAACAGGCGATCTCTGAAATGCTCTTTTTAAAAGGTCGGGTCATATGCCTGTTGGTTGGCGTCGTCTTTTTGTATTTTGCCGAAGCGCAATCGGAGGGATCTCTGAATGTAGTTCCAGTACTCGCGTCTTATAGGGTCAAACTGCTTGGCTAACATGTCGCATAGCTGAAAGTAATCAAAATTTTGGTTTTTTTAATTCAGTTCATGTTATTAATATGATTTTGAAAATGTAAGAGCGGATGTACAAATAATTTACTGTATAAAAGTGGTCGGTCGTTACATTTTTTGCAGATTTTTTTTATCACTCATTACAAACTAAAGACTGAAACTTTGTTCTGAGGTAAAACTTAATTTTCCTTCCTCGTCTTCTCTCCACTGGGTTCCTAGTATAATGAGGAATTTTGTTTTTCTGAGGAACCTTGACTTTACAACCAGAATTAATAATTGAAATGCAGGCCTGGAATTTCATCTTTGAAAGCGAGGCCGAATCCATTTCCATTTTTCAAAAGGCACTTCCTTGGAAAATCTTGAAGTCTATGGGGGCACCAAGGCCAAAACCTGGGGCAACAGAGGCCTTAGCCTCTGTGGCTTGTGCGTAATTCAAGGCTTGAAATGACCCCCTCCCATTCCTTCCTTACCTCGGTGGCCTTGAGTAAGACACTCTCCTCACCGTTCCCTCCTTCGAGTTGCTCTTCTTGCATTTCCACCATGAATCCCAGCAGGTACGGCGATCGTATGTCCTTGTCGTACATACCCTGGCAGAAATCTCGCACACTGGTGAAGTCGCTCATGTTAATGTCTGACAGGACCCTGCACAAAAGGGAAGCCACAAGTGTCGGGCTTATCAAAACAGGGACAATACATCCAATTGGACCACCTTCTAGACATGGCTGGAAATTTGAAACTAAAGCCACACAAAGGTACACATCTTTAATATGATCACACTTGAGCCAAACACACAAACAATTAAGTTTTATAACCATTTTCAGGAACGAATCATTTTTAACAGCATCTGTCATCAAACATCAACAAACAACAGAAGGACGTTAAGAGCATTATTTGTACCTACCCTCTTAAGTAATTCCATGCACTTTCATTGTTTGGAGCTTTGCTTATCAGATCCTGTGAGAACCTTCATTTCAGAAAAATGAAGAACAAAAATGAACAAGATCAAAAGTTGCACAAAATAAATCTCCTATCAATCAAAATTCAGCAATTGAACCCTGAAATCTCCTTCGGTAAATTCATGGGGATCATTTGTAACAAAACGACAAATTAAGAGAGGGACGTACTTGATTTCTCGGTCTATGACCTCCTCATTGAATCCACTTGTGTTATTGATGACAAAATATCTCTGATTCCATGCCGAGTTATTCCTCAGGTCTTCGTCCAGCAGCCTCTCCACGAAGGTCAGCTCATCTTGCCACAGCTCGTAGGTTCGTAGCACCCACTGGCGATGGGACCAGGCGTGATAGTTCTTGGAGTCTATTCTCAGGATGCTTGCAGTGAAGGCTAGCTCTTTTGAGGGGTCAGCCAGCCATTCAACCAGGACGCGCCTGTGGTGCCTGTAGAAACAAAAGGGGTATTGTGGCATGAAATTCCTAAGGCAGCCGTTTGTTGGTAGTGTTCTGACCAATCTTTTTTATCTTTGTTTTACTAAAGTTACAAGGAATGTCCATTTTTATAAATTAATTGAATGCATGTGAGTAGATTGTCCAAGAATATTGATTGCTAAGGAATTCAAACTAACGCGGGAACTTGTGATCAAGCAAGTCCTTCTACCGGACTTTAAATCTAACTCGGAAATGGTTCAATGCTACAGTTAAGGGGAGCTTTACCAGACTTGATAATTTTTAGGATGGTCTTCGATGATCTGTTGAATGTAACCCATCTCCTCCTGCAGGTCTTTCTTCAGTGACTGAAGGAGAACTCGACGATAATGCCTACAAGAAAAAGAAGGGAAAAAATGAAACATTCTTAAGCATGGCAAAGCATCATGTTGGCACTGAACGTGACTGCATGGTCATGTTATTTCAATTATTGAAATGAACAAAGTAAAGACAGCTCATACGGAAAGTTGCCCTTTAAATTTTCCTCAAAGGATGCCCTTCACCAAGGAGAAAATGCCTTGGTGCCTTTGCCCTTTCAAAGACGAAGCATACAGGCCTGTTAGTCTGAACGCAGTGTTGCCCAGCACACAACACTTTATATAGTGTTGACAGTTTTCTATAGCAGTATATTATTATATTTCTTTAATTTAGTAGAGGAAACCAACTAACTAGCAGAAAGGTTGCATGTCTGTATATGAACATACCAAACAGAATAGTTTGCAGGGTTAAGATCTGCAGCATCTTTGGTCAGGTTCAACGCTCTTTCACTTCGTTCATCTCTCTTTATTACAGCCCGGAAGAAATCATAGATATCCTTAACTGTATGAAACCAAAAACACAGAAAATATTGTTAAACACAACCTGCTTTTGAGCTTAAGTGGGCGCTCACATTTTTATTATTTCAAATGTTTTCTCCTAAAAAGCAATGCCCCGTTGGTTGCGACAAAGAGCTATTTGCTCTATGGTTGCGATAACGTAACCCCCCTCCCGAGCCGTAGGGAGGAGGGTTAAGTTATAGCAACTAACTATGCCCCTGTGACATGAGTGATCTGAGTCAATGTCCTTAATATCCTAAACTGGACCATTCCACAAATCTATGAGGGGAATCGGGTTCCAGAGTTGTATAGGGTTTTGTTATATTTCGTTTTTAAACTTCAATCTTTCATCAATATGTCATTGTCAATATTAAAGGGGCTAGAAATTTTCCAAGGTTTGTTCGTGCACAAAACTTTACAGCAGATATACAATTATGCCATGCCCCATCCCCCTCCCCCACCCCTCGATACAAGTGGAGACATCTGGTCGGGTTGTTTATAAAATACTTTAATTCATAGCTCCATGATTTTTGTGTATGTTTTTATATGGTTTTTATCAAGTCAAAAGTAAACATTGGTCCGTTTTGGTTTGGAGTAAAGTAATGTCCGGAAATTGGGTCACAGCCACTGGGCCTAACAAAGAATGAAGAAATAACCTACACTTTTCGGAATAAGCTATTTTGACAACTGGACTTGGTCCGTCGTCTTGTGGCAAGGGCTCGACATCCTTCCAATCAGGCCTGTCTCGATACAGTATGAAAGGTACATCGCTATCTGCATCGGAACTGCTGTACGCAGCGTCAACTTCGGCGGCAGCCATGATGGATTGGGATGATAGATTTGGCGAGTTAAAGCTACAGAGGGCGCTAGCTAGCCTGCAGTGCAGACAGAAAACATCGTCTGCTCCGAATTGGTGCAATATTGTAAAGATTTCATAGAATTACTTTTGCATATTGAGCTCCCGCTAAATGGGGTTTAGTTATCCCATGGTTATCCAGAGTGTCTTCAGGGTTTGTTTTCTTTTGCAAAAAAAACTCACAGAAAAAAACATCAATTTTCTAGGTAACAAAAAATTGTGTTTGTTGATGTTGTTTTCTTTCTTTTTAAACTGTATAATAGGTCTAGACACGCCTACGCTCTGCATTTCGTTGGATTACGAGTATGAGTTGTAATACTCTTTAAATGACCTTTGTTTAACACCGAGCGATAATCCAGTGCTAATTTCCCTTGCGTTGTGTCTTTCACGTGGGAAGTGCTGCCGTATTTGTCACCTCTTTATTGTTTAACATTCTCAGAAGCTGCACCCTAATTGCCTCACATGGGACATCTTGCAATGGCACAATCAGGGGGAAAAAAACAGATTGCTTCATTTAAGGAAACAGCCACTCACGTTTATTCGTAACAATTTCGCTCACACAATGTGACCAATTTTACAACCGACGCGTTCACTCACGCTGTTGAGGTTTCAATAAAACTGCCCAGGGCTCTACCATTCGGCCTCGGTAAACAACTCCCACTTGAATAGGAGTTATGAATTAATCTGTGATTAACTTCAATGGTGAGGTGTGGAAGCTTCACTAATGATTTTTTTTTTCTCCTATTTTCGTACCTGGTACAGGTTTCTTTTTGTGTCGAACCCTGGAGCTGACAATTTTACTATCAGTGGGTGACTATAGGCCATTGACACTAAAAACATGACTTGGTCTGGTTAAGAGTACTTTGTTTATGTTTTTCGTAATTCCACTCCACAGTTTATATTCATTTTAGTGTATACAGTGAAGTGGTCAATTTGACTCATTTTTTTAGTCCTTTCTTTTCTAAATCGGGGTCTGGGTTTGACCCCTAAATGGATCATGCTGTCGTGAAATGACCTGACCCTGACTCGTTTCCTTCTCTCCCTGACCACCACATTAATCGAGCGAAACATTTACAACTAGGGCAGTTCAAACACTTATTTTTACGCACCAAAAGCAATAAGCTTAAATTAAGCCAAATCCACAACAACCACACCATAATATAATCCATTAATCAGGCTTTATCGTTTGGTTATGATGCTTTGCCGTCGGTACAGAATGTAGTACCGTACAAATTTAACCACTGATGGAAACCGCCCTGGAAATGTATGGTTTTATTGAAGGGGGGGGACACCTCAGACTACTTAAACGAGAATGGCAACAAGCGGAGCACCAAAAACTGCAGTGAAAGTAAATTGTCTTTAAATAATCCAAATTCCCAGAGTGCCGAAATATGAGCACACACAAGAAACATGTATAATGTCTTGCTGAATGTCACTGAGATACCTCTTTCATCACCTTCTTGAAAAGGTAAAACTATTGATGAACGGGTCACGAGATCGGGGACTGTCAGATAAAGTATGATATGAATCACCAATAAAGTCATTATATACTTTAAGAAACAGAATAATAAGGATTATTTCTTCATAAGGAGTAAATGAATAATTCGCAATACATCTTCAAGACGTTCCTATAATAGCCCTTATAGTTCTTATTATATTTCCTTGAACTGTTTTTCTACTGTTTTTTGTTGTTGTATCTTTGTCATTGTTTGTATGTATTTAAAGCGCTCGATCTTGGGCCGCTATTATAAATGCCAATACCTTATTATTATTTTTACTATACGTGTATTTTCATGCGTTTTTGTTTCTCTTGTGAAAATAGTCCCTCGCACTTCTCAACACAGATCTTTATTTTCTGACATTAATCAGTATTAAAAGTCATGGGCTGCGGGCAATGATTTTACGTCAGTTGTAAGACGTGCGTCAGTGATCTTAGGGTATGGGCTGAATGCAATTATTTCGTCACAAGTCTATCGTTTTTGAGCTCGTATTGTGTGTGGCGAGTTTGGCGTCCGAATTACTTGCTTTCTTGCTCCATGCTTCAACTGCACTTTCAACATCTTCAGGTGAAAGTTTACTCATGAGGGTGAATTGGGGTTTTTTCCTCCCAAAAACAAAACTATGAGTAGCGTCTTAGAAATTACCGTTTCCGTAATATGTTGCGTTTTGATTTGTGGCTTGTCCACGATTGGAAACACCGTCGTGATTTTTGTCTTCATTCGTAGGAAGGACATCTTGACTATCAGTAACTATTTCTTTGCCAGTTTGTCTTTCGGGAATTTGATAGTGGGTCTCTTCTACCCGTTGCAGTGCCTGGTGGATCTCGGTGTAGTTTCGTCTAAAACAGTTTGCTTGCCATTTCTGTACTCTCTTCTTGTGCTGGCATACGTTGTCATCTGGTCTCTCCTCGCCTTGACCGTGGAGCGTTATTTGACAATCACTTGTCCACTAACGGCTTGCAGAGTACTATCAGAAAAGAGAGCTGTCGTAGTAATCATACTCATCTACAGTTTTGGTGTCATTTGTGGTGTTGTCATCCCTGTCTTGCTTTCAATATCGGCACCATCTGATGAGAACAATAACAGTTGCCGCTTCATCGATTTGGTGCCATCTTCTTTCTATAGGATTTTCCTTCTGGGAAACAGGCTCGTCTCCGTTGCCGTGTTTATCGGCACCTATGGCAGTATTTTCGTGGTGATGCGAAAGCACATGCGGGCCATCGCAGTTCAAATTCGGCCGACACCACAATTACCCACATCAACGGAACAGACTAACGAGGACTCAATCAGCACCATCGGAGTGCGACATGAGACGGGTCGATGGAAGCGCCAGGTCCGGCCAACCATCCTGCTCTTCGTGGTTGTACTTTACCACTGCCTCAGTTCGATTCCTCAATTCTTCGTCGTTGATAACGTTGACGAGAGGAGCTTTATGGTTTTGACTGTCACACATTTTGTCATGTACAGTAGCTCTGCTATAAATCCACTTTTATATGGGATTTCCAACCGACAGTTTCGACGTGCTCTTGCGAGTGTCTTTTCCCAATAAATGATATAGGAAATAGATCTTAGATACCAATCACACCGCGCACCATCGCAATGTGTTGTTGCACTCGTTCTTGAATCCCTTTGTATTTAAAATGTACCTGTGTGATTTTTGTAAACTGACATTTTGAACAAGGGTCTTATAGTACGAAATAATCTTTCTACTTGAAGCATGGGACACCTTTGGTAATTGTCAAAGACCAGTCTTCTCACTTGGTGTACCACAACATTTTAATGCAATAGAACACCTGTGAAAATTTGAGCTCAATTGGTCGTTGAAGTTGCTAGAGAATAATGGAAGAAGAAACATCCTTGTTTAAGTTCTGTGGTTTCAGATTCTTGAGTTCGAGACCCCAGCTGAGGTCTCGAATTCAATTCAAATATTTTAGTGAGAATTTACTTCTCTCTGTTTTATACTACCAACAGCCTTCCATTGCTCGCACTGTTACCAAGTCGGTTTTTATGCCAACAGTTGTTTAAGTAAATGCCAACCGTGTACAGTGCCTTTGAACACCTTTTCCAAGAGTAGGCTAAAAGTATTTTGAAACCAAAGAGGTAAAAACACCCAACCGTTTTAGTTTGGGCACTTACGGATAATTATAACACCAAACGGAAATTTCTGGCACTGCACTTTATGATGGGGCATCTTCAGTATTTCTATTGGTTTACATGCTGAAAATTGTGCATGTTTTTCCCCCCCACTAGTTTTCTCATGACTTACACAACAGCCCAAATGTTTATGTATGTCATTAGGTGATCAAACAAACCACGAACACTGTCTGTTATTGTTTTGTCAGCTCCACCAATTATGTACAATTATATTTAAAGGCATGGAAATTACTTGTTTGTATTAATTTATTTATGCCTCTGAAGGTCTGGTTTGGATTGAAAGCTTAGGCCATCTACCCTACTCATACATTTAAAGGCAGTGGACACTATTGGTAATTGTCAAACACTAGCCTCCACAGTTGGTGTATCTCAACATATGCATAAAATAACAAACCTGTGAAAATTTGAGCTCAATCGGTCATTAAAGTTGCGAGATAATGAAAGAAGAAAACACCCTTGTCACACGAAGTTGTGTGCGTTAAGATGGTTGATTTCGAGACCTCAAGTTCTAAACTTGAGGTCTCGAAATCAAATTCGTGGAAAATTACTTCTTTCTCCAAAACTATGGCACTTCAGAGGGAGCTGTTTCTCACAATTTTGTATACCACCAACCTCTCCCCATTACTTGTCACCAAGAAAAGTTTTATGCTAATAATAATTTTGAGTAATTACCAAAAGTGTCCACTGCCTTTAAAGGCATATATTCATTTGCTTTCTGGAACATTTTCTGCTTAGGCATCGCTAAAGCAATTGGGCTTAGAACTATGGTGTTCTAACCAGGATGATATCCCGAACAGAGTAGTTATTATGACTGACGGAGAGCCCTATGGTGTTCTAACCAGGATGATATCCCGAACAGAGTAGTCATTATGACTGACGGAGAGCCCTATGGTGTTCTAACCAGGATGATATCCCGAACAGAGTAGTTATGATGACTGACGGAGAGCCCTATGGTGTTCTAACCAGGATGATATCCCGAACAGAGTAGTTATTATGACTGACGGAGAGCCCCATTTTACAGGATATCTTCATCTTCCAAAAACTCCAGGGCCGAATTTCATGGAGCTGCTCAAGCACAAAAAGTAGCCAATAACAACAAAGTTGTGCTTACTATAATAATCAGCCAAAATACCTGGTCACGTGTACAGTTTGTGACTGGTATCCTGATCATTATTGCTAAGCAGTGATTTCCCAAAAAATATTTTCTGCTAAAGCAGCTCTATGAAATTGGGCACCGATTGGGAACCATTGCTATTCATATTTTGGAGAGTAATGGCTAATGGGGTATTTATTGGTTGAACTAGACTACCAACCATTTGCAGAAGCTGCTGACAAATTGTTTCAAAATAACACCAATCTAAGGAACAAAATTAACCGTGGTCTTTATTTGACTTTTTAAACACATTGATATTTTGTTGAGTAACACAGCTCCTTTGTCCTACAAAACTATTAGGACAATATTTAATTAAAGAATCGGTCAAGAAATCTGTGCTCTAATGAATGAAGCATCATAAATCTGACAATCAAATTCCAAGACTTCAGCCATAGATCCTATGTGTTGTCCAAACGTTGACCACGGAAGTGGATTTAGGTGATGCTGACAGCAAAGTGAACAGTTTTGAAAGCTGACTGCTAAGCAGTTTAAAACTGCTTAAAAGCAATTACTTAGCAGTTACTAAGCAGTAACTAAGCTTACATGCTTTTAGCATTTTTAACTGCTTCAAAGCTGAAAAGCATGATGAAGTTTGCATGATGAACAAACTAGTCTTCAATTTTACATCCCTCCACGTCTTTCCTGAATGTTTCAACATGTCTAAGTTCACACACCATGAAGGGAAGGCAAACTCAACAATGTTTATTTCAGGTGAACGAGTCCCCATCTGGGTCAAAGTTCAAAAGGTCAGGGTCAATCTTCCAATCAGTGATTAGCGTTCCCATTGTAGGCCTTGGCTCAGGCAGTCTTTGGTGCAACTCCATTAGGGCAGTCTGGCAGGCACTACGCCATTTTTCAATCAGTACTTCAAGATCTGAAAGGTTGTTCTGCAGGGAAAGACGAAAAAAGAAAAAAAAGTCTGAATATTTTTGTATATATTCTTTTCTGAATATTTTCACACACAAAAATTCTTTCTGAATATCTTCATTAATTATCTTAATTGTTAATTAACTATATAAATTGCTGTTTCTTCGTTGGTAGCTTAAATAAAAAATATTTGTGCCTGTTGTTAATGATTATTTTGTTTTTGTGACTTTTCAGTTTTAACAAATAGAATAAAATTAATATGGTTTTTACCCCTTTAGGATTCCTATATACAGCACACGAACATGTAAGTAGACTCAACAAAGTGTCGACTACTTAATGCTTATTATAGGCAGATCAAACAAACAAAGATCCCAAACCCTACTCAGAACAATGGAGTCCTAGAAATTCACAGTTCCTGTTATCCCCCAAAAATTGCATTAACGCAACTTATTCTTTAGATTTGCCTTAAAAGATTTTCTTTCCCAACCTTTGACCTCTGTGGTGGACCATGGTTCAAATCACACCCAGACCAGAGCCTTGCATGTGGATTTGGATTTCAAACCTGATTGAATGTTTTTTTCCCCCATCTGTGTTTTCCTCCCACACCCAAAACCAACATTTATTCTTAATTTGGGCCTACAGTGCTTGTGGCTTGTTCCTTAATTTTATACTACCAGGGTGTAAAAGCCATTATAAAAACCCAATACCTTTGTTCTATACATCTTGACCATCTTGAGTTTCCGCAAAGTCTCAGTGTGGATGGCTACCTGCCTCTGCAATGACTTCCAATCAGGCTGGTGTTCTTCTGTGGGAATGTCCATTCTATTTGTCTAGAAAAAGCCAAAGCAACCCAAAACAAAGTCAGTTAACTCCTATCAGTTAATAGCTATCAAAGCCTAGACAAGCAAGATAGATTAAAGAATTAGAGTTTTTTAATTTGTTTTTCTGAAGTACATCGCCTAACATTACACTGCCAAACACAAACAGCCACTTGAAGATGAGGGCTACACTAAATAGCTGATTCATGTTGCCACCTACTCCTGGGGCTGAAACATGGTTACCCCCTTATCATTATGTAGGCGCAGTATGGATTAATATAATCCACTAGCACTAGAACCTGTTCGTGGAGCACAATGCACTTCCTTCACGCAAACCTGCCTTGCTCAAGGGCACAAGTGTCATGACCAGGATTCGAACCCAGTCTTTGCTGATGACAACACCAGAGCTGAGGTTCGGGTCGGGGGACTTGACCGCTTGGCCATGACATGCGCGACATTCTCCCAACGACTATCAGAGCATACTAAAGAAAACCAGTAAATCACTGGAATACTGCACTCCTCTTTATAAAAATGTTGTCTTAGTTTGACACTGATAGTCGTAACTCGATCATTCTGGCCAGCAGTAGATCTGGAGCTTGATTGAGTCATACATATTGACATGGCATTTCCGAGCTTTCAATCATGCTCATGACTAGCCCACTTATTTTTGTTGCTCCTGTTTAACCCCACTTTCAAGTCGATTTATACACAACTTTTCCCGCAGTGATGTTAGTAAACAAGATCTGTAGCCCACATTTTCAACCTTTGACATTGGATGCACAAAAGGTCAACAAACTAGTTATGTAACAACACTATATCACTATTGAATGACCAAGCAAATTCTAACCCTGTTATGTGCACGTGCACACACCCACCTTACAGTGTAAGTTACACAAGACTTACCAGTTTAGAGCCAGGATAAATTTGTTACCCAATAGCTACATTTTTGACGTCATCCAAAAGTCCTTACTCTATGCATAAACAAATCAGTGCAAGACTCACAAAAATGTTGATTCATTTGTAAGAATGGATCCATATCCGGAACCAGTTTTAAGAGCATGCGGTAACTCGCGGGGTCTCCGGTATGGATGAAACTAAAACCATTATTGGAGGTAATACAGTATTTGATAATGGCATATCTACAAAAATAACGAAAATGTGTTTTATTTGTTGTTAAATATATTTATTAATAACATATCATAAGATGCTACATACAATACAAATTGAACAACCTTACGTCAACAACATTTTGTCAACATTCCTGTATTATAGTTATCGAACCCCGGCCCCCTGTATAAAAAATCGGCTGTTCCAATTTGGTCACGTGATCCGTTTTTGGTAACATCCTTTAAAAACATGGCCGCCGTTTTGGCAAAACGTGGAGTGGGGAAAATCTGCGGAGCTTAAATTTCTGGGAGGCTGTTTATCCCTCGAAATTATGTTGACACCTAGAAATATCCATTCACCAAGGATAACTGAAAGTGTGCCATTAATCCCAGAATATGATTTTGAGGCGTTTCGCCGACGAGTCATGGACAAAGACAGTGAAGAACACACCAATGCTATCGCAAACCCTCATCACCTTGCAGCCAAGTTGGAGCACGGTGCAGAAGAGTACGAATCGTACGACTATGAAAGTTTACCGGAGACCACCACGCTCACGACCCATCTGATGGCCGGTGCTATTGCTGGGATCATGGAGCATTGTGTTATGTATCCAGTGGATTGTGTCAAAGTGAGTTCACAGGTTCAAGCAAAGGTTTTTGGAAGGAGAATCGAGTTTGTGTGAAACTGAATGCTGGCAGTAGTGGCAGCAGGGTTGAATGAAGGAAGGAAAACCCACTTTCCGGATCCTTGTGACCGACCTTGCCCTTCCTTCCACTCACTCCAATCAATGTTTCCCATAACAGGGTCGGTGTCATTTGTCGTAGTTTGATTTGACTTATTATTTAATTTTATAAAAACGACTTCACATTATAAACAAACACAAAAAGTATGGAGGAAGGAATCGCCACTACTCATTATGAAACTTAACTTTCAAATAGAATAAGGTTAAGAAAGTAATCTGTTTTTTTACAAAGATTACTTTTTTGTTTGGTCAACACGAGTGAAAAGGGGGCGGTTGGTTATCTGGGCAATTAAACCACAGAAGTTATAATTACTAATCAACACCTACTTGTACTTGTTCACAGTAACATGTGCCAATCTTGTTCAAGAAGGGGGACATATTTTTGTAGTAACATGTATTGTGTTGCGCAACACACTTGATCACTTTTACCTGTATGAAAGCTGAGCTGTATGATGCCATTTTCACTATTGGTGAGTTTACAGAAAGGATAGTTTTGTAAACGTTTGTTATCTGGGCAAATATTTTGGATCTGAAGGTATACACACTACGACTACGTTCAACATTTCTTAGAATTTTCAGCCAGGGTAGTCAAGATTTGGTCCACACAACTATTTAAACACTTATACAGAGTGTTTATGGCGAGTAATGACAATCTTTTCTTGAGAATTGTTATTTGTTTTAGTCAGTTCAGCACTAGCTATTTGTACACAAATGAAGTCCAGCTGAGACAACAACTAATCAGGGTTTGTCTGTTGAGGAATCCTCCATGGTTCTACCATGGAGTTAGACTGACCAGCAGGGCCAGACTAGCTTGTCATTTCACAAGTCAGTTACAGAATAGCTGAAATGTCATAAAAGCCTACATCAAGTATTCCATGCATATTATGCACGCACATATAGGACAACCCTTACTCAACAAATGTCCATACTTTTTTTTAATTGCCAAATATCATAGCTGAGAAAGCTTTTTTATAAATCAAATTATGCAATTTTTGTTTGCAGGGTCCCTCCCTACCTCTAATGTAAGTTTCAATTCCAACAGTGCGCGTCCCGGAGGTGCCGGGGAGAAGTATGCAGTGAACAGTTTAAATCTTTTTCTTTCATTCCTTTAAGCTTTTTGAATCCATTTTGATGATCAATGTAAAAGTTGTATAATGACAGTTGAAAAGAGGACAATGCGTTGTTCATTACGTTGGTATTTTCTGACTCTAAAGTGTGTACCGTTTGGTTTCGCTGGACTGATTTTCCTGTCTGGAGATAATCTTTTCACAGGGATAGATTTTTGTTGTGTTTTTTTCTTCAAAATTTTCATTTTTATGGTGATATTTAGACATTCAAGGTTATATTTGTATTACCAAATGGAGACAGTTAGCCAAACATGTGAGAACTTTTCTTCACACTCAATCGAATGGTTCTTTATAGCAATTTTTGGCTATTATCAACTGTGCAGTGGCGTAACCAAAAACGAGGCGTGTCCCCTCAAATCAGAACCTTCGCCCCAATCCCTCTCACCATGAAATTAAATCAAAAATGCACAAATGAATAGTTTGATTATCGTCAATAGCCCTCCCCCTTTCAGATTGAAAGATTTGCTCCCAACTCCCGCCCAAAATGTAAATATCCAGTAACTCCACCCAATCATGAAAGAAAAACAAGCCAAATACTTTTAAAAAAATCTAGTATGAGGTTAGATTTGAGAGTCTACATGTTGGTGTAGGCCTGAGGATGCTCCATTAGAAGTTTACAATTTCCTCATAGGGTGCCCTTTACCATAGGGTGCCCTTTAACATGCCTTGATGCCCTTGCCCCATCTCTCCTGTAGTTGGCTGGCTTAATTCTGAAAAGAGCCAACTTGTTTGTTCCTCTCAAAGAGATGATGATGAGTTTTGTAATCAAAGTTCTGTGACCCAGCTTTGGAGGCCTGGGGCTAGGAGGCTGTTGTGTAAACACATGCTGCTTCTGGCGTCCATGCGTCCAGTGAAGCGCAATGAATCATTCATATGATGTCTTTTTATAAAAATGTACAAAAAATAATCCCATGATTTATACTATTTTTATGTACACCCATAAACTTTGATGAATGTAATCGTTGAATTTTCAATGAGAAGTGATCGCATTAGTTGCATTTGTGAACAAACAAAGTGCATGCAAAGAAATACTAACCAAAGCTTGCTTATGATACTGGTATCCATGACCTTCGGCCTTGATATTAAAGTTGACTCAATTAGGGGATGAGAAAGTGTTCTTTACCCCTCCTTCCCCAAAATTTCAGGATTAAACTGTAACGATTGACAGTTACTTAAAGACAGTGGTCACTGTCTGTAATTACTCAAAATAATTATTAGCATAAAACCTTACTTAGAAGCGAGTAATGGGGAGAGGTACATGTAAGAGGTTGATTGTGAGAAATGGCTCCCTCTGAAGTGACGTAGTTTTCTAGAAAGAAGTAACTTTCCACAATTTGATTTTGAGACCTCAGATTTAGAATTTGAGGTCTCGAAATCAAGCATCTAAAAGCACACAACTGCGTGTGACAAGGGTATTTTTTTCTTTCTTTATTTTCTCGCAACTTCGACGACCAATTAAGCTCCAATTTTCACAGGGTTGTTATTTTAATCATATATATGTTGAGATACACCAAGTGAGAAGACTCAGTCTTTAAAAAATTACCAATAGTGGCCAGTGTCTTTAAAGAATCATTTAAAACCATTAGGATGGGAAGCAAGCTACAATTTTTTTTTTTTCAGACTTTTATTGGAAACATTAATAATTGTTGGTGGAAATAAATATAACCAAGGAAATTACATGAATGTGAAATGTAGTGAGAACTAGATTTGTCTACAGGGAACTCGGTAGTAATTCCATTTTAACACTTGTCTTTCTGTCCTTGCATCGAGTTAATTGTTACTGGTAGTAAAACTGATGTTTGAAGAAGTGTTTTGTGTTACGCTGAATATTAATGAGGGTTGCCTTGTGAACAGCTGCTTCGTGTACTCTTGTATCGCAATTTTGTTTCAATTGGCTTAACAAGGATTTTATACAGTAGTCTGACATAACACTAACAGTCTCCCGTCTTCATCTGCTTCAAAGCAGAATATTGCTTTTACACGCTTCTGCAAAGCAAAAATGAGCGGGACACTAGTCACAGTTGACGAGTTGACTCAGCAGTTAATTTCATGTTACACAATGATCCTGTTGAATGGTATCAATGGTATCTATATATTTGGAGTAGTTCTCAATGAACAATCAATGTGTGAAAATTTCCTCAAGGTTGCCACAGTTTGTAGAAAATATCAAACAGATTGTCAGCCCATTTTACCTGTTATTGTACAATAACAACAAGTGTGTGTGGGAAATATTTCACAGGGAAAAATTACTAAAAGTGAAGTTTGTAACACAGGCCTGGGACTTCAGGATTTTGTTGGGTTAGATATATTTTTATTGGTCAGTTTCCTTATGTGAAGTAATTAAAATGTATGTCCAATGCTAGTTTCGTGATATTAGGGTCATTCCGTGTCAATTCAACAGTACTTGCTTTTAACCTTTGATCGTCACAGATTTATATGAAATTCGCTGTGCCGATTGGACTCCCTGAGAAACGCCCAAATCCCAAATTTTATGCAATTCGGTTCATTGCAGACAGTCTGTAAATAATTATGAATTTATTTACAGTGCTTTGATCAGAGTAGACTTCAGCTTAATATGTTTGAATGCTTTTGTGTCAGTAAGATTTCAGAATTTTGTTTCATGTCTATTACATTAACCTGACATGTACATTATTTCTATGCGCATGCATGAACTTTATAATTTACAGTGTACATGAAGGCCTTCATGTTCATGTACTGCAGTTAGCAGTACATGTACGCACTTGTGTACCTGTAGTGTACAGTTTAATATATACATGTGTAGCACCCTTGTCCATTTTATTGTACCAGCTACAATGACACCCCTTTTTTAGACCAATGGATATTTGTATACATTACATCCTTGTTAACGAAAGTGCGTTGATAACAAATTTGTCAAGTCACTGTCCTTGTGCCCACTGACCACTGGTTCCCACCTTCTGTAAACACGGATAGACTTCATTCAAGTAGCCTAATAGTAATACCTAATTTATAATTTATTTAAGCAACGCTGTGTGGTTTGGGATACTCATTGTATTGTACAGTGTATGTCACAACCTTGCAAATCATTGTCAGGCGTGGGATTTTTTTCTATTGAGAGAGTGTGGCCATTATTATTTTGCAGCGGGCACTTCTATTTGAAAATCTTTTAGTCTATGGGTCACTTTACAAGGTGCACAAAGGCCAAGCCCAGGGCAACAGAGGCAATTGCCTCCATGTAATTCCATGCCTCTATTGTAACTGCAGCCATAGAAAAGAACATTGAACAACATGTACCAATATGCAAAAACTGGCCAAGTTATTACATTGTAAATAAGGTATTTGGCCCAGATCTTTTACAACTTAAATTCTGACATTTACAGGCCTGGAGTTACTTGGAGGCCACAACCTTCATCGCCCCTGCTATTGGCCTTAGTGCCCTTTCAAAGGATCCCTAATAGAATTTTGTACATTGTACATCGTTCTTTATTATGACTTTTTTTGATATTTTAGCAGCGTTCTCCCCTTAACACTGGTGTGCTGGTCAAATGGCAGTTAAAACTACCGAGGACCAGTCAAAATTATCTCCAGCTGGTCCGGCTGGCTACCTGTTTACTGTTGAAAAGCACACTACACGTAGTTAAGAAAGAGGACAGACTAGTGAAATGGCAAGTGAACTGGTACCATTGAAAACGTTGCATCTGATAATATTTGATATGATTATATGTCATGTATTTGTTGCTATCATAGTTTGTGTACATTACAACAATAGGGGCACACATGTTGTGCTTAGTAATAGTACACATATCGTAAGGGGTGCGATACATATTTCATGTGTGGATTGTAACGCAGCGATCACCTCTGCTGGGTGATTTGAAGAGCCTCCAAAACAAACATGTGGTCTCAACTTGAATGAATGCAGATATTGATCGCATTGAGTGGAAGACAAGGTCAAAGGTCTTAGTATAGATAATTTGCTTGATAACTGCACTCTGTTGCTGTAACGCAGTATATCCATTCATTAAGTTTACCTGCACAAATAAGTTGCTAGTGTACATAG
Source organism: Asterias rubens (assembly GCF_902459465.1). Classification (NCBI taxonomy): domain Eukaryota; kingdom Metazoa; phylum Echinodermata; class Asteroidea; order Forcipulatida; family Asteriidae; genus Asterias; species Asterias rubens. The sequence goes on along the minus strand of NC_047070.1, from coordinate 18,320,753 downwards.
TTTCTCAAGATAAATAGGTTCAATTTTTATACCCGTTTTTTTAGGGCAAGGCCACTTTGGCCTTGGAGCCATTTTTAGCCATAGTGTCTTAAATGCACACCATGTTTTATATATCATACAAAATATGTAAATTTATGTATAAATAGAAAACTTGGACACCTACGTGTATTTTTTAAATTTCCAAGAAATTTTGACACCCTAAAATTACCTAATCCTGGCTAAAACCTTGCTTGGAGCGGTCCAAATTGGAGGGCAGCTAGGGCAGATGAAAGGGCACCAAGGCACTGTATTATTAGCAAATTACCTGGAAAGGTTTTCCATTCAAGAGGCGTTTCCTTTCTTTAAGTTTTCATTCCATTCACAAACAGCTGTTACAGAACGACTACTCAATCTCATGAGGGCGCTAACAACAACAGCGCCCTCTCTCGATGGATCGTGTTTGACTGGTCTCTTGTTAAAGCGGATCATTAGATGTTCAGGGTATGGTTTGTGTGCAGTGTTTGGTTCTTATTGAAAGTTGTCAAAACTAGTTCCCTCGGCTTCGCACTGGGGACTAGTTTTCCTCGACCTCGCACAGTGAACTAGTTGGTCAATTTTAAAAACCTTTGGGAGACAACATAGTCTGTTCACCTTCAAATCATTTTGTTATTCCGATTTACCAAGAACAAATTGTCAACACTTGTGACCATTTTAATGGTCACAAGTGTTGACAAGTATTTAAAAATATATAAAAGGAGCTGTTTTAGTCACTCTTCTTTCATTCCTTGGACTACACAGGGGCTTAATTTGAGCTTCTCTGGGGTTTATCCTGACATTACACAGGGGCTTAATTTGAGCTACTGAAGGCTCAGATTGAGCTCATCCCTTCTGGGATTCAACCGCCTACCCTAAATTTTATAATGCAAAAACAAAATTTAATTGCCTGACATTTCGACCCCCGCAGAAACACAGCGCATCAAACAGATATAGTAACAGAAACAGTCAAATGGAAAGAAATAAAAGAGAGAGAGGCAACTACCTGCATGTGCACTGTGTAAGATTCAAATCCTAGAAAATAATTTAAATTAATTTGATTTTCTCCAATTGTAATCCCAATCCACAGACAAGAATGCAGACGATTCGACCGTCTCCAGATGCAAGCTATAAGAATGTTTTTAACGGCCTAACAACAATAATTCGCAGAGAAGGACCCTTCGGCATGGTACGAGGACTTAACGCAGTTGCGTGTGGTGCCGGACCAGCCCATGCTCTGTACTTTGCTAGTTATGAAAAGTTAAAGCAGATGCTGAGTGCCAGACCGGGACAGAACCCTCTAGCGAACGGTATGTGTGTGATGATAAGAAAACCATTCCAATCAAAGGACTGGTTTGTGTCTATGGTTTGTTCAGTGTATTGTATGATTGACTACCATTGCTTCATGTATATTGTTACAAGTTTTGTCACTCTACTGGTCATTGTGCCGCTTAAAATGTTCTAACAGAAATTTATGTTTGCCTTCATTGAGCTGCCCTTTACTGTAAAGAAAACCTGTATCACTGTATGACCCAATTCCATGGCTCTGCTTATCTCCGAGTTCCGCAAACACGCTTACCGTTCTCTGCTTGCTGTGAAAGAGCTGGATTTTTGCGCTAGCTGTGTATGCGAAGAATGCCTAGTATTGTGGAGTACACATGTGCACAAGCATTGCTTTCTAGAAGAGTGGCCCTAAACCTCCTTACTTGAAAATGCCAAATTAAAAATGACTTTCATATTTATATAGTTCACTGGCCGAGCTCAATACTTTGTGTTAATACTGTGTTCTTCAGTACATATAACGCTGGGTAAACATTGGTGGTATTTGGTAGTCAATACAATATAAGGCTCTGTGCCAGCTTTCCAGTGTATATTTGTAAATGTTATGTAATGGTATGTTATGAATTTACTTATATTTACAACATTTTGGTTGATGAAGGTGGGGTACTTAGTTATAAGGGGAACTCTGGTTGTTGAAGCAAAAGTCACTTGGCACCCCAAACTCCAAGGTTACACAAATGTGTACAGATTACTTTTCTATATAAGTCCATCTGCTTCACACCATCAAGCAATTACATGTGTTCGTCCTCCCAATGCTAACATCTTGTGTTAAACTTTTGTTCGATAACGTTGCATTTTTATCTTTTGAAAGATGCTGAGAGATGGTAAGTAATAATATCAAGCAATCCAGTTAGCCACGCTTTCACGACAAATCAACCCAAACTGTCTTATTTGAAACTCATTGAGCTCATCTAACAGATATTAAGCGAGTTGCGTTTGAATGATGTCTGGTGCAGTGACTTGATAAGTAAGAAGTGACGACTTAAGTTTGAATTATTCACACGAGAGACAGTTGCTACAATTGCGGAATGATATTACATACACTACATATACATCTGTTGCTAAGGAGCTACCAAGACCCAATACATACAAATTCTGAGAACAAGAACAATTTATTCAGTCGAGGCTTACACATTTTCAAAGTCGACTTTCCAAACTTTTGTTTTGGTTGAAACTAGTGTTGTAACTATTACCTGAAACCTTAAACTAACATCAAAGTATAATTTATAATTGGAGCCAATTTCAACCCTGCCTTTACATAGTCCGGCAATTGGGCTGCTGTAGTTGGCCGAAGACATTGCTAGGCTACTCCCTCAATGTTCCACTGTCCACCAGGGCCCAATTTCATTAAGTCTATAGGCACACAAAGTAATGCTTAACAAAATACAGATTACAAGCCAAAATCACATTTAAGTTTACATTGTTGTGACTGGTGTCCCACTCAAACTTTGCTTAGTGCAGAAATTTTTCGAGCAGTATTTTCTGCTAAATAGCTTAATGAATTTGGGTCAATGTCCCTCCCTCCCCCCCCCCCCCCCAACTCACTAATGTCTGTTCCCTCATGATGAGGGCCTGGAGTACGGGATACTGTTTTGATCTCTCTCTGTCTTTCAGCCTGTGCGGGGAGTATCGCTACTTTACTACATGATGCAGCGATGAATCCTGTTGAAGGTATGTTAAGTACTTCACTTCGGATTATTTTACAACTCTGTCAGAAATCTGGCTTGGAACACGATGTCTTGTGGAGTTCCTCCGCGGTAAAGATAACTTGACACGCAAGTGTTTGCACTAGAGAGTTAAGACTTGTCTTATCTCTTAACTCGTCCTAACTTAGGACTAGCCGTATGTTTTTAAGATCTCCTAGTAGTCATAACTCTTTGTGAAATCGATCCCAGATGCGAGGTGTGTTATCTTGGCCGAGCAGTTTAGTTCATCAGACCAAAGCTATGGTGTTGTCAGTAGCAGAGTGTGGATTTGAGTCCAGGTCATGACACGTGTGCCCTCTGTACATTCTGCTGTACCTGTCAGGCTCCTAGTTGATGATGGCCACACCTTCATAAATCCTTGCAGACTTTTTGTGAGCAGTTTTTCCTTCTGCTAAACACCTGTTGAAATTGAGTCCAGGTTTAAGTTTTGAGTTGGATGGTTTCAGCCATGCCAACCATTCGGATATGATCTACATGTAACATTCAAATCATATACATGGCTTATGAATTAGAAGTAACATGTTTGACTAATGCTATGCCACTATTTTTCCCCCTCTCTCTGTCTATGGTATATTCATTCCTGTTGCTGTTCACTTTGCTTCGATGGTCATCACATGGACTAATGCCAAAACAACACTCCTATCATCTTGGTTCAATCAGTGATCAAGCAGCGCATGCAGATGTTCAAAAGCCCTTATAAGAACGTTACCGAATGTATCAGGACTATACTAAGAACTGAGGGCATGCATGCTTTCTACCGGAGCTACACCACACAGCTCACCATGAACATACCCTTCCAGAGCATCCACTTTGTCACCTACGAGCTCGGCCAGGAGTTTCTGAACCCGGGCCGGCAGTACCACCCCACCAGTCACATGTTCTCCGGGGCGGTGTCCGGCGCCGTAGCCGCGGCCGTCACCACGCCGCTGGATGTTTGCAAGACGCTGCTCAACACACAAGAGAAGAACGTCCTGGCCCTAGGAGCCCAACAGACTGAAATTAAAGGCATGGTTAACGCCTTCAGAACGGTGTACCAGATGAGTGGGGTCAGGGGTTACTTCAAGGGCCTCCAGGCGAGGATCATCTTTCAGATGCCCGCCACTGCTCTATCCTGGTCAGTCTACGAGTTCTTCAAGTATTTTATCACGTTGCGGAAGGCACAGTCGTCGTCATGATTTGGGGAGAGAGAGAAAAAGCGCACAAATAATCACATGTCTCAATGTAATATAATGATATTTTTAAAAACATAGAAGACACATAAGTAAAACCAAGGTATTACATTTGCATTTGTCAATTAAAGACAGCTTAGAGTTTGTAATTTAATATACTGTTGCCAGTTATCTGGAAGTATGTTTCCATCTTATAGAAAACAAAACCGGGTTTGTTTGTAATCAAGTTCATACTGTGGTTTGTTTGTTTGTTTGATTTTTTCTCTTTTAAAGAAAAGTAAGAAACCACACATGAACTCTTACAATATACATAAAAAAGGTATAACAGGTGAGAACGCGATTCCTGTTAATGGCTTTGTTACAATTTTGTTTAGTTGAAGACAAAATGGTGGTTTCAAAGATTTCATACTGCACATTTCAATTTGAATCATCGTGATGCAGTTACGGACAAAGGTTACAGTGTTCATCCCCGAAAGTTTGAAACTGAGAAACGTTTTTGTCAGATAATTTTGTCAGATCATGTATTGCAGTAATGGATTATGCTCCCTGTGCCGATGTTCGGCAACATCTAATATAGGCTACCCCCTTTGAAATGAAATTTTCACAGGTGTTTTTTTTTTTTAAAGCAGATGGTTACAAACACCAAATGTATACTTTGCCTTTAACTGACTGTGTTGATGAATCTGACAAAGAAGATATAAGTGACTGTGAATAACCTACTCCACTAGTTTTCATTGGTTTGGCGTTCCGAGACTTGTGGTTTAATGCGAAGGACTCAAGTTTCTGATCTCCAAGTCATTGGATTATTGATTTGACTCCCATTCAATTTGTCCTTGAATAAGGCACTAAAACTTACTTCTCATCAAGTTTCTGACGTCCCAGTAATTGGACTGTTGGTTAGTCCTGAATTTTGTCCTCATATAAGGCACAAAAATATCACGTCAAGTTTTTGATGTCAGACTGTTTGTTAGAGTCTCAGTCAATTTTTTCCCCTCGAGTAAGAATCCCAGTCAATTTTTCTCCTTGAGTAAGACAATAAAACCTTGCTTCTCATCTCACAGGAGTCAAATGGATACCTGTGAAGGTTGACAGTTGTTGTGATTGATACAGTTTTTTTCCCATACTCTTCAGGAGTTAACAGAGTTTCATGGATACGTTTTTACCCGATGAAGGTGGCTAGTAATTAATCTTTTGGTGTGCAAGAGCAAATAAATGCTAGTAGTTATTAGTAGTATGTTTGACGCAACCTATAAACCACATAAGACCTGTTAGATCTAAGAAATTTTCAGTTCAGTTCAATAGAACACTTTATTTCTACATTTGCACAAGGAGGCATCATCCTAAAAGCCTGTTACATCAATACAAAACAAAACAGGATAAACAGCACTAAATTGTAGAATTAAAAAATGTTACAGAAAATAAATGTACAAAAGTTAAACAAAGTAGAAACCATTATGGCATTGGCTATCAAATCATAAGCTAATCATACTGGTTACCTTCTTTGAGTGTCTTTTTTTATTTAGTAGATGCAACATCCACAGGGTGGTTTTTGTATATATTTTTCTCTTCAAGATCAAGTAGTTTTCATAATTTTGCCTGCCGTGGTCAAAACATATTCTCTTATCTCAAGAGAATGGATTCAAGTTGTGTCTGACTTGACTCGGACCATAGCAGGAAGCATTTTTCGCCATTGAGAAAATAGTGTGGACCCATCATATAATACAGGTCAAGCTTACAGCTTCGTGTTGCAGCCAATCTGTGGACATTTCTGTGTTGGTTTCACAAAGCAATCTTGTTCTTTAGCACTGGTAAAAACCTTGTGTAGACGTGTGTTAAAGTTCACATTGTGTTTCCAAAACTTTACCTTCTGGAGACCTCTTTTGTTCGTAGGTCCACACTTTGTATAATGCTTACCCAACAGTTAGGGATTCGATGGTGGCCAGCATAGTGTGTGTTATTAAATCTTGTCTAATTCTGAGATATAGCTCTATGACACGGACATGTTTTCTGTGGTGTTTGAAAAGAGCTGAGTTGACAGTACTTCATCAGTGGGGGAAAAGACGGAAAGTAGTTATTCATAACCCTCAATTCAAGAATTACATCATTCGTGCAAACTACCGTTTCTACTTTTGTTGTTTTAAAAAAGCACTTCACGCCAGATGACCTGTATTCATGCCATTTTTTTCTGGGCTGACTAAAGGCAGACCGTTTCAGGCCTTGGACTTCACTCTTGAAGGGGCAGAGCAATTTCCCTCTGGTAATGGGCACTTTTACGAGAAAAATGTATTGGAACCTTGCTGAGTGCCTGTACGCCATTGCGGTGGGTGCTCTGGGTTATTTGGAACCTTGCTGAGTGCCTGTACGCCATTGCGGTGGGTGCTCTGGGTTATTTGGAACCTTGCTGAGTGCCTGTACGCCATTTTGGTGGGTGCTCTGGGTTATTTGGAACCTTGCTGAGTGCCTGTACGCCATTGCGGTGGGTGCTCTGGGTTATTTGGAACCTTGCTGAGTGCCTGTACGCCATTGCGGTGGGTGCTCTGGGTTATTTGGAACCTTGCTGAGTGCCTGTACGCCATTGCGGTGGGTGCTCTGGGTTATTTCGAGGCCTGAAGATGATTTTGATCGGACATCTTTGGGGTGCCCTCACTTTTTTGGCCGACAACCACATGTCTGATGGACATTTCCACCGTGACTTTAAATTTTGTATCCTGCATGGCCACATGCTATGCTTCATTTCACACAGTAGTCAGTAATATTAATTTTACACAATATTTTTGTAACAGGTCATGAATTTAAACTTTTGTTTGAATACACACTTTACTTTTTTGAGGCCTTCATGTGTATTTTTGTTTAGTTTCAGAGTGAATAGAAAGCAATAAGAAAAGTACAACATGCAGATTAGGGGGAAAAGAAAAATAATCTGCGGCCATAATTGTTATATATTTTTTAACACCCAAAGATTTTGTATTAATTCTCTATAAATTTAAAACTAGTAGTGTCTCTTACATTTGATAATTTTTCATTGTGACATCATTTCTTTTCGTGCGGTAAGCACTGAAGCAGCGCTATGAAATAGAAAGTGCGCAGTAAGCACAAAATCGGCCGCTTAGCAGCGCTGTTAAATTGGGCCCAGGTTACAAAGCAGGAAGTGAAAAAAATATTGCTATCAAATTAGCTGTATCTTCTGATAAAGCAGTTGTGCTACCCAAAACAACATGAAAGAAACAAACAAGTTGAAATGTTTGACCAACACAGTTATACATTTTGTGACTCGCAGTGGTATTCATTATTCGGAAACGAGGGGATGGTCTTACAACTGAGCCATCTTGCCCTAATGTTGGGGGCCTCCATTATTTTTCAATATCTTTGTTCTTAATGCCTGTCAATATCAGAAACTAATTTAAATCCCATCTGTCTGCCGAGGTCATGTTTGTAACAAGATTTAAGGACAATTGGAAAGTGAAATGAAAAAAAAGAGAGACAAGTCACAAATTTTAACCTTACTTTCCTCAGAAACCTCATTAGAAGTAGGGGGAAAAACATGATTAAAGTTGGCAAGGCCGTCTTGGTTGATTACAACTGAAATTTGTATGGTTTTACAGTTAAGTAATGTAAGTAGGCTGTTAAAGACACATGACACTATTGTTAGTTTTTATGCTGCAGAATTTATGGTTTGTGGTGTTGTGCAAATAGTATACATGTAAATAGTATACTTACATGAAACAAGCTGCCCTTGAACAATGATTGGCTTAAATATCAAGATTAGGGGAAAGAAGAAAAATATCTGTGGCCATATCTGTTGTATATTTTTTAACACCCAAAGATATTGTATTAATTCTCTATAAATTTAAAACTAGTGTCGCTTACATTTTATAATTTTAAAATTTTGTTTCTGGTAGGCACATCTGAAAGCACATTAAAGTAGTAGTAGGTCGAGAATGAACTAAAGGTTGTAGGTCAACTAACAACCCCCCCCCCTCACCTCATTCTGCAGTTGGCGCTTGCCCAATGTGTATTTGCGAAAAGGTTTATTTCTAAGTGTATAATTCAGTAGGCATTTTTTTACAAGGTAAATTTATGGGGGGTTTTTTCTGTTTCATTTTATTATTTGTTAGTTTTTATGCTGCAGAAATTGTGGTGTTGTGCAAATAGTTTACATGGAAATAGTATACTTTCATGAAACAAACTGCCCTTGAACATTGATTGGCTTAAATATCAAATTTATGATTGAAGACAAAGTTTATGAAACAGTGATTATCGTTGTCAGGGTCCATATGTTGTTACATATGCAAGCCTTGTTTTAAGAGACTAGGTGATACACTATTTCTTCCCCTGTTCCTCAACTTGCTTTCAGTTAATAAAACAACAAATTAAAATTTGTATATTCAAAGATAGTTTGGGGATAGACTCAAGATTTAACTCACTCCGAACTAAAAGTGTCTGGTCAAAGGTTGTCTGAATTTCTTTGGCATCTTGATTGGAAATTGTGCATGTTTTTCACTATTTTCTCCTGACTGACAATTTCAGCCCAAATTTTCATAGGTTAGTTATTTCATGTGTATAGTTGAGCACACAAAACATAAACACTTCCCGCGACTATTTTGTCAGGTCTGACAATCCTGTATGATAAATTTATATATCAATGTTTTGTGAGAGGGAGCAAGGGATTGTTAAAAAAAAAATTGTTTAATAAAAGTAAAAAGAAATCATCTGCTGAGTAACTTCAAATATAAAACTTGGCTTATTGAATGACTTTTTGTTGTTTCCTAAGCATGAAAAGTTAACAATACAATGTACAAACATTGAACTTTGGTTTATTTCATTTCTTTTGGGCCATTTATTTGTTTGTGTGTTAATAAATAAAGTATAATTTTTCCCTTTTTTGTTCTTTCTTTTTATAGTAAACCTGTACATTTATTCGGATACTGTACAATATTTCAAATTAGGCTGTGAAAGATTTTACTATATTTTGCTTCAAAGTTGTGATATCTTTACAATATCTGTATTAATCTTTATTAGTGAGATCTATAATGTATACAAATTAAAAACAACTGCATGTGTGCAGCACTGGATAAGATGATACAAAAAATAAGATTTATTGTCATTATTGTGTCATCAATGCAATATAAATTGTTTAGTTGCGGTTTGTTGTAATTGCTGTTAACTTGGTAATTTCCCCGAGTTAGTTTCCTGAGTTATGTGAGAGAAAAAAATCCACAAATACTTAATAGAGCTGCTTAAGCCAAATAAATTGTCCAAGTGCAAAACATTTGTGCTTAGCAGAAAGAGGTTACCAGCCATATCACCATCTTATGTACATAATTTGTGAAAGGTTCCCTACTTATTTGTAATTAACAGACATTTAATAAGCATTTTTTTGTGCTTAAGCAGCCCCATGAAATTGGACCAAGCATGGTTGTGTAAATAAGTCATCAGTATTCTCAAGTTCACTCTCCATTTGCTATGCGAGTAATTTAACCCAAATCTTCACCTATAAATTAATCTCCGCATTTATTTCAGCCAGCCTAACTAACTGTCTATATATCATATATCTATATATCTATATCATTATTTCATGAAATGCAAGATTCTTTCATCATTACAAGTACTGTGTTGTTTTGTACCGATTTCCTGTACTATCGTACAACCTTGACACAAAAAAAATGTATAAAACTGTCTTCTATTGAGCGAAACTCAAAATACTAAATTTTGTAAAACTGTCTTTAACTTTGAATCTTTTGGAAATATACAAAATAAGTGCTCAAAGAAGTGTTCAAGAAGTACTAGGGTTGGTTGTTCAGAAGCTTGAAATATAAAAACAGGTAGATCAGGAAGTCATCCATTGACCACGCTGGTTGTGCCCAAGCATTCAAACTTGACCATAGCGGCAGAGGGTAACCCCCCCCCCCCCCACCCCATATTCCTATACTTAAACACTCTTCTTTCCTCTAAATAATTGGGGAGTTCACCATGAAGGAGCACACCATGCCCCATATCAAGCTCTGCATGGTTATTCCAGTCCACATTGGCCTTCTTCGTCAGCCAATGCTAATCTCCTCCTAGCATGATATCCAGTAACTGATCAGCCTGCTCAATGGCGTCATCCACACCCTCGCACACGCCCATCCACTCTTTGGGTACCTCCTCTATCCCATAAAAGGCACCCGCTATCGCCCCGGCCATCGAAGCTATCGTATCCGTGTCTCCATCCAGGGAGATAGCATAGGTGATTGTCCTTTCCATGGCGTTTTCTAAGGGGATTCCATGCACTGGTTGAATGCACCTCAGGAATGAGTACACTGCGGAGGGTATAGACAAATGGGCAATGACCTCATTACCTGCAAGTTAGAATAAAACAGAAATTCTTGGTGTTAGTCATTTCTGGCTGGATAATAATATCGACCTGTAGAGGCAATTTCCAGAATATCAGATCCAGGCAGTCTCCAAGAAGAGAATCCTTTCACATTTGAATGTTCACATATTATTCTTGAGGATCGTAAGACATTATTTGAAAAATGACTCGTGTGCTACCAAAGTGGTCTTTTAGCATGATCAAACATTACCCCTGGTCACTGGGCCAGGATTTTGACGTTAACAGTGCGCAGGACAAACTCCTTAAAAAAAGAATCACAAGTTTCAAACTCCACTGATTTACCTAGCTCTTCCACAACGTCATCTGTGGTAGGATCTGTCTTCAGCATTTCCCTCATCCTTTTCAGTTTGTCACTGTATACACCATCAGACTCCACTCGACCCATGACCTTCAGTAAACTCTCCACAAAGCCATCAGGGTTGAAGGTCACGGGGTCGGCATGGAGAGCAAAGTTGACGGCACAGGCTTGGAGGACTGCACCATTGTAGCCTAGTTCATTGGAGTGAGTCAGCTTGGTGCTCTCTCTTGCTATCTGATAAAGGTGTTAGAACAGAATATCATCATCATGAACAACATGGTTCAAACAAAACACTGAACTAGCCAGTCAGGCAACTTGGAGTGAATTTTGACTGGTCCTCCTGAGTTTTAATTGACCTTTGGCCAGTGAGAGAGACTGCTAGTTTCAGCTGCAGGCCTGTATACTTTGTTTTTGAAAGGGCCAGAGCACCATGGCATTTTCTCCTTGGTAAAGGGCACCATATGAGGAAATTGTAAATTTCTACTGGGGCATTTCAAGGGCACCAAGGCATGACTAGAGGGCATGGAGGCAATTGCATTTGTTGCTTCCATGAAGTACCAGGCCTGCAGCTGTGACTGGTTGAATGCATAAATCTCAATGATTATGAGGTATCTTTAAGTGGCAAGGAGTTGCATCTCCATCAAGACATGCAGCCAACATACCTCAATCACTCTGTCCAGATTCTCAGCTGAGCATAGACCCACAGGAGCGATTCTCATGCCGCCCCCGTTGCCAAAGGAACCCTCTCCATTAAATTGGCTTTCCGCCGGTGAATAGATGTCCTTGACACGGAGGTCACCGAGGGCTGGGAGTATTTCTACAACGTTTCCGCCATATCCTCGAAACGGCTCATTCATATACTCCTCAGAGAACCTATGGAGTGGTACAAGAGAGAGAGAGGGGGGCGTTGTTAAGGGAAATATACATTGAAGTGGGCAATTCCATGTATACTTTAAGGCGTGTCATGGCTGAGCGCCCTAGGTCACCAGAACCAAGCTCTGGTGTTGACAGCAGCAGAGTGTGGGTTCCAAACCAGGTCATGACACGTGTGCCCTTGAGCAATGTACTTAACCAGAATTACTTTGTAAAAAGGTTGGGCAGGTCAATGAAGTGTAGCCCTCACCTTGAAGTGGCCATCCGGCCTTGTGAGTAGGGTGATATCTCGAAACATGTTTTAAAAACTAATTTCACAGAGCTGCTTTAACCCTTAGGAGACCATTAATTTGATGTATAATCGTGACAAATTGCCCAGGCATTGCCGACATTGTAATTTCTTGAATCAACTTTTGTCAGTAAATAATTACAAATTGGGATACCGGTAATGTATTAATGTACTAGTGGATCATTTCATATCCAGACATGACCTTTAAAGTATATTGATATCAATAGTTACCTCCGGGCCATATCTCGTGCGTCATATTTGCCCTTGCAGTGAATGAGAGAAGCAGCGACAGAACGTGCCATTGCTGTGTCATCGGTAAATGCAAATTTACGACCTAGATCACCAAGAAGAAAGAAAAATATTAAAGTTCCAGAAGAAATAAAATGTCAAAATGAGTACATGAGAAAGTTTGTAAATAAATGCTTGCATTTTTTCTTTAAAAAGGGTTACAAAATTACTCTCAAAAACTGTGTCGTCCTGATGGTTTAACTTTCAAGAAGAGTTTTGATTGACCTTTTTCCTTATCAATGTTTTTGCCAAGATTCTGCATGAACTTGACGACCTCTGACATCAAAGTACCCCCTTCAGGTAGTTGAGTGCCACACTCATAAGGGGCTCCAAGGCAGTCACCAGCAACTGCACCAACAAGGCTGCCACGGAAACGGCTCTTCAGTCTTGATGCAGCACTTGCCATCTTGTACCTTTCAATCTTAAACAAAATATTTATATAAACAAGAGCAATATTATTGTTATTACTACATTATTTCTTTTACCACTTTTCATAGTTGCGATGATCGTAACCCTCCCTCCTCCCGACTGTTATTAGGCAGATGGAGGGAAACGATAATCGCAACTAACTTTTCAAAGTCAAATAGTGTGGAGGGGGGTGACGAACGAGGCCTAAAATAATTTGAAACCTCGAAACATCAGTGGGTTCGGATTGACTCTTTAATTTGGTAACTGTAATTGGAAGTCGGAAAAGCAACCGACCAGCGACGGAGGCATTAGAATGGCATGACAAAGTTAACAGTAAACAATTAACAAGTAAAAGAGAAAAGAGAAAATAAAAGAAATCATTAGTATGATAAATACATGCAGTGCGTGTGCACCAAAATCTATCCAATTAGGTAAAATACTGAGTGTGAAATAATGCAACTCTCAATTAATTAATTTGCAACCCTTCTGTTTTGAAATATACACCTGTATCTGTAAGACCTGTATTAAACAATTATATCCAGCAGTACAGTTAGTTTCTACCAGTCAAAACAATATACATGGGATTATCCAGATCTTGTCCTAAAACCCTTAAGAATTATCAGAACAATATATAGATTTATTCTAAAGTCTTAAAGTCATCAGCTTAATAATAATAGACAACCTTCTCCAAATAATTCACCATGGCAAGCTAATTAACACACTATGTCAATACATGTACCAATTTCACAACTCTACCAATGACGTAGAGGGCGCTGTTGTAGCATAACTAGACTATGGATCACCATTAATTCGTCAAAATATGCCCACATTGCTCAATCAACTTAGACTTAATACGTATAACTGTACTGTAAATTACCCATTTCACAGATGCATTAACTACAGGAATTATTTCACCACATACAATAAACCTCATGCTCGTGTTAAATAAACGCACATGTACCAGCAGAGCGCGGTTGCTATGGACGGCGCCATGACAGTTTTATCTACTTTACAACTTTGACTGAACTTTAATTACTGAAAAATAAAATACAATCCAGAGCTTGAATGGGCTGATGGATAAATCTAAATGATGTTTGTTATACCCGGTTTATTGCCCTAAAGTTTATATATTTAAATCACACTTGCAAAAAGAAGAAAGTTTACCTGTAATTGGAAGTCGGAAAAGCAACCGACCAGCGACGGAGGCATTAGAATGGCATAACCAAACTCCGCCGCATGGTGGCGCCCTCCTAACTCACCGTCTGCCTCTCGCTCGGCCCTGTTTTGGTAAAACGATGTATCTCAAAAAAACTAATTTCAAGAAAAATAGGTTTAAAGTTTAAATAACTGCCTTTTTGTTTCAGAATATTGGATTGTCATTTTTTAAAAAGTTTTTCACTAATGTAATAATTGAAAATAGGTTTCCATATTTTGTTATAAGTTTTTGAACATTATTAAAGAAACTGTGACAGTTTATTCAAAGATACATCATTTCACCGAAATAATGCACACTCACAGGAAAGCGTATGTCGTCAAACTGGTGCATAACAATGGTATACTGAAAAGCATTTGGGATGTTGATTAATTTGCTCAAATGGTGTATGTCAGAGAGATACACCATTTTACCATATTTTTAGTTTGTAAAGTAAGTGTAAGTGTGACATACATCTTTTTTGTGAATTAAAGTCACAAACTTTGAGTTGTACAGGTCAACATACAGTTTGTATCTTCTGAACCACTCATCCGTTGACGATAAGATTTTCAGAATCGGAAAGAGCGCCCTCACTTTACTGGGAAATGGCTTTATCTCAAAATCTAAAAAAAAATGACTTACATCGTTTAACCAAAACAGGGCCGCGCTGCCTCAAGGACGGCACAACGCTGCCTCCACATCAGGACACCCCCTTTAATTTAAAATAAAACAACCCATAAAAGATTGAAATGAGGAATGTTGAGAACGATAACTTTTTAAGTTTTGGTTGTATGTAGAACTAAGAAAAGAAGTGGACATCCACATTAAATGTGGACATGCATATAAAATAGGTTTGTGCGGCGAATATCATTCTGCTTTTGCTAAATTATTGGACATTCTTGTACAGTGACTGAAGGGTAGGCGCGTTTATAATTGTTAATTTTTTGTTGTGTCGTCTGCTAATCACGCGCATGGAAAATACATGCAAAGGCCGAGTTGTTCAACCAAACGCAAGAAAAACAACTCATATAAATTTCATAAATTTCATAGACTCATGCTTGGTGTTTAATATCCCCTTGTGGGGGAGTTTGCCGAGTTCCCTTGATGGGAAGATCATCTAAACAAACCAACAAACCTTGTTTTGTAGGGATCCGTTTTGTAAACGTTCAACAAATTAATGAACCTAACCGTATTTTCTTAAGGGCGCCGCCAAGCGTTGATATTTTGCAAATAAATAAATAAACCCTGTCGAAACTAGTCTCCACTTCAGACGTATTAAATCGATGCACAGTTTTAGTTTAGACAATTATTAATAATTGAGGCACATTTTACTTCCATTTTTTAATATTCTGAGACTCGTTAATGTAAATTTATCTTTTATAATACGTTCATTTCAATGCTCATTTTTCTTTCCTTGTCTTCTAGTTTTGTTTGTTTTTGTTTCGATGCGATATGGTGACGTCATTTTGTAAAGCCCCCATAGAAATAGTTCGCTGGTTATCGCAAGTCAGAGTTGATATCGCAACATTATGATGAATGTTATTGTGGTTAACCGCGGGAGCCAGCTGATGTGAACAAAATAATAATAAAATGGCCGTGTAGGTTTTTTTTCTTACTCTTTGTTGATGTTGGGAAACACTCAGAATGCTGCTGTTATGATGGTTTTTGGAGCTTATTTGGGCGACGAGAAGATTGGTTTTAGTTTGTTGGTGCGTTGTGGTCAAGTTGAAGAAGAGGTATGTTGCTTTTTCGGGGGATTCGGTGTCTTTTAGAAATAAATAAAAAGTAGAGAATGCTCCAGTTATTTTGTGAATTTTTGTTCATTGATTTACTGAACACTGTACTAGTAGTACGTTCAGTAAATCAATGAACAATAATTCACTACTGAGCACTAGCAAGCTGTGCACTGCTCACCTGTTTTTCTAGTAATGCTGCTAACTAGTGCTACAATCTACTGAATAAACTCATAATTTTGGAAAAGTTTCCGTATGGCGCTTTTTCATTCGATATGAAATAATAAAGTATCTAATTTACCTCAAAAAAGCTCAATGAGATATCTCTTTTTGTAAAAAAGGGTGAAAAAGTGGTGGCGCCATACGGAAAGTTATCCATGATTTTGAATGTCAATACTCATTGTCAATTAAGATTATAATTTATTTAATGGGTTTCTTGTTTGCATGGTAACTAAATAAATTTGAACGGTTGTTTGTTTTTTCAAGAATTTTGTTGCATATAAAAAATATAGTTTGAAAATGTTTGAATTTGTGTCTTTACTAAAGACTTTAGTTTTTAGTTAGACTTTGAATTGTTTTAAGTTTATTTCACGTTTTGGATACAAAAATTATTAAGAGACAATGGATTTGCTAGTTGCGATAATGTAACCCTCCCCCCGCTGTCGGGAGGATGGTTACGTTATCGAACTATGGATTTACAGTAATATTATTATTTTACATGCTACCTGGTACTCTGCTGCTAGTAGTACACTCTACACTACGGTACACCAGCCATCGATTTCATAAAACTCTTCCTAACTTAAGACTAATCGTAGGACGAGTCCCAACCCTGCACTGTAGCATGCAGACCTTAAGATTAATCCTAAGTTAGGACGAAACTCGAGATAGGATCAATCCTAGCGTTTCGTGAAATCGGCTGCAGTAACACCATTACCCATTACCTCACATAATTCTGAAGTAATGAAATTGTGTGAAATCAGGCCCTGTTCATGACCCAGTGTACATGACAACACTTCTAGCTAGCTGTGCGTTTAATTAATATTATTCCGTTTAATCATACTTGGTTTAATTTTTGAGACACCCATCTTGCCATTTCAGATTTGTGAGGTTGGAAGGTCAGCATGACTGATGACCACAAGAAATGGACATGCGAATACTGTACCTACAACAATTGGCCCAGTGCCATCAAGTGTACTCTGTGCCAAGCCCGCCGGCCTGTTCAATACATCAGTGCCCCAACCTCACCAGAGGGGCCCCGGAGGGAGTTAATACCAAGGGCCACTGGTACCAAAACCACTGGTACCAGGACAGCACCATTGATACTTCCAGGTAGTGATCACCGAGGACCACTTTCCCTGGCGGCAAAATGGTCCTGCCCGATCTGCACCTACATGAACTGGCCCCAGGCCACCAAATGCGCCCTGTGTTATTCGTTACATAGCAGCAGTAGCCCTACAGCGGATAATAAGGGCAGAGGTACCCCAAAGGGTTTCAGGTTACCACGATTACCCAAGCCGCCAGAAGCAAGTCAAGTTGGTAATAACGACCGTAACCGTAATATTTCCCAGAATGTGAAGAAATGGGCCTGCCCAGCGTGTACATATGAGAACTGGCCCAGAGCAAAGAAGTGTGCTTTGTGCATGTTTATGCGCAGCAAGCACAGTCCGGAATCAGGTATGGCTGCAAGCAGTTCATTGATTGAAGAGAATCTACGCAACGTTGAGGCCTCTAGCCGCAGCTCTCCACCCATATCCCCGCCAAGGAGTCCTGATTCTAATGTGGAACTTCAACAAGTGTCCCTACCATCGGTGACCCCTGAGCCAAATCCACAGTCTACACTCAGCCACGGCACAATCAACCTAGCCGACCACGACCGACGCATTAAACAGATACGCAGGCGCTTGCGCAAGTCCGACTGGCTGTTCCTCAATGCCTGCATGGGTGTTGTGGAGGGAGACCCGAGGGTTGTGGAAGCGTATCTTACCTCTGGGGGCTCCCCAACGCGCCAGCTTAACCGCGACGAAGTGACTCTCCTCAATAGACCCAGTGCATTTGACGTTGGTTTTACGTTAGTGCATTTAGCAATTAGATTTAAACGAGAGGATCTTGTGGCAGTGCTGCTGACCCCAGACGTCACCGGCAATGTTGTGAAGCGCCCACCTTCCCAGGTTTGCCCAGACCTGGCCGGTGGTATACGAAGGGACATTGCAAGATCTTTACGCCAGAGAAAAATGGACTTCCTGTGCTTCTTTGTGACAGATTTATTAACATTTATTTTACCTGGAGGTAAGTGTTTTTATACCCCAAAGCATGTATTATAAAACTAATTTAAGGCTTGGTCACATCAAACTACATGTAGTTCTCAAAAAGTCTGAATCCATCCTAAAAACAGTTAAAGCCCGTTCGGCTACATTTCGTTTAGAGCGTAGTGAGAACCAGTTCTTTGTGATTTGGCTTTTACCTGATGAGCAAACCACAGTACCATTGTGCCATACACATTTATTTAGAATTGTGTATAGGAGTTTGCTTTCTCTCAACTTGCAATGCAAAAGCTTGCCCGAATCATGTGCCATAGCAACTATCTCTCTGGTCTGAGAAATTCAAATTTAAGCGTTAACTTGTGATTAAGATCTAACACCCAAATGGTGCATTGCCTCCACTTTCTCCTGTAGAGGCCAATTTAAATGGTCCAATTTATAGGCAAGCATTTCCATGCAAATCGCCAAGAAGTAAACAAATTCACAGGTTAATAAGCCTCATATTGTTTCAGGGGATAGTGAAATACTTGGTTGCCTCCAAGTTGC
The DNA here is from genome assembly GCF_902459465.1 of Asterias rubens. Lineage (NCBI taxonomy): Eukaryota > Metazoa > Echinodermata > Asteroidea > Forcipulatida > Asteriidae > Asterias > Asterias rubens. The sequence continues at coordinate 18,302,267 of NC_047070.1, read as the reverse complement.
CTTGTGACATTATTTTCCCTTTTTAAAATCTGTATGTCCGAATAATTTTCCAACAGAAATCGAGGACCTTCCACCTACTGTGAGGAGTCAACTCTTTGATGAACTCCTAGACAGAGACGTCCAAAAAGGTAGTTCTTCTTACACTTTATGTACCAGTCAGTCATCATTAATACTAATTTGCAGGGTAATATATCTTATTTCAGTTTTGAGATATTGCCCATTGCAACAGGCCTGGGCTACACAAAGAAAATATTTAAAAATGTAAATAACTCCTGAGGAGAGCTGAAGATAGCAATTGTTACTCCTTTTACAACAGTCTAGATTGTAGGATGAAGGGAAACATGCACCAGGCATGCACCAGGCAAGGAGTTCCTAACAGATGCAGTATGTGCAGTATACACAATATGTGCAGTTTGCGTGGACTTAAGCTGTTGAAATGGCTCATTGTTCCACATCTCGGCAAAGCAAAGAGTGTATGGGTGAGAAAAAACAACAGAAAGCCTAGTTTCATTGAAGGAACACTCTGGTGGCACACCATGTTTTGTAATAACTGTGGTGCTCTGTGTGAGTCTGTCTTTCTGCTAGGAGAATTGGGAAATATTTAATACTGCGGCACGCATAATAAACTAACCAGTGACAGGTGCTTTGTATTTTCTTGTTCACGTTTCTAGAATTAGAGCAGGAGTCCCCGATCATTAACTGGAGTGTTGAAGTTGCTGACAGCCTAGGTAGTCGTCTGTATGCCCTGTGGAACCGCACTGCCGGTGACTGCCTGCTGGACTCTGTGTTGCAGGCCACATGGGGTGTGTTTGATACAGACGCTGCACTACGGAGAGCTCTTGGGGACAGTCTCAACGAAGGTGGTGTAAGGTACATGCTATTCAATCTTTTCAAGCAGGAGACAAATATTCACTAGAAGGCCATTGAATGATATAATACATTGTATTGATTTTTAATAGTTCAAATTTAAAGGGAGGGTATACCTTTCAACATGTTTTTGTTTGTTTGTTGGGGTGTTGGTTGGTTTGTTTGGTTGTTTGATGATCTCCCCAACAAGGGACCAGTCAGGGCTTGACACTGGACCAAGGCCATTGATTTAAGCCCTTGGCCAATAAACAAATGACTGGACAGGTCCGACGTCTTGTGGTCCTTTGTATCCATGGCCCAATTTTATATAACATGTAAGCCCAACAAATTTATTGCTCAGCAGAAACTGGTTATCAGCCAAAATTCAATAATCTTCACACTGTTTTGACTGGTGCCCACTCATTTTTTGCTTAGCTAGAAATTTCCTAAGCAGAACTTTTGGCTTAACACTAACAATTTTAACCGGTCATTTTTGTTTTTCCCCTCTACCATCAGATTTTTTGCCCGTTGGAAGGAGTATGAATCAATGCAAGTTGAGAGCATGCAGTTCACTCTAGATGATGACCAGTGGGAGCAGGACTGGACCCTGATGCTCAGTCTTGCCGGTCAGCCCGGGGCAGCCCTTGAGCAGATTCATATATTTGCTCTGGCGCACATCCTCCGCCGTCCCATCATAGTCTACGGGGTCAAGTTCATCAAGAGCTTCCGTGGGGAGAATATTGGCTATGCACGTTTTCAAGGTCAGTGTCTGAGGAGGGCAGGCTTGTAATTTCTCAGTATTTTTTATCGGTCTGTTATCTTCATATTATCTTGCAAGATGAAAGACAGCCCTTGTTGTTGACAAACCTCAAGATTTCAGAGAATGTTTTACCTCATTCTGTTAGCTAATTGGGGGTGGGGGCTTCATCTGGAGCTCCAAGCCATGGGTAAAACTGAAGTCCATTTTTGTCAGGATTTAAGAAGAACAGGGTACAATTTTCACAAACATGAAAGTATTTTAGGTGTTGATGTTTCTCAGGAAACGAGATGCTGACCCCAAAATCAAGACAAGTGGAAATATTAAGTAAAAACTCTCCCCCTGCCATAACAAGTGAGAATGGCAATAGTAGGCCCTAGTAAAACACAACACAACTATTTAAAACAAGCATACATTTATTATCAACAATGATGACCTTCGCCTGTTAATGAAGCCAGTAATTTATTCTGCTTTGTATAAACAGGCGTTTACCTACCTCTACTCTGGGAACCCAGCTTTTGTTGGAAGAGCCCAATTACCCTTGGCTACACCCGGGGGCATTTCTCAGCCCTGGTTCCCATGGAAACAGAGTCAGACGAAAACCAGGGGGCTGGAGCCAACCTGAACACAGACGACGAGACGCAGACTGTTTACCTTCCGCTGACAGACTTTGAAGGGAAGTTGCTTCCAATTCACTTTATCACACCTCTTGAGGTAAGTTGGCTCCAACCGTTGTAAATTCTTATTGGTTGTTGTTGTGTAGGATTTGAAACTTTGCATGGTGAGAATATAATCAGGTGAGGTTTGCGGTAGCACCATTTGTAAATCTGTTATGAAGCTGATCAGAACGTTGAGTTTGTCAACCACTAGTTCTTCTCAGAACCAACACTACTCAAAAGAGTTACAGATGGTGCTACCGCAAACCCCTCTTTTTTTTTCTCCTTTTTTTTCACGTTGATTTCTGGATATCTGAAGAGGATTTTAGGGGGGGGGGTACCCTTGTTGTGGAAACATTTGGAGGGGTGTGGATGAGGAACACACACCCTCTGCCATACATTGGCATGGTATAATTTTGTCAGTCCGTATCAGTACCAACTTATACACAGAAAGGTTTTAACAATTGTTTTTGGTAATCGCTTGAATCATACCCTAACTTAAAATGTGTTATTTTTATTTACTTCAGCTCGGTTCAGAAGAACGGCTTCTAAACGAGTGGTTCGACGGCTGCTACACAGCGGGGGGAGTGTTTGTTGCCCAGCAGGTCCACCACAAACGACGACCCGTGCTGATTGGTCAAATGCTGGAAGAATGGCTCCAACGATATCGCAGAATCGCTCACCAACTCTGACGACGGTGGACGGTAGCCACAGTCAACCTCGCAAGTACCCTTGCCTCTCTCTAACTCCCTCTTTGTAGACAACATAATTTTATTCATAGATATTGTCAAAGTTGATCAGGGTTCTTTAGTTTCCCTTTTACGACGTGGAGTTTTTTGCACCATGTTTTGTTTTTCTTTTTTCTTTGTGAAGTTCTACAATGTATTTTTGGATCTCATGAGTGAAAAATATATAGACTGAAGTTTGTGAAAAAAGTTTGTGTATTTTAGTAACATATTTTTAGGTAGAGCTGATGCTTTAAACTTTACCATCAGAGAAGGAGACGTGATCTGGGTACAACCCCTAAATGTTTAGTGGAAGATTCTGTATCTTCCTACCTGACTCTTGAACCTTACAGAGACCACCATTTTGTCCTATTCCCAGATGACAAACATGTAGCAGCAAACGATATTAAGTCAGGTTTGCATTACAGGCACCAGTCTATTAACAGTTTTGATGTGACAGATTAGTTAGCCTTCTCAAGTATTTGACAGAGAAAACTCACAATGATCATAACTTGTCTGAAACAGTATACAGTACAGGGCCAAAAACCGTATGCTTGATTTTAACACATTTTGATGATTAGTAATTGAAAACAAACTTGACGTACTCCCTATATACAGTGCAACTTTGTATTATTTTGTATGAAATCAAAATACTGTGTGATTTTAAATTACACGTACACTTTGGTAGTTGAATGTTTCTTCATAAAAAAACTAAAAAAATTAAAAAAAGTATTGTATGAACCCAAGATTCTCCTTTGAAAGAAGGTACTCTATAATTTTCCACTCAGTCAGTGAATTGGATTGCTGAGACGCAGAGTGTAAAATCTTTCCCTTTTGGGGGGGGGGAATGGGATTAGTCACCCTTGCAAAATTCAGGGAGAAACCCCAGATTTAGCAAAAGATAGGTGCTTAACTGCTTTTCTATTAGAACCAACAAGGTTTACTTTAGATGGTTAGTTTGAAAAGAAACAGGAATTTTCTGTAGGAATTTCAGCAGAGTTTGCAAACTGCAGTGATACTTTTGCTGTTAATTTACATACTTGTACTCACAAAGCATATTGTGTTTGAGTGGTTCTGTTTTAGTATTGATATTTCATCCATATATTTGTGCGTCGGCAAAAAATGATAGCTCCAAAGCAAAAGGAGCCGATGATTATTTGCATGCTGACTGTTTTAACATTTGTGTTGGAAATGCATGAATGCACATAATCAAAGAGAGGGAAATTAAGCTTGTTAGTAACCGTTTGAGCAGTGAGGAAAAAATGGTTTGAAGTTATATAAAAAAATAATAGAGAAGGGGAAAATGGTGATTTGCAAGTTTTAGTTTCATGATTTGCTATGTAAGATCATGGAACCAGCAGAGTTGTATAGTGCTCAAGTTGTAGGTTTGAATTAAATGGTTTGGGCCGCCCTACCATTGCCAGTTTATGTATTTATTTAATTTGCCATAACGATTTATTTAGCTGTGCTTCAAAGGGCTCAGTATAACATTACAGTGTTGTTTTAAAAATGACTAATTCTATATTATTTCTTCCTTTTGTTTTTCTTTTAAATTTTTTGTTTTAATGCAATATTGGTTTTTATAGCGAATTTCTAAAGGTTTTCTTCATACTTTTGGATTTCTCTGCACCAACAAATTAAGCCTACAATTTTCATTTTGGGGTTGTAGAAAACCTTTGATATTTCTATTTAGGTTTCCACCTTCTTTTTAGTGATGAGTTTGTTTTTGTTTTAAGACAGACAACAAATTCAGAGAGTAACTTTTTAGCCAGACTGCTCAAATCATGCTCTTGTCAAAAGATAAAGACCAACAAATTTGTATTCATTTAAATGTTACAGTATGAAAATTGCTATCCTCTGACTCAAAGTTTTAGATGTTTTATCATGTGAGCACAAAAATCTAACTTCTATGACTGACACAGTGTAATCGTGATTTGAAATTGTCTTGTCCTTGTTTTACTGAGTTTCACAAGTTCATTGTTAGCATAAAGTAGATTGTGGGTTGGTTGTAACTGTTTTCATTTGGGTCAATCTACATATTTGAAGATTTCAGATTGTTTTATTTTCTTTGGTGAAAATATCTCTTTAAGGGAAGGGTGAATAGACCCTTTTCATGAAATATGTAAATTGCACATAGGGCGTGCACACTAACGTTTTGGTTGGCAATATGAGGGAACATCGCACTGTTTTGTACATTGGCTAATGGGTGTGTGACGCAGACGCGATTGCGCGTCTGCTTAGTGCACAACTCTATGGCGTTTGCCAACCAACAGGGTCTGTACGCATGCCTGAATGTGATTAGCATATTTCATGGAAAGGGTCCATTGATTCTGGTTGAAAGTGTCTCCGGATATATACTGTGTGCATCTTAAATGTGCACACATATTGGAGTAAACAGGGTTTGTACATGTTTCTATATGATGGAAGATATTAATCTATTAGGATTTATATCATTAGGTTTTTTTTATTCCAAAAACAAATTAAAGGGCACTCTTTGGAGACACTTTAGCAGCCACAAGCAAGTTGCACACAAAACATGCACAACGAATCCACAAAAGTCCTCAATATTTCCTGGCAAGAAGTGAAATGCGTTATTAGTTTGTAACCTTATACTGGTATACATGTTTTGGGGTTTCTTTTCCTGTAAAAATGGGCCCTGGAAACAAATTGCCAGTTACAGCTAATACTCAGACTTTCTTTTTACCAAATGGAAACAAAAAGATTCTTATATTCAATGCTACAGTATTTGATTTGTGCAAAATGAGATGCATTTCGGACGCACATATTTTTTAATTTAAAGGATTGTAGGTAAATACGTGTTGAGCTTTCAACAGAATTCAATAATATTAATTTTGGTTTTTACCCATGTGTAAGCACTGTATACTCAGTACTTCCCCGAGTCCTGTGAAAAAAATATTACAGGCATTACTAGGGTGGGATTCAAATAAGGTATTTTGTACAAATATGACAAATACTTTGTTGTATTTTTTCGTTTAAGAATACTTTTCCCTGTAGCCACAAATTGCATGTTGTTTATTTTCTTCTTTAATAGAATACTGTGTGTGTCAAGTTAGAAACAAGTTTTTTTAACTCTTAGTAGAGCTTGCAATATAAATCATAACTTTGGAAAAATGCTTTCTTTCACTGGGGGTTATTCTATCATAATGTGTTATTTTTTACTCATTTCCCGGCTTTTTTCCTGGTTTTATTTCCATTATTTTTAAAACTTTTCAAGTGTGGGTCATTGAAATTAGTGCCATTATCACAGTATTGACATTGTTGTTCATTATTTAATTGCTGTTTGGTGAAAAAAACACAAATATTATTTTTGTTTGACCCTTGCATCGATGTGTGATATGCAGTGTTTACATTGTACTCAGTGTTTCACACTGTGGGAACAAAATCCACTGGCTTCTCTGGTTGGTTTTAAACAAACATTTGACGTTTAAACTTGGGTTCAAACTTTGGCTGGATGAGAGAAAAATAACCTGCCATCGATTTCACAAAACTCTTCCTAACTTATGACTAATCTTAGGACTTAGGACGAGTCCCAACCCTGCACTGTAGCAGGCAGACCTTAAGATTAATCCTAAGGTAGGACGAGTTGCTCGTCCTAACTCGAGATAATACGAGTCCCAACTCTTTGTGAAATGGACCCCTGGCTCTTTATTGTCACTTAGTTCAGCATTAAAAATCCTACTTGTGTATAAAATGATCTTTAATAGAAGAAGGAAGCAGTGCGAACATATAGCGGCTGCTTATGGATGGATTGACAACAATGGTTCAGGCCTGGAATTACATACAGGCCATGAAGGTCATTGCTTCTGTTGCCCTGGTCTTGGCTTTGATGCCCCTTCCAAAGTTTCCCATAGATTTATGATTTTACAATGGAAGTGCCCCTTGCAAAATGGAAATGGCCTTGCCTTCTTAAAAATGAAATTCCAGGTCTGGTGGCTAACTCAAGAAACAGCTTCTCTCTGTTCTTTGTGAAATGTGTGACTATAACTACACTTAAATATGACTGTTATTATTATGATCTTTCCTGAAGATTTTGGAAGACAAAATATATTATTCCATCTATAGTTGTTAAATAGAGGTATTTTAGATAATGTTTATAAAGCTTTGACTGGAAGGTTACACTTGCGTAAGGGTAATAAAATAGGTCATACCTGAAACTGCAGAATGACTGAATAAAATTGCTTGATTTGTGTTTGTCATCCCCTCCACTGACACTACCAAAACTGAGATTGTGCAAATGTAACAATATTTCTGAACCTGGGATTTCTGTGCTTCAATTTTTAAGATTTGATAAATTTAGGATTTGAAGTTGGTCCTATTTGGCTTTGGTAATTTGGGGAGTGCCTCTTGTAAACTGGCCGAAAAGTCGGGGTGGGAAATAAAAGGACATTTTCGGGGGGGGGGGGGGGTTCTTGGGTAATTAGCAAACTTTCCAAACGGCTGACCTTTCACAAAAATTGAAAAGATATCTGAAGTTCAGCTGCCTGAAAATATACTTAAGTTGTTTTCAAGAGGCTCCGTTAGAGTTGTATAGCGCCCTCTGTAAAAAAAAATGACACTGCAAAAAAACTTAATCGAGGGAGTAACGGTCATCAAAAGCACAGCCAAACCAAGCGTCAAACTTTTTATAGAAGCACACGTGTAGTTGGTGTAGCCAGACCTTTTCACCCCCTTCTTCACGTAAACACTGCTAGTTATAAGTTCGAAGATTTTCTGACACGTTCTGTATGATACTCGCACTTCATGCATTTCACGCACAACACAAAACACACGTGTATGCTGGTCCTGGAAGCACGCGTGCGCAGAAGGTCCGGATGCATACATGGGATGCGAAAAATATGAACATAAAAAAAGCAGACGAGAATCGACTGTTAAAAATACAAGACACTTCAGACTTATGCCTGCTCTCAAAAATGGTTGACTTCAGAGTTGAACAACTTCTAAAGTAAGTTTGAGAGTCTTCTGTATTATAAAGTGCTCCTTCGTGCAGGCAGGAAGATGTCGGCTTCGGTTGAATTTAGCCAGTTGCCCCCCGGTTCTGGAAGCGGAAAATACGAGGTGAACGCGAACATCGTCCCGAACTTGTCAGCAGCGGGCGACTGCAGTACAGGCACGCCCGGGAAGTACCGCCCATTGCGGCAGCAACCACTTTGCACAGTTGCTTCTGGCGATTCTGTTCCCGTGCACCAACAAACTTCGGGTAACACCAACAAGGTATTGTCTATTGATATGATAAACCCTAATACAAGCAGTGACAATGAACAAAACTTGGTATTTGCAAAGACAGTGGAAACCAACTGCACGAGGGATCTACCGGATAGTGACAGTCAGAATTTGATGGGCCTACCACTGGACAAAAATTCTAGTTCGGAAAATGAAGTTATTGTTAATTTAAATGTGTCGGCAAATGGGGCTCACGACCGGTCAGAAATTGGCAATGTTGGTGAGCAACTCGAGGTAGTTATAGAACCCCCTGAGATTATTAAAGAAAAGGAAAACTCGATGAATAACAACTCTTCTTCCCAACAAGTTGAAGACGGCCATGACGCTGAGAATGTAAAACATAAGTTAAAGAAAAAGGGGAGCATCTTGCAGGCAGTCCAGTTCCATCTCCCTAAATTTAGCAAGAAGAAGGGACACATTTCTCCAAAGGAGAGCTCAACCTCGAGTGACCCGGAAGGGTCTCCGGAGAAGAAGTCTGGCAAGAAGAAGAAAAAGGACAAACGTAACATTAAAATTGCTGTGGTGGAGGTCGAGGAGAATCAGGATGATGTCGTCCTCAGCGACACTGACGCCAAATTGGATGAAAGTATGCCTGAGCTTGAACCTGCAGAAAGTTCCGGCTCAAGGGACAAAGCAGATTGTGAAGCAGACGACAGCAAAGAAGTGTTTGCGAGCGAGAGATATGATGATGAAAACATCACCATGGTTACAGATGATGTCACTCAAACTTGTGTAGATTATTTTGACTCCGAAGTTGGACAGGGGTCGGAAGATGCAAACGAGGAGGAGGTTGAAGATGCAGATCGAAGAGATAAGGAGCTCTTGGCAACATCCGTGGATGAGGACAACAAGACACTTGAAGATGATGCAGTTGTCATGGTTGTGGTAGATGATGCTGATGTGGACAATGACGAAATAGAGAAACCTGAAAGTGGTATGTTTTTATTTACTTATTTCTTGAATTCTACCCCCACCATTGCCCCCACCCCGAAAATTATTTCTTAATCTTTTTTTTTATCCTGAAGGAGCCCATAAGGTGCCCCGCACTCTAAAGCAAGCAATGTAAAAATAGGGACAATTAAGGCAGTATTAATTAATTCTATAACATAAAAAATGAACAAATCCCGCTCTAGTAAATTTTTCTTTGTTCAACCCAAAATCATTTAAAAATGTACCCAGTCAGTTTCCCTTGTGGTTTATTATTTGATATCTGATGTAAAAAGTCGCATCCCCTTAAGGTGATCCCCTGTCTGCCGCTTCCCAGGTTGTACCGTTACCTGGGTGTGATCCCTGGCTACACGGCAGTTTGCGGTTGAATGGCTTCTGACAGGCACCCCCCCCCCCCCCGAACAAAGATATTGACTAAATAGGGAGACCACCAACATAGGGCTAGATAGCTCAGTTGGTAGAGCGCCGGCACGTTAAACCGGAGGTCGTTGGTTCAAATCCCGCTCTAGTCAATTTTTCTTTGTTCAACCCAAAATCATTTTAAAATGTACCCTGTCAGTTTCCCTTGTGGTTTATTATTTGATACATAAACAAATGTTGATAACGGCCTAATGTATGGCAAAGTAAAACAAAAAGGTACTTAAGTAAACTTCCTTGAAGGATATTTAATTTTATCCTGGTCATTAGGGCCTCTATACAAACACATTGTTGATTGGCTGGCAACCTGCTTTTGCCTGGCATGCCTGGTAAGATGCTTTCCTGCTAAGCACATTGTTCATTTAAAATGGCTCCATGAAATGAAACCCACCTTCGACTTGAGATCAAAATGTCAAATGTCACAGCCCTCAGAGTTACCCTCAGAGCATTCAATTATGTCTTACCCCAGGGGTCAAGTTATCCTTTTTGTAGTAAGATACATTCCTTCATTTCTGAGATAATCTTTCAGATTGGCCACCCATCCGTTAAAATATTACTAGCATTGTAATTAGTTTTAAAATGTATACAAACACGGATGCCTTTTGTACAAAGCAGTCATTGGGATTGAACATGCTCCAAAGCACTGTTACATTTTACCGTACTAGTAAAAAAGGAAAAGTACTCTGTCATGTTGGACTTAATCCTGGATTAGAAATATTTGTCAAGCAACATGGGACTCTGTACAAGCATTGTGAAAGCATGCGGTCATTCCACAGGTAACATATTTTTTTCTTCTTCTAAGTTTAATGTCTTTTATACAAGACCATAGTGCTTTTAGCCCAGAACCTTTATTTAAAGCAAGGAACATTTTTGGAAGATCAAAAATATATTGTAAAATAATTTGCCAAGTGGCATTTGCTGACTTTTGGTGGAGATGTCGGGACAGTAAAATCACTTGACCAATTAAGTCCTCCTGCACAAATGGGTCTCACAATTCAAAAGATAGCTAGAGCTTCTTACCCTGTGAAATAGACAAATAATAAGTGCTTTGGGACAAGTGCTATAAGAACCCAGTATTATTATTATTTTAAATTTAAAATGTTTTGAACTTCATGACATAGTCCTTGTGCTTTAACAGCTTTTTGGGAGTACCTCACCTGGCTTGATAAAGAAATTCCCATGAGTATGATTCAAAACCTAATGACCAAGTGTGGACTAGTGGAGGATGCTTACCAGCAAAACACAACCCAACCCAACCTGGTTCTTGTCTGTCCATTGCCCTCATTTCAGACCCAATGTCCATCCATCTTCACATGTGAAAGGTAATCCTCAAAGGCAATATTTCATCTGACCTTTGACATTTTACCCTAAAAATATAATGAAGAGCCAGTTCTGTATATTGACAAGTGTGAGAATAAAGACACTAGGACACTGTGTCAAGTGTCTTGACATCACTTTAGGGAAAACTGCAGGTGGTCTGATATAAAATGGGTTTATTAAAGGCAGTGGACACTATTGGTAATTGTCAAAAACTAGCCTTCACAGTTAGTATATCTCAACATATGCATAAAATAACTAACCTGTGAAAAATTGAGCTCAATCGGTCATCGAAGTTGCGAGATAATAATGAAAGGAAAAAACACCCTTGTCCCACGAAATTGTGTGCGTTTAGATGGTTGATTTCGAGACCTCAAGTTCTAAATCTGAGGTCTCGAAATCAAATTCGTGGAAAATAACTTTTTTCTCGAAAACGATGGCACTTCAGAGGGAGCCGTTTCTCACAATGTTTTATACCATCAACCTCTCCCCATTGCTCATCACCAAGAAAGGTTTTATGCTAATAATTATCTTGAGTAATTTCCGATAGTGTCCCCTGCCTTTTAAAAACTGTATTATTTTGACCTCCATAGACACTGTATGCCTTTTGCTTCAGCTTTTTGTGAAGTGGCCCACTAGGCTGATGAACTGAGCATTTTACTTTTCCACAGGAAGTTTTAGTTGCCTAAGTTTTAAACATGTATTGTCATAGACGTATCTTTGTTGATGTTAAAATGGTAGTGTTCCCAACTGGTTTAATTGACAAATGAAGTTACATACTGTACACACACTAATGTAGGCCCTACTCGAATCTGAAAATGAAGATAATGTTTGAATGAGAAAGTTGCACAAGTAGCCCTCATGGCAATTTGAGAAATGGTGTTTATTAGCCAATAGCTATTTGTTATGAGAAACTGAACACCAGTGTTAAGTGTGAGCCCTGAAACACCATTGGTTCGGGCACTGGGCAGGTTCCCTTAGTGTGCAGGGCATCTACATACTTTGTAGTGTTTTGTATGTTACACAAAAGTTGATTATTTGGGGGCACCAAAATGATTTCGATTTGATTTTGATCTGATTTATTTGGCATTTTTTTATATACATTACACTGAAACAAAAAAGAAAATACATATAAATATTCCAGATTTCCATTCTTTATCAGACATTTTAAGAAAATTCTCCTCTTTATCTAAGGAAAGTTTTTTAGGTTTTTAAGTTTTTATTATGGGTATTTCATATGGATGGCTGTACTAGGTTTGTGCTTGCTTCAGCACCAAAAACAAGGTGCTACAATATGAATTACAATTTTAAAATAGCTCTACATACAATGTCAACAAAATAATGAGCCCTTTGGATGTAAGAACTGTGTTGTATGATCCTCAGTACATGTTTGTAATGTTTTAAGAAATGATGTTTGCGGGCACATAATATTTGTGTTTTTAACCAGCATATATTTTCTTTTTGCTTTATCAATAGCCCCTGCAGATAACGAGCCATCGTCAGTCCAAGATTCTTCCTTTGCCTCAGGGGAGGATTTCTACAAGCTTCCTGAGAGTAGTCTCAGCACCACCACAGATAGCAGCGACGTCTCCCAGGAGCTCCCTGAAGACCCCTCTACAACTGCTGAGGGCAACAGCAGCATCAGTGCAGAGAACAGCAGCGTGATCACACAGTCAAGTGCCAGATCCCCTGAGGAGAACATGGAGATGCCTTGTGAAGTTGACGACGGCACCCGTTGTGCCACTGTGACGGAAGAAACTGTTCAAGTACCCGAAAATCCTACAAACGACAGCAACACTTCCTCCTTTGAAAAAAATGAAAACTACCTACAAGATTCAGACCAGCATGTAGAAACTGCTGTCCTGTCCAGTTCCATTCAGTCCAGCTTTGACACTGACAGCCCAAGTGTTGCTGATACACCTGAGCAATCCCCGAAGAAGAAACACAAGAGAAAGTTGCCTCTTTTAAACGTTAGCTTGCCTTCCTTTGGTAAAAAACATCATCATCGGTCAGCAAAGTCCCCAGATCAGTCCTCGGACTCTGACAGGTCTGGCTCACCGAGTAAGAAGTACCCCTGGAGAAAGAGGAGTCCCAAGAAAGCTAACAGTAGTACTGGAGACCCAACACCAAAAGGTGTTGATGTGTTGTCAGATGAAGACAATCCACAAGAGGTTGTGGATGCTGAAACAGATCTCGTGACTACGGAGGAAGAAGGCAAGTCGGACTTAACTGCAACCAATGAAGATGTTGAGGATAGAGTTTCCTTCCCTGAAACTAGTGATCAGATTGAAGCATTTGGATGTGATGAGCGTAGAGATGTCCCTGACGAAGCCTCAATCGAAAGACAGGAAGATGTGCATCTGGAGGAGAAAGCATTCTTTGGTAAGGAGGAGGATGAGAGTGAAGACTTTGCTGGTACTATAGAAGAACAGATTGAAGGAGCAACTTCCTCTATAAATGATAGTATGGATAACCAAGAAGATGAATTGAGTGATGGAGAAATACCATCAGAGGCCATGATGGATGCTGATGAGTATCATCCTGAGGACGGAGACAGCATCTTCACCCCGGAAGATGAGGTCATTGAAGAAGAAGATGATGACTGTCTTGATGATGATGATGCTGATGCCCAAGGTGCTGAGGAAACAAGTGAGATCCCTCTAGATGTCAAAGCTCAAGGTAAAGTAGTCAGATTTAATGCTATTAAAGTTCTGTATTTTATTTTTTATTTCAAGTGGAAGCTAATATTTCAACCACAATACCTAACAAAACGCTTTGCACAGGTTGGTGAAGATGTTTTAATCTGATCAAGAAATGTGCTTAAAATACTACCATACTATTGTACTTCATCCTAACCACCTCGGGCAAAACTCACAGGCAACCAGAGCCAAATTTCATAGAACTGCTTTGTAAAAGCACAAAAAGTAGCTAAATACAAAATAATTTTGCTTATGAGATAAAGGTCAATAGCCAAAATACCAAGCTTACAGTTCGCAACTGGTTTCCAGCTAAATTTTGCTCAGTCGGAATGTTTTTTAAAACGTATTATTGTCTGCTCTAAAAGCAGCTCCATGAAATTGGCCCTGGTGTTGGTGGCCTCCAAGAAAGAAAACAATGCATTTTAATTTGTGCAGTATAATTGTTTTCCTTAGATTTTGGAGGGGGGGGGGCTGAATTGTATGACATGTGCTACCAAAGAGGGTTTCTTTTGCATGAGGTGTAGTTTGTTGCCTTCAAGTTTCCTGTTAAAATTGCCTTTAAAATTGCCCACCAGCCAAACCTGCCAAGTTTGGAATCTTTGTTTACATGTTGTGTGAATCCTGGTCTTAAAGCCATTATACACTTTCGGTAAACAGTGTTGTCCAAGTCCCACACTTTGTGTATCACAACTTATATATAAAATAACAAACCTGTGCAAATTTAGGCTCAATCGGTCATCGGAGTCGGAGAAAATAACGGGAAAACCCACTCTTGTTTCCGTGCATTTCGCCGTGTCATGACATGTGTTTAAAATAAATCCGGAATTCTCGCGAACGAGAATTAATGTTGTTTTAATGTTTTCTCAAAAAGTAAAGCATTTTATGGAACAATATTTCTGTAAACCATGTAAATTATTTGTAAATCGATGAACCTTTTTTTTCCTGTACCGAAAGTGTATAATGGCTTTAACCATCGGCATAGTTCAATTCCAGTAAAGTAAATCGTTGGAACCTTTCATGATGAAAACAAATACAGGCCTTTAAGGTTTACTACATGTATAATACTTCCTTAAAACTTCACTGTTAAATGTCGGTGTTCCCTTCCCAGAATTTGACAACACCCTACTTGGGTCCAAATGCCTTGACCTCAAAGTACATAAAATGTGACATTGTAGTCGTCAATTAAAAAATTATAAGCTTCTTTTTGACCATGACCGAGCGGTAGCCCCAAAGTTATTGTAAATATTTCATTCAATTCAGTCAGAGCACAGGGGAGTTGTTTATTTAGGCAAAGCTATTAGTGGTAAAATGACAACAAATAAGTCAACAAAAAGACATGGTTTCCAAGGTAGTGTAAACATCAACAGATTTAAGAAATGATTAATTTGCTGTTGTTGTTGAACTTTGTCAGCATTTTTGAGGTAAACACTTAATACACTTTTTATGACTGACTGCAAGTGAAGTCAACAGTGCAGCCCCACTCCCCTTTTTTTAAAAGCTTGAGAATTCTAAAAAAAAACAAATTTGTGAAGTTTTGCCAAAGCAGACACGTTTTGTGAGGTAAAACCAAATAAAAAAATCGACTTCCCAGCTTAAACGTTGTTGTTGATTGTGATACACTGTGCTCATTGGAGAGTGCCATGCTTCATATGGTATGACATCATTAAACAATGTTGGAGCATGTGTTTCTTTCAATAGTCATCAACCATGTCATGCATTACATATATATTCACACTTAACTGCACATTGTTTGGTTAATTAGCTGAAAGTATCGACTTGTTTCATAAATTTTTCATGTGTTAATTAACATACAGTTGATGCATGTGTTTTAACCAGGTTCACAAGATCAAAGACATGAGATAATCAATACACATGAACTATGTGCATATCACATCAAAGTCTTGCCCATGCTTATTGATCATTCTGCTGAGTTCATTAGCTCAACCTATTGATCTCTTTTTCCTTCGCTAAAGCAAGTCTCTAATTAAGAAACTATTTAATGACTGTAAAGGTTTCTGGCCTGCATGTGGTCAATTAATAGGGATTAATTGAACCATCTGGTGCAATTAAGTACTGGTGCAGGTAGTCTGGTGGGACATTAATTTTTGAAATTTTAGGTTATGAAAAGTCATGGGTGGAGGCTTAGACTTTTTGTAAAAGACATTGTGCACTTAAGAATTTATATATAAAAATGAAATCTGAATATTTGAATCCCTAAAAGTTTTATGTATAACTACTAATAAAAGAAGATGATCAAATTCCAACTATTCTCTCAAGATTGTAAGATGGCTATACTGTACATTAAATAAATTTTCACCGTTCTTTTATAATATCAAAAATGATTGCCCCATATGATTATGGCCTTACCATTTGATTCCGAACAGTATTTTAGTCCAGCACTGCGAAGTTTCCCTTAAGCCACATTTTATAAAACCAATTCCAGGACATTCTCTTGTCTCTGTGTTGGTGATGTTTGAAGCTTTGCGTGGTGTGAAGAATAAGAATTAACCATAAATAATCGTACATTTTGCGGGTACAACCATGTAATACGTCCAGACCAAACCGGCTCTTTTCAGTTCAGTTCAGTTCAGTTCAGTTCAATACAACATTTATTTCCAATTCCTCAATCAATATAAATACAATGTTCACCAAGTGATACACAAAAATGTAGGAAATCGGGGGCAACAACCAAGTAAGAGCTTATACTCCCTCAAAAGAGAATAATTACATGGAACCCATAAGTTTGCTATTATTTATAAAAGAATTCTTTCTTTATTTTGTTGCATTTAAATTTGACCCCTTCTTTTTTCTTGTGTATTCTTTGAATAGGAATTCTCCAAATGTCCATCAGCCTGGAGGTCCATGCCTCTCCCACTCACATCTCTTCACCAGCTGAAGACTTCATCTTGACCGACGAGTCCATGGATGTTGAAAATGATGTTGAGGAGGAGGCACCTCAAGAGGATGAGTTGACAGCCGCTGAGAAGATTCTTCAGGAATGCAACCAGATTGTAGCAGATGATTCAATTGGGGATGTCCAGTTCACTCCTGAGATGCTGAGTGAGTTCACAAAGACCATTGATGCCTTTGAAGAGGAGGAGGAGGAGGAAAGGAAAGAAGGGGTGGAAGTGAAGAAAGAAGAAGAGGAAATAAAAGGTGAGGTGGAGGAAAAGATTGAAGAGGAGGAGGAACAGAGTGAAGAGGCGGAGGAAAAGATGGAAGAAGAACAGAGAGATGAGGATGAGAGACTTCAAGAAACAAATGGAGGTAAAAAGAATATTATTGGAGAGGTTTTAATTGAGGACAACCAAGAAGGCGAAGTTGAGGGTGAAACAAGCTCTGATAAGCTGTCTATTGAGTGTGCTCATTTTGATGTTGGGTGCCAGTTGACCTGGGAAGATGGAGATAGTGAGAATGAGTTGGAGCCTGGTGAGGTGGATGGAAAAATGGAGAGCTCGTTTCAGTGGAGTCGGGAGGAGGCTCCTAAAGATTCAGATAAGAAGAGTGTTTCATCGTCTGCATCTTCCTCAGGGTGTGTCGGAGAAGACATGTCACTTAAGGATGGAAACTTTCAGATTCAAGGTGTTGCAATTGATCTTGTAAATGCAACTCCACAAAAAGACCAGCTCAACGTTGAGATGTCGGCAAAATCAAGTGAGGTTGCTGATTCTCTGCAGGTGGAGGAAGTGTCTAACCAGTTAGCAGTCAGCAGTGACATATCCCCTGAAGTCCTTGTTGAGGTATCACCCTCAAGTGATTCTCCGGGTAAGCCAAATGGTCCAGAATCCTCAGTTGATCCTGATCATGTTATTGTTGAAGGTGTTCAAGAGACGGGAATTGGAGAGTCCCCCAAGGTCACACAGGAAGTCAAGCAGAAGTCAAAGACTAAAGGCTTCTTCTCAGGGTTCAATTTTCGCATTCCAAAATTCGGCGGAAGGCGCACGGGCAAGATGAAGGTATCATCCAAAAGTGATTGCCCTGATGTTGGGACACAGGGTAAGATTAGTTTTAAATCTCAAGCTGAACATGAGACAGAAGACACCGTACCAGAAGTTCTCGGCTTGTCAAAATCTTCTTCAGAGTTGGTCATCAACAGGTGTGGATCTAGTGAGGATGGAAATAGTTATGTCTTGGAGGCTAGGGCTCCCTCAGTACCAGACATTTCCAGTAAAGATGCAGAATTCAGGAAAGCTAAGAAGAAGTCCTTCACACTCCCAAATATGCATCTTCATTTGCCGAGGTTTGGTGGAAAGAAGTCTCCAAAGTCAAAATCAGATACCAAAATAACCATGCCCAGTGAAGGAGAGACGAGCATCGCAATTCCTGAGATACAGAGCAGCCCAGATGCAGAGGTTAATAATGTCATTAAAGTGGATGTTGCTGTAGAGAATCCCATCACAGCTGAAGCTGCAGTAGAAGCAGACTTAAGTGTAAACACTTCAACATCTAAAAGTTATAAGAGTCTTAAATTGGTGAGCAATTTAACTGTGAAAGGAGATGCTGCAGAAGTTGGTGCAGATTTTAATGGAGAGAACTTTCAGGCAGATGGTGTCTATGTTGCAGTGCCTGTTCTTATAGAAAATAGCTCAGATGAAGGTGATGCCTATGCAGGTAGCATTGACTTTGTTAATGGAGATGAATCTCCACCTGATGCGGCAGGTGAATTCCAAGCTGAATTAGATGCAGAAATAGATGTCAATACAAAGGTTGATGCAGTTGATGTGGGTCTTCCATCTTTGAGTAATGTCCTTCCAGAATTTGAGGTAAAAACAGAGGTTGATACTTCAGACACATCTGACAACTGTGAGGTTGGTGTTCAAGTTAAGACAGAAGTTTCTGAACTAGCTGATCACCAGATCATTTCAGGATATCCATCACAAGATTTTGAAGCATCTCAAGGAGATATTAATGAGTCAAAAGATCAACTAGACAATTCTGGTGAAGTCGCTATTGAAGCAGTATCGGGTTCTTCAGGTAGTGTAGACGATACTTTTGTGGACAAGTTTTGTGACATCACAACAGATGGGGATACTAAAGCTGTGGATGTGATTATTTCAAGTGGGCTTTCATTGTCAGCTGGAAGTGAAGCTTTGGAAAATGAAATCAAGGGTGACAAATTGTCCGAAGGAGTAGAGGAAACAGCTAAACTCGAGATGAGTGAGCAAGTTTCAGAAGCTGAACCTCTGAACTCACCAACCAAGCACAGATTCAAGCTGCCATCCTTTAATTTCTCATTTCCCAAGTTTGGTGGTAAACACTCCCCGACAAAGAAATCTTCCTCCCACGATTCCAAGGTACTGCCCAGTGCAGTTGTTGATGATGTGGAAGTGATTGTAGATGGGTGTGAAGAAGATGTGAAGACAGTCTCAGTCAGTACAGATTTGGTAATGAAGGGCCCTGAGGAACCAGAGTTTATGTCAGTAGAATGTGAAGATGCAGTTAAAGTGACAATTCCTGAGCCTGTTATTGAAGAGACATTGCAAGCCTGTTTTGTAAAACCTGAGGTAGACATGAGTGAAGAACTTCGATTGAAGTTTGGTTGTCTTGAAAGCGGAGACAAAAATGATGACGTGAAAGTGAAACTAGACTTTGATACTGAAGATGCTTCACAAGAACTAAATAAAGGTGACTCAGAATTAAGTCTGGATGGATGTGAGCATAGTGATAACACATTCGTCTCTGATAATGATGGGGTCTATTTCCCAGATGTGTCATTCGGGTCTACTGAAGATGTCGCCCCACAAAGATATGATGTAGAGACTAATGGCAGTCTTCCAAGCTTGGATGAACCCATGGACCTCAACTGGGAAGATGAGTTGTGTTCTAGGGTGCAGGTGACCGCGCCCAAGTTCACACTATCGGATCTCAGGGGTGGCCTGTCTCTTGGTGTGGCCTTGAGTGAAGATGAATCTGTTCACAGTGACAATGAGGAGATGATAAATCAGGATGTGGTTGACATGGATGAAAAAGAGGAGGTACAAGTAACTGCTGATGTTTTGTCACCCGAGATACCAGAGATGAGTGTCGACCATCCTCAGTTAAATGTCCTAGAAGATTCTTCCTCACTCTCAGCCTCAGCCTCAGCTCCCGAACTTAGCCTTACTGTGAGTGCAGCTGTCTCAGAACGAAAGGGGAGCACATCTTCTCATTCCTCCACTAAATCTGCATCTTCCCACAGCTCTCAGACCAACCCTGGCAAACTCCAGAAGAAAAAGAGTGGCATCATGGCATCTTTGGGGCTAACCAAGCTCCATCTGAAACTTTCTCCTCGCTCCAAATCCCCCGATAGACGAGCCACAAATGAGAAGCTTCCAGAGGATCAAGGAAACAATTTACCGATAGAACCAGAAGCAGGATCACCAAAGACGCCAGATGAGGAGGGACAGAAAA
The DNA here is from genome assembly GCF_902459465.1 of Asterias rubens. Lineage (NCBI taxonomy): Eukaryota > Metazoa > Echinodermata > Asteroidea > Forcipulatida > Asteriidae > Asterias > Asterias rubens. The sequence goes on along the minus strand of NC_047070.1, from coordinate 18,282,271 downwards.
AGGGACGATGGAAGCTTGGGAAATCATCATCCAAGGCAAAGAACAAGAAGGGATCCAGAAGCAAATCAAAGGAATGTCATGAGGAAGGAGGTGCTGATGCTTGTCTAAATGGGAGAGTTGGAGTAGACAACACCATTCAAGCAAGTGTGGATCTTGATCATCGACCTGGTAAGTCAAACAAACCTTTATCTTTTGTTATCTTTTAAATTTACAATTTTTTCTTGGTCTTCACCGCCGGCTCTGTTTGGGTTTTTGAGAAACATTTGCGCTGCTCCAAATTTGATGATGTAGTCCAAACTGGAGCCGTAGCCCAAACCAGAGTTGTTGCTCAAGCCAAGGTTTGGAATAGATCCCTGTGTGCCTGCCCTGTGTTATAGCCAGAGCTAGTTTGTGTACATATTTCAATTATCCATATATCATTGATCATTGAGATACTGCCACACAACTGTATAAAAGGATATGACTTTATGTCTGCCTGCCTTGCCTTGTATGTAGCCAGAGCCAGTTTGTACATATTTCATTTATCCATATCATTGATCATCGAGATACTGCCAGCAAAACTGTATTAAAGGCTATGACTCTACGTCTGCCTGCTTTGCCTTGCAGCCAGAGCCAGTTTGTACATATTTCATTTATCCATATAATTGATCATCGAGATACTGCCTGTAAAACTGTATAAAAGGCTATGTCTTTAAGTCTGCAGTCTCAAGGTACAACTTTATCATTTGTTTACGTCTGACCAGTAGGGAGGATTATTCTGACAACTCGCCTCAACAAACTTAATTACCCCGATCAACTTCCAGCAAAGTGACCAACAAGATAACTCAGCTTGAGTTACACCAAAGAATGCCCCTCTGCTGTTTTGTAACCTGGTCCTGGTTTACATCTGTTTTGCTATCTCACCATTATTGCCCTGTGTTGGTCCATCTCAAAAATGGTCATAGCAGAAAAATATTGATAGAGAGTTTGGACAAAAACCATGGGAGGCCACTTTGGCTGTGATTTGAAGGAGTTATCTTGTTGAGGTCAGAAATCTCTGGTTTGTGTCAGGATGGTTAAATGCTGAAGATGGAATCAAACAGTATGATAATGGCCGCCTTAAATAACGTTGTGAAGGATACAGCTGGTGAAAATATTGAATAGGACTTTCATATATAAATGCATGTAGTAGGCATGTGATTTTGTAGGATTTGTTTTCCTAATTTCAGTACTTTAAAAAAAAATCTCTTTGTGCATTCAAATTTTCCTGAAAAAGTAAAGCATAAGGAAATAGTCCATAATGTCCAAACCTGTAGTTTTGTATCTGGTGGTGCACAGACTCTATTAACCTGAATTGTATCATCTAGAAGACAGGGATTAAAACTACCATAATAATGAGACAAACTACGATGAGAAAATATTGGATTGGAACTGGCCATGATTTAAACAAAACATAGTTTTATATATTGTATTATTGTTTAGGGCAATTCCATGAGACCTCAAGTGGCATTATGCACCTATGCGATAAATCAAGTTCCCTTAATTAATGATTTGTGCTGTTGGAAGTGTTGAAACTAATGAAATTTGTCATTACCAAAAGGAACCCTCAACACATCTAGTGATTGAGTAGAGAACCACATAATATCTTTTTATTATGGTAGAAAGTGTTGAATTATCTTGTTATTGTACATTTGACTGTAAATGATCTTTGTTATTGCAAGAAAAAAGTATAAGGCAAGGTATGCTGGTTACCATGAGATAAAAGCCAGATCTGGCATACCCATCTGTTTGCAGAAAGCAAAAATTGGTGGCTGATAATTTTGACTACCATCATATCTTCTGACACCTGATAGTTTAGGTAGGTGTAAGCCAGATATTGAGCCTGGGGTGTAACAAATCTGTGGCTGCTCAACTGCGAAAGAGAAACATGTACACCTATAAATCATAACAATTCCTAAACACGGAGATGGGAAATTTCAGACTTTCATTTGAATGCAGACTTGATGAAATTTTTTTAGCTGTTTTGTTTCACACTTAAAAAATGAATCCTGCTACGATGTACTAGATCTACAATGTACTTTTCTAAACACACTGTGAAGTCGAAATCATCAGAGTTACTTCAGAGGTGGAGATGCCAACATTTTGTTTAAATTTGTAGCCGTAGCCATTGCCAATTCGGACCTGACCTTTGTGATAGTTTCAAAGAGAACCAAAGACAGATATTAAATTAAGGGTTTTATATTTTGTAAATTCTTTATGGAGTGAGCCCATTAAAAATTCCACTACCATTGGAAAAAAAAAATGTTTTGAATCCAGGGCAATCACATTCAATACTAACTTACACAAGCAACAATGCTGAAATAAGTGGGGAATACCCGGGCCAAATATTAGCTTAAGAAGCATAGTACTTAAGTGAAGGACCGTAAAACAAACCAATCAAATTGATTTTTCTCAATGACACTGGAAATGGGTTTCAATCAAAGAACAATGCAAATACCCTTCATAACCAGCATCATTAACAATAGACTGTTTTATCAACTTTTTTTGTTAGATCAATAAATACTTTGATGGGAAATCTGGCGGAACACCACAAAAATGGGGGTCAACTCCAGTGAGAACACTAATCTAAAAAAGTTGTAAAAATTCCTGCGGTATTTAGTCGGTAACATCAAAGGACCATATCTGAGAAGTGGCTGTATTTTTTCAAGAGGTTCTGTTTCAGTTGCGTAAATGACAAAATGTACCCTGAGGAGTTGAGGAGGGTGTTTGTTTTGGTTTGTGAGAAGTTGGGGATTGGGTGGAGACCAACAGAATTGCTTGATTTATGATGGACGTTTTTTTTAAATCTACATACATACATACATAGGATAGGGAAAGATGTAGTCCTTTACATATTATATTACTGTGGTTGGATTTGTTGATGAACTCAGGAGGGGGGATGAGATTCAAATTTACCTTTAGATTTGTGGTTTTGTAGGCATTCTCCCCCAAAGCTTTGGAATCTTTATTATTTTGGTATTCACTTTCATTTTGAACTTCAAGATCATTCTTAAGAACCAGGGTAACTTTTGTGACCTGCTTGTGTGATTTCATTCATCATCTTTCTTGTGGGGTGCTTGGGCTAGCTGCTGTGCTCTTGGCTGCTTGCCAAGAATGTCCAGCACCTTTGATCTCTGAAAACCCTACCCAACATTCCAGTAGTGGTTCTTGACATTGACACTGACCAAGAGATCAACTGAGGACCCTTTGGAAACCCTCAGCTTGGCTCAGGTCACAGGTAGGTTTTGAAAGAACTCTGTGGGTGTCTTCTCTTTGGTTGAACTAGTTCAGATTGGATCCACCAAGATATGGTGGACCGCCATGGGCCTGATTATAGCTTCAGATAAAAACATGAAGTGTTCGGCTTGGTTTTATTTGGTTTAATAGTAACCACTTATATACAAAATTGGATGTGGTATACAATACTTATTTTCTGCTTTAGTGGGATTTGAAACTTTGCATGGTGGAAATTTCTGCTTCGCCAAAAATTGTTTTGCTGTATGAAATTCAGCCCAGATGTCACTTTAATGTCAGCAAAATTGTTTTAAAAGGGTTAAGTTCTTAAGTTTCCCAAAATACCCTTGGCTCTGATTGTTTCATTGGTAAAACAAACATGATAGAAAATAAATATATCTCGGTTTGCTAGTAATGTAAATATTTTGAATAGAAGTGATGGCATGTTTACTTAAATTTGAAAATAGTTCAAAATATTTTAAAAGACAAAATAATTGGCCTTAAGAATGTCAACACTAATGAGAATTGCTTACATTAAATGTAAATTGTAGATTGGGTGATTACTTTCTCAACAAATCTCTGCATCAAAGGTTTTGGGGCTGAGCAAGCTTTTCTGTAGGGATATTTAAGGAGGACAAGAGATTTGAACTTTGCAGTGTCAGGCTGGGTTACAATGGTGCGGTATTTTGTTTTTAGAACCACTTTGAGCTGCAGGTTTCATGAGAAGCACTGATGTAAATCAAACGAACAAGGGCATCAAGACTCAAATACAGTCATTCTGGAAACAAAAAATTATAAGGTGGTGAAGTACCAGTCACCATGTCGGTTTTTTGTTTGTTTGTTTGTTTGTTTGTTTGTTTGTTTGCTTGTTTGTTTAGATGAGGGTTTTTTTAAGTTTAACTCAGCAAAGCTCCAATATAGGGGATATCTAGCCTAAACACCAAGCTGGCAACAGCCAACCTCTAACATCTATGATTATGAATTGCACAAGTAAATAAATTGTGATTCAATAATATTTAGTCTGTCTAGTCATTTTGAAATCGGCGGGGAGCTTGGCCGGATTCGAACCCATAACCTTGTGCTTGCAAGTAGCTTTTTGTAGCTTAATCAGTTCCTTTACAGTTTGAGGGAGAAAATAGAGGAACTTATGTATGTAGGCTTCAGATGTTGTTGATTCCGAAAAAGAGAACTGAATCTGGAATGCTTGGTTCACAAATGAACTCTGTTATCATTCATGCTTGTACCAAGAAAGCAATTTCATTATTGAACTGAGACGTGTTGGTATTCCATCAGGGACACTTGACTCAACTTTTGGTGTACTCCAACTGACCTGTTCACCTTACATGGTACAAAATTACCCAACGCTGATAGGCTGTGTGCAGATTTGTTTTCCCTTATTACAGTTTGAGAAGCTAAACTCTGTATTCAAGCATTGGTTTTTGCCCATCAACATGTGTGTGTGTTTGTAGCATAGTTCTGTTGTTAAAAGTACTCTGTAAGTTGGCATGTGTGAGGGCACACACACTGGTGACTGCGCTATATTCTGACACCACTAATGTTCTGACAACCCTATCTTCCGAAAACCCCATGTGATTTATTCCGTATGGTTGGGGTTGGGGTTAGGGTTTAGGGTTTGGAAATTCAAAATAAACTGAGGTTGCTGTAATACGGTTGTCGAAACATATGTGGTGTAACTCGTAACAGTTGGTTGGGCCTACGTGCAGAACATTGGCACATTAGTTTTTAACTGTTAAGAATCTGAGCAAAAATGTTTCATTCTATCATAGAGGGGAAGGATGAAAAAAAAACTCCTCTAGATAATTTGTTTGTGAGAGTTCTTAAAAAAAATTGAAAAGGCCTTTTGTTAAGGCTCTTTTTCTTTTTGGAATGTGTAGACTTGTGGACAATGTTTGTTGCGATGATAGCGTTCACAAATCTCACTATACACCGGCGATGTTCTGGTGAGACTTCTAACCCCAGCGAGACTTTTGCTCTCTCGCAACTACTGGGGAGTAGTAGGGAGCCAGCAGCTTCGCACAAGAGCAGTCGTCTCAAGAGACCAGTCTTTGTGGCGGAGAGCTGAGTTACATACCGCAACCTGACTATCACCGCGACAATCATTTGTTGACTTGTCCACAAGTCTAGTAAATGTGGGATGTCATGAGTAACAAATAGGCCTACACCATCCATCGCACTGTCTACTTTAACACACACACAGTTTATCTATAAATCAATACCACTGGTCATTTCCCAATATTTAGCCAGTGATATTCTGCACTTAACTTATTGAAATCAATTAAGTAGATCCTGTTCACATTTAATGCACTGAACATTTGGTGTAGCCCAACATGTGTGTCAAATTACAAATCTGTGAAAATTTGGACTTGATTGGTCATCAACAAAATTAAATAACCTGAAAATTCTTATACAGTTACACCCTACACAATGTGAAAGTGTAGATTGGCCCTGGGTTGTTCTTGATAAAAAATGTTTCTACTTTGTAAAGTTCAAAATTTGTTCAGGAACAAAATTTAAAAAAATCTTTAGGCAAAAATCAGGCCCTGACAGTCACTGAAGTATTCAAAATGTATTTTTTACATTGCCACATCAGTAAAGAATATAACCATGCAGGTTTTTCATTTTTGACGGTTCGAAGCGTTTCCACTATGCATTCTTTACTCGAAAGATTCCTAAATCACCCCATTTATCATCTCTCATCTAAAAGCCTCTACTCAAACTGGGCTACATTCTGCAACCTGTTCACCCAAAACATTCCTGAAACCGCAAGATGATAAAATAAAACAGTTGAAGTCACAGTCTTGGTAATATTTTAAACCCAAGGTCACAGCGACATGAACTACACTATAGGTGTGATAGTTGAGTTGCTGCTGGACCTCTGAACTTATTGCATGACCTCTGTCAAGGTCAGGCATCCCCACTCTCAGTCATTCTAGTGGGAAAATGTTGGTAGTGTGGGAGCTCAACAATATGTTTGTGTGTATTACATGCCTGGGAATAACCCATGGTACCCAGAGTGATTGCTGCGGTGCCCTGTGCTTTTGCTGTGGTGCCCTTTTCAAAGTTCCAATACACATTTACATTTTCCTCATAATGGTGCTCCTTATCTAGAGGGAAATTGCTGTGCCCCCTCTTAGAGTGAAGTGTTCAAGGTCTGCCATGGCACTAACAGCAACTGCTGTGGTGCCCTGTGCTTTTCCTGTGGTGCACTTAGCACCCACACCTAAAATTGCTCTGCCCCTTCCCTTCATTTCAAGAGCGAAGTTCAGCCTGCCATGCCACCTATCCCACAGCAATTGCTTGTACCACCAATCAATGACAAGGATTTATTATGTGTGGTATAAAACTAATTTGGCATTTGCTAAGAACTATTCTTTGGCTTCAAAAATGTTCTAAAGTCTTACACTTAAAAATAACTTGGCAAATATATATATGTAATAAATACAAGTTCATGTTCATGTTCATGAGTATATGTTTTCTATATGGCCAATATAATGTTTGTAAACAAACCTTGAGAGTTTGATGGCTTCCATCATGTGTCGGAAGGCCTCAATTTTCTCCCTCAGCGGGGTGTATCTGTAATTGAACTGTTTGAATGACGTCAATGATTAGGAAAACTTTGTCAACTTTGGGTTTGGCGTGGCTGGAAGAGAGACAATTCTGGTCTTTTACTTTTTGTTTGTTTGATTTTTGGAATTGTTGGCGGCTTTGTGTAGATCATGTTACCTTTGTCGTCGCATTAGTTTCTGAATTTTGTGGGTGTCTTTTTTCTCGTTTTTTGTGTGTGACTTATAATAATAATAATAAACGAGTCTTATCAAGCGCATTTTACAAAATTCAATGCGCTGACTTGATTGGCTGAGTTAAATAGTCATGATTCTTAGGGCAACAGGCAATTGCCTCCATGCTCCTAGCCGCCACCTTTGTGCCCCTTGAAATGTTCCTGAGGGAATTTAAATTCCACTCATATAAGGAAAATAAGGATATAAGGAAAAACTGCCTTCCCTTACATTTTCAATTGAATATAGTACCTGGGATGTGGGTCAAGTCAATACAAATGTCTTATTTATATTTTGATCTACATTTATGTTAGGCTCGCAAATATTTGTAAGACGGATGAGCTTGTTTAAGTTAGTCTTTCTTGTTTATAGAGTTGTGGTTAGAAATACTCTTTTGAAGCAAAACAGTTTCATGTTTGGTTTCAACAATTTGATGGTAAATTATTTGATTTTTTTATTGTAAGTGAAGGAGGAAAAAAGTATCAAATGTGTATGGAGCCCACAATTATAAGTGGGAAAGCTGTGAACTTGATTTTAATCAAGCATAAAATATGGAATTGTTTATAATTTGAGACAGAAGTTTTATTGCAGAAACAATTTGGAAGGGAATTGTTTCTCAAAATGTTGTACATTATCAATAGCTGCATTGCTTCTTACCAAGTTTTTATGATCATGGCATGTTGGAGTATTTACCAATTACATGACCCTACTGCAAGGTGCCCTATAGTCCTTAAATGTCAGAGTACTCAAAGGCTTGAAATTAACACTGGGATGGACCATAAGCGGAGGCCAGTGATTATAGCATTGGGCCAGTTAACTAAAAATTTGACAAGCCAGGTGGTCTTGTGTCTTTCAATTGATTAATAAAAGGCTAGCCCTAATTTTGTTGTGAAAAATTGTTTTGACGTTAGGAATCTGGAAATATCTTATTTTCCATTCTCTTGAGTATCAAAGTAGGCCTTACACACATCAGACAGATGAGATGTATCTCTAGATCTACTCTTAGTGCTTGTTCAACTCTTTCTGAGCTACAGGCCCTTTAGTCTTGTGAAAATTTTCTTCCCAGGTTCAATCCCTGAACTCGTTTGCCTATCCAATCAGTCCTCCTCATGATACAGAGGATTGTTTTCAAGGTGATTATACTCCTTAATTGTTTTTGCTAGGCTGACAGGTGCGACACTCAATCAGCTAGTGACATTTAACACCTTGTAGTTCTAATATTATTTTACGTCTGGTCCAGGATATTGGGAGTTTTGTTGTTGTTGCTCTTCCCCATCTTTGTATCAATTACTGCAGCGATGAAAGTTGAGCTTTAGACGTCAAGCCTCCACCCATTTAATTTTGTTATGTTTTCCTTGTCAAAAAGTTGTCACTTTTGGGGTTTGGGGAAATTAGTTACTGGGAGACACCCATCATGCAAGCCTGTAATAGAATACATGTGGGCTCTTTATGTGCTGTCAGAGAGGCTATGCACTTCAGTTTGGCCTTCTAGCTAGAAGGTTGTCACTATAAGCCCATCATTTATGAAGATACATTGTACATCAACATCAAACAGATTGGAACAAGACCTGCCTAATCACAGTGCTGTAGGGTCTTTGCCATTTTCCCTGGTACTGAAAAAAACACTTGGCGAGGATTATAGTGTTTCATGTTCTACAGGGGCCAGCAAGGTCCTGTTCCTCAGAGGTACTTCAGACTTCAGACTTTCTGGAATCTTAAGGCTGTTATCCGCTGTGGCTACATCTTGCATCTATATCAAAGCGCATATTGAGACTTTAATCGAGTAGGATCTTAAGTTCTCTAAACCGATGGAAGCTGGTTGTGCTGTACGACTTTGTACTTGGTGTGGTTGCCATACCAAAAAGCATAGAAAGGATTCGGGTACCATGATGAACTCCCATAACAGATCAGCAGGTAAGATCTTACTGCAGAACTCTCTTGGGGTTCAGACTCAATGTTGGCTGGCTGTGCACAGTGTGTGCATACCTGTAGAGCAGTTGAGGTAATACTAGTTTTGAGGTGTATGGCTGAGAATTCAAGGTCAGGCAAGTCTGCAATCACCACACAAGTCTGTGCTGTGGGTAGAACCTCCAATGGGAAAGAAACCTCCATGGTAGAACCAAGGACTGAATGAATGCATGGGGACAAGATTTGGAGATGCACTTTGTGAAGATTTCACAGTGATAGTAACCACCCGTGTCTGGTGTTTTGTTTTCTCTGATTTATAGACAGATGATTTGAATGATGAGGTAAATCATGTGGAGTCATGGTTTCTTCGTGTTCAAAACTCTATAGTTTTCTGTTTTAGGCATTCGGGAGAATAGTTTTCTGTTTTAGGCATTCAGTAGAGTACCAACAAAATCCTGTAGCTTTGTACACGCAGAACCCAGCATAGTGTACTATAATAAGCTAAGTAATGGGGAGTTGGTTTTAATAATTTTTGTTTGTTGCATATTGCAATCACTCATGGCAGTTTGAAGTTGTTAAAGACCCTGGACACTATTAGTAATTGTCAAAGACCAGTCTTCTCACTTGCTGTAGCACAACATTTATATGCATAAAATAACAAACCTGTGAAAATTTGAGCTCAATCGGTCATCAAAGTTGTGAGATAATAATGAAAGAAAAAACACCCTTGTCACACAGTTGTGTGCTTTCAGATGCTTGATTTTGAGACCTCAAATTCTAAATCTGAGGTCTCGAAATCAAATTAGTGGAAAACTACTTCTTTCTCGAAAACTACTCCATTTCAGAGGGAGCCATATCTCACAATGTGTTATACTATCAACCTCTCCCCATTAAACGTTACCAAGTAAGGTTTTATGCTATTTTGATGAAATGCAAGGCTCCGGCCCTGAACATGTAGGACTTTCAACATATTATCACATTTTGTGTGTGTTAAAACAGTGTCAGCTCACATGATTAATAATGTTCAAATCCCTGTGGCAGTAAATGGGAGGAATCCAATGGCATCACATGGGGTCAGAATGTCACTAGTGTGTACATCATTAAATGTAAACAAACAGATGTTATATGTTGGACTGGAGACACAACATGACAAGATTGTGCTAAACGGTGGGACCATGAAATCATTTGGTTGGCGGGAAAGTACATTGTATTGATTTACAGAAAATAATGCAATTGTCTGATTTGACAAGATCAGGTTGGCGTGTATGTGGACACCAATTGGCTACATTCCTTAATTGAAACTTAAAAGTGCTATTCACATGACAGAACTTAACTTGGGTCCCTTGCTTAATTTTAGCATGGTTGTAAAATGCAGCAATGTCTGACAAGATTTTGCAAGAGAACTTAGACAGCAGAATTGTTTTGTCCTTTGACACGAGATACATTTTGTAAAATTTTACAACAATCTTGCTACAATTTAGCAAGGGACCCTAGCTAAATTGCTCTTGTGTAAAATGGGCTTTTAACACATCAGGGGTGCGAGTCATCCTTTACCGTGTCACTTTTACTTAAATGTCTAAAACCATGCTCTAAACTTGAGGAGGTACATTGAAATGATGATATTTCCACCTTTTGATAATCCCTTGAGTTGAAGATACCTAAGAGCTTCGGAAACGGTATCCGGGCTCTCCCAAGGTTTTTTGGTCAAAACTATGGGCTATGATGAATTGATTCAAATGTTTTTGAGTGGAAAATTGTCAGAGCTGTAATACTAGAAGGGAATCCTTTCTCAAAATAGTTGATACTCTCAACAGCTGGGCTTTTCATCCTCGCTCTGTGTTCTCATCAAGTACGATTTTTCTGGCCATAAATTAGTATATGACAAGAGTATGACCCTGATGCTGTAACCAAAAGCTTTTCCTTCCTCCTTGCTTAGTTAACATAGTTGTATTCTCTTCATAATAAAGTAGGGACAATGTTTTGCCTTTATGGTCCTTTCTCTATGCTCTTTGATAATGAGTTTATTTTTGTCAACATCCCAAGAAAGAAATCAGAGGTAATCCTGCCTGAAAGTGTGTAACTGTTAACCACTACTATTGGCTAAACAAACAAGACCACACTATAGCCAATGTCCTTTGGCACCTGTCACTAACCACAAAGCCTTGAATGTAGGTCTCAAACCACAAGGGGTGTAAATTAGTTATTCCTTGAGCTGATAATTTGTCATGATGAGAACCAACTATAGGAGATGCCATACCCACACTGTTGCTGGTTAGAATGTATAGCATGGAGGAAGGAGTGTTTGACATGTTAGTTAAGATTTTATGATGTGACATATGGGGTCTGTTTCTCAAAGCTACTTAGCAGAAAACATCTCCAAACTATTTTGCTGAACAAAAACGTGTTCTTTGTATTTTTCAGTTTGTGTAAAGTGCATCAGTTTAGGTTTGCGCTCTAGGATGAGGTTTACTTATAAATTATTATTACAGTAAATTTTGAAGGGTTAAAACTAATTGTGGAAATCTCATCAAACTGGGGTTTTACGTTTTGTTAGTGACTTTGTGCTCATCTTTGAAATCACTACATACTTCGTTAATCTTGAATGAATATTAGAGGAATCTCAATTTCATTAGACCTCTACATCCTCTCCAAGAAATTGTAGAGATACCTTCAGAGATTCGAGGTACATCTTGATCAGAGATTCATGTATCTATTTATTTAGAAGTTACCACCTTAACTTGAATAACTGTCACTTGTACTTTCTGCATCTTGTCAACTTCAAATATTTAGAGAATGATTTTTTTTTTTTTTTTTTTAACTAACAGTTGGAACTCAAATGATATGAATGATGTCAGTTGTCACCTTGGCAGGTCTCATTTGTGATTGGTCTAAAGGAACATGCCACAGACTTACAAAAATAAAGAGAAACCCTTTGTCCCGAGAACTCATACTACCCCAGTTCCCAGGAACACAGTAGTACCGGTACCAGTCTTCCCAGTTCCAAGCACAAGCCTCTACTGTACTAGCAAGAAGTTCCAATTTCAATATACACATCGTACCCCTTTTATATACACATCGGCATGCATTGAATATGATGTCTTCATTATCATCACACACAACAGAACATGGTGTTTGACCTCGGGATCAACTTATCACAACAAAACGCTGAGAAAACTATGACACATAACTTGTAAATCTTCATACTGAGGCTGCCACCACCGCATACTGTGCGTTTTTTTACGGAACTCACCCCCATTCTCATGAAGAGGGAGAGCGGTCCACACCAACCCTCCACCGCCCCCCCCCCCCCATGTGCACAGCCACTTGAGAACAAATCACATCAACTTAGTTGCCAAGGCAACGGCTGTGCGTCAACAACATGGAGATATTGGATCCCTGTATGGGAAACCCAAATCTCTTTCACCTCAGGGGGAATGACTTTATAAGATGTGATGTGAATGGAGGGCGGGTTTACATAAAGCTAAGTAATGTTGCCTTAGGGTACCAGACTGGTCGGGAGATTTTTGCGCATACTGTGTGTTGTGGCACCTTCTCACATATTGGCAAAGTGCAGGTGACGGGTGGGGATGATTAATGTGGTGGGAAACAGACCTGGGAGTGTGGCAAAATGCACTTTCAATACACTGGAAAACTGAAGTAATACACCAGATCATGCTAAAACAATATAATTCCTTGATGAAGGTTCAATGCAAACCAAAGCCACCATAGTCCTCTGTTGAAAAGTGTTACTCTAAACCCATATATTCTAACTAAATTATGTAAAACAGAGATTTTGTACATAGAACTTGTAACCCAAACCACAGATATCTACAATAACTTGTAATTGGGCCTAATTTGTCAAGGGCACTAAGGTATTTTCTCCTTAAGAATTAGAAAGGGTGCCTCTGAGGAAATTGTAAGTTTCTATTGGAATGTTTCAAGGGGCACCAAGGCAACCAGGGGCAATGGAGGTGATTGCTTCCTTAATAGCATCAGGCGTGCGTAATATTGAAATTGACTTTATTGGATGAACTTGAAGGGTGGGCCTTTGATACGTATGTAACATCTTTTGATTTTACCAAATGTCACAACAGCTCCAACAACCCCAAGAAATGTCATTACTATTTTGTGTATTTTTCAGGTACTTCATCTGGCCCAGCAACCAGCACCCCATTGAAGTTACCCCTCTCCCATAACAACAGCGCCCAGTCTCCGCAGACCTCCTTCAACAACAGCCTGAGCATTGAGCAAGGAATTGCCATCCACAGCTCCCCAGCCACGCCTGTGTCCACCCAACCGCCCTCCCGCCGGCCCTTCTGGGTTGTCGTGGCCATCGACTTTGGCACAACCTTCAGCGGTTATGCCTACAGCTTTACGCGCGACCCCGACGACATCCAGATCATGCGCAAGTGGGAAGGGGGCGACCCTGGTGTGACGAACATGAAGACACCAACGACGCTGTTGCTGACCCCTGACGGGGAGTTTCACTCGTTCGGTTTTACAGCCAGGGATTTCTATCATGATATGGACCACAACGAAGCACTGAGATGGATGTATTTTGACAAGTTCAAGTTGGCGCTGCACAATGATCCGGTAAGTAGTTCTTTGTTTCATTTTAGTTTTGTAATTTTGTTGAACCTGCAACCTCTAGTTTAACATTCCGGTGCTCTACCAAGTGAGCTAACTAGCTCTAATGCCTTTGCAGTCTCCATAGAAACCATTCAACATGTAACTGCTGTCACACCCAAGTCTACGACACAACCTGCTAAGCAGCATCACCTTAGCTCAGTTGGTAGAGCACTAGCACGTTTATCTTGAGGTGGCAAGGTCAAGTCCTATTCCATTCTTCTTCTTTTTTTTCCATTCAAAATTATTTGAGATAAAGGAGATAAAGTGGTTTCGGCTCAGACTGAAGTTCAGACAACAGAATTCCTGAGTTTTAAAAAAAGACAGAATAAAGATGTGTGGTATCTTGGAAGCCAATATACCTGTTTGCATTCTTCCTTTCAAATACCAACACTAATCAACATTCTTGAACGTACTCTGTATTATATAGCCTACTATCTCAAGAAATTCAAAGCACTGAGTAGTCTGAGTACATTTATCTAGGTCCACATTCTCCCAACAGGAAATAACAATGGAGCAAACATGAGTAGAAAAGCCAAAATATGGCTTGTTTTGTAAGTTTTTATCTGTTGACTGTGGTCGGTTGATTATTTACTGAAACCATATGCTGTGTTAGGCCACTTTGAGAATCATAACCATAATAAATAATGAAATTTATAGGTATTCATCGATAACTACATATTGTCAACCTATGTATGTCATGCTTTATCACACTTTAGTCAGTACTCTGAAACCTTTGGAAGTCAACACCGGAGTTTAACCCCAAGCTATCTTGTGTTTGTTTCACACTAGCTCGGTAAAATTTGTTCACAAATTTGTCACAAAGAGTAATCAAGACTGAATCAAATTTGAGAAAAGGAAGTGTCCAAGATTGCCTCTCACAAGCACTCAAGGAACATCTGACTCTTGTGCTATGCTATAGCCTACTTCATTACTTAACAGAATCAAAATATGTAGGCCTATTGGATTCATAGTTGAAATTTCCACAAAGAAACTACACATTGTACAATGAGGTATCATTGTTATTAGTCAATTGAAAAACACAAGACCTCCAGGCTTGTCCAGTATAGTGATGTTACTGGCCCAATGCTAAAAGTACTGGCCTTTGGCTTGTGTTAATTGCAAGCGCTGTATCATTCCTTCATACACTACTGCACCTTGTAGCAAAATAAAACCATCACCAGCAGGTGGCATCTGTGTGCATTGAGTATGGCTTTATAGCAGTACCCCACAGTGGTAGTATGTTACTGACTCTGTTACTGTTGCAGTTACCACAAAGTAAGGACTGGAAGCTGTGGTTTTATGTCATGGCCACAGTTTCTCATCTTGTGTGCATAAATCCTACAAGGGTTTTAGTTGTTGTTGTTCTGGGGCCAGGGACTCTCTGGCCCAATTAACCTAGCAATCACAAGATCAAGCATTCCATACATACCAGTGATACACCTGCAGTGATATAGTAGTAAAACGTCTGCTACAGCTGGAGTAGGTGTGGTTGATGGATCATCCCAACCAGTGGGGTGCATTTGGATGGTGTCTATTGATACCAGAGTGGACAACATGGCATCTTGCAATTGGGAAGTTCTGTGGTACAACAATCAGAGAGATATCTAGAATTACATTTAACTACAGAAGAAGATTCCGCAATCAGGGAGATACGATACAACCATCAGAGACATCTAGAAACACCATAAATGGGGACAAAGTTTCTACAAAGTTACCAGCAGGGAGCTATGCAATGCTTTAAGTCTAGTGATTTCCTTGAATCACGATGGTTCCCCATGCCCTTCTGTCCCTCATTACCACCTTGAAGAATAACTAGTGTAATTAGGGAAAACATTTCCACAATCAGGGAGATTGTAATTAAACAAAAGTCATCAGATTATGGAAAGATTGGTTTATTTTCAATGAACTCTTGAAACTGCAGAATCAGTGAGGGTTTGGGACATAGTTTGCCCCATATTATTCCATATTCCACTCAAGCTTCTGTGATTTTATATTTAAACAAATTAGCATTGGTGTCACTGTAGCTTTTTGTATATTTTTGTCTTTTATATATCAAAACTCCAGCTGTGAAATTCTTAATGGTACAGTTGTTACTACGGTGTTGGTAGGAGAGTATTATTATCCTTATTGAGTACTTGCCGGTTGAAACCATAGCAAGTTTTGAAACCAAATCTCCATGGTCCTTCCCTACTTTTCATACCATTCCACAACTAACCCCTTGACCTCTAAGCCAGGGTAAGCTGACGTTGAGGTGAAAGGTCACGGGGCCAGGGTCTTTTCCTATTCAACCAGTGACCTAGTGTAGTTGAGCTTGTTGATATGAATGGAATGCTAGAGACAGTGGAGAAGCAGGTGGTCCAAGATGGTTGGTGTCAAAATTTATTAAATTTGACCAGTGTCACACCTACCAGTGAGGGGTCTTGACAAAACTGTAGTGTGTTGAGAGAGTGGAACAAGGTCATCTATGTATATTTCTTGAGATTTTCATTTTTTCAATGGCACTTAGCATGCTGTTCACAAGTGAGAGTTAGTATCAGGGTTGTAATGTTAGCTGCACTAGGAGATGATAGCAATGAGCAGGATGCATGTTCCCAGTATTTTAAAAAATCTTTTTGTTGACAAATACAGAATACAGTGTTTGTAGTTATTGAAAATAAGCCATGAAATATAAACTTAATTTAGTGTTATTTCCTTACTATGGCTGAGCAACAGAGGGCGATATGATATGTGATGTGCTGTGATGACCCCATAGCAAGTTCGTGCTCAAAATGCCGTTGAAGGAATATTCATTCATTCATAATGGTTCATTATTATCATTCATTGCAGCCAAAAGCTGAATTGCTCCCGATATACTGTAAGAAGCAGCAACAAGATTTTTAAAAAGACCTGAAAATCCAAAAACACAATACACAGAGTTGCAACAAACAATTAAAAATTGCCTGAAAAAATCCAGCATGGTGGGAACATGAAATTTAAGAACAAGGAACAAGAATAATATAAAAGTTGATGAACAAATGAAGGGTGGGTTATAGGCCTACAACTTGTGCCACTGAGCAGACTACGCACAAAAACACAATAGACAAGAGAAAATACAAATTGGCAAGACTACAAATATTGGTATGCATCCAAACCCTGTCAAAAGAAATATCCGACTAAATACTTCATTTTTGAGTTTCAGTAGGTTCAACTGGCCTGAATTCCATCCCTGATCACTTCCCTGTTAACCATTAAAAGAAAAAATTCCAGCAAATCCAGCCAGTTAATTTGATCTTTTTCACAGCCTCTCCATTTTTGCTAAAGTTTCAGCGGTGTTGAAAGCATTATCAAGGGAGAGCTTGTTCTAGCGCAACGTGTGTTAACCCTGAGGCAACCGGGGCCGATTATTTATTTGAGGGTCAATCACAAAAAGCATACTTTCATTTTCTGAGTTGAGTGCATTGTTGTGTTGTGAGGTGTTCTCTACACCCCTGTTGTTTTTACTAGGGGAGTTACCTCCACGACATGTTTAGTTTCCCATGGTTTGTACCACTTCTAGTGCTTTCTGTGCAACTGGAGTCAAACTACTGGGAGGCTTAACATTTAAAGGCAGGCCTCAAAATAACCAACGGCACCCAAAGCAATTGCCATGGTGCCCTGTGCTTTTACTGTGGTGCCCTCTGCAAAGGTCCAGTACAAAAACATTTTTGTTATAAATTTTGACTTCAAACTTTCCCAAAATTGTGTATAGGTTTTGGAATCTTTTAACATGTAGGTTGCTCCATTCTTTAACCACTGATTCCCACTCCTTTTTATAATAAAAAACTTATCTTGTTCCTAAGTATGTCCAAATTGCCAATAGATTTACTACCCCAAAAGAATGCCACCTCCAAAAAAGTTTGCAGTCTCTACATTTTTGCAAGTAGTTTGCAAACTATATTTAGAAAATGCTTATATTATCAGGTTTCATGAAGCCATCATGAGTTATTACACAATAAAGTGACAACAAGTCGGCCCAGAGAGGACACCCAAATTTGGAGGAGATTGTCCCGGGGCTAGAGTGAATTCCCTAGGTGGTACATGCATTTTCACATTTGCAGGTGGTTTCTTGATATGTTGTATATTAGTTTGGTAATATCAAAAAGCATGTACCAGGCCTGACTTGTGATTTTGTTTCTGTTCTCATTTGGAGATGTTGTTTTGTATGAATATAAAAGACCATAGACTTGGCTGATTTCTTAACTCTCAAGGTAAAGGCATGTACAATCTTTTTCATGTACTCAAAAAGTTTCATCAAGCGACATACATGACCAGTAATGTTGTTACGTGAGGGCATCATCACTCAGGAAATACTTTTGAATTTGGGATGTACCAAGGCAACACAATCAGCAAGATACATTTTGTTTGGTAAGAAAGACTTGCTTATTATTACCTTTATATTGTTTTGGTGTGGAATATTTCTGGAGAATACAATTCTAAACAGTACTTTGTAAAGTAAGAAACGGATTAACAAGAATTTTCGTAGTATGGAACTGGGGAGGGAGTAAGTGACGATGCTGGAAAAGCCATTTGCTAAGTCGGGCAGTCCATTTCTTTTGGGGGTTTGTAAAGCCAGAACGTTGGAATGAAATTAAATTTCTTTGGTTATAATGTAAAAAATCATTCTTCATCAGAAATAAAAGTAGGAGGGTGATGGAATTTGTAATTTTAACTTTTGCTGACAAAACCGCCCACACCTTATGGTGTCTTGAGTCTTGACATTTGACAAGACTTGTAATAACATATTTCATGTACAAATATACAATCAAGAAAAGTGCTCTATATGAAAGGTCACTCTGTATAAACAGGTGACATCATCCATACGTCGGTCTTGACTCCATTTCTGTCTTAGTGCTGTTCCGAGATGTATTAGTCTAAGAGAAGGAACTGTAAAACCAACAGTTCTTCTCAGAACCACAACTAGTTTAAGAGATATAACACTTCACCTTGGTGTCACTGCAAACCTCACTGGGTAGTACTCCCACCATGCATAATTTACAATTCTACTTAAAGATGTTGTTCTTTGGTCGTTCACTTTTTCTGTTTGACCAACTGTGTTTTTACAGAGGGTACCATTTATTAATACATGTTATTTTTTTTAAAGAGCAATTCATTGCAATTTGCTCCCGCTACTTAGTGGCAGGAGTAGAATACCCCCTTTAATGTATTTTTACATAGCGGGCTATCAAATAAACAGATTTATGGAGCCTGAAATTGTTGTCGTTGAACCTTAGCGAGGCATTCCTTGGTTTTAACAACACTGTAGGGAAATGCTGCTTGCTTCCCCCGTCTCTGTATTGGAGGAAACTGTCCATGATTTGTACCTGTTGTCTTGCGGTGGGGTTTTGTTTAAATGAGGTGACCCTTAAGGTTACAACATTTCGGTCAGATTCTTGCAGAGAATTTTTTAAAGGGATATTATTGCCTTGGGGAAAAAAAAAACTATTTTTGATATCTGATAATTTTCTTATTTTAAAGGCTGCCCAGGCCGTTTTCTACAGGCAGTAAAAGACAGTGTTTGGTAGTCCGTAGAGGCACCTTCACCAGTTGTCGTTTAAAATGTGTTGAGAAATACTTACCTTACAGGTGTTATACCAGATTGGTTAGGATAACAAACATCTTGTTTGATGTTTTTATTACTTTCCTCACTCACCTATTGGATTAAGCCCAAATTGTCACAGGTTTATGATATGTTTGGTCACATATAAAATGATCAACGTTTTCCACCATTTTACACTAAAAGGCCTAAAATATGTGTTTAATTCAAAGCAAAGAAACCCAGTTTTGAGTTAAGGCAGGACTGTTTGGGTGTTTACATGGAGAGTCTCATATAAATCAATAACTCTCATCTAGGCCCAGTGGTCCATCTGAATAATGGTAAATCACATCCAGCAATGAGCGTGCTTGTATTTTATGATTCAGCCAAGTCAATAAATTGATCAAGACAAGGCTTTTACTTATTGACAAGTTCCACCGCAGACCTTGGATCAGAATGGTATCAATCGTGATAAATGTTTCCCTCCATTAGACAAGTCGATATCACTCTCATCTAATTGATTCTCGTTATTTTACACACATTGCCTGACTTACCCGACAAATCCCTCAACCCTAATGTCTGTTCATACATTTAAGGTGTGGCAGTTACTACAAAGTAAATGATGATTTGTAGTGTCCTCATGCTCTTCTTAAAGGCACTGCATGGACCCCTTTAAAGATCATCAAATACCAGTATCCTCACTTGGTGTAAAGACCAAAAACCCAATCCATGCTGTTTATCTGTAAACTTTTTATAGCATGCTTGCAAGAGGCAGGGGCTCATCCATAAACAGTCAGAGAATTTAAATAAAATTGTTAAGGGTGTTGAAGGACAGTTTGGTAAATTTATTTGAGTTTCAAACTTTCAGTTCCTAAAAAAAGACTCTACAGTCATCACCTTGTGGGTGCAATGACCACAGTCCGAAAGTCCCAGAAGATATTTGACATAAATGGATGAGAATCAAATAGACTTCGCTCCCTCTCAAACTCCATAAAAACAAATTGACACAAGACATTCAGGGGAAGAAGAAAAAACACCCTAAAAAAGCTTTTAACATTCCAAAGGTGAGCATCCATCAACAACTGACATTCCATTTCTAACATCTTCCCCCTAAAAAGACCCTCAACTCGTAACTCACTCCTAGGTTCAGTTTCTTGAGGCTGCTGAAATTCAAAGCATAAATTAACAGGGATCAAGTCGCAATAAGGTACTCAAGGTGCTTGAAGAAACAGAAACATTTTAAGGGACAGTTTTTTTGCATTGTTTTTAAATATAATACCAATTTATGTAGAACATTAGCCTTTACAAGATGCTGTGGCGCATTCAGCAGCCACTGCCAGAAACACCGGGACACCTGTATGAGTGATTGTCAGCACAATTTTAGTCCCATTGAAACAAATAAACAACATGTGAAAAGAAACCAAGCTACTAACTCCTGTTCTGTACTGAGTTTATTTGGATGCACAATCGTACAACACTGGCAGTGGAGGGTCTAGGTTGAGATGTTTTCAACCTCCTGCCAATT
Organism: Asterias rubens; assembly: GCF_902459465.1. NCBI lineage: Eukaryota > Metazoa > Echinodermata > Asteroidea > Forcipulatida > Asteriidae > Asterias > Asterias rubens. The sequence continues at coordinate 18,261,609 of NC_047070.1, read as the reverse complement.
GTTCATCTGGTTATTTATTTTAAATCTTCGGACATAATTCTTTGTTGGCAGGGGTCGTCCAGGGTAAGGCAAAAGCTTAAAAAAAACTGTCATCATTGTGATGTGCTTTACTTTCATGTGTTCCATTTAATGGTAAGAAGGCTGGTCTTAAAGCAGTCAATTTTTGAGACCGGGAGCGTTCAGACCAAGACCACAGGATACCTAGATCGAGACCAGTTTTGTTGCAACAGTGGTCATTCTATACATATTATTTGTGTTTGGTTTGACTCTGCCAGGCCAGAAAGTCTCAAGGACCTCCTGGAGATCAAGAGATGGATCACCGACTGAAGGGTGGTCCTGAACACACACCCCCCCCCCCTCTCAGTCCCACCTTCTTGAAACTGTCCTACATTTCTTTGTAAGACATCGCCATGGCAATTTATGTGTTTGATTAATTATCATCTTGTGGTATGAATGTTGAGTATGGAAAAGTTGGATCATTGCCATTATTGCCTCAAATTGGAGAAAAGTCAAAATATCAAGTTATGGTTAACCGTTTGCTCGGGTGTTCGGGTGGCAGAAAGCCTATTTAAAAAGCAACTCGTAAATTGCATTTAATTGTGTGGGGTTATATTTATTGTGAGGTCAAAGAAGGGACATCTTTAGCTTTTAGCAAAACAATTTTGCAACTAAAACAAAAATTCTAGTTTTGACTTTGTAAATGTCATGAGAAAATTTGAATAAGATTCCTTAATAAAGTAATTAAATGCTAAAAATTATAATTCATATGGGTGCTTTTCATTGTTCTCAGCTCTGAGTTGAACTTGTGTACTTTCCTCAGACTAACCAAATTTCCATTTCCGTTACATGTGTTCCTGAGTGGGTCAAGATACTATTGAAGATTCTTTTTCCTATTGAATATGTGCTATATAAGAATTAGCTATTATTATTGTTATTAATATTTTCCTTCTGTATTAGGAATCTCTAATCTTCATTTTGAAGTGTATATTTTTCTCTCTCATATTTAGAAGCGCATCAAAGGAACTAAAATGGAAAGTGATGCACTTTTTTCTTTTTTTTTAATAAATATTTTATTAGAATCTAAATCTGGATACGGAGCTGACAGCTGCCAATGGTAAGAAGATTCCAGCCATCAAGGTGTTTGAGAACGCTCTGCGGTTCTTCAGGGAGCACGCCATGGAGGAACTGTGCGACCAATCCAACGATGGCAAGTTTGACCCCGGAGACATTCGCTGGGTGTTGACTGTACCTGCCATCTGGAAACAACCGGCCAAGCAGTTTATGAGACGAGCTGCGTACAGGGTAGGTATCCTGGTACAGTGTTTAAGTTGGTTAACATAAACCTCTACTCCTACTCATCAAAATTTACTTAGTAACATTTAAAGCTGTTGAAAATTAAAACAAGTATCTCCCTTTTTTCAGCCATCTATCAAGCTTTTCATTTTCCTCTTTTCATCTTTGCCAGGCTGGTATAGCATCTTCCTCCTGCCCAGAGCAGCTCCTCATTGCCCTTGAGCCCGAGGCGGCATCCATCTGCATCCGTAAGCTCAGGATGAGAGAATTGGTCCCAGAGAGACTCTCACAGCGCCAGAAGTGGTCGGTGGATAAGCCGGAAAAATACAACAGCCAAGTGTCTGAAAACATTCGCCATGGTAAGGAAAATTTGCAAACTTTTAGTTTATCTTTGGTGAGAAAGGGAGAAAGGAATAGTCAAGTCAGAACAAGGATTTTTTTCTTAGGAACAAAAGTTTCATAGTTTTTAAAATGCCTCGCCCATGGATCCTTGAATTCAGTCAGTAAAAACTGCTTTTGATTTTAAGGTCACCCTGAAGATATTTATGATGTTTTGCCCTACCTCACATACTCTCCCATACCTTGCCATCACATCTTGCAGACATTGCCCTCCCCAATCCTTGTGTAATTGGTCCCGAGTGCCCAATAACCTGTCTTTACTTTTTTCAGTATTTCTCAATTTGTCTGATGGGTTTTTCCTCTCTGGATCTGACCTAAGTAACAAGGAAACCTTTCTTATCAGAAGCTCATTTTTGACAAAATTATCAATCATTCATAATCCCATGGAGGCACTGCATCAGGACATACCATTTCCGTTCTAGAGCAGATGTCTTACATTAAGACCACCAATATTGCCCGGTAGCTAGAGGCAGTTTGAATCCTATATTTTAGCAGTGGGTACTGGCACCCACTGTAACGTGGAGTATGCACGTACAAGCAAAAATTCCCTCCTTTTACACTTGACGTAAGCACGGAATTTGCTGCTTCCGTCCGTAAGCACTGATTCTTTGCTTTTTGCTTGTATGAAGCAGAGCTCTGATGGGCCCGATGGGCTAGCCTAAAATAAAGCTTAACAGTTTTTTCTGAACCCTAGTCAGATTTTAGAATATAACACAAAACTTAAGCATCACAGTTGTTGTGAACCTCAGGCAACATGCAGCCATCCTCCAGCGCCACACAAACACTGGAAAAGAAATAGCAGAAGTCAAGTTCACTTGATGGAACCCACACCAGTACACTGGTACCCTTTACTGCCTTTTTCAGAGTCCAAGCCTGGTCTTCTCATTTTGCCTATTACCACTCGCCCTAACATCACAGTGGTGATGTACCCCCAGGCTATGTGCATTCGCCCTCCTCTGGCACAAGATCGAGTGAAACAACTGGCATAGCAAAATTAAAGTTCCCCAATGAGAACCAAAGTTCACTTGATGGGAACCGAAAACAATACTTTCAAAAGCCGGTTTCTAAAGCCCTGCCTGTTTTCCCCATTGTTTCAATTACTACAAACCTGAAGTACACCAGCTGAACATTGGTTGTTTACTCCAGGCCCTGTTCTTTAAACCCTTCTCAAGTTCAAGAAAGGCAAAGCAAAACAATTTTTACATAAAGATCATTTTCATTGATCATAGATGAGAATAATATCATTCTAGTTTGTTAGTTTCTGGATCCATGCCTGGTTTTCCCACTGCGTCCTTGGCCCATTCTCATAAAGTTGTTAAGCAGAAAATATTCATTGAAAAATTGATTTGCTAAGCTAATAATATTGAATGGGGCACCAGTCACAACAATGTAAACTTTAATGTATTTTTTAACTGTTTATCTGTGCTTGTTAATTTTATGAAATGTGGCCCTGTTGACCACGCCCAAAGACACAGCAGAGGTCTTTTGTCCCAAGCTATTAATAGCTTAAAAGGAATTAAGGATAACACAACACCATTGCGGACAGGGGTTTAAGAATATTTCATTCTCATCTTGAAATTTCATATTGTCAACTCATTGAAATCATCGTTGAATCTGTCTTTTTCCCTTTTATTTAAAAAACAGATTGGACCTATTGAAACAAAAGACTTATCATCAGGGGAGCATTTTCATCCCATATCATATTTCAGATGGGTGTGGCCCTTTTTCAAACGACGGTTGTTTTGATAATTGCGCGTGCTGTGCGTATAGGCGATCAGGGCTTCAGACGGTAACTGAAGCCGAATCAAAAGCCGAAGCCGTGGTTTAGAAAAGGGCATATGTTTTCTCAGGACAATTCGTCCAGAGAGAACATTTATAGAAAGTAATCTTTTCAAGATTAGAAAGTCGGTAGTAAGTTTTTTCAATCATTACCAGTATCCTACCTTTAACATTGGATCTCCTTCTACAGCGCCACACAGAGAGCAAAGGTCGTTGCCTGGTAATCCGTATCATTAGTCTTTGTCAATAACCAGCTGTTTGTTACCATTTGGGAAAGGAGGAGGAGGGGGGGGGGAAGTCAAGAAAAATTAGGCCAGCCCTGGCTCACACTTGTTGATTCAAGTGGCCTGGATGAAAGGACAATCTGAAGATCTGTTTCTTCACTTAGTCATAATATTTTAACAAATACCGTAATTCGTCCCTTGAATGTTTGCTCCCAAGAGGTCAGGGTAAGTTTTGTATTTCTTAAAACGCCTTACAAAGGGCAACGCTTTCATTTCTTGGTTGGTTCAATTTATGAAAGCCAGGGATGAATTTTAAATGTGTCCAGACCTGGGCCAATTTTCATAGAGCTGCTTTAAAAGGACAAAAAGGACAACAAAATCATGCTTACAAACATTAGCAGCCATAGTGCCATTACTTATGTACAATCTGTAACTAGTATCCTGCTAGTTTTTGCTTAGCAGAAACCTTTAAAGCAATATTTTCTGCTTTTAAAGCAGCTCTATTATATTTTATTTAGCCCAATTGTGAATTTGTTTATTCTTGTTCAGGTATTGTCCCCTTTAAATAAAAAAATTGCTTGGTAGGGTCGCATTTTTTATTTCCAATTCCTTGTGGGGTAGCATTGTTCCCGTATTGGAGTACCCTGCAAGCTATAAGTTGGTCATTGTAATAAAGGCAAAGTGTTCCTTTGGTTTTTGGAATTGTTTGTTAGACATCTGAAAGCACACAAATTGGTGCTTTTCTTTCATTATTCTCTTGCAACTTCTATGACTAAGTAAGTAAAAAAAATCATAGACTTGTTCATCCCATATGTTGTGTTACACCAAGTGAGAATACTGGTCTTGACAATTACCAATTATGTCCAGTGCCTTTACTAGTATTCCTAATAATATGAGGTAGTCATAAAACAAATACTTCATTGAGCTAGACCTTGCTTTAGCTGCTGGTCAGTACCCTCATCTTAGACTACATGTTCATCACTAATTGTGTAGTAAGTGTTTATTCAGCACAAGCTTCTGTGGCTTACACTGGTAAGTCATGGATCAGCCTCCCAGGGTTGGAGGAAAAGTTATGGGTGTAAGTAGTGGTCACTTGGGGCGCACATACACCCTTCGTCTTTTTATTTGTGAATGCACATTATACTCTGGCTTCTTGGGATTTTTCCCCGTTTTTTAGAATTGTTTGTCTTGTTTTGTCTTCAAATTGTCTTGTAGGCCTTACGGGCTAAACTGTATCTTCTCACCCTGTTCTGACCCCTATGGGTCTCAGAACTCTGCAGAACTCTGTGCGGTGTGCCATATTTTTTATGTTGCAAACCTTTTTAACTTCCATGATTTTAAAATCTGCTCAGGATAGCTCAGGGGTAAACTTTGAACACTGCCGGATCTTTGTCCTTCATTCACAATTCTTACCACTTGTGTGAAATATGCTGTATTAAGAGAATTTACATCTAGAAGTTAAAGTGTTTAAGTTCGAAGTAGTGTTCTGCTAGATATAAACTTCTTACTTTGATTTCTTGAGTAACTACCAAAAATAACCCTGCCTTAACTTGTTCTGTTTTTTCAATTCTAGGTACCCGGTACATGGTGGTTGACTGTGGAGGAGGGACGGTAGATATCACGGTTCATGAAGTGGAGGAAGAGATGGGAACACTCAAGGAGCTGCACAAGGCTGCAGGAGGAATGTACGGCTCTGTCAGCGTCGATAGAGAATTTGAAAAACTCTTGGTGGGAATCTTCACCAAAGACTTCATTGAGGAGTTTAAGGTAGACAAAGGTTTTCAGGAAAACTAGGAAAATTAGGTTATGGTGTAAACCTGAATGTGATCCCAGGCTAGCAACTGCTGGCTACACGGCAGTTAGCGTTGTATGGCTTCTGACTAGCACCCTTGAACAACGATATTGCCAAACAAAGAGATCGCCGTCATAGGGCTAGAAAGTTCAGTTGGTAGAGCGCCGGTACGTTTCCAGAGGTTGTTGGTTCAAATCCCACTCAAGTAAACTTGTCTTTGTTAAACCCCAAATTATTTAAAGTTTGCCGAGTTTCCCTTGTGGTTTATTATTTTAAAAGTGGGATAGAAATGAGCTGCCAATTCTCTCCAATTCTGCAAAAGGTTTCCTACAATTAACCTTCCTGATTATGTAAACTTTTCCCCTTTTATCTTGAAACACTTGGTACTGGTCTTGTAAAAAAAAAAATCAAATATAATTTTTTTTTTTTATCATTATCATTATCGTTTTCTTTTCATTCTGGTTAAATTAAAAAAAAATATCAATAGGAATATTTCAAATTGCTGAAGTCGGTTCTTTTGTTGTGCTTTGCAGATTAAGCGGCCAGCTGGCTGGGTGGATCTGATGATAGCTTTTGAGTCCCGTAAGCGCAATGCCAACCCCTACAAGCACAACCCTCTCAATGTGTCTTTGCCATTCTCCTTCATTGACTACTACAAGAAGTACACTAGGGAAAAAGCGTCTGCCGAAGATGCCATTTGGAAGTACAACAGCAGGGACGTCACATGGTCTGCTCAAGGTATCAAGCACAGTTTAGTATTAATAGTCCTTCAGGATTAAATATGTCTTTGAAGTAAAGTAAAAGTAAAGTCTGTCCCGAGCCTAAATCGCTCATTAGACAGGTGTTTACATTCAGAGCCCCCCCCCCAGCTCAGAACCTTGTGGCCCTTGCCCCTCCCCCCCCCCCACAACCAAAATTTTCTTGAGGGGCCTTTTCTTAAAGCCATTACTCATTTTACATATAAGGCCCATTATATTTTCTCCACCTTTGTCTCTTGAGTTCCAGGTATGTTGCGTTTAAGTCCAGAGGGTATGCAGCAGCTATTTAGACCAGCCGTGGCAAATATCATCTCTCTGGTTGAAGGATTACTCAATGAACCACAACTACAGGTAATCATCGTGTCAGTGGAAAAAGCTTGAATGATGAGTTTAAAATAAAAAAACATACACAGCGCAACAATGTTGTATTTTTTTTTAACTACAAAATGCCTTGTTTAAAGGCCTTCAAGAAGTTTAGTAGAGTCACAAATTACACTAACTTTCCTTTTAACAAGGCTGAATGATTTCTAGAGTAGTTTCATTTTCAAGCTGCTACTGTATGAGTAGTTTCAAAAATTATATTTTACTTAGTGTACTCAGAGTGAATCTTTTTCTCTCACAGGGGGTGTCTTACCTATTTTTAGCCGGGGGTTTTGCTCAATCCTCACTGCTGCAGAACAGAATGAGGAAGAAGTTTGCAAGTCGTTTAAGAGTGATCATCCCCCGGGATGTTGGGCTGACCATTCTCAAAGGTGCCGTCATGTTCGGGCTGGACCCCACCGCAGTGCGTGTCCGCCGCTCGCGTCTGACCTATGGCGTCGGGGTGCTGAACAAATTTGACTCCACAAAACACCCCAAGGAGAAGCACGTCGTGAAGGACAGCACGGAGTGGTGTAGAGACATTTTTGATACCTTCGTACAGGCCGATCAATCCATCGCGGTCGGGGATAAAGCCACGAGGAGCTACACCCCGGCAAAGCAAGACCAAACGGCTATCATCATCAATATTTACTGCACGGAGAAGGAGAACGTACAATTCATCACAGACGAAGGGGTCCAGAAATGCGGCACGATGCACATTGACGTGTCTGATTCGCAGAGCGTTGTGACTGCTGGGGGGAAACGGAGGGAGCTCCAACTGACCATGCAGTTTGGCGACACAGAAATCAAAGTAAGCGCCCTCGATGTTCCGACGGGAAGATGTGTCAAGGCAAATTTTGATTTCCTTAGCAAGTAACGTAGCTACAAATCACAAGATTTTAAATCACGCAGCAGCCATTTTGGTCGGGTATCCTGTGCACAAGTATCAATCACAATGGGGATTATGCATTTGTATAGAAGGACCATACTATTTTGCTTGCCGTCTGGGTTTAATCACATGCAAATATGAGGTAAAACAAAATGGTATGGGACTATAGGAGAATCCAAGGACTGCATAACTTAGGATTATGTTTTAAAAGTTAATTGCCAAACAAAAAATTCAAAGCAGAACCGTTGCCAGTATTATACATCATAGGGCCTTTGGGCTGATAGATATTTTCATCCACTGAGCGTATTCATTCTCTCGGCTAAGTGTAATAGTCGGTCAGGTTGGCGAAGTAGTATCTTTTCTCGTCTCCACCTTTAGGACCCCGGTTCAAGGTAGATTGGATGCAAGTCTTCTAGGGTTACTTTATGAGTCTTTGGATGACCAAGTGGTACTTGTAAAGTCATTCCCTTTCTGGCAAAAGGAAAATTATGTATGATGTAAAATAGTTAATCTTAGTTACTTTTTAGACCCCAAAAGTATTTAATTTCCATGCAAAATGATATAAAATATTTAATTTACATGTATGTTATACCTATAGTGTTATGACATTGATTTTTCTTTTGTTATTTTTAATTGTCAATTTTCATTTTTAAATAATTTCCTTTTGTACTTTTGTTTATGCCACGTAAATGTTAACTTCAAATAAACAACTAATAATTATAAGCTCACAGGCACAACCATATATATGTAAATTTCTTTTTGGACAAGTGCCGACTCCTGAAGACAAGTATAGTATACTTTTTGAACCTGCTGCCACCTCACTAAAGTTGGATGAATTGGACATTCTTTTTGAAAGGCGGTGGTAGGATTTTTTCCTGTTCCCTCAACGAGAAAACTATGAAACTTTCATAGGTGACTCTTGTATCTTTCTTAATATTTTTGCCTGAAAATCAGCATTATCCTGATAAAAACTAATCTGGCCCTACATTTAAATGAGGATATATTATATACAGGGTGCCTTATACCGTTCCAAACTCAAAATGCTTTCAACTCTTTACCTCATTTATTATTTTACTGTGGTTCATATTTTTTGTATTTTTTTGAGAACTGACTTTAAATAACTTCTACTATGTAAATTTATCTGCTAAAAGTAAAATTAGGCCGGAGACCAGCTATTCCCTGTAGATGTAACACTGCAGTTTGGTTGGTAACCGATTTAAAGCTTAGTGAATTGAGATGCATGGTTTATCCATTACCTGCCTTAGTGGAAAATATTGCTTAAGAAATTGAACAATATCGCTTAAGAAATTTTTGCTAACAAGAAATAAGTGATGGACCACCCACAAGTGCAAAGGACATGGTTTTGTTTAGCAAAACTATTTTTGCTTACTTTGGGCCCAATAGGGTTACAATTTCAGAGCTGCTTAGATAGAAACGTTTGCTTTTTCTGATAAGCAAAACCAAGTCATTGTTGTTGAATCTGATATGGTAATATGGCTGGTAACCTTTTTCTGGTAAGCAAAGTGTTTTATAAAGTTGGAGTCAGGATTTTTATTAGGTAGCTATTATTAGTCTCTATGTGTATTCAATACCACAGCCTGTTACGTACTTGCCTGTTAGTATTCATAATGTACTGTAAATATATTCTTGCCATTTGAAGAAGACGAAGGAAAAGCAAATACCAAAACAATTTTGACATTTTACAATGTATGTATATAAAATTCATCAAATGAGAATTAAGTTTAGTCTGTTAGAATTTTTCTTCTGGTTTTGTTTTCCAGGAACTTGTGATATCTGTATTTCCATGGAATTTTGTTTACAATGAACAACGGCTACAATCTCTATCTACATGTATGTTCATTATTTTCATTCCAAAGACTTGCACTTCACTTTTGAGGATGCCTTTGTTGTATTACCAGAAAGTTATAATATTTTTAACAATTGACAACAAGTTAATCCCAATTTCAGACTATTGCGTCACCATACATAGGCTTTCTGCTTCTTCTAGTCACACATTCACTATTGTCACTATGAAAAAAACTTTAATATTCCTCAATAGTTAGTCAATTTGTTCCATCAATATGTATTCTTCTGTCTCTTTTGATTTTTTTTATAGTTTTTGTTTACGTCTGTCATTTAAATTGTATACTGAAATTCTGATATTAATTAATTGTTACATGATTACAGTCATTGCTATTCAATTTGGAGATGTGCACAGTTTATGCACTGTTTTAATTCATATTAATACATTTTATCTTATTTATACAATTATATGTACATGAATGTACCTTATTTAACCTGCCATTGTTTTGTAATTATTAGTCATTCATATTCAGCTATCTTTATAATCTACAAATATGGAGTCTTTGAGTGCTGTGTCGCTGAATGTAATCTTGGGGTAAAATCTAGACAATTCTATTTATGTATCTGTATCTGCACAAACGCCCATGGTTGGGCTATCCTGTGCATTTCAGAAGCCGAGAATGGGAAAGCCTGATTTCACCAAATGAATATATTCCACGTCAATGCACAATTGCATTCAATAAGTGTGTCATGTAAGTCATGCATAGATCCTTGTCATTTAAATTGTTTTTATTTAACTGTTTCACAAGAAGTACAAAATAAGAAAAGGAACTTGACCACACCCCACTCTGAAACTACTTAAAACACTAAGAACCGTTATCCCCCTGTGTTCGGCCAACCAAAAGGGGCAGGAATGATTAAGAAAATAACGTTGTGAGGCACCCTATAATTGTCCACATAGGACACCAACATCGTGTTCCACCACTTAAATGACAAGTATCTGTGTGTGTGGTTATAAAACATGAGTTAATTCAAGAGTAGAATAAGTAGAGTCATAATTAATCAATCCAGTATTGCCATTGCCATTTGCCCACCCAAAACTTGCCACATGCCAGTATAGCTTCTAGACAAGTATTTAGTTTGTTTAGCAGTTTTTTTTATAGTTTTCAGTCAGTAATGTATTTATGACCCAGATTAAGTATTGTGTTTAAGTTAGCATAGCTTAGGAAGAGTCATCTGAATTGCCCTGGTCCGGAGAAAATTTTGTTGATTAACAAGATCTTGAAAGTAGGATGTTGACTTGCCGACATTGAAACTAGCCTGATAGAAAACGATTGAAGGTTACCAGAGGATTTGGTTATCCAAAGATAATTTATATTGGGAAGTTGACATCTCAGTAATAGGATGTCGTCATTGCGAGATATTTATCTTTGGGAAACAAGCCTGACATCGTAAGTTTTCTTCGTACGTTGGCAGCCTGCTAGAGGATGTCCTTGGGAAAGTTGACATTTCTGTAAAAGGATGCTCTCATTTCAATATATTTATCTTGAAATGGCGACATTGAAACAAGCCCGACAGAAATCTAGTTGTCTTGGCATGTCAACATCCTACTATAGGATGTCCTCATCTCCAGATAGTTATCTTGTTAACAGATCTCCGATACCACAGAAAGTTCCCTGGAAAATAGACCGCTCTTTTCTTGTTTTATGAACAACTTCAAAATCTACCCGATTATGAAAACTTTTTCCCCCATTATGTTGAATGTAAATCTAAACATCCTCCCAGATCTAAAACTCTTCTCTCCAATTGGGTTCTTGGCTAGTATAGTGATCAAGTTTTCTGGGAGTCCAGGCCTGATACTTCACGGAGGCAACGGAGGCGATTGCCTCCGTTGCCCCTTGCCATTGTCTTGGTGCCCTTGAAATGCTCCAGTAGAAACTTACAATTTCCTCATAGGGTCCCCTGTGCCAAAGAGAAAATGCCTTGGTGCCCTTGCCCTTTCAAAAACGAAGCATACAGGCCTGGGAGTCTTTGGCTTAACAACCAGAACAAATTAAATGAAATCTTTTTAAATAAAAGTCAACTTGATACAGACATCTTTCTGAAACAAAGTATTGAGAATGTTATCAAGAAAGTATTCTACTGTTAATTCCCAATGAATTGACATCTTTAGATAACCCCCTGACCCATGCATTCAATTCACAACTCAGGTATAGATGCAGAGAACAGTCACATTCCAAGCATCGGTAAATTGAGAGACCCCACTTTGCTTTGGTTTAAAATTTGTATCGATAACTTGAATAGTACATTTCAATAACATTTTGATCATCAAAAGTAAAACCATACTCTATCCATCATATTTTGTATTGTTGATATTTAATTACCAAAGTTGTTTTTGTGGTTAAAAGATTTTGACAGTTAGTTTAATCTGTATAGGATTTGAGGCATTGCATGGTGAGGTATCAATGTATATTTGGTTTGCGGTAACACTATGTGTGTATCTACTTGCCAGGGAACTGTCTTGACGATGACTAGAGCAAGCTAGTCGAAACGTTGAGACCAATTTCAGAACTGACTCCGCGGCAGTACAGTTAATTACGATCCTATAAGCTAAAGTAGTAGTCCAGTCTAATTTCTATACCATCCGCCCTGGTAATAGTTAAAAGCAGGACAGTTCTTTTCAGAACTGAGAAGTCTCTCGAACCTCCGATTATCTACTCCACGGCAGTAGAATAAAGCAAGACAGTTCCCTAAGAACAACTCTACCTGGCAAGTAGATACACACATGGTGTTACCGCAAACCAAATATACATAGTTTAATCTGCATTAAACAGTATCTAAAATCCACCAATGTTGTTGCTTTTAAACAAAAAGTATGTTTATAAGTCATGCACCAAACACATTCATTATACTAGTTTAGACTTATACAGTAAACTGCAATGTTGTATTGAGTTATTATTAGTTCAGTTTGCCTATACCACTACAATTTTTTTAACGTATTGTACTTTGTATAATGTAATGAATTTGTACTGAACTGATATGTATGTAACTCTCTTTACTACAACAATACTATTCAAAATTAAAAACAAAACAAAAACGTCCACAGTGTCGATGTTTGTTTGTTTGTTTGTTTTAGGTTTTAAAATAGTGACACTGATGATAAGTCCATTTTCATTTTACCCAATGCCAAATAACCATCCCATTTGGCCAAAGCAAAGTTGGAAACTCTGGCCTTGAGACATCTACCAGGCTTGGCATTTCAAAAGGCTTCTGGAAAGTGGTCCACCAGGCAAGTCAACTGTGCATTTCATTAGACCGATCCATTAGGCTTGGCCCACGACGCACAGGTGAGCAAGAACACAGGATCTCTCCAATGCCTTTCTGCACAAGTCTGCCACGCCCGCAAAGCATACACGCACGCATGTCGGACTTTATTTGTCGGACCTTTGTTGCATTGTGATTGGTCAATATGAAATTGGGCGGAGCTTAATGGATCGGTCTATTGGTTCTAGGAAGTTTTGTTAAATTCACACACTCAAAGATCATTTAACTCATTTTAAAAATTGTTATTATTAACAATTTGGTTGCACAGTTTTAGTAGCCCACATGATACAGATGGAGGGCACCTGCGTGCAGTGATTGCTTGAGAGTTCATCGTTCCAAATATACAGCCATCGGATTACTTTGGTCATGGTCTACTGGCCCAAATTATGTTACTGTTTTATTAGGTATGTTCTACTGAGTAATGGGGATTTTTATTTCAGTGAATTGCACATTTTGCACCCTGATAAAAACATCACAAATGGATTTTGTTAAGTTCAAAAACATTAACATTGTGAATTGGAAAGCTCTCTTTAACTACCTAAAATTCTCCTAATTTGTTTATTAAGTGAAAAACAGGGTGGGATGTCAGATGCTCTGTTTACTTAAGCAGCATGATGATTTCAACAGCATTTCAATCCAATCCTCTGCATAATTAACAAATCATAGTCCATCGTAAACCTCAATCGTCATAGTCCGGAATATCCTCAAACGAGTAACCCCGGTATCCCCTGAATGCATAGAGGGCTAGTCTGACGTGATAGAACCCCGGTATGAAGAGTAGCATTCCTAGGATCAGCACAGGCCACATTCTATCACTGTGTTTGTTATCGATATGTCCTGATACAAGCAACGCTCCAATGGTGAGTAATGTGGTCCCCATGGCGAGTAGGAGGCAAGCAACACCGATTGACCTCCAAGGGATCTTCAAGGGTCGTCTTTGGAACTGTTGCAGTAAGAAATAATAAAATAATCAACAATTACTCGGGCCTGTATGCTTCGTTTTTGAAAGGGCAAGGGCACCTATGCATAACCTCCTTGGTAAAGGGCACCCTATGAGGAAATTGTAAATTTTCGACTGCAGCATTTTAAGGGCTCCAAGGCAATGATCAGGGGCATGGCGGCAATTGCCTTAATTGCCTCCATGAAGTATTGGGCCTGGGTTACTCATCTTAAGAAACTGTAATCATCGGTTTATGTTTGCGTTGAGTAGTGTTGGTCTTGAGAAGAACCGGTGGTTAACAACTCAACAGTTCAACCAGTATGCTCTGATTGTCTTCAAGAGAATGCTTGACTCTGTTACTGGATCAGATCAGAGTATACTGATTGAAACGTTGAGTTGTCAACCACCGAATCTTCTCAGACCTAACACTACTCAAAAGAAATTTACACAAAGTGCGACCACAAACCTCACCTGCTTATACTCCAACCATGCAAAATGTAAAACCCTACGGTACTTCATCTGTAATTACTTGTGTTAGTGTCCTCCTATTTTTTCAATATCTTTGTTCAGGGTGCCATTTAGAAGCCTGAATGGCTTCTGAATCTGTAACTGCCGTAACCAGGGATTACACCTAGCCCTGGTAGGACGTCAGTCGGTGCCACTGCACTGGAGGAGTCCAACCTGGGCTAGGATTACACCCTAGTTTTAGACACAACCTGGGGAGCCCCCCAACCTGGAAGCGACAGGAGAGGGATTACCCAACCAAATACTACAATTTGGTAAGAAAACTGTCTTGTCGTTAGAATGTCAGGCTGTAGTTTATCAAAACCATTATTTGCAAGGCCTTACCTGCAGATCTATATAGCCGTCCCCTGTGTCCGTCATCCGTGTGTATTTTACACTCTTATCAGTCTTCATTCTTTTTGCCATGTTATGTTGACTCGGAAGTAGTCAAGAGTTGCACACCAAATTTTCTTTCATATCTGAAAAACAACGGAACATGGCATGGGATAAAAACTAAACTCGGCAAATGATTTGTTTGAGATTGCGTTGAACATTAATTAATAATAATATTAATACCAAATTTTATGGAAATACTCCATGATTGAAAAATGTTAACAATTCATGAATCAAGAAAAAGACAATGACAGATGAAGTGAAGGATAGATAAATTGGATTGGATTTGTTTTTCTTCATCCTATACTAATCTAATTTTTTAAGTCTAAAACTCTAACTCTGCATTTGATTGATGGTTGGATGCTCATCATTCATTGGAATGGCGTATTCAGACATCATACAACATATTTTGTACTCACATTTGTAACTCCCGTAGTTAATCACATAGACCTTATTTTCGTCACGAAAGTAAAGACCTTGATATGAAAATGCAGCAGGGAAAAACCAGAAATTCAGGTTCAATACATTTCACGTCGTCTGCAGCATAACTGTGTACACATGAAAGGACAAAGGTCAACAGTGTATTAAAATGCGATAGAGGGCGCCTTTTGACAGTATCCTTTTTCATCAAAATGTCTCTAATCAATGCCCCACCCATAATGAGGACAACCCAAAAGCATAAAAGGGAGGTTCGAAATAAATATATTAAATCAAGAGTAAGTGGATGTAGGCTGTTTAACAAATTATCATGTCTATTTTCCTTATTTGCTTCCTTGTTTCTCTGTTCTTAGCCAAAATAGAATCTGAAAATTTAACACCCCTTTATTCATAATGGAAAAACCCCATTCATTTCGCATTCTCACGTTCGACGGGTACCCAGGCGATATATATTTTTTAGACGTTGCATTACGCATAAAAAGGGTGTGGGATACTGTGGGTACCTGCTGTTTTAATACATGTTTTTTTGTGTTGCGGTGGATATTGTTGGTCACACGGCGATCTGAGGTTGAAATAGCTTGGCTTTTTTTGGCGTGAAATTTCACCGATTCCGGCAATTTTTCACTCTATTTGAAGGCGTCAGAAGACACTTGGTGAGTCCAACATTGCAACAATCCCAAATGTTATTGTTGTTTACTTGAGATAGTTTTATTTATTCAAAGCACAATCATGACACATTTTTGAGAAATCAGACCTTCCATTTTCAATTTTCATGCAATCTGGCCTGGTTTGTGTAGAATCTATGGTTAATTTAAACTCAATCAGTACATCATTGATTGAGTTTCTGTACAGCTCATTAATCATGTTAATAGAAGTAACTAGAAAAGTTGTTCCAACTAAAGATGTTTAACTTTACTGTAAAATGTGTTTTTATATGAAAATACTTGTGTAATTGTACTTGTAAACAATCACTTATATTGTATTTGTATATGTTTTATAACTAACAAAATGATGATGACGATTGGAGTCAATTTGGAGACGTACAGTACAGTGAACAACTTACATTAATTAATGCAGGCCTGGATTTACACATGAAGGTCATGGCGGCCAGGACTGATGGTGGTCAAGTGTTTTGTAGCTTTGACGGTCTGGTCTGACCGGCACAAGGCATACATGTAGCTCATGTAACCCCCTTGTTGTACTTGATTATTTATTGATGGATATTACAGTTAACGGATGATATTTTTTTCTACAATTTGTTACTTTGTCTGATTTTGTGTTAGGCCCGACTTCCGAAAATATGTATCATTATCTATATTTACATACATTTTTGTTGTTGAAGGGTTGGGCCTACCTGGTTTTTCTGTTGTTGATTGATTGATTGGCTGATTGGTTGATTGAATTTATTCTGATACAATTACACACACAATACAAAAGTGAATGAAATAAGATTAACTAAAATAGAACACTTGTAAGCAAAAAAAGACTGCACAAAATTATTCAAGGATAACTCCCAAAAAAGCCAATAATTTAGGCTTATGTCCATTGTGGTCATTGATATTATATTATTGAGTATAAAAATAGTTTGTCCATTCGTGTTTTGTCTTAAAAAAATCAATTGTCTTGTTCAGGTTAATCCTGTTTCAACAAAGAACTATTTTGTCTTTTGTTCCCATTCATAAAGGATTTTTGTCAATTGAGGCAATCAAATTAAGTGGAGATAACTTAGTTATCTAACTAAGAAGTTCCAAACTTCTTGACTTCGCTCACTGTAAAGCCTGGTTCAAAGCATATGATGGGGTCTACAATTCAAAATCAAGTGCTATTTCATCAAATAACTTAATGTTGTCTTGATAATGAATGCACCAGTTCTATACTTGTCTTAAAATAAGCCATCCAGGCAAGCGTTTTCATATGCAACAAATTAAATTTTTGTTACCAAAACATGTTATTGTCCAATGTATCTGGTTCTAGCTAGGCATACAATACAATACAATAGTCTTGCATTGTGTTTGTATACCATTTTTCTATTAACATGTAAGAAAACATCGTCTTCTTTTTTTACAAATCTTTTCATAGACTACTATTATTTTCATAAGAAGGATTGAATCGAACACAGACTCTTTCTTCCAAAAATAAATTCAATACAATACCTTTAGAATTCCAAACTTAGGCCTAATTAAATGCAAATTCAAATGACAGTATTTTGTAGTTAATTTGTTATTGTTTGCTTTTGTTAAGTTACATGCTCCTGACGAGACCATATATTTTTCAGAGAATATAGAATGATGTGACGTGCATGTACATACGTACATACATTTGTGTAGACTTTTCATTACAGTTTTTACTACATTTTATCAGGTTTATCTTGGGAAAACCACATTTTGAATATTAATAACCTCAAAATGTATTGTTATTTTGTTCTGGGAAATTCAATCTTTGGTCTGGGATTGATCGGTAGCATTAAAGCAGTTCATAGCGAATTCCTTGTAAATTCAAAGTAAAAAATTCAGATTTGGCCTGTTACAATGTACACTACTGCCTAAGGATTCCATATTCATGACACTTTAGTCAGATCATGTAACAATTCCTATTCATATATTCATGGACAGGCAATAATGCTGGTGTACGAGTGCATAGAGTGTACTACATGTAGGTGGTCTCTACTATGGCAGGCTTGTTTACATCCTACATGTAAGGTACCTCTGATATGAATGAGAGGGGAAAATGAAAGAACCCCATGGAATGCTTCAGATTCAGATTGCAAAAGTAGGGCTTTTAATTAACAGGTTTAGAACCAGGATAAACATACGCAGAAAATATTTCATCGACCTTGGTTCAAATTCAGCATGCTTCAGCCAAACATCCACAAATTTGGGTCCAGAATGCCCCACAGTTTAGGGAAAACCTTAGGAGAACCCTGGTATAGTGATTAAATGTATTTGAAAAAAATTGTCTTTTCAAAAAACCACAAAAGTGAAGTGACCTGTCTTTTAAAAGGGCTCCCAGCTAATGAAGCTTTTTTTACATGAAAAGGGATGGGCATGTTATGTGAACAGGTGCACACTGCTTGTGTGGCTTTTTGTGAAAACATAAAATTGCTTAGGTCTCCTTCATCATGCTTGTTCTGTTACAATGTAAATGTTATACGTGCATGCATCTTTGGAGATGTGTGACTCTTTGAGAAAATGCAGTTATTTTTAGAGTTCAGTGCCCTTTCCGGCGTTAATCAGTAATTTGTCATTTTATCATGGTAGCTCTTCGTGTAAATTGTGACCCTTGAATTAAAACATTCAATCAACAAATTATATTTTTTAACAAAACAAACAGTATATTTTTGCATTAAGTTGAGATGCACCAATTGGGAAGACTAGTATAGCTTCAGAGATTTTCAGAAAAGTGCCGGCAAACTACCGCTCCCCTCAAGTCAATATAAAAAGAAATCAATATATTAGGTGCTAAATTAAATTTGCCATGACATTTTACAGTATCGCCTATCAAGACCCAAAATAGAAGAAAAAACTGTAGTACGTAGGAATGATGACAACCATGGCAAGCTCTGTATTTATTTTTATTTTTCATTTGTGAACATTTGTATGTAGGCCTATATAAAATGAGTGGGGAAGATGGCCTTACATGTATCTTTCGATCCAAACCGGACATAGAGGTACAAACATTACATTAACAAAAAATAAGGATCCAGAAAAAGCGGAAAAATTATAGCTTATCATAGTTTCTATAGAAACAATTGGTGGCTATGAACCAATGGGAGTAAAGGCCTATTTTTGTTTTTAATTGAATTTAAATTTTCTGATTTCTTTTGACCCACCCACCAAATAGATTTTTTTCTAGGAGAAAATAAAATTCACTCAGTTTATGAGGCCGGGGAGACTCTGTCAGCAAGCAAGGGTGATAAATGTTAACATTGCAAAATGTGGAAGAAGTGTCCCATGAGGACTAATGCTAAACAGACATGGTGACTCACACTAAAGTGGTGAATATGACGTTCAAAATGGCAGAGTGTGTATAATATATGGATCTGTTGTACAGTGTTACATGCTGATTGTATTGTGAGGACCAGTGAATTTATAACAGGGCGTTGTACTTACTACATGTACATATTGTGCTTACGAGCAATGGCTTGGAATGGGATGCTAAGGGCCATGTTGCATTGAGGCAATTTACTGGCAATGTTGTAAGAAAAAGAATTCACACATTTTCAAGTTGTATTGTTTAGATATTGCTCCATGCTCCATGGTATCATGTATGTAGTTCCAACAGAACTGTGCATTGAAGTAGCATCTAGGATCATGCTTTGCTTTATGTACTGTTCAAAGAGATCAAAAGAAAGATCAGGCCTTTGTTAGTCTTTATCAGGGCAGTCTTGCACTATCCTGTTGTGTGGGGTGGTACAATGTATGTACGTATCCACACACTGAGTCAGCCAGGACAATCTGAATGTGTTTTATTGTGTACTATTGTACATCTACTGTACAATGTACAAACCATCTTGACTTCCTAAAGAGCAGAACGTGTATTCAAAGATGTACATGATACACGCAGTACAATGGGTTGTAGACATTCCTTTGTTCACACTGTGTGGATGTGTATAAGTCCACACAGTGTTTCAAAACACTGCCTTGAGTGGACCTTTAGATCTCAGGTCCACACTTCACAATAATTAATTGCTTACCCACCCGTGCAGATCTTTGTCTTTGAAATTGAGGCAGCAATTGGTATTTGAAGGAACAACTTCCCTTTGACGTAGGTGAGGGCGCCCTTCTTAAATGACATAATGTGGATAAAGGTTTATTGGCAGGGATAACAAAGAATTTCATTGGTGCAGTACGTTTTGGCTGATGCTACGGGAACAATGATCCTGGCAAATCTTAGTGGTACACGTTCACGTATTTCTGTTGTTTTTACCCTGCAATAATCGGGGGGGGGGGGGGGTTCAGCTAAATAAATAAAAAAAATCATATCAATCATTCATTATAAACGTTGGAAGAGGTATTTCATCGAGGGACCTGTTAAGGTAAATTGTTTGCAACGTCCCTACTGACTCGCTGTCAAGCCTAAGGGTGGTTTTTGTGCACTTTATGATTGACTAAGTGTGTTGTTTTACATATCCAGTTATTTTCTGGATTAATTTAGGTTTCTTTTTAGTTTCATGCATCTACCATTTTCAATTGACTTACCGATTTTGTACACAAACGATGCTGGCAGAGTTTTGGACTGCCTCTTTGAACCAAATCACTGTCCCATGTTTACTGACACCCCCTCTAGGATGTGTGGTATGGTCCAGCTTATCCATCCCGTATGAACTAATACTGTACCAGTGTGTTAAGACAATGGAAATATTAAAATATGTCAGCATGTGCTGATGTAATGTACCTGATCTCAGGTCAAGACGATATAATGCAAAATACTAAAATAACAAAAATTATGTTTCTGTGTTATGAACTGAAATCTGTAAAGTTGTAAACTTTAAGATTTGGTGGTTGTGCTGTTCCAAATCTTCCTGTTCCTGCAGAAAGTTATCTGAAAAATACATTGTTTAACCCAAGCTTCCCTTAATCTGATGAATAAATTTGAAAATCTCCCTGAATTTGGAAACATACTTCCCATGTTCTGATGAATAAATTTGAAATTTTCCCTGAATTTGGAAACATATTTCCCTGTTATTTTGAACAAAATTCTTTACATCTCCCTGATTGTTGTACAAAATCTCCCCGAGTGCAAGGGATGCAAATATTGGTACTTTTAATCTAATTGCTGGGCTGACCTAATGGATACTGTACACGTGTGTACATATTTGATATAGCGCCATTTTTCTAAGGAAAGCCCCAAATACCTGTTCATAACAAAAGATTTAATTTGAGTCTTGCGCTCCAGCTCTCACATTTGCCATTTAACAGGTTGCATGCATAATGCAACACTAACGGCACGCCAGAAGAAGGGAAAAAAAGCCAACGCAATTATGCAGTCAGGCATGGCACCGTCAATACACCATCTGATGATTCCATCCTTGGTGTTGTGAATCGTGTCTCACGTGAAAATCAATTTGCCAAAATTAACATAAAGATATTTATTTGATGGTGTGTACAGCTCCAAGGGGGTGGGGGTGTGTTGTTTACTTGGGGGGGGGGGTTAAATGTCAATATTATTATGAGATATGATTGCAAAATGCAGTACCGTACAAAATGTCAGTTTTATGGGTTGTTATTGAACATGTCTCGGATTATACATGCCATACCAAATCACTCACCGTTATTAGGTGTGATGCGTTCGCACACCCGTGAACAACAATATTGTTACTGTACACGTGTACATCTTATTAAAGGAAAACATTGCCTTAGAGCATGTATATCAATCGTGTATTGTATCCACAGGTACATGTTTTGTATGGATGTTAGAAAAGGTTGTGAATTTAAGGGTGCCCTGGAAAATTACTTGTCGGCATGTACAACTGTAAACAAATGTGTTGATTTAAATGTTATTTATTACTATTCCATATTTTATTTACTAAAACTAATTAAAAAATCTACAATAAACCGTGAATACATAACAAATCTCCTGAATATTACCTGATTACAGGTAATGTAACTTCGTAAAAATAATCTGTATTTTTATCAATTGTTTGACCTTATCTATACAAAGTATAAGTACAAAATAAAGTGCATACGAGAAATGAAACAGGACAACAATTGTAAGAAGGAAAAAATCAAATAAGATAATAATCATATTAATTTATTTACATATTATTTGCAATTTTTATAAAAATATGTTTAGATATGCATTATAAAACACAGATGTTAGCCATTATTTAAGAATATTTAAAAATGGAATACACTGTTAAGATCAGATTATATTAACGATCTGTTAAGATCAGATTATATTAACGATCTGTTAAGATCAGATTATATTAACGATCTGTTAAGATCAGATTATATTAACGATGACGTATACAAAGACTCAATCTCTTAGTCACTTATTCGTCTATCCGGTTTGTTTCCAATTCCAAACAGATACTCCATCATGTCTAACTTGGCAACCTTGAGAAAGATCCATGAGCAGCTCAGACGAGAAGTCAACATTGAGCGTGTCCGCGTCTCACAGGCCGGTGCCGACCTCCGGGATTTCTGCGAGAAGAACGGCAACGATGACATGCTCCTAACAGGAGTCTCGCCCACCGGGGAAAATCCGTACAAAGAGAAGAGCAAGTGTGCTATACTGTAGCGTCGTCTTTGAACTTCAAAGTGTTTTTCTCCCGTCCCCCCTCCTTCATTCCTTCTTCGGTAATCCCTCTTTAGTTTGTGATAGTGGATCGATACTTCCGAGATGAAGCCGGCCAACTTAGGAAAGAAAGTGCCTAACAGAAGTGTGCTGCAACACCCTATGAGGTCCACCATAGCCTCGTGACAACCACACCCCCTTCCTTTGTTAAACTTCAATGGACTTAAAGCGGATCTGTGCAGTCCAAGATGTTTTACCCTTGATATGATTTGATCACAAGTTCTGGAGAAAAACGTTTGATGCACCTTGAAAGATTTCCTCTTGTGATATGAATGATTCAAGTTCAAATGTATACACCTTCACGCGAAACTCTTTCTAACAGTTTGTATTCCCATAGAGAAAAAAGAAAATGACAGTGGGGAAAATATTTCAGCATGCTAGAGATTATGGTCAGCAGCCCAGAAGTTGATCTCCACTAGATCACTCCTTGTACCTCCAGTCAGCAACAATTAGCAAAGAACCTTTAAAAATCAATTTAGGTACTTCTTCAGCCATGATTTTTGGACAATTCTCGGATGAGCGATCATGTGTGACAACCAATCAATTATGCAAATTGATATTTGCCTTTTGATTTATTATAACTATGGGTACTTTTTAAAAATCATTCATCTAAAATTGACAGCTGTAAAATAATTGTAATTTGCTGAGACAAGTAGAACCTTTTTTGATATCAGTACTCTTTACTTTTCAGTGTTTTATTTTTCTCTCTCAATCTTTAGAGAACATTAAGGCACAATTACATGTATAATAAACTTATGCATACATGACTAAAAGATAGAAAAGAATCAGACAAATGCAATGCCCTTTGCCAGAACCAGGCGTTTCCTTCCAAAACTGGGTTTAAATAGTGGCTCATTAAGTACATGAAGATGATAAGGTGAGGATTTCTCAACATAAAAAAAGGAAAGGACATCACTTCAAATTGCTATCACGGTTGTCTTCACCGTTAACGGCAAGTTATTACTTCCAAGAATTGCCTGATTTTGGTCTGGAGCATCACAAATTTATATCAAAAAAGGGGATTGCATGGTCTTTACTTTCAGCGCATAGTACATGTACTGCCAATGTATTATAAAATTGCTGCATGAACAATCTTTTCATGAGGTTTTATTTGCTGCACAGTTTTTAATGATTGAGCATTGGTCACTGTCTACCAATAAAATGCTGGTTTTAGTTCACAACAAGGCATTTTAGTAAACATTTGACCCTCCTGGAAGACAGACTTTGTATGATTATAATTATTTGTGTCCAATCTTTGGAACATTATAAATTTTGCTCTCACAAAATGCAAAGAAAGTAAAGTATTGTGTAAGTCTGTGTAGGACACGTGAAGATTGATCAAATCTTGTTTAAAAGTAAAGGATTCGAGTGTGTCACTGTTTCTGACAGAAAAACACATACCTGTACTTGTACCTTGGATTAGTTGAAAAGAACAGGAAATTAACTGTTAACACTTAAAGCAACTTTAACTCAACCATATTCATGTAATTTTCGGAGTGCTGATGTGTTATAAATGTACTGTGATCTTTGATTTAAAAAAAAATTAATAATCTGCTTGTTGATAATGTCCAGATTTTGTTTGAAAAGTTATTGATGCAAAATATGGTTTTGTGTTTAACATTGATGTGCAACCATTTTCAATGTAATGTGTGTGTACAGAGACAGTTATGTGCAACACTGGGGGTGGGGGGGGGGCTGGAAACTTATCATTTGGAAGTCTTGTCTTCATTACAAAACATTTCACTCGCAATTTCTAAGGATAAAGAG
This sequence comes from Asterias rubens, assembly GCF_902459465.1. Lineage (NCBI taxonomy): Eukaryota > Metazoa > Echinodermata > Asteroidea > Forcipulatida > Asteriidae > Asterias > Asterias rubens. The sequence goes on along the minus strand of NC_047070.1, from coordinate 18,237,650 downwards.
TAATGAAGTACATGTAAGAAACATTGATGTATGCATTCAAAGGGATTCGTGTATCACATGTATTTCATTATTGTGCATTTTAGTAGGTTAAATTTGCTCAATCTGGGATAAGAACACTGTTTAGTTTTTAGCCATACTCAGCTGTGTGTAAAGTACTGTTATACTTTCCAAGAATCCTGTGAGTTTTGCATTTGTTATGAAGGAGATTTAACTCCTCAGGGCCACTTCTTTCCAATTGTAAATGTCACATGCATTTAGGGAGGAAATGAAAATGCATGCAGTATTTAACATTGATAGCATTTGTACGGAGATTTTTTTTTATGGGGGAGAGGGGCTTCAATAACGATATTTAATTGAAGATTTGATCATCTGCACCAAATGTACATGGTTGTCTGGTCCCCTGTTTACCATTAACATTGTGACATGTATTTATTTAATCATCAGAAAAGGACCAGACTATCTGAGCAGTTTGAGTATCATCCCCAGGTATAGATGAAAAACAAGGTAGCTGCAATTTGAAAGTACATAGTTATTCCCTCTTTTTCTTGAAAACATCTTTCCTAATTATTGCATGTACTTTGGCTGTACACATGGGCCCAATTTTATAGCAGCTCAGCACAAAAACATTTTGCTTATAAATCTGAATAAGATTACCAGCTAAACTACCTTGTCACATGGTGATTTATGATTAATATCCTGATCTTTTCTGCTAAGCAGGAAATTGTCAAGCAACATTTTCTGCTTTAGCATTTCTTCTATGAAATTGGACCCAGGCACTGTACTGGATCTGCTCTATGGCATTTTAATGTCATATTTTGTATGCAGTGGAGATTATGCAATGTGGCTTTGCAACGTGACATCAACGTAATTGTAACAGCTGGTAATTTGTTGTAGAATGTGCTTTAAAAACAAGCCAATATTTGACAGTATTTGAGCTAGGAAAAACAATGTAAATCATGTCAATTTGCTCTGCATTCTTAAATTTATGAGCGGAAACAAACAAGTTTTAACTAATTTTAGAACAAAATGCATGATTTAAAGGAAACTTTTTCACTGAACTATGTACACAAGTACTTCATGTAACTATTTTTCAATTAAGTTAACTTCTGCATTTTTTTTAAGAACGCTGGAGCAAAACCCATTTCTGTATCAATATATTCTCCAAGTGTGTTTAAATGTGTTACTTGGTACTAAATGTAAAGGGGTTTTAAGGAAGCTCTTAAGGGCCAATGATATGTGATAAATCTTTGTAATCATAGATTTGTAATTTTGTAGTTTTTATTTTACCCGTAAGTAAATACTGTAATGTTTTATTAAGTCGACTGTGTTCAGTTAAGAAAAAAAGATAAAAAGGAAAGAAACAGTACTCAAATGAGTAGAATACTTAAAATAGATTATCGTAAAGTTCATAACTGTTTCAATTTGTACAATGGTTTCTAGCTGTGTAGAAGTTATAGCAGTTTTTCAAAAATATAAAAAGGCACATGAAACAGCAGTGGTGATATTGGAAGACATAATACATACATACATGACCTAGTGACTAATTCATGTCCTGTTAAAACTTGTTTCCAGAATGCATCCCTTTAAAATCACTCTCTTATTAACGACTGTAATTTTCAGTGGCTATTGGCCAAGTATAAGAAGCATCGTATAACGTTGGCTCAGTGCTATAAGGTCTTTAATTGCAATAACTTACTCATAATAACCAAGAGGTCTTTACATGAAAAGCATGTATTAATTTAAAGGAAAAAATAACCATCAATATCAACTACGAAAATGTATGTTTCTATTTGCAAAAACAAATACTTTGAAGGCTACTCTTGATTAAGTAACTCTGTTTATCGTTATCTCCAAAACATGCAAACCAATTTGATAAAATTCATTAAAATTGCACTAATGACCTTAAAGTACTGAGTAGACTATATCCAAGTTTTGGGGTCTTCTCTAACGATGTGTCCCTTAAACCTCACCACACTTCACCCAAGTGGGTGCACAGTAGGCAGTGCTATGTGGTGTGTTATAGCTACTACTAAAAGCCTAAATTATGGTAAATGTTCATATGGTCACAAAAATTACAAACTTTTACAGAAACATTCTACTGGTGTCTTCCACCTCATGTCAAAGGGAGAAACAAATAATATATTAGGAGCTTGGTTTGAGGAAGAATGAATTCTTACATTTTTAGACGAGTTTTTGGTTTATTTTAACTTGTTTTGGGAGAGTATTCTGTATTGCGGTCACCCTCTGGGCCAGAAAATAATGTCCTGTTTTAATATAAGAAGCAAGACTGCAGAGTCTGTATTGAAACCTGGTTTGGTGTAGTCAGTAGACACTGACAATGTTATCATAAATAATAAATAAATAAATAATTAGTAAATAAACCTTAAATTTGACCTCAAAACCTATGAAAGTACTATAGCTTGTCTACCTTTCCATGACCAACTTGGTGCATAAATCTGTTACCATCAACCCTACAGGAACTTAAGCCTTATAAAAGACCCCCTTGTATAAGTCGTTTCTTGTAGAAACAGCGCCCTCACTGAGGTCAAAGGAAGACCTATCATTGGTTGAGAGTTGCGCGTGGTACTACACGTTTGTACGTTTCCATTTCCTTTGCGACAGTGGCCAATGCAAGGGGTCTATAAGCCTTATGTAATGACGACATCATGGTGCCATCTAATAGGTAAACCGTTGATGAAACAATGGACTTGTATGCAAGGCAATCAGGATTAGCTAATGAACAACCTCCTTTTGACCTCGACGCGAGGGTGCCCTGCTGAAATTACGTCATATGCATAAGGTCTATTAGCTCTGCAAACAAACATGCGCAGATTCTGGTGCACCAAATTGTTCAGTTTGATGAAAGGCTTGAGGTGAAAGCACTCTAAAAGGCAACCCAGCACCCGAAACTCATTACATACGTAACTGTTTATTAAATGTAATCACAATGTGTGCACTGTAGAATGTGATAGCAATACATTTGAACTTAATTAATTAAAAAGTGGATGTGTCATTTATTCTGCAGTTCTTGGTTGTGTCTCTTATTTCCATTCAATAAATAAATCATATAAAATTTATACAGCGCTGTACCCTTTTAAAAAAAATGTATTAAAATGAGATTTGACCCATCCCTTAGAAACAGCCGAGTGTTTTTCTTCCAATTAAGCTTGTCCAAAAATAGGCCTAATGGGGCAAAGGCTGAGGTCTGATGATAAGAATACTAATTACTTGGGCAGTTTCCTCTTCATTATGATTGATGTTTGAATTGAAGGACAGGCTATTTCAGTAGACCGGATCTGAAAATGGTATCCTAGGGATGAGATGTTTCAGGCTTTTACATGTATCTGAACTAAAACTTTTAAAGTCAGCGTGTGATGAAGCAAACCAGCCATTACTTTTCAGAATCCTGCTCTTCCATCTACTGCTGAGGATATAAAAGCTCTGTTGAATCTAAACCTCAAAGGTTTATCAAATTGTGGAAATGTCATCATTTCAACATATTCTTCCTCTTAAAATTCTTCCTCATAATACAGCATGCCCCAAAGTTGGTAATTGTCCGTTTTCTTTTAACAAAATAATACTGTTTTGGAAAATAAATGTAGTCAATTAAATCCCATGATTATAAGCTTTGTTTTTGCCCATTTATTCTGCATGAACTTGCTTGTCAGGAAATCTGTAATTTTAAAAGAACAATCATTATATATTGCATTTTTATTATTTTTTCATCATTTTCAAAAAGAATTCAATTGTTAAAGGATGATCCACCAACATTGAATTGAATTTTAAATAAAGGCAATGTAATAAAGAAAGATGAAGCTTCAGGAGCTTGCAAAATATTGATAAAATTAACTGAGATATGCACAAAACTATAAAGTGCAATTTTAATTGATAAGTAGAGTGTAAAAGCACAGCAGGCACGAGAGGGATTCGAACCCTCGATCTTCTGTTTACGAGACAGACGCCTTACCCCTAGGCCATCGCGCCTGACGGTCGAAGAGGGCGTAATAGTTTAATATATAGCCGAAATTGCATTCATGCATACAACGGGTACTCACTATACACCGTTATCTATATAGTATCACTGGTACCCGCTTGTGCGATGCTGGACGGAAGGGCCGATTTATTTTTCCAGGGAACTTCGTTTTGTTTTCCCAGTGAATTGTTGACGTGCAATGGTTATATTCATCAATGGTTGCAATTTTTCAATTCATAATAAATACATTCAAGAAAAGCAACTCATTCTGAAAAGAAAAATCACAAACGTTTTATTTTTGTAAGCTTTGTGCACTATGGGAATAGCATAGAGTCTGGTTAACAACATGTATGAAGAGCCTAAACGAACAAATTTAGGTTTCAACTTGCAAAACTTAATGTTTGAATCCCCAGCATACAATCAAGAGACGAACAATAGTAACAGAAATACTGAGAAGAAATATTATATGAAGGTCAGTATTTAGGCTATTTTTAATATTGTAGCGATTTCTAAAAACGATATTTCAGCTTGGTACGCTATGTGGCTTTGTGGCGCCCCATACACCTGTAAATCACTTATGGGGGAAGTTGAGGGCGCTGTTATGTAATGGCCATAGAAATAGAACCCGGGTTCTATGGTATTGGCCATAGAAATAGTTTTATTTCTATGGTATTGGCACTTTTTAGTCGTGAAATAAACTGTAGCTTATAATACTTACCTTCTTGTAAGGTTAGAAATACATGGCTAGCTGATGTGTGACAGTAACTAATAGTAGACTAGTAAAAGTAGACACACCAAGTCCAAATACAGGACCTACACTACACTTTCTCTTCCAATACAATAAATTGAAAACTGTCGGCTGCTAAATAATGACAGCTCCAATAAAATCTTCTTTTAATGTTAATTTATGGAGATTGCACTGTCTGCATTCAATAACTTGAGAAATGGTGCTTATTGCAGTACAGCCGTTGGTTTTGGAACTCTTGAATTGTGTGATACGTGTTAAACTGCTCGGACAGGCCAGTGCAGTTATATTGCCTGCCAGTAAAAGGCCCTGGAATACATTGAACATCACTTGGATGCCATGGGTTCTTCAAAACCAAAATAATCGGTTGTTTTTTGTTTTAGCGCCACCTGCTGGTGGGGACCGCCGGGCATACAGAGTGGGAAAGTCACATTGCTGAATGTTGTCTCCGGGAAGAAATATTGGCTTCACAGTTTATATAGTCGCTTTCGATCGATGAAACTAGGTACGTTACTGAGAGTTGAGACCAATTTTGCGCTCGCTCTGTCGCTCAAGAGTAATGATAAAAATCATGTGGAAACCCAATTTTGTTGGACCGTTTCAACTCGGTTGATTAAGGGGCCTCAGGCGTCCAGACGGTTTCAGTTTTCGACCCCTGTAAAAATGATGGGGAACCATGTCAAAATGATTTCAAAATGATTTCAAAATGGCAATCCTTGGAAACATGCAAACATATCTAATGATTTATAGGATCCCCGTGCCTCCCTCTCCTCGGCTCCCTATATGAATATTGATTCAATTTAGAATGACGACGAAAGTTAAATCCTCAGGCGGACATTGTTAAAGTGGGTCCTCTCTGCATGCCCGATGAGCAAGTGCAGTTGTACCCTTTTCCCGGTAAAACCTATTGAACAGGCATGTCAATATTATGCTAATAGGGAAACAGAAACTTTATTCCTTTCACCATGGTATTAGTACACATTTCCCCGCCAGCGTTAAAATGTATTTATTTTCTCTTTATTCAACCCCAAGGGTGCCAGAAGCTACTGCTTCTTTGTTTGTTTCAACCGAACGCGTCATCATGCTGCATCGGCCTGGCTTATTGTTGGCCGGTATGCCACACCCCTCATCACTCATTCTGTGTCAGAGATCATGTTACTTCAAACCAGTTGTTTTTCCCTCAAAACAATTGTCCTTATCTATAATCTCAATTAATGTTGTCATCCCATTATGATAAATTGTCTCGATCTGTAATGCACTCCAATCATCTTTTTTCCGAGTCCGCGCCCAAGGGCCACGGGCCGACATGCCGGGGAGCTTGTCCTTGTACCATCACGAGGCACTGATGGATCGAAGTCTTGGGCTGGCTCGTGACGCGTTTGACTCATCGAGCGTATGAGGTGGACATGGTTGGGGTAAAAATAAACCAGCCTATATACCCGTGAGATAATAATATTCGGTCCGATAATTTGGGGTGTACATGATGGGCCGGGAATAAACAGCACGTGGGTAGACAGTGAGCAGCATGAAGTCCCGGTGCACTTTGCAGGTCTAAACGTAAACCACAACATTTTACGGAGTTAGTTTTTGCGATCGGAATCGTGAAATGAACGGTAAGTACAGTAAGCATATCCAAGTTTTTTTCTGAAACCAAGTCACTTTTGTTTCCAGATTTGTATAAAAACAACTACCTAAACAAATGTGATACGAGTCCAATATGACGCTCATGCATTAATAATTGCATTTTTACAACCGAAATCTCAGTGTTCTTTAATTAAGTCTCCCCAAAATAGCAATATCCTTTTAAATTAAATTTGTATAAATTGATTCATAGTATTTTCTTAAATTCTCATTTGATTAAGAATCTGTAACTGTCCATCCCGCCATCCCCTCCCCGAATTTTGTTTACACCCGTTCTTCCGTGAACCCCCCCCCCCCCCCCGCATTAAGACATTAACCGCATTATAGCATTTTCTTTCCTTTCTCCAACAGATTGCATGTTGAGTAATGAGTGACACCACTCAGAGTCTACCACTTGAAATCTGAAACAGTGACAATCGGCTCTTGAGTTCTTGAGAACTTTGGAAGAATCACAAAGACACTGACTTTTAAGTGTTAACCCTGCCATACGATTTCTGCATGTCCATATTATTCGGAAACGAGACAAAACAACAAAACTGTTAATAACGACCCCCCCCCCCCCCCCCCCCCCTCCAGCCGAAGGGAAAATTGGACCAAGAAAGTGAAAGGAGTAATTTTAGTTTGCTCCGAAATGCAACAATGATTGACAACTGTCTGGGAGGATGCCATCGCAATTTACTCAGTACTTTTTCCCGATACCGAAATCAGCTCGTTGCTGCTAAGAAGAGGTCTGCTTGGTTCCGCCGGATGATAAAGATGGGTAGGGTAGTGTTTCTGGCTCAAATTAAATGTTGCTAGATAAGATAAATATCAAAGAGTATAGCGGGTGAGAAGAGTAATTCGTGTGATGAAAAAAGACTATACATTATTTTGGTAATAAATTTTCTTCGTAAAAATTCAATGACAAGCAACGTAAACTAAAGGTAAGGTAGGTTTAAAAATAGAATGATAGAATATCGCCCGGTTCATACATGTGCATACACATGCACAATGTATAATCATGCTGTACATCATGTGCATGTACTTATTGCATGTACATCGTAAACGATAGACTCCTCTCAAGCAAGAAGATCGAGTGACGTCAGAGAAATCCTCGGTCTCCAAAATGTACAATTCGCCATTTTGAAATGGTTATAGGCGGAAAACAGTCCCGAATAATCCGTCTAATATCTTGTCCATCGAAGGGTTTTGTGTTAAGTTTGTTTATACTAGAGCTAGTATAGACTATAGAAAGAGCTCTCTGTTAATCTTTTGACCAAGGCACCATGGCCGGTAAGTGCAAATTGATTTTATAAACTATAATTCGGTGACAATCGGGATGTCAATTTAGGTACAGTACATACAGCAAACGTTGTACTGTCATTATAACTGTGCGGCGTTACAATAGCGCCAATGTATAAACTATTTACGGTAGTATTTGTTGCTCCATTTTTATTTGTAACTCTATGGTTATAAGCGTAATGGTTTTTCCTGTTGATGTTCATTGGTGCTGTCGTTGATGCATCTGTCATGTCTGTGTTACTTCAATCAACATGATCAAGGGGAAAATAACAGAAAATGGCAGCCAAATTATTTACCAAATTAAAAGTCTGGGCTGTGCCTGTGGTTGTGCTCGTTTCTTTTTAGCAGACGACATCTGTGGGAATTTTTGACAGGGTGTGTGCCACAAACAACCCCTAATAATATAGAACTGTGTTTTAAATCTAGCCTCAAAAGTGCCAAGAATATGCTGGACTCCCTCTGCTTTGCCTGAACCGTAGCCCCACAAATCGGTCCAATCGACTCTGTATCCTTGGCCCCAGCGCGTCTGATATCAAAATCTTTCGCTTTTTTGAAAAACCATCAGGGCCCAATTTTATGGCTCTGCTTACCGTAAGCACAGAATCGGCGCTTACGGAAGCAGGGAATTCTGTGCTTACGGCAAGCGTATTTCACGGGTAAGCAGCGAATTTGACCTCCGCGCGTGCATACCCCACGTTACTAGTAGAGGCATTCTACGCTTACAAGGCTAGCGCAGAAATTCGGCGCTTGCACGTAAGCACGTAAGGGGAATCGTGATCGTAAGCGCAGAATTCGGCGGTAAGCAGAGCCATGAAATTGGGCCCTGAAACGATCTGCATCATGAAACTTACTGATCTAATGCTTCAGAAGTTGCAGATAGCCTAGTTCCGCCCCCCTTAGATTCGAATTTTCAACCTGGGACATTTTTTACTCTTTCGCTCGGGGATTTGGTAAGTTTTTGTCCCTTTTCTTCAAATTATTTCCTCAATGGTGTTTTGAGCGATATGGTAGGATTCATTAGACATTGAGGATCAAGTTCGTGTTCCTAGAATTTGTGTCATGATTTTCGAAAGTGGTAAAAATGGAGCCAATCTGATGACTAGCTGTCAAAATTGTACATTTTTAACCATTTCGCCCTGCACACATTGCGGGAGCTTCATCTGCCGTCGGCAGGAGGGTTACGTTATCGCAACTACAGATAGCCCTACACTTGGAATTGTTCAAATAGGTATCACAGGTTTTGAGTAAAAATCAAATGAATTTTGAGTGTAAATTTTCTCAACTATGCTCTTTTAGTTTTAGCGCTACACACTACTAATGCTGATTGTCCCCGACCGTGTGCGTATTTTTTTTCCAGGACACATGTGGATAATTATCTGCACACATTCAACCTGAAAAGAAAAAATACCCGATCCGTGCTTTGTGTACAAACATACGGACACGCGTCTGGGTACTACAAAGAATAGTCAGTGCAGACTGACGTCGTACCAGGGCTACCAATGCAGTAAATAGGGGCACATAAGCTGAAGCTTCAAGCCTCAAAACCAAAATAAAAATACCAACAGTTTTTTTATAAAAACAGCGCGCTGCATCAACACACAAAAAAGAGACTGATCAAAAAAGAGACTGATGGGTAACCACCTAATTAATTACTGTGATTGCCTTAGAAACACCTGTTACACTGCACACATTCGAGCCAGTCATGTGGGCATACATTCTGTCACAGATCGGCTTTCTTTAGTGGGAAGTTCGCAGAATTTAAATCCTTTTATCAGGGGTATGAAACGTCATACTTTTGTTTGAGTTCAAACTTTTAAAGTTGGCCTGGTGAAGGAAATTATCCATGGTATATTCCACATCCTTCTCTTTGATCTACTTCTCTAGTACTCAGAACGCTGTTCCTAAAAGCTCTATGAAATCTTAACCCAAGCATTACTAAAAAGTGGAAATGCCAACATTCCTCCTAAAATTTAGATCCTAAATTCAAGTCAGCAACAGCTTTCAACCCCTGCTTCATTTTGAAAAAGAACTTTATCTATTTTGTGCCTTAATGATTGTCATTTGGTTTTCTTTTCAGGAAGTGGCGAGGTGCAATGGTGCTTCTCACAAGTAAAAGGAACAGTTGAAGAAGATGTGACAGATGGTAAGTAATCAATATATATTTTTCGTGCATGGTTTGTGTGTATCTTCTGAAAGAAACTATTGGATCGAGTTTTGATGACCATGAATTATTTGTAGCTTACTGGAAGCAACTATCTGTTCCCTCATTATGTTAAATGTACAGCTGTGTTCACATTGGACTTTTTTGGGGTAAAGTATGGCCTGCGCTAAAAGGTGCACTTTTGCTATGCCAAACTCAATTATTTAGAAAATGATTGGTTAAGTTTGAGAAAACAGTGCGCTTAGCATAAACTTTGGATTAAGTTTTACACTAATTTAAGTTTGACACTGCCGTGTTCTTCTGTGTTACACGGTAGTTGCACAGTGTGGTGACAATTGTTGTGCTCTGGCTGTGTCTAATCTAATTGAATTCTAAGTCGTTGGGTGATAAACTTTGCCCTCTCAAAGATGAAATTCAAGGCTTAGAATATACATAAATCATAATTACAAAGCATGCTTCTTTTTTCTTTCTTTTTTAAGAAGAGCAACATCCATTTTGGGGCAAAAAGGGGGTAATAAGTTATTGTATTTTAGGATTGATATGAAGCATGAAACTGCAGATATCGGAGCAGACCTTCGTTTTTGAGGAGCGTGACCGCGCTCGCGCTTCCTACTGCGCTCCTGGGGCTGTTTTCAGGTGCGCGATCGACAGCGCTCCTCCGCGATCATTACGGTTATTTATAACACTGAAGCAGATTTCACACCAGTCGTTGTTACTTTGAGTGCGACAATAAATAAAACAAAATTTGGAACGATGCACTAGCGTGATATTAAACGCCCTCTATTGGTAAAATCTACGCGAACCAGCAATAAAGGCATTGAGACAAGACTCGACGTGTCACGTGGGAGTTTTAGCGCATTTCCAGGCGGCGCAAATGTGAGGGCGAAACGCATACCGTCGGCATACATAGCTCAATCAACATCTGTTGTGCAATCTCGAGATTGAGCAGCGCAATTAACAGATTGCTAGCTTAACGAACTCGCAGCCGGGTACATTACGACACGTACGTACGTACATACACACACACGCTGCTGTATACACGTCGTCCGTGCAATACTAGAACTACTACTAGATCAACCATGGATCAACAACGTATTTTTTCGTAAGAACATGTGAATTTTCTAATGCTTTATATCAAAAGTGAAAACATTTTAGAAAAAAGGAAACATAAAACCTTAAAATCGTGCAGTATTTTGTCACACGGGAGTGGGATCGGGGTTGTTTTATTTTATTTTGTCTGTAAATTTTATTTGTGTACGTCCGAGTCCGATCCGACCTGACCATTTTAGTAATCATAAACTGAGTATGCTATCAAACAAATTGAGCTCCTGGACAATCTAAGAAGAGTGATTAAAAGAGCTCCTTCTATTTCTATAAACGAAGGTCTGCTGGAGCATTCTGAATCATTTTCTTTGGATGTGTTTTGACAAACTACTGTAATAATTTGTTTTTTTTTGGGGTGGGGAGAATCTTCTAAAGTGTGCGTGTATAACCGCCCAATGCTTGCATATCGGCCCATTAGCTTGATGTGTGTCAACTGTTACCACTATATTATCTCAAAAGGGTTAAGTGCCTAGTGGAATTAGTAAAATTGTTACCAACCTATAGTATAGAAACATGGGCAGACATTTACAGTACACATGTAACAATGTATACAGGGACAATTGGATACATTAAAAAAAGGTCGTCTCTGGTTTTAAACTAGTGACTTACATATTATGTCGATTGAAATTAAAATGAAGATTTAATTAAAATATTTCAGTGGTTCATGGTGTATTAATTAAACTTCCAACACTTTCTTCCCAACCCAAAATATTTGTAATTATATTGCCAAGGGTTTACGAATAATACAACATTTCCTTAAATATTTCTCGCAAGCTATTTTTCTTTCCCCTGTGACTTCACATTTCAATTGGATTATATACGCAGTGCCCGACGAGTGACGTCAAAGGCTCGTTCATTATGCATAAAAACTGTCATTTTGTCTGTCTTCCCGACTCCCAACAGTCGTACGGAAATCAAAGAGCCCGCAGGAAACCCTTTCTGACCTTTTGTAGCCTTCTCTCAGGAGGATGATATTTAGTGTGTGGTTGTGGATGCAATGCTATGTTCATGTACAAAGAACCTACAATGTAGTGATTTATTTTAACCATACAAACAGTACACAGCAATTACTGCAATTAACCTTCATTTTTGGGGACTTTCAGAAACACTTTATGCGTATCTCTATTTGTCAAAGGATTACTGGTAGTAGTAACATGTATTTCTAACTCAAGCAGGAAATTTGCAGTGAAATATACCTGTACAAACTTCTCTGATTTTATGTGCTTTTAATTGCCTGTGTGCATGCACATTTTGGCGGAAACTAGTTGCTACTTCTCCTTGCAGACATTGTACATGAAAAACAGACAAAGCCTATTTGATTACAGTGCGTTTAGCCCAGATCCTCCTACATGTATGTATGTCCTTAGGAAGTAGAGTTACCTGTAAAACCTCAAAAGCCACAAGCCTTTTTAAATATTCCTGGTTTTCCTCAGTATGACTAATGACCAGATCTATATCCTCATGTGACAGTCTTCATCATCACATTCCAGCTGTCACATTCCCAATTCCCAAAAGCCCATATCATTTGGAATCCCATTTCGGCCAAATCGTATACAGCCAAATCAATAGCTTCTTCTTGAGTAAAAAAAACAACTGATAGGCCAATTCTTTCTAAATCCTGTAAAAGCAGACACCCTTTACTGTAATGCCCGACATCCCCAAGCCCTCCCAATTCATTCACTTCGTCAAAAAAGAACTGAATGAGTTAGGATAGTTGAGGGTTAATTAATGCATGAGTGAATAAGTGACAGAAAAACCACCTGTTCTACATTCATGTGACATCGCACACAAAAATCAGGCACTTCTCGATTATATTGAAAGTGGCGTTTTAAAAGTGAAGACAACCAAAACATCATTTGATATCAATGTGAGGTGAGGTGATATGATGTCTCAAAGATTCTAAGCCATTATATTGAGAAATTCTTCCATCCTTGTTTACATATATTTGAGAGCCCCTATTTTCATGTACGTTCATGTGCATGCTTGTATTTGATGAGCAAATGAACCCAATTTACAGACCTTTATTGCTGAGAAGTGTCTGATTTGGTCGTGGAGGGTCTGATGTATAAAACATGTATGTTCTTGTGGGCAAATGTTTTTTTAATTGCACATTCAACATTAATAAAACTGTTTAGGTTTGTTACACACTGTCGATATCCAAGAAGGATGCAATAATCTTTGTAAAATATGTAGGAAAACAGCTCAACAAATTTGAACTTCTGTTTATATATTGAACTTGCAAAATAATAAAAATCAAACACTGTTTACTTTCTTAAAGTGCAAGACAAACATTATCAGACATAAATATTTACTATACTGCCGAGAATGAAGCGCAGAAATTTGTGTAGACTGCAAGTCTCAAATAAATTCAAACATTATTAATATGTGTTCCTACATACTGCTTTGGTGTGCAAATATGCATGAGACTTGCACTGACTACATCATGTACACGTAGAACATGCAGTCAGAGAAAAATCCTTGATTTTCTTGGTAATAGCAAAATCGAGGTCAGACTCTAGCAGAAATAACACAAATTTTTAGTGAAATTGCAAAAAAAAAAATCAAATAAATTTATGCAATGTGTACAACTGTGCCACAGTTCCCACGTTAACCAAGCATATGCATCAATAAAAACTGCATAATGTTAAATCAGTTATTCAGATTATCAAGCTGGTATACAATGTACATTATGTATGGCTGTGAACGGTCCACAGCAAAAAGAAAATCAGCGTTTCCTTTTCATGAGAATCTCAAGGGAAATGTTATTTTGGCATCTTAATGTGGAGGACGTCTACACACATGTAGATTTTGGAAGGCAGGCCTTTTGTGTTCTAACCATTGCCTATCAAAGGTCCAGACAACTTGGGCCTCACTCTATCTATAGCCAAACTACCTATTAGTCTGTCATTTTTCTGGCTTGTTACACCAAGAAAGTTCTGCTTCAGTTGAAACTGGTTTCACAAAAATAAATATATAAAATTGTCTTATACAAACTACATAAGGGGGAAACTTTCTACAGAATTATAAAAAATTGTATTCTTAGAATAACGCATTGACATTTAGTTTGCTTGATACAATACACAGTGTTATCTCAGAGCATAGAGAAAGGTCCTCTCTCTATGCTCGGAGATGCTGGAGGACTTTGTACACACAATATTAATGTGCCATCATTTCATCTGTGACATTAAAAATAGGTACCCACACCATCCCTTATCTTTAAAATAGAATCTTAGATTTTAATCAAATAATTTGTTTGCCTCATGTGTGAACACCACCCCGCCAACCCTTCCTGCAAACACAGCCATATGTTCTTGGTGCGACATTCATAAGTGAGAGACTGCAGGGTATTTTCTTGATGAACAAACACAGACGCACTTTTGCAAGCATCGATTTGACTTGAACTGAACCGCGCATTAGAAAATTTGTACTGGAATATAAATTGATCCAGTGTTCATCAGCAAAATGACGTTCTAGACCATGAGAATTCAAATTAGGAATGATTTGTTCTTGCTGACATTCAAATTTACAAGTAGAATATGTGCCACAAGTCCCCTTTGTGGCAATGTACTTAGCAAAGTTAACAGACATTCAAAATAAAAATTGAGAACTGCACCCAGTCCGTTTGAGTATCTTCATTAATACCTTAACCATTCCCAACCCATCAACATCCGCAACTGCTTATATGGATTCTGTTGTGCGGAGGACTGCACTTGTAAACTGATCATGCTTTTCATGGGATCAGACATACCACAATAATCAGAGTCCACCACTCAAGGCAGTTGGGGGATTTACAGTCTTTTGAGATGGCTGCAATTAAATAAATGAGTTAATATAGAGACTCCAGCATAAATAGATCACAATATCTTTTACTTTCCAGCATGGTAAAGATCTCTCCTCTGTGGGATGTAATTAGTTTTGGTTTTAAAATCATTTGCTCATAATAGCTTACTTAAAGCCATTGGACACTTTCGGTACAGAAAAAATAAAATAAAAGTTCACAGATTTACAAATAATCTACAGGGTTTACAGAAGGTAATGGTGAAAGACTTCTATTGAAATATTATTCCACGAAATGCTTTACTTTTTGAGAAAACATTAAAACAGATTTATTTTAAATACATGTCGAGACACGGCGAAACGTGCAGAAACAAGTGTTGGTCCTGTTATTTTCTCCCGACTCTGGTGACCGATTGAGCCTAAATTTTCACAGGTTTGTTGTTTTATATATAAGTTGTAATAAACTAAGTGTGGGCCAGGGACAATACTGTTTACCGAAAGTGTCAAATGGCTTTAACTTTCATGTAACTTAATTGCATTTATGAAGAGTTTTAAAACTGTTTCAAAGCCCTGTACAGTCAAATACACATAAAACAGAATAAAAACATGAGCAGGTTTAGCTGGCAGTTTGATTTAAAACACACAACAGCTCAGCTGATTTGTGTTTATTTGTCTTAGTTTTCTGATCTCATTCATTGTTAAAATTTCAAAATCTGATAAGTCAGGTTTGATGCTCACTTACACCATTACAATTTGTTTTTCTTCAAGAATTACTCGTATTGAAAGTACCAACACTTGTTTTTTGTACATATGCGAACACTGTTTTATCGTTTATGTCCCATTGTGCAAGTAGTTATTTCTGCAATACATTATAAAATCAATTTTGTTGTGATATGTACAAGTATGCATAGATCTTTAGATTCAGGCAAAGATTTGATTTTGATGTTTGACACTGTGAGTGCTGTCAATCCAATCTCACAATCCTATCATCCAATCCCTCCCAACCCGTACTCGGATGTCATCTTTTGACTTTTCCCTCCCAACCAAAAGGAAAATAAAAGCATCACCGTTGGCAACGGACTTGCATCATTCTCATCTCTCTCCTTTTTTTCTCTCTCTCTCTCTCTCTTGTCATTTGCAGCCGACATTATATCTACAGTGGAGTTCAACCATGATGGAGAGTTACTTGCCACTGGCGACAAAGGTGGTCGCGTTGTTATTTTCCAAAGAGAAGAACAGGTAAGGGTTATAGGATTACCAGTCTTGGAGTTACTTTGTGTCTTTCGGAAGAAGCAAAAATGCACTTTTTGTGAGGCACAATAAATTAGAGTTGTAGCAGATGGATAGTCTAAGCTTACAAGTTGCTTGTTTTCTGTGATAGCCGTTTCAGTATAAATGCAGGGTTCATCCTTAAAACTAGCCCGGTGAAAACCCGGTGAAAACTGTCTAAATAGTGAAACTATGCTACAAGCTAGTAAAGACCACTTTTCCACTTGCCATGGGGGCCATTAAAAACTCTGCAATCTAAAAAAGTACTTGTTTCTCATATTTTTTCCTGTTCAGATGTAAATAAGAAATTATTAAAATGTATAAATTATATTTCCGAGTGTGCAAATGTAACTACATTTGAGCATTTAACCACTCGCGATTGCAACCGTTAATACATCGGAAAGATACATTTATGACAACTCATATCTAAAAACTTGAGCTACAGAAACTCCCAGGGGGAAGTAAAATGCACAGTTCATGAGCCTGGTCGGCTAACTTCACACAAAAAGGCCCGAAATGGCGGATTAAGTACACATATTGAAGGATACATTAATCTTTGTTTGCTTACAGTAGGTGGCGTGTTTTAATGAAAAATAAAATTTTCCTGCATGCTCTAATTCCCTTCATGCTCTAATTACCTCTTTTTGTAAAAGGCTGCAATGAAGGATTGTAAAAAGAAACAAAGACATCTGAATCCTTAGTCATTATAATTACTAGTGTGGTTGTTTTTGTTTTGAATGGTTGAAATGCTTGTACATATTTAGGCCTTAAGAAAGTTCTTTCTGCTTCTAAATATCAATAAAAGGGTTGTACAATTAATTTATCAAGTCTTGAAATGTGCTACTGTGCAGTTGTATTTTGCATTGCAGTATGAATTTGCAGTGTTTTTGATGGCGTAAGGGCATGTATGAACCAAATTTACCTGAAGGCAGTCTTATAAGTATTTAAAACTACAACATTTGTTTGAATGTAACTAAAAATACCGCTGGTGATGCTCATGATTTAAATGTTGAATTGCCATGTAGGGTTTTTAGGTAAAGGTATTTTATGAAACAGATTTTGCCAATTCCTTCAGAATCAAGCAAACTAAATAACCACCCCAAAACGCATCAAAAGTAATCATAAGACAATTAAATTGTTTTTGTTTATAATAAGGGAGCTATGTAGGGTTTTAAACAACCAACTCTAAGAGATGTACATGTAAGGTTACAAAGTTCATTTATTCCATCATTACAGATGTTGTCGTTATTGTGAAGACATCCAACTGTACAGTATGCTTGGATTATTTTCATTTCTAAATGTTCATCAAAATGGAATTCCATTGAAGTTCTTTTCGGGATATGTAATTTGCTTTTAATACAGAAATTCATCACTTAAACAAGATGCTCATTAGGTAGAATTATACTCAGCTATTTTTATTTTTTGAGTGGTGTGTGTAAATGATATGTACAGTGTGTAATAATACAAAATAAAATCAAAACATTTTGTGGATCTTATATGTAGTATTTCGAAAATCTTAAACTATACCCTACATGTGCAGATGTTGACTGGGTTTTCAGAATAAGTTCTTTCGGTTGGTAAGCAGTTTTCAAAAAGCTAATTCCTTTTATCTCATTTTGTCTCTCTTCAGTCGAAGTCATCCACACCCCCAAGGGGAGAATACAATGTATATAGCACTTTCCAAAGTCATGAACCAGAATTTGACTACCTGAAGAGCTTAGAAATTGAAGAGAAGATCAACAAAATTAAATGGCTCAACCGCCAAAACTACGCCCATTTTCTACTTTCAACAAATGGTGAGTTCCAGATTTATGACAATGTTGATTATTTAGTGTACATGCTTTGAATATCATCTTTAAAAAGGCAAGGCCATTTCATTGTCGCAAACGGCACTTCCATTAAAAAATCTTAACCTCTATGGGAACTTTTGAAGGGGCACCAAGTCCAAGACCAGAGGCAGCAGAGGTCACTGAGTTTCAAGCCTGAGTGTATGGCAAATGGGTCCGACTTCCTACATGGCCCTCCATGCTGTTCTGTCTTGCATGCAGTTCTTTATGTCTTTTCCAATAAAGCCTGTATCAGATCTGATTATAGAAAGCTTCTGAACTTGAAATTGCATCGGAGTTCTCCCCATGTACAAGCTAGCAATTCTGGCCTTTGCATGTGTATTGCGTGCCAATCTGAGCTGTCGTGCTCATTTACGTGCTCATTTCGGCTGATGTCTTTTTTTCTCCCCCCCCCCCTCTTTTTTGGGGGGGTCCTTTTGGTTGGTAAGCTGTTTGCAACAGCTAATTGTATTTCTTTTTTAATTAACCTGAATTTTTTTTTGATAATTAATTTTTGATTATTGTGAGTTCCTAATTTTGAAACCATTTTATCTCTCCCACCCCCATACCCTCCCAACTCACAGATAAAACAGTTAAACTTTGGAAAGTGTCGGAGCGAGACAAGAAATGGGTGGGTTCAAATCTAATCGAGGAAGATGGAACGCCACGAGATCCATGCCAAATCACCGGGGTACGTCTACCCGCAGTACAGCCCATCGAACTAATGGTTGAGGCGAGCCCGAGGTAAGTTAAAAAAAGCTTGGTTCTTTTTGAGAGCTAATGATTAGAGTGCCTGATCCCATTTTGATCTATACCCCTGATGCTTCAAATGATCTGCAATTTCTTTAACGACGGGGCCTTAAGTTCATTCAAAATGTTGCTTTGGGAAGAATGAAATGAGGTTACCATTGGAGGTTATTTTTAAGAGCTTTCAAAGCCACCCTGACTACACAGAGAGATAGTGTATACAACAATAATGAAGACTTGGCCTGAAAGCTCATGGAGGCAACATCAGCGATTGCCTCGATGCCTCCTTGCCATTTGCTTGGTGCCCTTGAAATGCTCCAGTGGAAATGGCCTCAGAAGGTGTGTTCTACCAATGAGAAAATGCCTTGGTGCCCATACATATACAGGCCTGAATTTGAATATACCAGCCAGATTCCCTCAGACAAATATTGTCACTTGTTGGGTTTTTCTTGTAGGAGAGTATTTTCCAATGCGCACACGTATCACATCAACTCGATATCAGTGAATAGCGACGGGGAAACGTATATATCAGCAGACGACCTTAGAATCAACTTATGGCATCTAGGAATCACCGATCAGAGTTTTAGTATCCTTTTACACTGGGCCCTTTTAAGGGGGGTCAGAGGTCAAATTCAATTTTGTTATCCACTAACAGATAGAGTCCTTACGAAAATGAGCAAATAATTACAAGCCTCTAACCTCATGTTAAAGTGGTGAAAAATGGCATTGTGTTTGATACCCTCCAAGTATAACTTTTGTCAAAATCCCCAAAACGTTCACTTACGTCAGTCACATTTCAAATACACATAGTCTGTACTTTTTTTGCACAGAGAGTTTTCAGTTCATTCCTGATTTTTGATGATATTGAATCAAACCCATAGGTCAGAGCTGTTTGATGATGTCATTTCAAATTTTGCTCCCAAAAATTATCAAATAATTTACCATTTTACAGTGGGGTTGAACCTTTTTTCTCCCACTTCCACGAGTACTCTAATGTATCACTAATGTACTAGTGATAAATGAGTGCATCACAAAACTCAATTTAAGGTTAGTGTCCCTCTTTAAAGTAATGGTAAAAATACAGTATGGAACATAATGCATGTGCTATGGGCATTTCAAAGTGCTCTTGTTTCAAATAAATGCACTGTTAACTTAGTCTTGAAAGAGTCAATGGATGAGAGAATGGGTCTTGCAGATGATAATCAAAACAAATCATGTTTCTGTGTGAACTCGGGCCAAGGG
Source organism: Asterias rubens (assembly GCF_902459465.1). Taxonomy (NCBI): domain Eukaryota; kingdom Metazoa; phylum Echinodermata; class Asteroidea; order Forcipulatida; family Asteriidae; genus Asterias; species Asterias rubens. Next base: position 18,217,884 of record NC_047070.1, on the reverse strand, counting down.
ATTGATTTCACTAAATGCTCGGCACTAATTTTAAAATAATAATAATAATAATAATAATGGAGTCTTATATAGCGCCGGTATCCGCCACAAAAGGCGCTCATGGCGCTCGCTCAAGATACAAAATAAACAGTTCAAAAGAAAGGAACAGAAAAAGTTTGTAGAGAGATGAGGTCATTGTTTAACTGCAAAGAGGTGGGTTTTGAGGACAGTTTTGAAAGAAGATGTTGTATTTGCAGTCCTGATGTGGTAGGGAAGACTATTCCACACTGTTGCCATGGTAATTTTTATTGTGACACACACTTCAAGACAAATTGTGTACACATTGTTAATGTCCAATGCAATGACAGCACTAAAGAAGTATGCTAGATTTATTGAGATCGAATCATCGGCTAGCTCATCAATTAGGACTAATACTCCGCTTTGTGAAATACATTCCGGCAATGACTTCCAAGTTGGCATTCTTTTAAAAACTAATTTCCTTTGTCCGCTGCCAAATCAAGCATGTAAATCGGACATGATGTAGTATCCTTAACTGTCAGGATAGCTTCACCCTCTAATGTGATATAAGCGTGTGGTGTTAATAATTGAATGTCGCAAATAATAATTTACAGTTATTTTTATTTTATATAATTATATTCATACATGTGACATTCAGTGAGACAAACCTTTTACAGATTCAGACAAACAGTTTTACTGTTTTACTGATCGTGTCCAAATGGCAAAGAATCGTGAGGGTTGATTTTCCTTTTCTCTTCCCCGCCGCCCCTAACCACCCAACCTTTATAGGCAAGGATACCTTTAGAGTTTTAGACCACAGTGGCTCTATGGAGGTTCCTTGTCAATCAAATCAGCTCAGGTTTCAGATTGTATTTGTCCGCCGCAAACAATTCCCTTCTGCTTCGTAGGCAAGTGTTAGCCATTTGCACTGTTAACAGAGTGGCAACAAAAAAAGGCCACACAAATCCCCCTTGTCCATCGGTTTTTTTTTCTCCCCCCAGGAGAGTTTCTCCTCGCTGAAATGTCAGACACATATTCCTGTGCAAGGTTTTTGCCTGCCATCTGAACATCTCCATGTTCAGATGGCAGGCAAAAACCTTGCCTTGTCATATATGTCATACTCATTATATGAAGGTGGGCTTGTTAGTTGGCTTCTGGTTTTTAAGTTCCCATGAAAGTGTACAAATAATTCCAACTGGGATTTCTGATTGCGTAATCGTCTTCACCTTTTTTATTTTGTTTCTGTTCAATAGAAAAAAATTACAGTTTTTTTAATCGAATTGTTTCAAAATTACTTCCCAAGTGCATATGGAAGTCACTTGCCTCAGGTCATTGAATTGCATGTGGATTTTAACAATACAATGCACTATTGGATAAAATTATGGCCTGAAAGTAACACCAAGATCGCAAACTAATTCAGAGATCTAAATTTAGTGGTTTGATTGGATAGAATCATTGAAAGGTTACTTTGGCAAAAATTAAATCAATATTCTAGTGAACACCTTCTCTCGAGCACACCTTAACTGAGAAAGTGCAACGACAAGTGGCTCTAAAAATATGTTTATTTGTGAAATCAGAGAAAAAGAGTGGAATACGTCTCTCGGATTGAGTATTCCAATTATTCTTCTTGTGTAGACATAATGACTGCAGATTTTGTTGTCTTTTTTCTTCTTCTCAAAAGCACCACTACCTTTTTTGAAAGAATATTTCACAGGTTAGATTTATTGTATACATTTAAATATAGGATTAAAATAATCAGATGGTTCCAGAAGGCATACTTTCACTTAAATGCTTTTAAAAATTTGAGAATCAAGTCTTCCTTCAATGATTGATAATGTTCTATCCCTTTAACATGTTTAAGGATAAGTAGCCAGGATCATCACTGCCGTCATGTGAGGCTGACGGAGGCATCCTGATGGCTTGACATTTAGGGGTTAGCGTAGGATGTGTATGATTATCACCCTGAATGGACAAACTGGGCTTCTCCAGCAGCGTTTTCAAGGAATACACCACTGCAAATGGACAAAAATTCTCTGTAGGATTTGCAATTGTTAATATTATAAATGAGTGAACATTTTTGATAGATGTTAATTATAATTTTTTTGAAATTATTTGTTTGCATGTGAATCAAGTAAGAGTAAAAAAAGAAAAATAACATTATCATCATTTTTTAATTTTTTTTTTTTTATTTAGATGTGTTTTCACATGTTTTTTTTTAAACAATCTTAAACTTATCATCGACTCTCTATAACTTTTAGTTTTTTATATTTCTTTCATTTTTCGTGTTTTTAATAATTTTTATTAAGTAATTGTTTATCTGTGTATTTTGCTTGCAAACAGGGATGGTAAGGTGCGTGTTTTGATTAGTCAAAGTGTATGGCAAAGACCGCCAGACTAGTCCCGTCAATAACTTGCTTGACACCAAAACTATTGGCCTTAGGCCTATATGGTCTCAGGCCTTTTTTGGGGGTCAAAGAGGACGAGTCAAAAAATCATACATGTATGCAGTTTGTGTGTCGTGGTGTGGGAAAACGGGATGGCATAATACAAACAATTAAATTTTCCTTAGACTTACCAGGAAGGTCATTCAAAGCATGCCATAGTATTAGCAGTAATATATGGTAAGAATACATGTAGAATCCTGTATCTTGGTTATCTGTGCCCTGTGTAATATTGGCTCTCATTGCATTGTCTTCTCTCCAGGACCTTGCTTCATAAAGCAAAAATGAAGTGGGACAATAATCACAACTATACCTGTTGCTGTTAAGCAATATTTTTCTGTGTTTAGCAACTTTTTTTGCTTACAGGCTTTATGAAGTTTTTCCTGGATGGGGGGGGGGGGGGGGACGTGGTTGACGTATTTTGACCAGATTTCTGTAGACCAAGTAACCTGTGGCATATTATTATTATTGACTGAGGAGCCACGGAGTCTAGACTTCCTGCAAGCACAATTTGTACACACCGCATTGGAAGACAACATCAAATCTACCAATTTATGGAAATTGCACTGTTTAATTAGTATACATTTTTTAATTGAAAAAAAAAGGGGTCAATAAAAATTGTAAAATTTTAAAATCAAATACTGAAGGATCACATACCTCCAACACATTTTATATGAACCTTTTTGTACAAGAACAACGTCCAACACAACATAGTTTGACCTACATTAATTGGTTTTAACCTGTACACCAATTTGTACTCGGTACCGCAGGGAACAAAATTCACTGCCCTATTACATGGATGGCATTCGATCTACCATTCGAAGTACAATAATACGTGACTTTACAGACCCTTGTGAAACTATACTTTCTGCCCAAGCTGCTATATGACATTGGGCCTTGATTAGTGGGTCCACTATGTATACACTTGTTCAGTTTTTAATTGGCTGATTAATTCAATGGACACACAGTAATCCTTAACCAGATCTCCTTCAGATATTGTTGATATTAAGCCGACTAATATGGAGGAACTAACGGAGGTCATCACGGCGGCTGAGTTTCACCCCAAGGAGTGTAATGTATTTGTCTATAGTAGTAGTAAAGGCAGCATAAGGTTATGTGATATGAGACAAGCGGCGTTATGTGACCAAAGTGCAAAAAGTAAGTGCCATTTCTTTGTTTTGTTCCCTCTCTTAAACCTTTAAACTTGACCCCATTTTTTTTATTACAGCAATTGATTTAATTCTCATTTTAAACATCATGAACTGTAACATTTTGGATGTTCAGGGTCTAGAACAAGAGGGACCCAAACTATTGAGCCCTTCAATGGATTTCAAATCCGCTCAATCTCATTCCTGCTTTTCCACCTTTTGGTAAGCCCCGATGTTAAAGTTTGCAAGGAGCTTGTGGCAACAGTACCTTTGGCGCTAGAGCAGTAGATTGATGAGGAATATTCATTTATAGGGTGAGGAAAATAACAGCTATTTTTGTCATCCAGCAGACACAAAAAACTGAATCTAAAACCTGACCTCAGTGTCCTTTACTCCTGACAGTGTTTGAAGAGCCCGAGGACCCCAGCAATCGGTCTTTCTTCTCAGAGATTATCTCGTCGATATCAGACGTGCGGTTCAGCCACAGCGGCCGCTACCTTATCTCCAGGGACTACCTCTCAGTCAAGGTCTGGGACATCCTGATGGACACCAAGCCTGTGGAGACTTTCCCTGTCCATGAGTACCTGCGTAGCAAGCTCTGCTCGCTGTACGAGAATGACTGTATCTTTGACAAGTTTGAATGCGTGTGGAATGGAAATGACACGTAAGTGTGTAAGATTTTCTGAGCTGGTGTAAAATTTTGCACCCACTTGGTAGGTTACCGAATACGTCACAGCTGATCATTGTAGTTGATATCAATCGAAATATATCTAAAATTGTATGGTTGGATCGTTTGAGTGAGATTCTGCTGCAACAAAAAATATTAATATTAATATTCTTTACCCAGCTTGCAGCCACCCCCACCTTAATGAAAATGTTCAGTAATGCCATTGGCTGTTGACCAAGTACCATTGTTCCAAGCAATGGAATACTTACAGGGAATAATCGTTTGCAACATTTTGTGTTGTATTTTTACCCTAATAATTGTGTAATTGCATTGTGTTTTATTGAATAGTACTGTTATGTGTTGTAATCTTAGCCCTTTTAAATCCCCGTATTACTAACCTTCTATTCTTGACTCTTTGATTTCATCTTTGTTTGATCTTTTCTGCAGCTTGAATATTTTACAGTATAGTACTTTTTTATTTTATTTAAAGTTTTTCACTAGTTTTGCCAGTACTCCCATACTTTTATGTGATTTATGCATGTATCTCTAGGAATTTACTTATTTATGTAATGAAGACTAGAATAATATTAATCGGGCTTAAGATATAGGAGATGCTCACAGGAAAGTCACCTTGACCTTGTGTACTCCTGAAAAGACATTCAGTAGAAAATCCAATATTCAATATTCTCATCCACGGTTTGAATATCTTATCTTTACAGCGCTATCATGACGGGTTCCTACAATAACTTCTTCCGGATTTTCGACCGCAACACAAAACGTGACACCACCCTGGAGGCGTCACGGGACAGCATCAAGCCGCTACAGGCCCTCAAGCCACGACGCGTCAACACGGGCGGCAAACGCAAGAAGGATGAGATCAGCGTCGACAGCCTGGACTTCACGCGCAAGATCTTGCACACGGCCTGGCACCCGCGGGAGAACATCATCGCTGTGGCAGCCACCAATAATTTGTACCTCTTCCAGGAGAAGCCACCAAGCTAAAACCGGCTGAATGTTTGTACTCTTCATTTATCTATAAGTATAAATCCCGCCCTCTACTGTCCTCGGTGCTCGTGGCAGCCGACCTGTATGTTCCTTGTGGTTTCTAAGCTGGAGGAATGCCAAAAATGTACAGCGGTGTAACTTTTTTTTTTTTTTTTTTCAGTAATAATGGAAAGAAAATGTCACACAAGTTTAGGGTGGGGCACATTATGTAAGTCAGGATGTGGCTGTGTGTGGTTTGTTGGCCGCACGGCCAAATTATTTGATTCTAGCGTTCCCTTCCAATCTTCAGTGGTTTATGCTGTGTACAACATAACCCTTTAATATCAGAGTATGTGAACACATGTGCTCTGACTTTTGTGTAAACTGGGAGTTATTGAATGTTAACACGCCTGGACATTCCATTGTGTTAGCGTACACAGTGCATTCACTCACCTTGCGATGCTTTGTGAACATTCCCTTGTGTAGCTTGCCAAGGCATACACCTTCCTTGCTACACTTTGTTTCACCCGCACATAGAGGGACTGAAGGTCCTGGAAGTCACGCTCTCAATATCCCTTTTTACAGGGTTTATTGTGTGATCCATGTTTCTAGACCTTTGTCCTTTTTTTTATACAAGTTTGGCATACATTAGATGGGAGGAAAATCCATGCATTCCAAGATTTCACCATACCATGGCAGATAACCAGCCGTGGCTCATAGCTGAGGTTCTGCCATTGACAGTGTGTGCAAACTAAAAGTTTTTTCACAAGAGAACAAATCCCGGTGCTTAGTATAAGATCCTTTGTTGTCTTTCCATTGCCAAGTCAGGGTTTCATTGTGGCAACGATATTTTCAATGGAAAATACAGCATTTTCAATGGAAAATATTGGAACACCTTTTGGAATACAGCGATAGTGAATTCTTATCATTGTTTATACAGTTTTTGAGTAATTTTTCATTCTCAACTGTCTAAACTTGATAAAAAAGCGCTGTAAAAGTAGTTGACCAAGTCAACACAGAGTCTATCTAGGTTGATCTATTTGGATTTATTTTCGGAAGGGCACTTAAACTTTCAGAACATCACTATTTTGTTTGATACAAAATTGTCTATGTGCCTTTAAAAAAGAAAAAAGGAAAAAAAAAACAACAACCCTGCTTGGTTCTCTGGTACCAACCCTCATTGCCTACCCACCCCCCCCCCCCTTCCTCAGTGCGCCTCATCTTCCCCTACCTCACAGCTCTGCCTCAACCACCTTTTCAGAAGGGATCTGTTCACAAAAAAATATTTTAAAACCACAGCAAACATCGGAATGACTTACAAGGTGACCTTGCCATAGTGGTGGACAGTAAAGCTGAATTGTAAAACAAGACAAAAGGAAAACTTGTACATATTAATAAATAAAATAAAAACTAAAAAAAAATACTGAATAGTGCAAAATGGATTGCATAACTGGATACGTAATTAACAAATTTTTCTTTTTTGTGTTAAAAAACAATTTTTGTTTTCTTTATGACGTCAACCTGAGGTCCAGTGTAATATGCTGCTGCAGATATATTTGACAGCGTGGAAAAAAACTGTATACATATAAAACAAAAAAATGTACGTATATATGTTGAGCATGTGATTATTTTTATATATTTTTTGGTGCTGTCAATTTGAGTGGTATGCCTCGTCAGTGATAACATGATTGTTGGCGCAAGGGAAGGGACAGGGGAAAAGAGTGTGAACACAAACGGTTGGGGGGGGGGGTCTGTAAAACTGGTGTCGAACACCTTAAAGGCTGATTTCTCACACAATCTTTACACAAAGTGATGGTATGACAATAGATTTATCATCAATAAATCCTTCAATTTTTACAAAAAAAGCATAATATGGGGAACACATTTGATTTTTCTTCACATGTTTTTGTTCATGTCTTTCTGGCTTTTGCATTCAAATATTTGTTAACAATGAGAGCATGAGACCAAATTCATGAAGCCCCTCCCCAGCAAAATTGAAGAGAGACATGGACTAAAAGTAAAAGTCAAAATTCTAAAGAAAATTTCTGAAGATGGCTCAAAGGTTTTGAAATAGGGGACCTCCATTTCAGAATATTGTTCGGTAATATTTTTCACCAATGCTGTACCTTGTGTTTTTTCCAGCCAGGGCATTTTTACAAAATTTCAAAATTCCCCCCCGAATCCACCATAAGCTGTGGTACACCCTTGCCTGACCATAGTCACTGACTTGCTGTACCTTATGGAGTACTGAATCCATCCAAACCAAGGGGTTGATTTTGGAGGATTGAGAGTTATGGGGGGGGGGGGTCGATGAAGTTCACTTTGAATGTTTCATTGATGTTTAAAACAGTTCTACTCACTGCAGTTAGACGGCCCAATATTTGACTTCACATTTCCTTGAAGCTCAACAGCTTTTCCCGGTCGGCTTCTCTCTATGATTAAGTAAAACTTATTCCTTAAACATCAGGAAACTCATAGCGAGACATTTGCAACGCTTTCTGCTGGTAAACTATAAACAATCAACTCAGAAGACATTTAATTTTGTAGAAAATCTTTGTACCAAAAATGTGTGGTAAGAATACTTGCTTATTTAAAGCGAAAATTGAGAATGGGCTTTCATAACTGGACTATATTTATGTTAGTGATGTCTACCTTCACTCTAATTAAAACCATTTGTTCATAGCTTTTTTTTCCATGGGGGAATGGCTAGGTAGTTCCGTTAATATTTTTAAGAAAGGGACAATAATTATAAGGCATTCCACAATAAACACAGGCTGTGTACCTTGAGATCTCTGCATGAACAGTGGCAAAAAGACAACACTTTAAAAGCACCACTCACACCAAAACTAAATGGCCAAATTCTGTTGGAAAACCAAGGCCCAATTTCATAGAGGTGCTCAAGCATAAAACGTTGCTAAGCACAACTAAATATTTCTTACCAGAATATGGTACCAGCAAAAATACAATTTTTACATATACAAAATCTTGCTCCTTTTTGCTTAGCAATAAATTGTGAAGCTTAAGCAGCTCATTGATACCTTCCGATGGGCTAGTTTTGTTTATAAACCAAACATGATTCTAAGCTCTAAGTAGGTCTATGTACGAGTCATGATATGCTTTCTCTCTGATATCAGATTTGTTTTGCCCTCAGAAGAATCTGATTTTTTTTATTTAAATAGCCTTTAAAAGTCTATTAACGCCTGTACCATGTAAGTAGGATAGCCTGAGATATTTCTACTTCGTCCGAGGGCCAAATATCATGCCTGGCTGTGTGGATGATGTCACAGGTTGTTTATCGCATTACGTAAGGGCTGTAACTGTGCACTGTCATTCCCACAATTGAGCACAGAGACAATTGTTTCCCATGCTTCTGCAAATGGTCAACAAAAATGTGACGTCATCATAAGTGAAGTTCTATTCTGTTTTCTAATTCACATTGCATTATAACTGGAGCCACGCACAACGCAAACAAAAGTGAGTTTTATCTATGAGATGTGGTTATATTGCTCTGCAGATCTTGGAAAGCAGCCAGTATCAATGCTTATTAAACACACCTTTAGAGTAAAATCAAATTGCAATTTTGTTCTTAATATAACCTAAATAGGCTGCTATTACCCTGAAAAAGTATTTGAACATCGGGACCTGTTGAAGTGTGTGACTTGTTTCCTTCACACATTTAAAGAAATGTACGTGTGTGAGAAGAATGCGCAAAACTTTGCACGGCCAATGAATTTATGTGAAACTTTTGAAGGGCTACAGAGGCTATCTGTGTAACTTCGTGCCTGATATCTAATGTATTTAACAACTCATGTGGATTTAAAAAACAAAATTTTTATGATCTCATTTTAGGCCCATGGCCCAATTTCAGTGATCTGCTTAAGCTAATGAAATTGCTGAATTAGTTTCTGCTATGACCATAAGTGCAGATTTCTGCGGTACGCAGATTTCTGCGGTAAGCAGGGGAATTAGTCTGTTGCAGAAGTATACATCTTCATGTCTGTTGACATTGTCTCAGTTCGGGTAAGGATTTATTTTTCGAAGGTTTTCAGACAATCAACAGTGGCAGTGCATGCCTCCCTTCTAAGTCTTCTGTTATTTTGAAAGGAAAAAAAAACACAAATTAATTTCCGAAAAACTCAATAGGATAATTTCAATATATGTTTTTGCTGCGAGTGTTTTTTTATATGGGGGGGGGGACTTATTCAGGGAGTTATGGGGTCAGATGTCAGTTGTGGGGATTGTGCTGTTGTTTCATGTGCCTGTACATAAAAAATACAATTTTGAAAAAAGGTCAAGATTTTGTTTGTTTCTCTGGGAACTGTACATTGAAAAGGCAAGGCAGAGGAGAACCGACTAAATTTGTAAATGTTCCTCAACTTTGTAATATAATGTATGTGAAACTTAAGGAAAACAGAATGATACTTAAATGTACAAAAAATGTAAGTTTAAATTATCAGATTAGTCAGGTGGGGTTAAAGTATGTCACTCCATGCCAAAAACCAGGCACTTCCTGCCTAAACTTCATTTGTTCATTGGATGAATGAGGAGACGAGCTAGTAGCCATATCAGAGTCAAAGCATTATTTTGAGTGCTTTCTGGTCCTCAACATCACATTGGTAGGCTGATGTTTCGGTTGCGCTAACTTTGAAATGCCATTCAATATTTCTGAGAAGTGACAGGTTTTGGCACGGGTATCGCATAACTATGATCACAAATAATGTGAAATTCACATTAAATTCATGAAGTGTCTGAACACACAAGTTTGCTAAGCACAGACAAATTTCTGTTTAAAGCAGACAGGGTACCAGCTACAATGTAATGGCGTGTAATAAATCTTATTTGTGACTGGTTTCCTAGCAACAGAATAATTGCAATCATTTTTCTGCTTGTTGGCAGCTGTATTGAGTTTGTCACAATGTGTATCTGACACTATAAAGTGAATTTGATTTGATTCAATGATCAGTTATCAGTTATCTGTCATTGTTGTCATTTCTAAAATACCAGTGGGTGGCAGGTTCTGTGAAATATTCAACTAGATGGCAATTAATTAACCAAATTGTTTTGTTCGGTTCTCATCAAAAGTTATATAATAAAACTAGAGGAAACACACTTATTTCACACACGCAATATTTTTGGCCCGTCATGTGGGTTCGAATCTCTACGGGTAAATTGCAAAGAAATTTCCCTGAGTGAACTGGTGCGTGAAATGCTTCTTGTCTGGCCAGGTTTTGTACCCCTCTTCTAGTTCTATTACATCACTCTATGGTACTGATGCACATACAACCATGGAGCTCCTTTGGTGATTGGTTTGGCTGTGCAGTACTGAATCCATCAAACTTGGATAAACCAGGGGAAGAATATGATGGATGTTGCAATTGTTTTACCAATATTGTATTACACCCATGTTTTATCTGCTTTCGTTGTGTACATGTGTCTAACATTTCTACATCTTCCTATCATTTACCTTGTTGGTGATACTGGGCCATAGAAAAGTATTTGTATGAGCAGTATTTTTTAGTCAAGTCTTGTGGCGTAATGGAATATGTGTGGTTCTTTTTTTGTACTGCAGCTGCAAAAGTTTGTTACTAAAGCTTGTCATGTAACACACAGTCTTTTGAAGTTTAATGGCCATAGGCTTTTATTGAAAACAAAAATAGACTGGTGCGCAACCAGTGTTGTTGGTTTACACAGTTATTTATGATAGGCAGGTATGTCACCGCACGCATAGAGGGTGAATGGCAGTATTTTGCCACGTTCAATTGTCCATTCCAGTGTACTTAAGAAGGGTCTTTGAAGGCTTGATATTATTGGTCGATCGTGAATGTGTCGATCGTGAATGTGTCAGGCTGTAGCTGATTGGCTACCACAAAAAGGTGCCTGTAAGGCTAATGCTGATTGGTCACCAGCATAATGCTCGTTATTCAGTTGTATTACCAGTATTTGTCTCAAATGTACAACTGTTTTTTTTTTCAGAAGCTGAAGACATCTTATTTCACTGTTTCAAATATCAAACACATTTTATATTGTTTTGTACAATTTAAAACAAGAAATAGAAATGCGCCCTTTCCCTGAGAATCAAAATTTATTTTGTTTTGGGGTCAGATCTGTACTTTGCTTCCTCTCTGTAAATGGTTTAAAAATAAAAATGCGTTTTCTGAAAATGCGACTGCAAGCTAATACACCAGGGCATGGATTCTATGTAGGGTCTACCAGAAAATTAAATTATATGCATTGTAATTTGTAATTGAGGTCATTTTGTTTCTTTAATGTCGTCAGGGGGCACAATCCAAAATGATCATTTCTCTGTACGAACTGTGGCATAACAGAGGTGGGGTAGGGGAGGGGGCTGGCAGGCTTGGGAACCTTTGCCGATACCACAGGGCCCAATTTCGCTGCTCAAACACAAAAAGTGGCTAAGCACAACAAAACTGCTTACCAGAATAAGGTAACCAGCCATGCTGTTTTGATTGTCTTATGTACAATTTGTGACTGATATCTTGCTCATTTCTGCTAAGCAGAAAATCTTTAAGCAATATTTTCTGCTTAATCAGCTCTATGAAATTGGGTCCTGTCTTTTCTGTTTATGACACAGTTGTTAGTTCATTCTCACTGAGGCAACATATTTTAATCTAAACCATCGCGACCCAATTTTATGGCTCTGCTTACTGTGTGATTCTGAGCTAGCGGCTCAAAGAAAAACATATTTTACAGGGCACTATAATAAGCAAAGAATTATGTGGTAAGCAGAGCCATGAAACTGGACCCAGCTATAATGTATGGTTCAGTATATCAACATAATTGTATTGGTAGAGTATTAATCCACCCAAAATATTCTTTGCCCCTGCTTGCCCCCACACAAAAATAAATAGAGTCTGTAAATGTATAGTTAATATGAACTGTATCCCAACTTCAGAAGCTTTATACATACCCTTGTAATATCTTAATTTAAAGACTTGACTGTTGATGAGCTTATTTACCCTTGGTTTTTTTTTTAATAAGGGGAGGGGTGCTTCACATAACTGATACTCCACTGTTGTATAACAGGTTAAACAGCCATTGGGAATGCTTATCAAATAAATTGTTCCTTTTTGTTGTGAAAAAGGTCCAAAAATGTTAGTGCGTTTTGATAAGGAGCGTTAACTCGACCCAATTTCCTAGAGCTGCTTTGCCCGACAGAACTAAATACATTTATTTGAATTGCTTAGAAAATTTAATGTGAATTCAGTTGTGTATATCACATGGCATTATGGCTGGTTGTCTGGGGTTTGGGGTGCTAAGCAATATTTTCAGTGCTTAGCAAACTTTGGAGTTCTGTGAAATTGGGCCGAGATGTGAATTATTAAGAGGATAAAACTATGGAAGTAAAAAATAAAGTGGATTGTAAAGATAACATACAAAGACAACAAAACATATAACATGTGTTCTTGGTTTATTATTTTTAATTGTGTCTCTTATTACCTCATAGAAAACTCTCATGGTTACCTGGTACAACAATCCCTCTTTGAGGGAAAAGAGCTGTTGTGAACCGGCCAGTTTAGTAGCCTGAGGAGGGTATCTTTCCAAAAAGGGACGGCAACAAATACTGTTCCAGCTGCCACACCCACCTGCCCCTCCCCTTGTTCCCTTTTAGTATTTGCCTGATTGCAACTTTTGTTCTTGTAGTTAAAATTGCTATCCTCAAAACGTTTTTTAGGGGAGTTGCTTTAATGAAAAAATGTATAATAGGGGAAAAAATTGCAGTGGAATTTGCCAGTTTGTGACAATGCTGAACTTACATCTATTGTCACAGGGTTTACAACTTTGTGGGGAAAACAGTATGCCGGTACCTTTTGCTGGCACCATACCATTTGCCAATGCACAACTAAGAAGTCATTTATCAGCAGAACCCAATGTAAATTGTTGTTTGGTAACAGGAATAAGCATGGAAATGCATTAAACTGTCGAGGGACCCAAAAAGAAGCATTGCTTGTAGACCTATACAAGGGTTATAGGTCCCTGCTGAGCAAGCGCTTGCAGATAATGTCGAGATACGTCACCTATCCACTACGATTAACCACCCCTGTGGCAGGAAATTCCCCCCCCCCCCCCGCCCCTCCAGGATCGACCCCATGGCCGACTGTGTAGTGCAAATATCTTCTGGTGGCACTCTTTTGATTCCTCCTCCTCCAGCCCATATTATGACAAAATCTCCGGCGGCAAACATAATTCGCTGGGAGACACCCCTTGCCACCTCCCTCCTTCCCAGAAAAAAATTGGAGTATTTTCAAAGTTGATCCCAAGAGGGCGCGAGATCGAGGCGCCTTCATTCAACGCACTTTTAATGACGTATTGAGCAATCTCGATCCCATGCGTGATCGATCTCGCGGCGCCATTAACCCATCAAGACGTACGCGCAGAGCTAACCGGGTGATACGGTGCGCTGGTAGCAAGGTTGTGTAGTGAGGGTCCTTTAAATCTGCGCGTGCGCACTAGCTGGATTTCCAACGAGGCACGCATGGGATGAAAGGTAAGCAAAACCGAGCCGAGATTAATTTCAATTTTTTCTTCATTTAACACAAACTTTGCCCTCATTTAATAGAACATAATTTATCTTCAGGTATTTCTTGTTCAAAAATTCAAACTGATGCTCTTGCATAGCGTCTCCGATTTCCACAAATTTTGAGTATATTGTTTGGTCGGGAGTGGAAAGATTTTTTTAAAATGGCGATTTTCCCCGCCGTACTGTTCTTCGGTTACAAGCCACGCCCATAATAGGGCAAACATTCTCAGCCAATCCAAACTTTATAAAATTAAGTATTTTTGGTTCTAGTTAACCAAACAAACACACACAATATAAACCTAGCTGTACTAAATAAATGTATACATGTACTATTAGTATTAAGTTTGGTTTTGAAAGAATTATCAACAATAATTTTAGCCTTTTTTTTTTTTATTTATTTATTTTTTGTTGAGTCATGTCTGCGTGGGTCTGAACATGCTGAATGAAAGTACTTGGAAAGTGAAAACATAAAAATTTCCAATTTTATTTAGCCCCTCTTTTGCTGCCATTTCTGATTCTGAATCTTTGACCACACGATGAAATTGAGCCACCAAATTCTTGAGACAAACTAGCCCCACTTGTGTGGCCAAGGATAGCTGAATCCTTAGCCACACGTCCACCCCATTACCTCATGAAGCTAAGGAATAAAAACATTCTGGCGCGCAATCTACGAGCCACCCGGCATTATAAACCGGCTGAATGTGTTCACATCACTCTTACTTAGCTTGCTTTGTGTGTATTGAAAAGTGAAACAAATGAAATTTTAAAAAGAAATTTTTAAGGATAACTTTGATACCTTTTGCCGACTCTAATTTCATTGTTTCGTGCACGGCGCAGCCATCTTGGAATGCGAAAACAATCTTGCCTAGTTCAAACAAACATTTTCTTATCAAGTTAATTAATTTGTTTGGAAATATCACATCTGAAAAACTGATTTGTGCAGAGTTGTCAAATAAATTTTTCCTAAAGATTTCCCCTGAAAATGTACTGTTATTTATTTTGATCTCGGGTAAATTTGTGATGTGCGTTTTGTCCCACTGTGAACACAGTGTGAATGTGTCTGTCTTAAAAAGCCCCTTTCACACGAGAACCGCCACTTATGCAATAAGTCATGACAAACATTCACATGATCACACACATCGAGTTCCCGACATCCCTTGTTTATGTGAGATCACACTGGTTTTTTTTTGTGTGTTGAACTGTTAAACTTTTTTTCTCATTTCAATGCTGGTCTAAAAATACCTCTGGTCCAATGAACATTCTTTTGAATACACAAGTCCTGTAACCTTGTGCATTCCCCCTCAAATTCCAGTCCTGCGTAGGTCTCCTTATTCCAGAGATTACTACAAACAGTTATTTGGCTCATATTCAGATCCATTGTTTGCTAAACCAGTGCTGAAATTTATTGACTTGAATTTCTGAATTTAGGTGAATTTATGTTCCAGTATAAACACAGATTATTACTAGATTGTTCATTGACATGTTTCCTCTTGCCTTTATCAATACATTCCCATGGCACTCCTGCAAAACACAAAGGTGATTTCATGTAAAATGTAGTAGAACCTCACTCCATCAAAGCAGTATGATGCAACAAGGTATTTCATACTGGAATAGCCTCCTTACAGATATCAAACAGCATGTTACAGCTGGCACATTATCTAGAAAAGTTAAACAATACCTGTAATCATCGACATATCTGTATCATTACCCCGAGTCAGTATGAAATAAACTATAATTAAGTATAAATAACGAAATAAATTGTGTCTAAAGTAACTTACCCCATGAAGTAAACTGGTTTGATTCTGTATTGTTGTTTGTGATAGGCCTATTGTTTGTCTTACAAGCAAATGAAGACAACACTGTCTTGAAAAAACAATGTCTTGTTGAGTTTCTGTTACTTGTTTGATTGTACAGCAACCAATCTTGTTATTTCGTCTAAAGGATAAGGAAGGACATTTTTGTACACCGACCCCCCCCCCTCCCCCTCTCAAAACAAAATGAAAAATTTATATTAAAAAATTGTACCTTAAAGAGAGGCATCATGTTTTTTAGTCTTATGTCCTCCAGATTCTGACTTTGCATCATTGAGGATTTTAGGCTCAACTTTAATACAGCTGCTTTTTCTTTGAAGAGAGTCCTACAGTGTTTTGGAGGATATGTGATGGTCTCTAATAATAGGCTATAAAGGGTTAAAGATTTAAATACCCCCTAAAAAAAGGGGGAAAAAACACAAAAATAATTTATTACTAAAAAAAAAAGTGAACTAGTTTTATATCAGGTTTCATTCTGTATCATATTTCTGTCATGCCAGAGTTTGACATTAAAACTTCAGAAATTAAAAGTGCATTGTTTTATTCTGTGTCAATGACTTGAGTCAACATTTTTTTACATTGGCAAAATCTGGACACTCGCTACCTGGCAGAGGAAGACTTATATGTGACTCGGGACTCAAATGCTGAGGATAGCCCTTTTAAACACCCACCTCTATGGTGTTACCAAGCGTATCGGACAAGAATTGTGAGCAGCAGACAGGAGTTGCAGTTAGACATCCCAAATGCTGAGAATTCTTTGTTTTGTCATGGACTGACCAAATGAGGAACACCCCCCTCTATGGTGTCTACGTAACATCGGACAAGACTTGCAAGGCACTGTTTTCAGCAAAGTGATGAAGAAACAGGTTACTCACTCATCTTGCAGGAACCAAACCTAAGGAAAGAAATCCAGGGGCAAGAGGAAGTCACCATGATTGAAGACCTAACGAATGATTCACAAGTGATGTTCCGATGTTTTGGAGTTTCCCTCTTAGGTTCAGACAATTCTTCATTCTTCATATTCACTATGCTCTTGCATGGAGGACTGATGTCACTGGAGGAAGAGGATCAAATTGCCGATGTTGGTGGACGACCTCCCCAAGCCATGACTCCAATTAGTTATTGTGTCAAATTTATATCATAGACTTATTTATATGTTTGTTTTGTCGAACTTATTTTTGTATATTTTCTTTAAACTCAACCAGACATCCAACCAGAGTAATAAGCCTGTGGTTTTTTTCACAGGACTTGGGAAAGTACCGAGAATACAATGCTAACACACATCGTCGTATATGGGTAAAAAACAAAATTAATATTCAACCACAAATTTGACAATTTTGGAGCAATTAGGCAGCAGGCATCTGGAGAATTCAGATCCAGTAATTGTTCAGGATTTATGCCGTCCTGCATAATCGCATATTGGTTGGTGTGGGAAGATTGAGGCTGTTTTGAGCATGGTGTCCATGGTACATATTGCATTTACATGGTACACTAGTGATTTGCCTGTTATTAACATATAAGTTAAAAATTAATAGACTGTGCAAGTCTCGCGCGCACCGGAGCGAGAAAACATGCCAAACAAAAAACTTGTTTTTTATCAAAATCAAATCTTTGCTTTAAATCATTTTAAATACCGAATTTAAACAACAAAAATACCCATTAGAGCTAGTTTAATTTAGTTTTAGCTTTTTATACATTTCTGCAATTAATTGGTTATAGTTTATGTATAGACAAAAGGAAAATTCTGGGACAAGGATGTTTAATTGATCTTACTTTTTTTGAAACCCCTGTTGCAAATCTAGGCCTCAATTGTGAAGTTATCAAAAGCTGGGTTTTACGCGGACGGCCTATGGTCGTGAGGGCGTTAGATTAACGCGTGCAAAGGTTATACAGGAAGCTGACAGTTCACCCCTCGTGAACAAAACGAGTGTCTGCGTAAGTTTCGTTATCGGAGGTGGGCACAAATTTCTATTTTTTCTCAAGTAACTTGACCTGAGGTCAAGTTTAATACCGGTTTTTCTTCGTTATTTTGTTGAATTTATTTGTACTTCTATATATGCTTTTTAAACAGTACTACATCTTCAACAACATGTGTTATTTTTATGGTAATAAGGTACATAAAACTATAATAATGGACGAAACAAAATCTCTTTAAGGTTGGGACCACAATGGTCCCAGAAGTATAATTTAACTGTTGACCTGCCTGAACCCTGAGTGTAGATCTGGCAGATGTTCTTTCTCAAGAGCTACAATGTAGAAGTCCTGACACATTTTGTACATACACTACTTCATAGCTGCCAAGGCATTGCAAATTAATCGTAATTATTCCAAAATAATCTATGAATTACGAAATACGAATTGCTTGTTAAAAATTACAAATTTCAACTTTCCTGCTGCAGGAAAAAAAACAACTCTACTTCAGCTTTGAAAAGTAGACTAAATTGTTCGCATTTGATTTTGTGTGTTCATAAGTAATAAATCTTTTGTTTGTTAATGCTGTTTATGTACACTGTATCATCATCGCCATGGAACTACTCTGGAAGAACACTGGAGACATCTCTCCCCAACTTGACTACCTTTTTCTGCCTTAAGACAAACCAATTGTTACATCCAGTCAACAGTTCAACGTACCTTCATTAACTATTGCTCTATAGTAATTTTCTCTTTCAGATGGCTGCCCAAAAGCACGTCTTGTTCTGGCAAGGCGAAGTAGACGAACCATTCATACAGTTGAGATGTCCACTCACCAGGATGGAAATGACCACCAGATGCAATGGCCAGGGATCTCAACTTCTCCAAACATTCGCAATGACTGCCTTCCACTTGAAACTGGGACATAATTCTTTGGAGGAACAATTTTTACAGGTAAGTTAGTTTACTGAATTAAGTCACTGAGTGAATAATTTAATTGTCGCTGCTACTCGCTGTTCTCACAGTATTAATTCCCACTATGGTTTGTTTTTTATCATGGAGTTTCATCACAGGTGCTGAGGGCTAGTCAAACCTGCATCTAAGGTAGCCCTACAGACTAATCAAACCTCTAGGGTACCTCTTATTTGAAGATTCAATTTATCATGAGATTTTTACTGAAGAGTCCCTTCAAATAAATGCAGGCCTCTAAACTTGTACAGCTAACTAAAAGCAAATCAGCAAACCAAAATTATTGTGCAAGGTCTGCCCCCGAAATGTTGACACAAAAACAAAATACTAATGCCCCACTGGGCTGCTCGGCCAAAACCAGCTGTAGCTGTAGTGTCTGCAATTTTGTTCTAAATATTTTCTTATTTATTGTGTCATTGCTGTATGATTTTTACATCTTGTTGAGATTGAAGAAGTATTTATTTTTAGAAATTTTCAAGCGAAATTGTTTTGATAGTTACCTTGCAGGCTGTCAGCCCTCAGTGTAGTCATGGTGTGGTGAATGCAATGCTGGAGCTGTCGTCTCAGCAAAAGATGCACCTTTCCCCTGATCCTACAATCCCATGACAGAGAAGTGTTATGAAGGTTTGATTTAATGCATTATTTCAATAACAAATACTTTGGGAAATTATGCTGAATAACTTTGAGCATAAAAATTTACCTGGTAACAAGCAATGGAGAGGTGTCGACAGTATACAAGTTTCTGAGAAATGGCTCTCCCTGAAGTAAAGGAATTTTTGAGAAGGGGCAGTTTCTCACTCATATGTTTCAATGATTCAAGCCTAAAGCATTTTATTATGCATCTGAAAGCAAACTAGTTTGTGCAACAAGGTTTTTTTTTGCCATGCATAATTCTCTTGCAACTTTGATGACCAGTCTATTCCAAATTTTCACAGATTTGCTATTTTATGCATACATATGTTGGGATACACCAAGTTAGAATACGTGGTCTGTGACAATTACCAAAGGTATCCAGTGCCTTTGAACCACAACTACTGAATTGTTCTTTGCTGGGAGAGAAATCTTTCCATCTGCTGAAGATCAGCGTGCCTTCACACAGATACAAGTGTGGCATCCATGAAACAGTTCAACGTACCTTCATTAACTATTGCTCTATAGTAATTTTCTCTTTCAGATGGCTGCCCAGGATATCCACCACGTCTAGTTCTGGCAAAGTGAAGTAGATGAACCAACCATACAGTTGAGATGTCCACCTACTTGAATGGAAATGACCGGCTGATGCAATGGCCAGGGATCTGATCTTCTCCAGGCATTCACGATAACTGTCTTCCACTTGAAACTGAGACATAACTTGGAGGAGCAGTCTTGACAGGTAAGGCAGTTTACTGAATTAAGTCAGTGATTGAATAATTTGATTGTTGCTATCACTCTATATTCTCATGTTATCAATACTCAACATTTTTTTTTTTTTACGGAGTTTCATCACGGGTGATGAGGGCTAGTCAAACCTGCTTCTTAGTCAAACCTTGCTTCTGCCCTACAGACTTATCAAACCTCTGAGAAGAGTCACTTAAAATGTATGCGGGCCTTTAAAAAATGTACAACTAACTAAAGGCAGATCATGAGACCAAAATTTTGCAAGGTCTGAACTGCAAATGTTGTTAACTCGGACTCAAAAACAAAATACCAACGCCCCACTGCTAAGGCAAAATACATTGTACCTGTAATGTCTTCATTTTCGGTTAAAATCTTTTCTTATTCATTGTGGCATTGCTGTATGAGTTTTTTGCAGGTTATGTGTGGATGATCTTCAAGGACTGAAATGAGGCAAAGTCTTGGTAAAGTATTACAACTAACTCATAGATGCTTTTTGGTAATTATTTTCCAGTTGACAAAACAAGCTGGGTCGTTAACTCGGACTCAATTTTTAAAGGTTTTTTTTATAAGTAATTTTCTGGCAATAATACCAGATTTGACAGATTCATACTTTGTTATTGGGGTTTGACAGATTTTTGGGAGTTGCCTTTAATTTGAAGCATTAAACCAAACAATTTAGACAAGTTCTGAGCAAATTGTTAATTTAAACTGTTCATGCCAAATAATACTCATAGTTCACTCTGAGAGTTTATTGGTGAGCTACTTTATTGCTGCTTTCAAAAAAATCTGAAAGTAAAAGTAAGTTAGCTGAATTTAATTGTTTAAATGATTGGTAATGGTCTGAAACACTAAATCTGGCAATCTTTGAGATTTGTTTTTGTTTTAGTTGAACTGAGCTTCTCCAAAGACATGTATTCAATCAACACTAAGATATCCAAGACTAGCCAAAATGTAGGAGCTGCATGAATTCTAGACAATAGTGCTCGGTAATAATTGTGCAAAATGTCTGATGGCCAACTGAGTCCAAACTTTCACAAATTTGTTGTTTTATGCACAAGTTGCGACAGACCAAGTGAAGATACGTGGTCGTTGACAAATACCAAAGGTGTGAAGTGCCTTTTAATGAAAAATACTGAGTTGTTCTTTGCTGGGGGAGAAATCTTTCTATCTACAGAAGATGTACATGTCTCCAGACAGATGCAAGTGTGGCATCCATCAAACAGTTCAGTGTACCTTTATCAACTCTTTTTTTCTTTCAGATGGCGGCTCAGGATATCTACAATATCTTTTTCTGGCAAAGTGAAGTAGATGTACCATTCAAACAGTTGAGATGTCCACCTACTAGGATGGAAATGACCACCAGATGCAATGGCCAGGGATCTCAACTTCTCCAGACATTCACAATGGTTGCCTTCCACTTGGAACTGGGACATAATTCTTTGGAGGAACAATCTTTACAGGTAAGGTAGTTTACTGAATAAAGTCACCGAGTGAATAATTTAATTGTCGCTGTTATGCGCTATTCTCATAGTATTAATTCCCAACAAGTTTTTTTTTTTTTTTTGGAGTTTAATCACAGGTGTTTATATGAGGACTAGTCAAACCTGCTTCTAAGGTTGCCCTACAGACTTATCAAACCTCTAAGTTGCCTCTTATTTGAAGTTCAATTTATCATGAGATTTTTACTTGAGAGTCGCTCAAAATAAATGCAGGCCTTTAAAATTGTACAGCTAACTAAAAGCAAATCAGCAAAACCAAAATTGTGCAAGGTCTGCCCCCGAAATGTTGATAACTCTGACACAAAAACAAAATACCAATGCCCCACTGGGCTGCTCAGCCAAAATACGCTGTAGCTGTAATGTCTGCATTTTTGTTTTAAGTCTTTTCTTATTTATTGGGTCATTGCTGTATGATTTTTACATCTTGTTGAGATTACTGAAGTATTTATTTTCAGTAATTTTAAAAGACATTGTTTTGATAATTACCTTGCAGGCTGTCATCCCTCAGTGTAGTCATGGTGTGGTGAATGCAATGCTGGAGCTGACGTCTCAACCTTTCCTCTGATCCTACAATCGCATGATGGAGAAGTGTTATGAAGGTTTGATTTAATGCATTATTTGAATAAACAATAGAGTACCATTCACTTTACGGCACTGAACACTGTTTGAAATTACTCAAAATAATTTTTAACAAAAAACTTATTTCGTATTTGAGCAAAGTATAAAATATTGTGAGAAATGGCTCCCCCTTAGGTAAATTATATGTTTTATAAGGGGTATCTCACTGAAATATTACAAGACTTGAGGCCTTTGGCTTTTTATTATGCATCTGAAAGCATACAAGTTTGTGCAACAAGGCTGTTTTTTTATTCATAGTTCATTTGCAACTCTGAGAGTTTATGGTGAGCTCCTTTGCTGCTGCTTTCAAGAAAATCCATAGGTGAAAGCAAGACAGCTGAACTAAACTATTTTACCAATGGCTGATGGTCTAAAACACTAAATCTGGCAAGTTTTATGATTTGTTTGTATTGTAGTCGGACTCGGGCACCGTTGCAGGGTCGGAAGACCAAAACTTTGCTGGATCGACTGACTCACCAGATGGAGTGGCCTCAGCGTGGCTGAAGTTACTGAGGGGACCCTTCAGCGTCGCCAAATCACCCCTGCACCAGCCACACAACCCAGGAGAAGTGAACTGTTGTTACGTCAACGGGCAACAGCCTATGACGATCGTTGATGATGATGTAGTGGAACTGAGCATCTCCGAAAACATGTACCCTTCAACAAGTAGATGTTCAAGACTAGCCAAGCTGTAGGAGCTGCATTCTCCAGTAAAAGGTAAATTCCCAACATATACTTTCAACATTAACCCCTGGTCAAAAATGGAGCTCTGTAATGATAGTGCAGAATGTCTGTTGTCATTCTGGTTTAAACAGAAGTTAATCAAAGTTTTTTCTTGTGGCATTACAATTCTTTTAAAGTGGTTTGAATGACTGGAAATCATCTTTGAGTTGAAACAGTCTAGCTTGGTTGTATTGTTGCTGTAGGGATGCTTGAATATTGCATCGAAGCTTGGTTTTAAGTCATTAAAATGTTGGTGTGTCTTTTGCTAGATAAATTTCATTTTGCAAGTTATCTGATAGTAATTTCATACCAACTGCCACCCTTAAGAACATTGTTTTAGGCATCTCCCCCCCCCCCCCTTAAATTCACTGTTAATTATTATGATGGCAATCTTCAAAATATTCCTGTTGCCAATGAGTTCTTCCAACCATTTTCAGACACTGTTTTTTTTTATGTTTTGTCTTTTTGTCAGTATCAACACATCTTAAAATTAAAGATTTGGGGAAAGGATGTTTCAGGTTGATCACAAACTTTGCCGAAAAATTTAATACATTTTCTTTTTAAAGTTAAATTGTTGACATACTATTTGTTAGATAAGATTTGTTATGAGAGATCAACAATTAAGTAAAGTTAAACCCAGCCACACTTTCCCAAGAGAACTGTTTCAGGCCTTTAATGTCCCCCTAAGTTTGATGCTTATTCTGATTGCAACAAACAAAATTTCTTCTTGTACTTGAGTTCCTCCAACATTGTTTTTCTGCTGTCTTATTTATTTATTTATTTATATTTTTTAAATATTGACAAATGGTAAGAAAATAATCATTATTTTACTGATGCAGTCTACCTGCAGTACAATAGTCTCCTTTGTGGTTTATCTGCGGGGATATGCAGCGTTTTTTCATGCGTGACCTCTATGTGAATATTAATTAGTCAAAAGGGCTTCTGGAATTCGGTCATTTTCAGCCTTTTCTGAAAAATCTCAACCAAAATAATGTACCAGTAAATTGAAATGAAGAGCATATCTGTCGTTATGTATAAAAACAATCGGTGCAACTCAAATTTTAAAAAGAGAAATTTGTACGTAAAAAATGTCTTCCAAAACAGAGAAAACAAGTCACAAAAACACGGAAAATTTTCATGTTATGAATGTCGGCAACAGTCCCCAATTAGTATGTATGGATAGATTATTTCACATTCTACCTGGAAATGTTAAAAGCCAAACAAAATAAATGTTGTGTTTACGGTAACGGCCCGAAAAAAATCCAGGTAGGTAGGTAGGAAAATAATTTTATTTTGTAATTTTATTTTTATTTTTAAGTTCTTGAATTTTGAGTTATTTGTTAATATTTAAAACCCGTTACCATTATACTACAGCCCCGATACTTCGGCTTTTAAGGGGCACGGCAGTTTTGCCTTGACTTTTTGTAAAAATTTAGGGCACCAAGGCAATTTTCAAAAATTTGGAAGGGCACCACGGCAATCATAAAAAAGTTGCGAAGGGCACGACGGCAGTTTAAAAAAAAAACTCCGAGTTGCCTGCAAAAAATAGTTCTTCCAATTTTTCCATTTTCTAACTGTTACCCAATGAAAAAAGAAAGCATTCATCTAACTCAACAAAATAAACTACTTACAATACACAATAAATAATTTTTGTTCATACGTAATCCTACTATTGGTCATGCACGTTGTGTAGTTTTTCGTAGAGACGCTAAAATTCCCACGTAACTGCTCCATTTTGACACGATGTTGACAGAATAAATGCATGCGGTGCGCGACGACTATGCTGTACATGATGGTACATCACATGTTCCAAGCATGGGTAAAACCACTATCCCAGCATGCACAGACACGTCGAGTCCTCGTCTCAAGGCGTTTAGCGTTGGTTCGCGTAATTTTACCACTAGAGGGCGTTTAATCTCACGCTATCGCTCTGTTCCGAAACGCCCTCTAGCGTTCGATGTTTCGAGTATTTTTTTGTCGCACGCAAAGAACAACGACTAACGGGCCTGAAATCTGCTGTTGTGCCTTACGTGCGTGAAATTGGGGTATATCTCTTTGCGTAAAAATTTACACAGACATCGGGACTTTTTGGCTTATTTTCGAACTTGGGCAACGTTGAATATAATTTTTTTTCGGTAGGAAGGGCACGGCGGCAATGATGAGAAAAGGGCACGGCAATCATTGCCGTGAAAAATTGGGTTTTTGAAGGGCATTGCGTCAATCGGTAGGGGCAACGACGGCAATTGCCGTCGTTGCCGTCGTGGGTGAAGTATCAGGGCTGATACTAACCTTGTTCGACTCATCATGTTTAAATAAACCCTCATGTTGGAAAGTGGTAAAATATAAAAGTTTATAAGTTGTCATTTTAAATTTTACCAACTCAAAAAATATTTAGAAAAATGTTTTGAGGTCGGCAATTCGGCCGCAAAAAATTCAGGTCAGTCGGGTTACCGTAAACACAACATTTATTTTGTTTGGCCTTAGAATGGTTTTCTTGCATGGGTGATTGGCTGACGGTGACATCATCGACTAATAGGGCAGCACTAGTAGTCAATAACAAAAGCGCCCATTCAGCTCATTCAGCCCATGGCATAGACGGGCATGCTGCCATATCAGTCGATGATGTCATCGTCAGCCAATCACCCGTGCAAGAAAACCATTCTGTCTAATTGTTGACTTCTTGTAATGTTTGAACAATGAAGCCAACGCGTTATGTAGTTTTCTTAAACACGCTTAATATTTCCCAAGGAACTGCTGAAAATTCACCACGTTGTTGACATGCCCAAGGTACCAGCGAGTATTGCAATTTTCGGACACCAGATTCTCCCGAAAGTCTTAATCTCAAGGCGGCTGTAACTAATTTTGTAAGCTGTTGCGCAATTTTTCCAACGGAGGGCGGCTCTCCCGCTATCACATTGTTTAGGAAAGCCCTCTAGCGTTCAATGTTTCTTGCATTATAGTTTGTTGCACGCAAAGAAACAAGACTACTAGGCCTGAATATTGAAAACACTGTGTGTGAGTCTGTCACTAGATAGTGTGTTATGATGTAATTTTGCGTTGTGTTTTGTGTGATCCCGAGCCGGTCAGCATGATTTCGCGGTACCTTTATGAACGAATCTTGTAAGTGTAATCATCTCTGTAAACACGGGTCCTAATGTAACAATTAGATGTAGATACAAAATAAGTTGGCGATGATTTCAAATTTAAGAATAATAGTCACCACTTCAACTTGTTATGGCAGTAGCATATTATTGTATTGGCTTTGGCAAACTTGGGTTGGCTGTACATGGACATCTCCAACCCATTGTCTGGTACATACCTGAGCTAGACCGCAAACACTAATCCTTCACTGGCTTACTTGCAAGCTGCCTTGTCCATGTAATCTGAACAACAAAAGGCACCAACAATAGAGTTCGATAATGAGGGACCTTAAAAATCAGTGAAGCGCTTAATCCATCTTGGGATGGGGGCATGACAATTTTGGGACGGACTCGTTCTAGAACGAGTCTGACCGCGGGCGGCCGCATTCTTAATTTATCCATGGTTCCTAAGGTAAAATCAATTTGTCGTAAACTGTTTTACTGATGGTAATGTTTATGGTCACTGATATTGTAAGTTCTATACATTTTGTTTTTGTTGCAGAAACGCTTTCTTTCTCCTAAGAGATCTACCAATCAAGAAGTAGAGGTCCAGACTGGCTTTAGATAGAAGAGCTGTACAATCCAGTGAAAGGCGAGTTCCCCCAAATTATACTTTAAATATTTACATCTGGTCTTAAATGGACTAATTTGATTTTTGCTCTTGTTTAAACAGAGGTTAATAACAAACAGTCTTCTTCTTATAGAAAGAAAACTCATGCAAAGAAATTTGAATTTGTTTGGCAATCATTTTCCTGTTTTCTGCAAAGTCAACCAGGACTTGACCCTCTCTTCCAAGATCCACACCTGCCTGGTCTTTGGCAAATGATAATGTGAGCCTAAATGGGTGTTAGTATTGCAACTGACAGCCCCCATTGCAGTCATTTTGCATCCTTGCTGACTCTGTGCGAATGTACTGGCTGTCATAAGTGTTTCTTCTTCAAGCAGCACCCCTTGCTCCTGGCTAGCCTCCATGGCAGTCATTATAGTTGGGCAGACTTTGGGTGAATGTACTGGCTGTAATGAGAGCTAACAGCACTATAGTTGTAGTGTTTCTTCTTCAAGCAGCACCCCTTGCTCCTGGCTAGCCTCCATGGCAGTCATTATAGTTGGGCAGACTTTGGGTGAATGTACTGGCTGTAATGAGAGCTAGCAGCACTATAGTTGTAGTGTTTCTTCTTCAAGCAGTACCCCTTGCTCCTGGCTAGCCTCCATGGCAGTCATTATAGTTGGGCAGACTTTGGGTGAATGTACTGGCTGTAATGAGAGCTAACAGCACTATAGTTGTAGTGTTTCTTCTTCAAGCAGCACCCCTTGCTCCTGGCTAGCCTCCATGGCAGTCATTATAGTTGGGCAGACTTTGGGTGAATGTACTGGCTGTAATGAGAGCTAACAGCACTATAGTTGTAGTGTTTCTTCTTCAAGGAGCACCCCTTGCTCCTGGCTAGCCTCCATGGCAGTCATTATAGTTGGGCAGACTTTGGGTGAATGTACTGGCTGTAATGAGAGCTAACAGCACTATAGTTGTAGTGTTTCTTCTTCAAGCAGCACCCATTGCTCCTGGCTAGCCTCCATGGCAGTCATTATAGTTGGGCAGACTTTGGGTGAATGTACTGGCTGTAATGAGAGCTAGCAGCACTATAGTTGTAGTGTTTCTTCTTCAAGCAGCACCCCTTGCTCCTGGCTAGCCTCCATGGCAGTCATTATAGTTAGGCAGACTTTGGGTGGATGTACTGGCTGTAATGAGAGCTAGCAGCACTATAGTTGTAGTGTTTCTTCTTCAAGCAGCACCCCTTGCTCCTGGCTAGCCTCCATGGCAGTCATTATAGTTGGGCAGACTTTGGGTGAATGTACTGGCTGTAATGAGAGCTAGCAGCACTATAGTTGTAGTGTTTCTTCTTCAAGCAGTACCCCTTGCTCCTGGCTAGCCTCCATGGCAGTCATTATAGTTAGGCAGACTTTGGGTGAATGTACTGGCTGTAATGAGAGCTAGCAGCACTATAGTTGTAGTGTTTCTTCTTCAAGCAGCACCCCTTGCTCCTGGCTAGCCTCCATGGCAGTCATTATAGTTTGGCAGACTTTGGGTGAATGTACTGGCTGTAATGAGAGCTATCAGCACTATAGTTGTAGTGTTTCTTCTTCAAGCAGTAACCCCCATTCTCCTGGCTAGTTTTTTGTTTCTTACAGCTGTGTGGACTACAGTTGTGTGGACTCTGGGGGAATGCACTTTCTGTCGTTAGAGACAGCACAGCAATAGTTCTTGCAGCCTAGCTAACTCTTGGGGAATGTACTGACTGTTTTCAGAGGCAACACAGCTATAGTTCTAATGTGTCTTCTTCAGGCAGTTCCTCTTGCTCCTGGCTAGCCTCAATGGCATTCTTTACAGCTGGGCGGTCTCTGGGGAAATGTACTGGCTGTCGTAAGATGCAACACTGCTATATTTCTAATGTGCCTTTTCAGGCAGTACCCTCGTTGCTTATGGTTATCCTGTATAGCATTCTTTACAGCTGGGAGGACTCTTGGGGAATGTACTTGTTGTCGTAAGATGCAACACTGCTGTATTTTAATGCGTCTTCTTGAGGCAGTACCCCCGTTGCTCCTGGCTAGCCTCCATGGCATTCCAGGACTCTGGGGGAATGTACTGGCTGTCGTAAGATGCAGAACTGCTTTATTCTCCGGGCAGTACCCTTTGCTCCCTGTTCCCTTAGTGTGTCATCACTACTTGGCGGACTCTGGGAGGATTGTACTGGGTGTCATATGAGGCAACACTGCTATATTTCTAAAGTGTCTTCTTGAGGCAGTACCCTCGTTGCTCCTGGTGAGCCTCGATGGCATTCTTTACAGCTGGGAGGACTCCGGGGGGAATGTACTGGCTCTGGTAAGATGCAACACTGCAGTCGGCTGTCGTAAGATGCAACACTGCTTTATTTCAAATGTGTCTTCAGGTAGTACCCCCTGCTCCTGGCTAGCCTCCATGGCATCATTTACAGCTGGGAGGACTCTGGGGGATTTACTGGCTGTCATTAGATGCAACACTGCTATATTTCTAATGTGTCTTCTTGAGGCAGTATCCCCTGTTGCTCCTGGTGAGCCTCAATGGCATTCTTTACAGCTGGGAGGACTCCGGGGGGAATGTACTGGCTCTGATAAGATGCAACACTGCTATATTTCCAGTTGTGTCTTCTTCGTGCAATACCCCCCTTGGTCCTGGCACTCTTTACAGCTTGGCAGACTCTAGGGGGAAAGACCGACTGGTCGTAAGATGTATCACTGCTATGTATCTCACGTGTGTTCTTTGTGCAGTACCCCCTTGCTCCTGGCTAGCTTCCACGGCATTCTTTTGGCCTCCAGGGCATTCTTTGCAGCTGGGAGGACTCGGGGGGAATGTGCTGGCTGGCGTAAGATGCAACACTGCTATATTTCAAATGTGTCTTCAGGCAGTACCCCCTGCTCCTGGCTAGCCTCCATGGCATTCCTTAGCCTCTATGGCATTCTTTACAGCTGGAAAGACTCTGGGGGGAATGTACTGGCTCTGGTAAGATGCAACACCGCAATATTTCTAATGTGTCTTCTTCAGGTAGTACCCTTGTTGCTCCTGGCTTGCCTCCATGGCATTCTTAACAGCTGGGCAGACTCTGGAGGAATATACTGACTGTTGTAAGATGCAACACTGCTATATTTCTAATGTGTCTTCTTTAGGCAGTACCCCCCTTTGCTCCTTGCTAGCTTCAATGGCGTTCTTTCCAGCTGGAAGGACTCTGGGGGAATACACTGGCTGTTGTAAGATGCAACACTGCTATATTTCTAATGTTCCTTTTTCAGGCAGTACCCTCGTTGCTTATGGTTATCCTGTATAGCATTCTTTACAGCTGGGAGGACTCTTGGGAAATGTACTGGTTGTCGTAAGATGCAACACTGCTGTATTTTAATGCGTCTTCTTGAGGCAGTACCCCCATTGCTCCTGGCTAGCCTCCAT
This sequence comes from Asterias rubens, assembly GCF_902459465.1. Lineage (NCBI taxonomy): Eukaryota > Metazoa > Echinodermata > Asteroidea > Forcipulatida > Asteriidae > Asterias > Asterias rubens. The sequence goes on along the minus strand of NC_047070.1, from coordinate 18,188,087 downwards.
GGCATTCCAGGACTCTGGGGGAATGTACTGGCTGTCGTAAGATGCAACACTGCTATATTTCTAGTATTTCTTCTTCGGGCAGTACCCTTTGCTCCCTGTTCCCTTAGTGTGTCATCACTACTTGGCGGACTCTGGGAGGATTGTACTGGCTGTCATATGAGGCAACACTGCTATATTTCTAATGTGTCTTCTTTAGACAGTACCCCCCTTTGCTCCTTGGTAGCCTCAATGGCATTCTTTACAGCTGGGAGGACTCTGGGGGAATGAACTGGCTGTCGTAAGATGCAATACCTCTATATTTCTAATGTGTCTTCTTCAGGCAGTACCCCCTTGCTCCTGGCTGGCCTCTATGGCATTCTTTAGCCTCCATGGCATTCTTTACAGCAGAGAGGACTCTGGGGAAATGTACTGGCTGTCGTAAGATGCAACATTGTGTCTTCTTAAGGCAGTACCCCCTTGCTCCTGGCTGGCCTCTATGGCATTCTTTAGCCTCCGTGGCATTCTTTACAGCTGGGAGGACTCTGGGGGAATGAACTGGCTGTCGTAAGATGCAATACTTCTATATTTCTAATGTGTCTACTTCGGGCAGTACCCCCTTGCTCCTGGCTAGCCTCCATGGCATCATTTACAGCTGGGAGCACTATGGGGGAATGTACTGGCTGTCGTAAGATGCAACACTGCTATATTTCTAATGTGTCTTCTTCAGGCAGTACCCCCTTGCTCCTGACTAGCCTCCATGGCATTCCTTAGCATCAATGGCATTCTTTACAGCTGGAAGGACTGTGGGGGGGGGGGAATGTACTGGCTGTTGTAAGATGCAACACTGCTATATTTCTAATGTGTCTTCAGGCAGTACCCCACCTGCTCCTGGCTAGCCTCCCTGGCATCTTTTACAGCTTGGAGGACTGTAGGGGAATGTACTGGCTGTTGTATAATGGAACACTGCGATATTTCTAATGCTTTGGATTATTATTGTTATTATCGCAGTCTTTACAGCTGCTAGGCTTACTCATGGCAATGTAGTTGCTCTTGTAGGAAGCAAAACCGCTACTGTTCTTGGTAGTTCAACACCAAATACTGGTAGTTCCAAAAACTCAGTGGTTGATTCCATATACCGTTACGGGTTATGTTCTAAACTTGTTTCAAATTTTGCTTTGTATTGTTTTCAAGTCGGACAAAGCTTTTCCAAAGACATCTGACCTGTCAAGATCGAGATGTCCAAACAACCTAAGATCTAGGAGCTGCACTCTCATGTAAAAGGTAGATCCCTAACAACTTTTCTTTTATTTTTACCCTTATTCCCAAATGGAACTGTTTGATACTTGAACGCTACTGTTGCTAGGATTTCCACAAACGTAAGGTTTTCCCCCTTGTTTAGCTTTCAAGAACTAATGCAATACTCTTTAAAGTGATTAGTGACTTGTGGACACAACACTGTTTTATTTACTATGGCAATATTGATGCAGATCAGGAAACAAAATGTCCCTCATGCTCTAACAAAATCACATCCATATATCTTAGGAAAATGAGAACATTAAGTAGACAACAAATGACCTAGCTTAAAAAACAATGCCAGTTTCATTCTGGGTGATCACTGATATTTGCATTCATACCAGCACCAATCCTCAAGAGCGTTTTAAGCATCATTGCTTGTGTATTTGATTTCAACAGAATCCTGACGTTATACTTGAGGTCCTTTGAATTTCTTTTCAGCTTTCTTTAATATTGATTTCCTGCATTTAATTATGATTGGTAAGGTAAAATCAATTTGCGTAAACTGTTTTACTTATGGTAATGTTTATGGTCACTGATATTGTAAGTTCTATACATTTTGTTTTTGTTGCAGAAACGCTTTCTTTCTCCTAAGAGATCTACCAATCAAGAAGTAGAGGTCCAGACTGGCTTTAGATAGAGGAGCTGTACAATCCAGTGAAAGGCAAGTTCCCCCAAAATATACTTTAAATATTTACCTCTGGTCTTAAAAGGACTAATATGATTTTTGCTCTTGTTTAAACAGAGGTTAATAACAGTCCTCTTCTTATAGAAAGAAAACTCATGCAAAGAAATTTGAATTTGTTTGGCAATCATTTTCCTGTTTTCTGCAAAGTCAACCAGGACTCGACCCTCTCTTCCAAGATCCACACCTGCCTGGTCTTTGGCAAATGATAATGTGAGCCTAAATGGGTGTTAGTATAGCAACTGACAGCCCTCATTGCAGACATTGCATCCTTGCTGCCTCTGGGCAAATGAACTGGCTGTCATAAGTGTTTCTTCTTCAAGCAGCACCCCTTGCTCCTGGCTAGCCTCCATGGCAGTCATTATAGTTGGGCAGACTTTGGGTGAATGTACTGGCTGTAATGAGAGCTATCAGCACTATAGTTGTAGTGTTTCTTCTTCATGCAGCACCCCTTGCTCCTGGCTAGCCTCCATGGCAGTCATTATAGTTAGGCAGACTTTGGGTGAATGTACTGGCTGTAATGAGAGCTATCAGCACTATAGTTGTAGTGTTTCTTCTTCAAGCAGTACCCCCCATTCTCCTGGCTAGCCTCCATGGCAGTCATTATAGTTAGGCAGACTTTGGGTGAATGTACTGGCTGTAATGAGAGCTAACAGCACTATAGTTGTAGTGTTTCTTCTTCAAGCAGCACCCCTTGCTCCTGGCTAGCCTCCATGGCAGTCATTATAGTTAGGCAGACTTTGGGTGAATGTACTGGCTGTAATGAGAGCTAACAGCACTATAGTTGTAGTGTTTCTTCTTCAAGCAGCACCCCTAGCTCCTGGCTAGCCTCCATGGCAGTCATTATAGTTGGGCAGACTTTGGGTGAATGTACTGGCTGTAATGAGAGCTAACAGCACTATAGTTGTAGTGTTTCTTCTTCAAGCAGTACCCCTTGCCCCTGGCTAGCCTCCATGGCAGTCATTATAGTTAGGCAGACTTTGGGTGAATGTACTGGCTGTAATGAGAGCTAGCAGCACTATAGTTGTAGTGTTTCATCTTCAAGCAGCACCCCTTGCTCCTGGCTAGCCTCCATGGCAGTCATTATAGTTGGGCAGACTTTGGGTGAATGTACTGGCTGTAATGCGAGCTAGCAGCACTATAGTTGTAGTGTTTCTTCTTCAAGCAGTACCCCTTGCTCCTGGCTAGCCTCCATGGCAGTCATTATAGTTGGGCAGACTTTGGGTGAATGTACTGGCTGTAATGAGAGCTAACAGCACTATAGTTGTAATGTTTCTTCTTCAAGCAGTACCCCTTGCTCCTGGCTAGCCTCCATGGCAGTCATTATAGTTAGGCAGACTTTGGGTGAATGTACTGGCTGTAATGAGAGCTAGCAGCACTATAGTTGTAGTGTTTCTTCTTCAAGCAGCACCCCTTGCTCCTGGCTAGCCTCCATGGCAGTCATTATAGTTGGGCAGACTTTGGGTGAATGTACTGGCTGTAATGAGAGCTAGCAGCACTATAGTTGTAGTGTTTCTTCTTCAAGCAGTACCCCCCATTCTCCTGGCTAGTTTTTTGTTTCTTACAGCTGTGTGGACTACAGCTGTGTGGACTCTGGGGGAATGCACTTTCTGTCGTTAGAGACAGCACAGCAATAGTTCTTGCAGCCTAGCTAACTCTAGGGGGAATGTACTGACTGTTTTCAGAGGCAACACAGCTTTAGTTCTAATGTGTCTTCTTCAGGCAGTTCCTCTTGCTCCTGGCTAGCCTCAATGGCATTCTTTACAGCTGGGAGGTCTCTGGGGAAATGTACTGGCTGTCGTAAGATGCAACACTGCTATATTTCTAATTTGTCATCTTCAGGCAGTACCCCCTTTGCTCCTAGCTAGCCTCGATGGCATTCATTACAGCTTCGGAGACTCTGGGGGGAATGTACTGGCTGTCGTAAGATGCAATACTACTGTAATTCTAATGTGTCTTCTTGAGGCAGTACCCCCGTTGCTCCTGGCTAGCCTCCATGGCATTTTTTACAGCTGGGAGGACTCTGGGCGAATGTACTGGCTGTTGTAAGATGCAACACTGCTATATTTCTAATGTGTCTTCTTCGGGCAGTACCCCCGTTGCTCCTGGCTAGCCTCCATGGCATTCCAGGACTCTGGGGACTGACTGGCTGTCGTAAGATGCAGAACTGGTTTATTTCTAAGGTTTGTTCTTCGGGCAGTACCCTTTGCTCCCTGTTCCCTTAGTGTGTCATCACTACTTGGCGGACTCTGGGAGGATTGAACTGGCTGTCATATGAGGCAACACTGCTATATTTCTAAAGTGTCTTCTTGAGGTAGTACCCCCGTTGCTCCTGGTGAGCCTCGATGGCATTCTTTACAGCTGGGAGGACTCCGGGGGGAATGTACTGGCTCTGGTAAGATGCAACACTGCAGTCGGCTGTCGTAAGATGCAACACTGCTATATTTCAAATGTGTATTCAGGGAGTACCCCCTGCTCCTGGCTAGCCTCCATGGCATCATTTACAGCTGGGAGCACTATGGGGGATTTACTGGCTGTCATTAGATGCAACACTGCTATATTTCTATTGTGTCTTCTTCAGGCAGTACCCCCTTGCTCCTGGCTAGCCTCCATGGCAGTCATTATAGTTAGGCAGACTTTGGGTGAATGTACTGGCTGTAATGAGAGCTAGCAGCACTATAGTTGTAGTGTTTCTTCTTCAAGCAGCACCCCTTGCTCCTGGCTAGCCTCCATGGCAGTCATTATAGTTGGGCAGACTTTGGGTGAATGTACTGGCTGTAATGAGAGCTAGCAGCACTATAGTTGTAGTGTTTCTTCTTCAAGCAGTACCCCCCATTCTCCTGGCTAGTTTTTTGTTTCTTACAGCTGTGTGGACTACAGCTGTGTGGACTCTGGGGGAATGCACTTTCTGTCGTTAGAGACAGCACAGCAATAGTTCTTGCAGCCTAGCTAACTCTAGGGGGAATGTACTGACTGTTTTCAGAGGCAACACAGCTATAGTTCTAATGTGTCTTCTTCAGGCAGTTCCTCTTGCTCCTGGCTAGCCTCAATGGCATTCTTTACAGCTGGGAGGTCTCTGGGGAAATGTACTGGCTGTCGTAAGATGCAACACTGCTATATTTCTAATTTGTCATCTTCAGGCAGTACCCCCTTTGCTCCTAGCTAGCCTCGATGGCATTCATTACAGCTTCGGAGACTCTGGGGGGAATGTACTGGCTGTCGTAAGATGCAATACTACTGTAATTCTAATGTGTCTTCTTGAGGCAGTACCCCCGTTGCTCCTGGCTAGCCTCCATGGCATTTTTTACAGCTGGGAGGACTCTGGGCGAATGTACTGGCTGTTGTAAGATGCAACACTGCTATATTTCTAATGTGTCTTCTTCGGGCAGTACCCCCGTTGCTCCTGGCTAGCCTCCATGGCATTCCAGGACTCTGGGGACTGACTGGCTGTCGTAAGATGCAGAACTGGTTTATTTCTAAGGTTTGTTCTTCGGGCAGTACCCTTTGCTCCCTGTTCCCTTAGTGTGTCATCACTACTTGGCGGACTCTGGGAGGATTGAACTGGCTGTCATATGAGGCAACACTGCTATATTTCTAAAGTGTCTTCTTGAGGTAGTACCCCCGTTGCTCCTGGTGAGCCTCGATGGCATTCTTTACAGCTGGGAGGACTCCGGGGGGAATGTACTGGCTCTGGTAAGATGCAACACTGCAGTCGGCTGTCGTAAGATGCAACACTGCTATATTTCAAATGTGTATTCAGGGAGTACCCCCTGCTCCTGGCTAGCCTCCATGGCATCATTTACAGCTGGGAGCACTATGGGGGATTTACTGGCTGTCATTAGATGCAACACTGCTATATTTCTATTGTGTCTTCTTCAGGCAGTACCCCCTTGCTCCTGGCTAGCCTCCATGGCATTCCTTAGCCTTAATGGCATTCTTTACAGCTGGAAGGACTCTGGGGGGAATGTACTGGCTCTGGTAAGATGCAACACTGCTTTATTTCTAATGTGTCTTCTTCAGGCAGTACCCCTGTTGCTCCTGACTAGCCTCTTTGGCATTCTTAACAGCTGGGCAGACTCTGGAGGAATATACTGACTGCTGTAACATCCAACACTGCTATATTTCTAATGTGTCTTCTTTAGGCAGTACCCCCCTTTGCTCCTGGCTAGCCTCCATGGCGTTCTTTACACCTGGAAGGACTCTGGGGGGAATACACTGGCTGTTGTAAGATGCAACACTGCTATATATCTAATGTGCCTTTTTCAGGCAGTACCCTCGTTGCTTATGGTTATCCTGTATAGCATTCTTTACAGCTGGGAGGACTCTTGGGAAATGTACTGGCTGTCGTAAGATGCAACTCTGCTGTGTTTTAATGTGTCTTCTTGAGGCAGTACTCCCATTGCTCCTGGCTAGCCTCCATGGAATTCTTTACAGCTGGAAGGACTCTGGGGGAATGTACTGGCTGTCGTAAGATGCAACATTTTGTCTTCTTAAGGCAGTACCCCCTTGCTCCTGGCTGGCCTCTATGGCATTCTTTAGCCTCCATGGCATTCTTTACAGCAGAGAGGACTCTGGGGAAATGTACTGGCTGCCGTTAGATGCAACACTGCTATATTTCTAATGTGTCTACTTCAGGCAGTACCCCCTTGCTCCTGTCTAGCTTCCATGGCGTTCTTTTGGCCTCCAGGGCATTTTTTGTAGCTGGGAGGACTCTGGGGGAATGTACTGGCTGTCGTAAGATGCAATACTGCTATATTTCTAAAGTGTCTTCTTCAGGCAGTACCCCACTTGCTCCTGGCCAGCCTCCATGGCATTCTTTACAGCTGGGAGGACTCTGAAGAAATGGGACTGGCTGTTTTTAGATGCAACACTGCTTTATTTCTGATGTGTTTTCTTCAGGCAGTACCCCCTTGCTCCTGGCTAGCTTCCATGGCATTCTTTTGGCCTCCAGGGCATTTTTTGCAACTGGGTAGACTGGGGGTATGTACCGGCTGCTGTAAGATCAACACTGCTATATTTCTAATGTGTCTTCTTCAGGCAGTACCCCCCTTTTGCTCCTGGCTAGCCTCCATGGCGTTCTTTACAGCTGGAAGGACTCTGGGGGGAGTACACTGGCTGTCGTAAGATGCAACAATGCTATATTTCTAGTGTGCATTTTTCAGGCAGTACCCTCGTTGCTCCTGGCTAGCCTCCATGGCATTCTTTACAGCTGGGAGGAGTCTTGGGGAATGTTCTGGCTGTCGTAAGATGCAACACTGCTATATTTTAATGTGTCTTCTTGAGGCAGTACCCCCATTGCTCCTGGCTAGCCTCTATGGCATTCTTTACAGCTGGAGGACTCTCACGGGGAATGTATATACTGGCTGCCGTAAGATGCAACACTGCTATGTTTCTAATGTGTCTTCTTGAGGTAGTACCCCCCTTGCTCCTGGCTAGCCCCCATGGCATTCTTTAGCCTACATGGCATTCTTTACAGCAGAGAGGACTCTGGGGAAATGTACTGGCTGTTGTTAGATGCAACACTGCTATATTTCTAATGTGTCTACTTCAGGCAATACCCCTTGCTCCTGGCTAGCCTCCATGGCGTTCTTTACAGCTGGAAGGACTCTGGGGGGAATGTACTGGCTGTCATAAGATGCAACACTGCTATATTTCTAATGTGTCTTCTTTAGGCAGTACCCCCTTGCTCCTGGCTTGCCTCTATGGCATTCTTTAGCCTCCATGGCATTCTATACAGCAGGGAGGACTCTGGGGAAATGTACTGGATGTTGTTAGATGCAACACTGCTATATTTCTAATGTGTCTACTTCAGACAGTACCCCACTTGCTCCTGGCTAGCCTCCATGGCATTCTTTACAGCTGGGAGGACTCTGAGGAAATGGTACTGGCTGTTTTTAGATACGACACTGCTATATTTCTAACGTGTCTTCTTCAGGCAGTAAGTACCTCTTGCTCCTGGCTAGCTTCAATGGCATTCTTTTGGCCTCCAGGGCATTCTTTGCAGCAGGGAGGTCTCTGGGGGAATGTACTGGCTGTCCTAAGATGCAACACTGCTATATTTCTAATGTGTCTTCAGGCAGTACCCCCCCCCTCCCCCCTGCTCCTGGCTAGCCTCCATGGCTTCTTTTACAGCTGGGAGCACTATGGGGGAATGTACTGGCTGTCGTAAGATGCAACATTGCTATATTTCTAATGTGTCTTCAGGCAGTACCCCCCTTGCTCCTGGCTAGCCTCCCTGGCATCTTTTACAGCTTGGAGGACTGTGGTGGAATGTACTGGCTATTGTATAATGGAACACTGCGATATTTCTAATGCTTTGGATTATTATTGTTATTATCGCAGTCTTTACAGCTGCTAGGCTTACTCATGGCAATGTAGTTGCTCTTGTAGGAAGCAAAACAGCTACTGTTCTTGGTTGTTCAACACCAAATACTGGTAGTTCCAAAAACTCAGTGGTTGATTCCATATACCGTTACGGGTTATGTTCTAAACTTGTTTCAATATTTGCTTTGTATTGTTTTCAAGTCGGACAAAGCTTTTCCAAAGACATCTGACCTGTCAAGATCGAGATGTCCAAACAACCTAAGATCTAGGAGCTGCACTCTCATGTAAAAGATAGATCCCTAACAACTTTTCTTTTATTTTTACCCTTATTCCCAAATGGAACTGTTTGATACTTGAACGCTACTGTTGCTAGGATTTCCACAAACGTAAGGTTTCCCCCTTGTTTAGCTTTCAAGAACTAATGCAATACTCTCTAGAGTGATTAGTGACTTGTGGACACAACTCAGTTTTTATTACTATGGCAATATTGATGCAGATCAGGAAACAAAATGTCCCTCATGCTCTAACAAAATCTCATCCATGTATCTTAGGAAAATGAGAACATTAAGTAGACAACAAATGACCTAGCTTAAAAAACAAATTACTAACTAAACATTCTGACAGGGTCCAATGTTGTACTTTTTAACAAAAATGAAGGTTTTGAACAGTAAAAATACAATAATGACTTATCAAACTGAAAAACTTATACCATCCATCACTGGGTCCATCCATGAATTGTAACCATCCTTGCAAAGGATTTTGCTTATTGTCATTGTTGAATTTTTGCATTTTCTAAAAACTTGACCTTTCAGAGCCAGTGGTGTATCTGATAGTTCAAAAATCAAGTGCAGAGAGATTCAACCCTACTGTGTGAGAAATCATTAGTATCAAGACATCTGAGATGGGCACCAAGCAGTCATAAATGAACAACCAAGCAGTTTTTCTTCAACTTTAAGAGAAACTCAAAGCTGCAGTGTACACAGAAGAGCAATGGATAATCATCAGTATCAAGACATCTGACATGTTCATTAAGCAATCATGGATGCACAACCAAGCAGCTTGTTTCAACTTTAAGGTATTGTGGGTTTGTTTTAATAGTTTGATTTCTCTTTTTGTTGTAAACCGTTATTATCTTGTAAATGAGTACACCATTGCAAGCAAGCAAGCACATATGCGTTTTTATGCTATGAAATGAGCGATCCTAGGGACTTGGTGGTGCGGCGGTCGAAAGAAATTGACGGAGGAGTGCGGCGGTCGAAAGGAATTGACGGAGGAGTGCGGCGGTCGAAAGGAATTGACGGAGGAGTGCGGCGGTCGAAAGGAATTGACGGAGGAGTGCGGCGGTCGAAAGGAATTGACGGAGGAGTGCGGCGGTCGAAAAGGGACCTGGACACGTGCACGTGGCATGTGGGGTCCTACTTCCGGCTCGGGCCACTGGGTGGTTGATCTTAAAGGTGCATTTGGGCTCCTCATCTGCTAGGATGGTGCCGGTGTTATCACAATCATGGTTGACCAACGGAAGTAGTCCCTAGTCCTTTCAACTAGGGACCGCGTTACTAAGAGTAGGGAGGCTGTCCTGGCGCCGAAGTTGGGACAGTGGACCGGACCCGTCCCCTTAAGGGGCGGTGCAATTGGCTCTTACGATCTCAGAAAGCGCGTGGGGCCGGTATCCTGGAACCTGCACGATGGTAGCCCTGCTAATTGAACTAAGCTAACCAGGATGACAATCAGCAAAATCTGATGACAAAAAGCTGCTTGCGATGGTGTACTTATGTAAAATGGTTTACTTCAATACATAAATAATTTAGTTTTATAATTATAGTCCATGTTCTGCTTTGCTGTTGGATTAGCGTGTTGAAGGCAAGCCACCCCAGTATGATGTCTTGCAATGTATCCCATTATAGTCTGTCTCCTATCATGGGAGTGTCAGCTCCTATAATGGTGACATTGTGAGATTGCACTTATCATGCGAAGGTGCATGCCGCTTCTGCATTAGAGCGGAGGTGTGTGCCGCTTCTGCCTTGTGCGGAAGTAGTACTGCTTCTTCACAGTCAAACTCCTTAGGGATCAGGCAAAGACAGTTCATTAATTCACTATGTTGAAGAAATCCCCCTAAAAAGAAATAATAAATATAGAATAGACTGGAATAACTCCTGACCTAATCTTTTTAACCAAAATACATCAATGTAGGAGGCGACAGTGTGTTGAAGGTATGTCACCCAGTATGATGTCTTGCAGTGTATCCCATTATAGTCTGTCTCCTATCATGGGAGTATCAGCTCCTATAATGGTGACATTGTGAGAATGCACTTATCATGCGAAGGTGCATGCCACTTCTGCATTAATGCGGAGGTGTGTGCCGCTTCTGCCTTGTGCGGAAGTAGTGCTGCTTCTTCACAGTCAAACTCCTTTGGGCTCAGGCAACGACAGTTCATTAATTCACTATGTTGAAGAAATCCCCCTAAAAAGAAATAATAAATATAGAATAGACTGGAATAACTCTTGACCTAATCTTTTTAACCAAAATACATCAATGTAGGAGGCGACAGTGTGTTGAAGGTATGTCACCCCAGTATGATGTCTTGCAGTGTATCCCATTATAGTCTGTCTCCTATCATGGGAGTATCAGCTCCTATAATGGTGACATTGTGAGAATGCACTTATCGTGCGAAGGTGCATGCCACTTCTGCATTAATGCGGAGGTGTGTGCCGCTTCTGCCTTGTGCGGAAGTAGTGCTGCTTCTTCACAGTCAAACTCCTTTGGGCTGAGGCAAAGACAGCCTGTTAATTTACTATGTTGAAGAAATCCCCCCTAAAAGTTAGGTCAAATTTGAACTGAAATAAATTGCTTTTGGTGGTTTACTTGTGTAAAACTATATGCATTACTATTTGTGTATTGTGATGCTAAACCTTAACATTGGTGTTTACAGTACATTTGGTTTGTTGTAATTAGACCCCAAATAAGTATTCACTGGTTAAATTTGTTGTTATAGAAATGAGGTTGCTGCTGATAGGTTTGAACGTGCTCCGTGCGGACATAAAACTTTCGTGCGTTAAAAATATTTGTTTCATCACATAGGTCTTGCTGTTTAAACGACTTAAATGTACGGGAACGTGTCATTGTATTTTCTTCATGATTCATAGACAAATGTAGATATTACAAAAAATTATCCCCCAAATTGTTTGTTTTTAATATGTTTATATACACAAAATATAATTTTTTAACAAAAATACTGACAAACACAAACAAAATTATATTAAAATAAATTAAAATTAATCATTTTTATTAAATGTATTTGGGCTTTAACACATCTTACAATGATTTTAACAAAAACCAAAAGCTGACTAAGAGTAACACAAACGTTTATCCCCCAAAATTATGTTTTTAATATATTTATATATACACAAAATATAAGTTTTAAACAAAAATACCGACAAAACAAACAAAAATACAATTAATAACTTAATTAAAATAAATCAATGTTATTAAATGTTTTTGGCCTTTAACACATCTAAAAATGATTTTATGATGAATATTTTATTCTTGAAATTAAAAATGCTCAATCTAATACAAGTTCAAATCTTATAACAAATCTAATAAGTGTGTTAATGCATGTTTCACATGATGACATAATTAAAAGTTTATCAATTGATGAATATATGAAACAATTACAATATATGAAAAAAATGTTACAACTAACAATAATCAATTATAATCAAATTTTGTGTTGTACAATACTAACTTCAATGAATTAAAAACTAACTTAAACATAATAATATTAAAATGATCAGAGTTTCCAATTTTTAAATCTTTAATCTGTTGTAGGAATAACATTATATTTTTGTGCATTCCTGAATGTTAAAAAAAGTCAGAGTGTCGGACATAAATTTATCGCGCGTTAAAGATATTGCGACCAATATCAAAGCTTTCATATTTACTAAAACATTTCATAAAGGATTTGTAGTTTGGGCTTTGTTGACAAACGAAGTCTTTCTATTATGATGATTGATTTTTTTACTTAATATTAAATCTCACCACTAACAAATGAAAAGAAATGAAATAACTATAGCTTGATTCAAATTACTAAAACAAAGTAATTAATTGTTATTTTAATCAGTAGAAATTTTTTTTGAAATATTTGATGAATGTTCTGTAGCTTATTCTAGTTTACTTATTATTAATCTACTAACATGTCATAAATTAAATTAGGTTTTGAACTAACAAATGTTTGAATGTTATTTGAATAAAAAACACTTAACATATCCTTTGCACTTTTAAATACCTCATACATGTATTATAGGCCTGGTACTACCAATAACTTCTTTCTCTCAATAACTTTTAACATAATGTTAAGAAATAACAATGACAAATTATAGGCTGTAAATTTTCAAGTATTAAGATAAAACAAATCATTGTCACTTTTTAAAAGCATTTTATTTTACATTTACATGCTATTTATCTGTTAACGTGCATTATTACGAGTTGATTCGCGTTTCAACGGGTTGATGTGCTGATCGTTAAGCCGTGCGAAAAAGCAGCCTCGCTTCTGTAAGGTATAGTGTAATTTAAAAACTGTTAAGGAAATAAAGACATGGTTATCCAATTGAATTCCTTGAATATTTAATCAGTGTGTTTGAAGGACAAAATGATCCTATGTTTGACTTGGTGGTGAAGAAATCTTTTAACTATTCTTTGATATTATAAAATCACTTGTTTGTATGATTATAAGAAATAGTAATTTCAAAGGTGTTCTTATAATGAGACATGTGTAGGAGGGTGCTGTTATCAAGAATGAATAAAATATAGCAGTGAGATAGTAGAGCACCCTCTATGCAGTAACCAAAGTAAATTTAAAAGTACCCTCTACGCAGTAACCACATTAGCTTTAAAACTAGGCGTTATACTAAGAATATTGAAGTATGTATCAAACTGCTTGCATTGCAAGCTCTCTGTAGTCTTTAGGGGTCTCCATTTTGTGAATGTAAATAAATACGGTGTATGACTATAAGAAATAGTATTTTTAAAAGGTGTTCTTTCAATAAGACATGTGTAGGAGGGTGCTGTTATCAAGAATGAATAAAATATAGCAGTGAGATAGTAGAGCACCCTCTATGCAGTAACCAAAGTAAATTTAAATGTACATGTAGACGAGTCGCAATCGATCGATAAAGCCGTGCGAAGAGCAGCCTCACTTCTGTATTGTTTATTACATATTGTAGGTCATTTTACTTAAAAAAATGTTTTATCAATGAGGCATGTGTAGTAGGGTGCTGTTATGAAGAATTAATCAAATATGTACGAGATAGTAGAGCACCCACTATACGCAGTAACAAAATTAACTTTAAACCTATGCGTTATGTATAAAACTGCTTGCATTGCAAGCTTTCTGTAATCTTTAAGGGTCGCCATTTTGTGAATTTAAATAAATACGGTGTATGACTATAAGAACTAGTCATTTTAAAAGGTGTTCTTTAAATGAGGCATGTGTAGGAGGGTGCTGTTATGAAGAATGAATAAAATACTTATGAGATAACTGAGCACCCACTACGCAGTAACCAAATTAACTTTAAAACTATGCGTTATACTAAGAATATTGAAGTATGTATAAAACTGCTTGCATTGCAAGCTCTCTGTAATCTTTAAGGGTCGCCATTTTGTAAATTTAAATAAAAGGGTGTATGACTATAAGAACTAGTCATTTTAAAAGGTGTTCTTTTAATGAGGCATGTGTAGGAGGGTGCTGAATTATGAAGAATGAATAAAATACTTATGAAATATATGAGCACCCACTACGCAGTAACCAAATTAACTTTAAAACTATGCGTAATACTAAGAATATTGAAGTATGTATAAAACTGCTTGCATTGCAAGCTCTCTGTAATCTTTAAGGGTCGCCATTTTGTAAATTTAAATAAAAGGGTGTATGACTATAAGAACTAGTCATTTTAAAAGGTGTTCTTTTAATGAGGCATGTGTAGGAGGGTGCTGTTATGAAGAATGAATAAAATACTTATGAAATATCTGAGCACCCACTGCGCAGTAACCAAATTAACTTTAAAACTATGCGTTATACTAAGAATATTGAAGTATGTATAAAACTGCTTGCATTGCAAGCTCTCTGTAATCTTTAAGGGTCGCCATTTTGTGAATTTAAATTAGTACGGTGTATGAGTATAAGAACTAGTAATTTTAAACGGTGGTCTTTTAATGAGGCATGTGTAGGAGGGTGCTGTTATCAAGAATGAATAAAATGCTTTTGAGATAATTGAGCACCCACTACGCAGTAACCAAATTAACTATGCGTTATACTAAGAATATTGAAGTATGTATAAAACTGCTTGCATTGCAAGCTCTTTGTAGTCGTGGTCTTTAAGGGTTCTCATTTTGTGAATGTAAATAAATACAGTGTATTTTCAACTCTAACTGAGTTGGGGGGGGGGACTTGATTTTTACTTACTTAATTAATAATTAACTTAACTTTACTTTAAAAGTATTAATAAGGAAGACAAGTAGTTTTACGCAGCTTTAGTTAGTACTTAACATACATGTAAGACATCAATAGACTTTAGCGTTAGAGGTAAAATGATGTCATTTGCATAAGGTATTACTCTGTTAATTTAATGTACTATTTAGTTTTATATTGTTAAGTACTTGTTAAGATAGTCCGGTACTCTGTAGTCTGTACGTTAACTTGCGAAACAAATGTATTGTAATTATGTGTAATTTTATGCTATTTTTAAATGGTATAATAAACTATTTTATAATGGACATCCAACGCCCATCTTTCATTTTGTTTTTACTCTTGTTGCTCATGTAAAGGTCAAAGGTCATAGGGTGCATCCAATTTTTTTTTAAATTTTACCCCCCCATTCTAAGGTTTAAATATTAGTTCCGAGCGATTTTTTTTAAGAAGCCGGGTAGCGCAGTGGGCTAGCTCACAGCTCCAGGAATCCTGGAGCTGTGAGCAGGGTGGGTTCAAATCCCCTGGGGAGCCTTTTTTAACCATTAAATAAGAAAAAAATTATTTTTTAATAAAAATGGGTAGGGTTTGAACCGGGGACCTTCAGCTCTGTAAGCCCACTCTCTCACTGCTGTGCTACCGAGCTGTTATAAAAATCTAACGGTTTTTGGAGTGATGAAGTTAAAAATGGCTGACTTAGAAATTTTTTCAAAATATTTTCTCCAAGGCTAGACCCTTGGATTTTTAGCTGATCTGAGGGCTGAGCAAGGGGTGACCAAGGGCCTTGGAGCTTGGCTTGGGGAGTAAAATTTCTAAGTGCTGAGGGGCCAAGGAGGTTGCTCGATAGCAAGTCGGCCACTGGGTTGGGCTCGCTGTGATCAGGGGTTGGGGTGATGGGCCAGGAGGTTGCTGAGCAGTCAATTGGCAACTGGGCTGGGCTGGTTGGGATGAGGGCTTCAGATGATGGTAGGAGTGATGGGGTTGGGATGAGGGCTTGGGTGTTGGGTTGGGATTGTTTGGATGGGGGTGATGGGTTGGACTGGTTGAGATGAGGACTTAGGGTGATGGGCTGGAAGGGTTGTGATGAGGGCTTGGGTGATAGGCTTGGAAGGTTTGGAGGAGGTGGGTTGACTTATGATGAGGGCTCAGTGATGGGCTGGGCTGGTTGGGATGGGATTGTTAAGATGAGGTCTAAGGGGATGGTTTGGGATGAGAGCTTTGGGCAATGGGGTGGACGTGTTGGGATGGGAGTTTATGGGGATGGTTTGGGATGAGGTCTTGGGGCGATGGGACAGACTTGTTGAGATGGGGGCTTAGGGGTTGGTTTGGGATGAGGGTTTGGGCGGATCGGATGGACGTGTTGGGATGGGAGTTTAGGGGAATGGTTTGGGATGAGGAGTTGGGGGGATCGGATGGACGTGTTGGGATGGGAGTTTAGGGGGATGGTTTGGGATGAGGGCTTGGGGCGATGGGACGGACTTGTTCAGATGGGAGTTTAGGGGGATGGTTTGGGATGAGGGCTTTGGGCAATGGGGTGGACGTGTTGGGATGGGAGTTTAGGGGGATGGTTTGGGATGAGGGCTTGGGGCGATGGGACGGACTTGTTGAGATGGGAGTTTAGGGGGATGGTTTGGGATGAGGGCTTTGGGCAATGGTGTGGACGTGTTGGGATGGGAGTTAAGGGGGATGGTTTGGGATGAGGGCTTGGGGCGATGGGACGGACTTGTTGAGATGGGCGCGATGGGGGATGGTTTGGGATGAGGGGATGGGGGATCGGATGGACGTGTTGAGATGGGAGTTGAGAGGGATGGTTTGGGATGAGGGCATGGGGCGATGGGCTGGGCTCGGTGAGATGGGGGGGGGGGGGTCTGACATCGGATTGGGAAAGGTTTGAAGGGCGAGTGCTTGGTAGACTGTAGTCAGTTTAAGTGGGTAGAGGTTTATGGGACGTCATTGTTGAATGGACTTGATTAAAGTGACAGTAACAATCAATTTAAAGGTGTTTTTTAAAGCAATGTATTACTTTTTTTAATTATATTGAAATGGTTTATTTTTAGAAAACATTTAAAGGAAGGGTCTTTTTGGTGGCTTAAAGGTGTGGCAAAGGTTTAGTAATAATTTCTTTCAAATTGAGTTTAAAGGGGTGGAACTTTTTTAAATATCGAAATTATTTATTTTAAGGTACTATTTAAAGGTACGGTCTTTTAAGGGGGCTTAAAGGTGTTACTTAAAGTGATCTTATTGAGAGGATATTTAGACCTATTTTTCCGCCGTCATTTTTGTTGGATAATATCACTGAATGGGTCCAGTCTATTTTTTAGCAGGGGTGGATTTTTTTTTATTCAAGTTTTGTTTAGTCTAGGATAAAATGACTTTAATAAATGTAACCATAATACATTGCTTGTACAATAATGAACCTAAAATAATGGAAGGAGAGAGATGTTTTGCTACATTTATAGAATTATTTTATTTGACAACTCCATATAATAAGATACATTTTAATTATCCACTTAAGACTATTACTTTCACGGTAGCAAAAAACAATTCTTTAATCTTGTGAGAGAGTGATAATTTCTACACTAATTGGTTCAGTTTTATATTAGACTTATTTCAGTTGTCTTATTTATATAAACAAACATTAATTGACACCTCTAAGTTGTTTGGGCAAGTTTTTAAGTAAACCCCAAATCTTGAGTAACGTTTTAGGGCATACAATTTGTGCATTTTTATGGGTTTTTCCAGTTCAAAAGTCCAATCTTTTAGACAGGTATTTCTTTTAAAGGGGAGGTATACGTTTGGTAATTGTCTAAAAGACCAGTCTTTTCACTTGGTGTATCTCAACATAATAAACAAACCTGTGAAAATTTGGACTCACTCAGTCGTTGAAGTTGCAAGAAAATGATGAAAGAAAAAAACACCTTTGGTGTACAAAAAAAGTGTGCTTTCAGATAGGAAGAAAAGGCTTCTTGCCAGAAGTCTTTTATTATATTAGTGAGAAATTACCTCTTTCTCAAAATCTACATTACTTCATAGGGAGCCGTTTCTCACAATGTGTACTATCAACAGCTCTCTGTTGCTCTTTACCAAGTAAGGTTTTATGCTAATATATATTTAAAGTAATTACCAAACATGTACAGTGCCTTTAAGGTTTAATGATTTTGAGGTACACTTTAAAAACTTTACGTTACTTCAGAGGCAGCCGTTTCGCATAATGTTTTATATTATAAACAGCTCTCTGCTGCTCATTACAAAGTGGATTAACTACACTCAAAAGTAAATTCATTCAACTCAACCTGCAAACTTGTCATCAAGTTAGGTTTTTATGTTAAGCTATTATAGCAAAGATGTCTGTTTTGCAGACATTCTGTGCGCATTCATCAGTTTGATTTTAAAACCCCAAACATTTGGCAACTACAATAAATGTGGGACAACCATGAAATTGAATATAATTGAGCCAATGGACCATATTTTCACTCAGCATATTTTTTAGAATTTTCAAGGTAAATACCAAAATCTCACTGCTTATCCCCAAATTGGGTCAAAAGTAAATAGGGTTTTACTTGAGCAGTCACAAATAAGACCTCATTTGTGAAGAACATTCTCACAAAATGTAAGCTTTGGATTTAGAAATTTTATTTCATTTCTTTCAAGGATTTGTCCATTGTAGCTCATGAACACAAAGTCATAAAATGAAAATAGAAGTACTTATATTAAAGGCTTTTGGCCTTTGAGAATGAGGAAGGAACATTTTATTGACCTTCAAGTACATGTGGTGTTTGCTTTGGGGCTTTTGCACAGACTTGTTCAGTTGAGTTAAATTGAAATCCGAAATCTGAAAAAATACCATGTCTGTAATACTTTAAGATTGTTTTAAATTAAATTTTTGAATAAAATAGGTGCACCTTGCAAGCAGTGTTATCTGGGCAATTTTATCCTGGTAAGGTTAGTCCAGAGCTTGGCCACCACACCACTATTTTATCAAACCACTCATTCCACTATTCATTGAACCATCACATAGCCAGTAATCGTACCATTGCACAATCAGTGCTTTTTACTTCCAGTCCAAACATTACTACCCAGATCTCTGACTTAATGAGTTTAAAATAAACATTGTGTGCTTGCTTGCAAATGGTGCACTTACTTTTTACAATAACATTCATGTAGAAGTAAGGAAATGTACTAAACATCGTTAGTTAAAAAGTCTACGCGTTTACAAATGTAATCAACAAGTTGGTCGGTTGTTCATCCATAATGACTTGATGCGTAGAATGCCTTGAAGCGTTGCTCTCCTCAATCTTTTAACCTTTCATGATCGTAGTAATGGTTATTTGCAACACACTTGGTTGAAGCATATCAGCGTTCTCATGCTGTGAAAAGTTAAGAAAACAATTGTATAAAGCTAACCCATTTTGGTATATGACAAATGGAAAGGTCAAATGAACAGCCCGTCCAATTTGAGTTTGTCAATGAAATCTGACGGTTCAAATTTCACTAAGAGCATCTACCTCAATATTCATCAAACCTGTGGCAATGTCAAAACCAAAATTTATGAGTGTTTTAAGTTGAGACACGTGAATTTCAACAAACTTTTTGGCACTGGTATACTCCCCCCCCCCTTGGATTAAAAACGCACATTTTGGTTGGTTTGATGCATTAACATCCCCCAAATATAAATGTCTGATTAAACCACTGCTCTCTGGTTCTTTCACTTATAAATTTGAAGATGCAGAATCATTTTACCCCAGGTTTGTGAAAATAACTTTGGATGAGAAAAGATGATGGTTTCTACTAGAAAGATGACTGATTTTGTTAGTTTTTAGTGTGAATGATTTAATCTGTTTATCTAAGGGGTTTTGTTAATAAAAACATGTACTAATTTTTTTAATCTGTAATCTGTAATCAATCTGTAGGGAGGGCCATTCATCTTGGTTAGGCGTGGTGCCAGCATGATCTCCCAAGAATGTTATGGCATGTGGTATGTGGGGTGAAGTCTGTTTTGTGCTGCTAAAACAGCCCACTTTGATGTTAGTATAACACAACGCATGGGAAAATCACATACCTGTTTTTAGCTTCACACATCTATGTGTTGATGTGTAGACGATAGGCCAATGTTAGGCACAGGCAGATCTCAGGAATATACTTTTTGGATCAGACAGAAATATCTGCAGATAAAATCAAAATACAGACCATAGTTTTAATGCGACCTTAACAATTTTCACTTGAGCTTCTCAAGTATCAAAAGTTAGGAAACATGAACAGATGATTAAAGTAGAACCATGAAATGTAAACAGCTCTTTATGTAGTGCTTTGTGAAGAAACTAATTACTATTTCAGCAAAATGGATTATACGGTTGATGACTTTTCAAAAATGCTGGCTTAACCTGCAATAGGATTTTAGTATAAAAACTTGTATTTTTGAAACATACACAAGTAATTCAGATGACACTTTCAAAGGTGACTTTTGTTGTACTTGCTGAATTTGTTGAAGTTCTACACAGGAACAAATATCAGAGCCAATTTCTAGGTAAAAAATCTTGTTTTGCTCTCTCTGTTCAACAATGTTCCCCAATATTTTGGAGCAGCAACCCCCCCCCTCCCCCCTAGGATCAATTTGCATGAAACAATTTCCAATTTCTTTGCATCCCACTAGCCCCTCCTCCCCGTCCCAAACAGAATAAATAAGTAACAGTTGGAACTACCCAGAGAAGGTAGTGCTGAATTTTGATGAAAAAGGAAACTAAGACATCTTTATGAACTGACAACTGTTTTATTGTTCAGGAGTTTCCCTTACCTTTTATTAAAATGGGAGCAGTTCATTTACGAGACTCGTTACACATTGTTAGGTAGCATATCAGCTGCAGGTCTCAGACATCTACTTGGTTGATGAGTAGACCTCTCTAGAGATGTGACCCTCACTGTGTCATGCAAACAAAGAACAAACAATGCTTTATTTAGCTTTTAAATAATAAGAAGTATTGAAGGATAAGAATATCACAAGGGTAGTTTGAGCATTTACCATTAGAGAAGAAAGCTAGCCGTCGATTTAGGACTTGAGTTAGGACTCGTCTTATCTCGAGTTAGGCAAGAGATTAATCTTAAGGTCTGCATGCTACAGTGCAGAGTTGGGACTCGTCCTAAGTCCTAAGATTAATCTTAAGTTAGGAAGAGTTTTGTGAGCAGGCTGGTGGAATGTTTTGCAAGAGTTGAGTACAAGCCAACTGATGCAATTTGTTTTTGCAAATTTGTGACCTCAAAATTTGTATCACATTCGCATCAAGAATGAACCTAGCTGCAGTTGAAACAAAAAAGAAGTAATGGTATTTCATTATAGAACTGTAATAAATTGTGTAAAATTCCAAAAATGTTGCATCATGTAAAAATAATAGAACATTTTGATTAGTGTCTCACTATGGACTGGATCCAAACAAGACGATGGAAAAGGCATAGCATTGAAATATAAAAAATCTTTATTGGAATAGTTTTACACTGGTCGTCAGAGGCAAAGGTACTTTGATTTCACTTTTAATTTAAAAAAACAAAAAACATAAGCAACGGTGGGGCTAGTTTTTCTGATCAAATTTCAACATAGCAACAGGAACAAAAACTTTATACTCAAAACAACAACTCAACACAAAATAAACAGGTTCATTGTCTTTAATTATTGCGATGCACGCAGTTTCCGAATGTTATGACATGATGAATTGCTCAATGAATTGTCACTCAACACCATTGACAGATGTTTTAATCTGATATCTGAAATAAAAGTTTCAACATTTCCAGAGGAAAACAAAATTAAATTGTTTACAAATTGTCACCATCAATCTTACCAAGATATCTTGGTGTATCTCAATTTAAGAGTTGTTCATACAGTTCAATTTAACTGTTGATGAAGACATTCTTGATTATTTAGTGTGAATGTTTTCTAAACCTTTCAGTTGCTGATTTAAGACCAAGCTTGTAAGTTATCAATTCAAATAATGAACGTTTGGGGTAGATAGCTGTTAAACCCACATTTTGAAACTAGTGCTTACCTTTTGCAGGAGAAGACATCGTTGTATCTTGACACTGGGCAGGATTCGTTTACTTTTGGAGGGGTAGACTTCATCTGACAATGGCATGTCTGGCTCTAGCCTAAATGTAAACAAATAAGAACAATATTTTTTGAAAGGAGTGCGGTGTTGTTTTCCTTCAATAGCACCAACAATCTGATAATACTTTGACCATCATATAAATTGTTTGCCAAATACGTTATCTATAAAATAAAATCCTTTTTGGCACAGGTTTATAGTGTTTAACTTTTAAGAGACCATAGCAGGTATGAAAATGCACAGAACAGCTGCAAGATCTGACCATTGTGATCCCAACCATTTGGAGTTTTCAGGGGCAAGAGTTTGTTTTGCCAATTACTTTAGTTGAAGGTAGTTTTGTGGCGTGTCATGGCCTAGTGGTTAAAAGCACTGGACGCAAGCTCTGGTCTTCAGCAGAGTGTGGGTTCAAGAGTCGTGACACCTGTGTCCTTAATCAAGAAACTTATGCTCTGCTTTTGGACGGGACAAAAAGCAGTTGGTCCTGTGTTGTGTAGCACACGTAAAAGAACCATTTTATTTTGTTGAGACACAATAAGGAACATTTGGGGGCATTAGTTGTTAAACCCACATATTGAAACATGTGCTTACCTGTTGCTGGACATCGTTCTATATTGACACTCGGCAGCATTCCCCTCATGCATAACTACTTCTGGAGAGTGGAGTTCATCTGACAATGAAGTGTCTGTAGCCAGGCTAAATAAAAAATAAAATTAAAAAGTTAATATTGTGAAAGGGGAGTGATGTTGTTTCTCCTTCAACTGCAGCAATAATTTGATAATGCTTTGACCATAAGACGGTGCCATCAAAGTAATCTCAAAACACTTGCTTTTAACAATAAACCTAGCGCAAAAGATGACCCAATTTTTTTTCTTTTTTTTTTCTTGCTCATACGCTTTTGGGATGTTTAGTTAGGTGAGGATTCAGTGACACTTCCACTTGTTCAACTTGCTGGAGAATCTTTGTACTTGATGTACAATCCAGACCACAAAAAACAATTATTTAAAAGAGTTTCAAACTTGTTTAAGAGCCTTTCATCAAACAGTCAAAAATCTCTTGATGCATCTTAAAGGCAGTGGACACTATTGGTAATAGACCGATCCATTAGGCCCCACCCAGGACGCAAGTGTAAGCAAGAACATGTAAGCCTCTCCAATGCCTTTCTGCACAACGCTGCCAAGTGCGCCAAGCATACGCACATGCATGTCGGATTTTATTTTTTGGCCCTTTGTTGCATTGTGATTGGTCAATATGCAATGGGGCGGAGCTTAATGGATCAGTCTAATACTCAAAACAATTAGCATAAACTTTATTTGGTACTAGTAATGGGGAGAGGTTGATAGTTAACGTGAGAAACGGCTCCCTCAGAAAGACATAATTTTCCACAAATTTGATTTTGAGCAACTGAAACCCCACAACTTCGTGTGACAAAGGTGTTTTTTCTTTCATTACCATCTCACAACTTTGCAGCCAATTGAGCTAAAATTTCCACAGGTTTGTTATTTTATGCATATGTTGAGGTACACCAAGTGAGAAGACTGGGTTTCGACAATTACCAGTAGTGTCCAGCGTCTTTACATTAATGGTTGTTCATATAGTTTAATTTACCTGTTGATGGAGACATCCTTGAAACGTCAAGGCAGTTTGTCAAATTTGTGCCAAATTTTGATTTTTATTTGATGCTCTAAAATGATGCAGTAGGCTATAGTGTGACTTTTTATGCAACTTGGACCTAGACATAAGCTTTACTTAGTGAATAATTGAAACTTGCAAAAAAGGGTCAAAAATTTAAAAAACGTCAAGGGGTAAGTCCAGGCATTTTATCAAATTTGTTCAAAATTTTTATTTTTTATTTTATGCTCTTAAAAGATGCAGTAGGCTCTACTGATGCCTTTTTTTTTTAACTTGGACCGAGATATAAGCTTTATTTAGTGAATAATTGAAACTTGCAAAAAAGGGTAAAAAATTGAAACAAACGTCAAGGGGTAAGTCTAGGCATTTTATCGAATTTGGGCCAAGTTTAGAGTTTTGATTTTATGCTCTAAAATGATGCAGTAGGCTCTACTGATGCCTTTTTATGCAACTTGGACCGAGATATAAGCTTAATTTAGTGAATTATTGAAATTTGCAAAAAAGGGTCAAAAATTGAAAAAACGTCAAGGGGTAAGTCCAGGCATTTTATCAAATTTGTGCAAAATTTTGAGTTTTTATTTTATGCTCTAAAAAGATGCAGTAGGCTCTACTGATGCCTTTTTTAACTTGGACCGAGATATAAGCTTTATTTAGTGAATTATTGATACTTGCAAAAAAGGGTCAAAAATTGTAAAACGTCAAGGGGTAAGTCCAGGCATTTTATCAAATTTGGGCCAAGTTTGGAGTTTTTATTTTATGCCCTAAAATGATGCAGTAGGCTCTACTGATGCCTTTTAATGCAACTTGGACCGATATATAAGCTTTATTTAGTGAATTATTGACACTTGAAAAAAGGGTCAAAAATTGAAAAAACGTCAAGGGGCAAGTCCAGGCATTTTTATCAAATTTGTGCAAAATTTTGAGTTTTTATTTTATGCTCTAAAAAGATGCAGTAGGCTCTACTGATGCCTTTTAATGCAACTTGGACCAAGATATAAGCTTTGTTTAGTGAATTATTGAAACTTGCAAAAAAGGGTCAAAAATTGAAAAAACGTCAAGGGGTAGGCCTAAGTCCAGGCATTTTTATCAAATTTGTGCAAAATTTTGAGTTTTTATTTTATGCTCTAAAAAGATGCAGTAGGCTCTACTGATGCATTTTAATGCAACTTGGACCAAGATATAAGCTTTATTTAGTGAATTATTGAAACTTGCAAAAAAGGGTCAAAAATTGAAAAAGGTCAAGGGGTAAGTCCAGGCATTTTATCAAATTTGGGCCAAGTTTGGAGTTTTTATTTTACGCCCTAAAATGATGCAGTAGGCAATACTGATGCCTTTTAATGCAACTTGGACCGATATAAAAGCTTTATTTAGTGAATTATTGACACTTGAAAAAAGGGTAAAAAATTGAAAAAACGTCAAGGGGTAAGTCCAGGCATTTTATCAAATTTGTGCAAAATTTTGAGTTTTTATTTTATGCTCTAAAAAGATGCAGTAGGCTCTACTGATGCCTTTTAATGCAACTTGGACCAAGATATAAGCTTTATTTAGTGAATTATTGAAACTTGCAAAAAAGGGTCAAAAATTGAAAAAACGTCAAGGGGTAATAAGTCTAGGAATTTTTGTCAAATTTGGGCCAAGTTTGGCGTTTTGATTTTATGCTTCAAAATGATGCAGTAAGCTCTACTGATGCGTTTTTATGCAACTTGGACCGAGACATAAGCTTTATTTAGTGAATAATTGAAACTTGCAAAAAAGGGTCAAAAAGTCCAGGCATTTTGTCAAATTTGGGCAAAATTTTGAGTTTTGAATTTATGCTCGAAAATGATGCAGTAGGCTCTGATGATGCCTTTTTATGCAACGTGGACCAAGATTTAAGCTTTAATTAGTGAATTATTGAAACTTAATACAGAGATGAACTAAGCCAGCAAGAACACTAAGAGTGAAATATTGATTGTTGCTACGTTGTTTGAACTGGCTTTTGGCCAGAGGACAAGTGTTAACCGAGGCATGGTGACGATTATACGTCAAGGAATGGTCTCTTAAGGGTCAACCATATTGAAATAAAACTAGAGTAAAATAACATTTTGTTTTAAAACCTAGCATCATCAAACTGTCCAGAATCTCTCCATGCATCTGAAATGAATGGTTGTTCAAAAAGTTCAATTTACCTGTTGATGAAGACATCCTTAAACCTTGAGGGTGGGCTTCATGTATGTATCTACTTCTGGAGAGGAAGACTTCATCTGGCATAATTATGTCAGCAGCTAGCCTAAATGCAAACAAACAAAACAAAAATAAATCAAACACGAAAGTGTGTGCTGTTTCTCAAGTTGTAGCTATGATGTGCTCATAACGGGGTTTTTAAAAGCACTTTACAAAATATTGACCACATTCCTTCATTAGTGTTTTTGAAGTAATTACTCAACTGTAGTAAGTCACAACATTCACCCCTCAGCTTAACTTGTGTCAAAAGAAGAAAAAAACATGGTTGGAGTTGTCAGTATGCCCAGTGGTCTAGTGGTAAGACATCTGCTCTAGAATGGTAAAGGTCATGGGTTCATATCCCACTCAAGTAAGTGCATGGGGATTGATTCTCTTCACAGAACTTAAGAAACATCAATCTTTGGGTAAAACACAAGCCATATTTTTTCAAACTGTTGTTATTGTCTGCTTTACATTTTGTATTAATACCAAAATAAAGCCGACATCTTCAGTTGTAGACAACTGTCCATGAATTGTAAATCTTCCAAGTGTTTTGATGAGTTATTTCCAAAACATCACCATTTTGTGGGGATGAAAACTTCACACCATGTGTGTTCAACGCAATGCCTCTACCAGCGCTACATACTTCAATTTAAAGGCAATCAATGGCGAATCATGACACCTTCACTCATGGACATGCAAAGTTGCAAATCAGGTGATAGGTCATTTATGTTAATAATAGTGTGACAAGAACAAACAAGAGCCAACATCTAGCATCTAGCATCTAGCCGTATATTTATTACCTAGTGGCTGTTGACACTCTATATTGTTTTTCTCCATTTTTCCGTTGTATTGCCTTTTTCTACAGGGCCCCCCTAGGGAGAAAAATCCTTGAGATCTAAGACTACGGGCAAAGCCCAACTCGAGGAGTAACCAGCACAAAGGAAAACATGATCCTTCTATTGCATGCTGTGATAAGATGAAATAAATAATAAGAATACAACCCTTTTTGCAGTGGCTGTTGTAGGGCCAAGCTTGTAAAGAGTCAATCCGAATAAGGAACATTTGGGACCATCAGTTGTTGAAACTGGTGCTTACCTTTTGCTGGGGAATACATCCTTGACACTGGGCAGCATGCTCATCATACATCTACTACTGGAAAAGTAGACTTCATGTGACAATGGCGTGTTTGTACAAGTCTAGCCTAAATGAAAACAAAATAAAAACAATATTTGTTGAAAGGGATATGTTGCTCTTTCTCCTTCAACTGCATCAAATAATAATACAACGGGAAAAAAAGGGTAGCGACGAGGTTTTCAACAGTTGTTTAAAACCTGCAGGGTCGTGGGCGTGTTTATTGCTTGGCCACAACCCTTCAAGGTTTTAAACAGCCATTAAAGAACATTCAATACCCTTTTATTCCCATTCCTAAATGCCAACTTGGTAAAAAAAGAGTGATAAAGTAGGAAATTCTCTAAAAAATTATCTTTTCCCAAGTCTGAGCTCGGTACGTGTGGTGCATTTTTATGAGACAGTTTTTGGATATGCATTCGTGAGCATAGTATGCATCCTTGTATCCATGGGCTAAAGCCGCGGCAAGATCAATCACCCCGGGGAACAAGGTTGTGCGCTAACAATCAGTTATTAACAGCTCAACCGTTTAAACACCCCCACCTGACGCACTCTCCACCAATAGGGATACCGAATCTGTCTGCGGTATTTATGAATGCTTGATAATGCTTTGAATATAAGAGGGTGCAATACAAGTAATCTAAAACACTTGCTTTTAACAATAAGCATAACACAAAAGATGCCCAATGTTGTTGTTGTTTTCTCGCACGTACACTTTGGGGGGGTGTTTTGTTGGGTGGGGATCCAGTGACACTTCAACTCTTTAAGTTTTTAATGTTTTAACAAAATTGATGTTAAAGCCAGAACACTGTACTGCTAAAAAAAAATTGAAAGACAAACTTTTAACTTAAAGCCTTGTATCGTCAAACTGTCCAAAATCTCTTGATGCACCTTAAATTAATAAGCCTTTGTGAGATATGGCGGGCACAATGCTACATCACAATGCTACAACACAATTTGTCTGTATACATGTACACCCAAACCAAACAGTGTACTCCTGTAGTGTCCGCCATATCTCAAAAAGACTAATGGTTGTCCACATAGTTTAATTGAATACCTGTCAGAAGATATCCTTGAATCTTGATAGCTTCATGCATCTACTTCTGATGGAGAGCTAGACTTCATCTAATGATGGTGTGTCTGCAGCTAGCCTAAATGCAAACAAATTACAATAAGATCAAGACAGGTCAGGGATTCATTGAACCCCCAAAGCACCCACTTGGGAAGCACAGCATATGGTGGCACAACTTGCTGCCCCTTCCAGAGGATGAAGCATGCAAAAGTGCCTTAATCGGTATGCATTTAGGGAGGCTATTCAAAGTTCATGTATAACTACATCACAGAGTTTACAACAGTCATGAGCAATAAATCAGTAAATCATGAAATATTAAACAACAATAATACATCAACTAGGAAAGAGGGATTCGGACCCCGCAGTAATTGGTTCAAGATTTTTATTTTTTTTCATTTTATGACAATGCTTTGACCAAAAGAGGGCGCCATAGAGGTAATCCCAAAACACTTGCTTCACAAGTTGTGGTGTGTTTCTAGGCGGGGAGTCAGTGACGATTTAACTCTGGTAGGGGGGAATCTTTTTGTACTTAAACATAAATGCAGCTTTTTATACATTTGACAATTACAATTTGATGTAAAATTGTAAGGAAAAAAGGTAATCTCCCATTTTTCTCACAACTGTTGTGTGATCTTCAATTTGAAAATTGACAAACTGTCACCATTGTATTCGGCACGGGAGGTATAACTTACAGCCAAGGTTGAGCAAACTCATGAGAAATGAAATCAATTCCTGATACATTTAATGAGAGTGTTTATTTTCTTTGCATGGTTAAGTGCTGGTTTCATTGTGACATACCAAAGAAATATAAACAATTCTATTAAGTTATCAGTCACACATGACATTGCACCACGGATCGTTTAGAGCAACACGTAGTGTTAAACAACTCTGTTGGTGTAGCTAATAGAATTTTAAAGGTGAGGATTTAATTATTCATTCTGTATCGTTGTTGCAGTGAAATAATTGAGTTTTGGTATACACGTTGTGTATAAGATGCATCTAAAACTAATGCTTAATCTTAAATTTACCTCTTCCCTCCTGTTGAAGAAGTCATCATTGAATGGTTGAAGCTGGGCTATATTCCCATCATGCATCTACATCTGAAGAGGTTGGCTTTATCTGACAATGGTGTGTCTGTAGCTAAGCTATATGTAAAGAAAACATGTAAAGAAAACATAAAAAGTCGTGTTTAAAAACACAAATGTACTGCAAGCCAGTTCATTGCTTGACATTTGACACATGTAGAACAGTGAGGGGATTTTTTCACAAATAATCTTAGCCAGTGTTGTGCTATGTTGTGCTGCGGATATTCTGCCATGTAGGTGGGAAAGACCAATGGGTGAAAACACTCATCCACACTACAACTCCCCCCACCCAAATTTCTACTCTTTCTGCATTACATTTTGTTTTAAAGGAGATTTAATCATAGTCAAAATGGGTTGGGTAGAAGGCTGGGAAAGCTAAGTGGAGAAGGATAGATGAGAAGGTGCGAGGGAAGGCAGAGGGAATAGTATGGTGGGAAGGCAACATTTCTTTTGTTTAAGCCCTAATAACCTTGACATTTGGCTTGGGTGCAAAAGTAATAGGCTTTGTAGGAATCCCAAAACCAGTCCACAAACCAAGTTTGGAGTTGATATGACAAGTACTTCTTGAGATATTGCTCGGACAACATTCATTTGTTTTAGACATAATTTAAAAACAATTCCTATAGTCCAACATCAACAGACCTCTGGGGAGGGGGGGGGGGGGCGTCCCAAGCAAACCAAGTTTGGAGTTGATATGACAAGTACTTCTCGAGATATTGCTCAGACAACATTTCTTTTGTTTTAGTCATACATGTAAT
This sequence comes from Asterias rubens, assembly GCF_902459465.1. Taxonomy (NCBI): domain Eukaryota; kingdom Metazoa; phylum Echinodermata; class Asteroidea; order Forcipulatida; family Asteriidae; genus Asterias; species Asterias rubens. The sequence continues at coordinate 18,158,380 of NC_047070.1, read as the reverse complement.
GACCTCAAAGTTTGGCCTAGAGTCCAACTGGCGCCCCAGCGAACTCATAATATAGTCTGAGGTAAGGCAACATTTTCATGGATGTCACACCAAAATTGCCCCAAAATTACGGAAATACCAAACGAATTACCTCCAAATACCAAATGGCCTCTCCATATATTTGAAATGTAATACCAAGCACGAAATTGCACTAACGGAAATATTTCTGGCTAAAAATGATGATTTACGAGCAATCTACTGGACCAACCATCTCTTCTTGCCTATCTAGAGCCGTTTTTTTGCTATGCGCAGATGTGCAGTGCACTGGGGTCCGGATCATTGGTATTATTTCTATTTCCAGAACGAACGTGGGTGATTAACTCATTATCTGCACACGTCCGTTCGTCATAGAAAGAAGAAAAATATGTGATCTGTGCTTTGTTTGACTTTGAGTACAAATTATGTCCACGCTTCTGGGAACCACGAAGCTCGCACAGGGTCAATCAAACATATGAAGCAAGAGGCCAATTGGCAGTTTTGAAGGTAACTCATTGGGTATTTCCGTCATTTTGGGGCATTTTTGGTGTGACGTCCTTGAAAATGTTGCCTTACCTCAGACTATATTAATATTATGATTTCGCTGGGGCACTAGTTCGGGTACCGGTCAACTCGGTCCCAAGCCAACTCGGTCCCAAGTCAACTCGGTCCCAAGACAGGAAAGCATTGCACGCACGGGCCCGGGCACGGGGGGCCGCAACCCAAGTTATTTGATCAATATTATATTCGTTTTTTATTTTCGACCAAACATTAATTTTAGTTTTAGTTTTTCAATTAGTAGATTTTTAAAACTATTTTGTATTCTTATTATAAGTTGGTTTGAAAGTTTTATTCATAATTTAACCAAACATTAATTTCCTTTCTATTTTTTAATAATTATGTATAATTCGTACTGTTTTTATATTATTTAATTTTAAATGTAAGTTACTGGAAAAGAAATTAAAGAGGATTCAATTATTAATGTTTGTCAATTAATGAATTGTTGAGAGCCATGCTGGTTGAAAGCAAAGAGAATTTTTTTAGTTGAAATTTGGCCAAAACAATCGGTAAAATTTTCAATCGGTAATTTTCAATGTTGAATACAGAAACAAATGGGTTTTGAAGGTCGGTGCACACTTATCCCGGATCATGTACAAAGTCAAAGGACATATTTTTTCCAATTCAAAGAAAACATCTAATTACTTCCCGTCAACCATACGGACCGAGCTGACTTGGGACCGAGTTGACTTGGGACCGAGTTGACTTGGGACCGAGTTGACTTGGAACCGAGTTGACTTGGGACCGAGTTGACTGGGACTAAGTTGACTTGGGACCGAGTTGACTCATAAGCGCTAGTTCGACCTAGTAGTAGTAGAATGTCAAAATTTCGAAAAAAGGAGTACACTAAGATAAGATACAGCGCCCCAGTTATAACTGGGTCTAAAACCATCATCATGGAAAACCCAAACAGTAAGGTATAGGACTGAGTAGAAACCCAGTTTACATGCATGTCACATACTCCTATAACTACATGAATGAGGATTCGTTCCGCTATCGCCTCGCACGAACCTCATATACAAATAGTTCTTGAGTCGAGTACACTGCATACGCGACATCGAGGTGAAAAGCCTTAGAATAGAATTAGATAGATAGATATAAACGTTAAACAGAAACTGGAGACAGTGGAGGCTGGAAAACTTAAAACAATTCTTCAGTATCTTAATCAAATTAGTAACTCACCATCACACTTTTCTGGTAGCATTTGTGACGATGGAACATAGTAAAAACTGAATTTCTCGTAGAATAAAATAGGGCACTCGAGTTTCGACGTTGACGCCATCCATTTAGTCTTTAAAAATGGCGGTCTGCCTTGACGTCACGCGCTTCGCCGTTGTATGTTCCCGTACGTGGGCGAGTAGACACCAGCGGAAACTGGTGCCCTTTCTTTAGTGTGACGTCAGAAGATCAGGCTGCGCGCAATGGTCTGCTTCTATCACGTGATCTTGAAATGCTTTTCACATACAGGGTGCGTTCGTTTAGCTTCCCCGGGTCGACCCCGGTGTGTGGCGGGTTTTTTTCCCAGAACGAACGTGTGCAGATAATAACCCACGTTCGTCCTGGAAATAAAAACCGCCACACACCGGGGTCGACCCAGGGAAGCTAAACGAACGCACCCACAATAAAATGAGCAAAACAAAACAAACGTGTTCTCATTGGACCACTCATGTAATTTACTGTTGTTGTTTTTCTAATAATTGTTGTTTTTTATAATTGGAAATTAAGTAGCCGCAAAGCAAGACAAACGAAAAGCCAGTTTCTAACAACGTTACAAAAAAGTATATTCTAAAATAGTGTTGAACTGTTGGCAAAATGGAGGTTTTTTATTTATTTGAAAATTTGCAAAAGTTGTTGAATTAAGTTAAAACAACAGACTGTAACACGCGCTCCAGTGCGTCTACTAACATTGCCGTCAGTCCATGCCAACCAGCGCGGTTTGTTTATCAACCCTTATTACTTTTTGAAATGATTTTTAGGGTTGAACAAAGAATTGAATAGAGTGGAATTCGAACCAACGACCTCCGGATTAACGTGCCGGCGCTCTACCAAATGAGCTACATAGCCCTATATATTGGCGGTGTCCCTATTTTGTCAATATCTATATGTTCGGGGGTGCCAGTCAGAAGCCATACAATCGTTAACTGCCGTGTAGCCAGGGCTCACACCCAAATTACGATACAACCCGGGAAGCGGCAGCCGGGGGATGCGACTTTTTGTTTCAGATGTCAATATAAACCACAAGGGAAACTGACTGGGTAACTTTTTGATATGATTTTTGGGGTTGAACAAAGAATTGACTAGAGTGGGATTCGAACCAACGATCTCCGGTCGGATTGACATCATGACGTGCCGGCGCTGGTACGGAAAGGTTTGTTTTGTATATAAAACCATGCTGAAACTAAATAAAAACGAAACATGAATAGGCCTTACAGATAGTTTTATCAAAATAATGGCTCATTGCTCAGAAAAAAGGCATCACGCGACATGCCGGCAAAGTATTTCGAACCACGTGATCAATCCGGTGGCATTGAAAAGCGGGAGGGGAGATGGGTAGATCCAATATGGTAAAGGGGCGGGGCCTTAAAATGCGCCCAGGCCGACTCAGTGTATAATGTAACATCCGGACCATATAGTGCGGGTGGGCACCGCCAAGCGCAGGAGTGAGTGTGGGGGGGGGGGGGGGGGGTCAGCACATGCTGCAGCCGATGTCAGAAGTTACAAGCCAAGAATATTCAAGACTCTACACCGGGTATACTTATTTTTTGAACTGGCTAATTTGGTCCACTTATTGCTCCATGAGTAACTCTTTGCATGCAGCCCTGTGCATTTGGCACCTGGTGACTGTCACCCCTCCTGGATGTGTGGCATGGTCCAATTTAAAATATAATTCATACAGAATGAGATATTATGGCTTACCGGTGTGATAATCACAAAGAAATATTACAGCCACGGAAATTATATATACAAAATCGGGTAAACAAAAAGTCATGAGAGCGGCCCTTGAGGGTTGAACAGTCGCATGTTGCAAAGGATCTTAAACGACAATTAAACAAATCTACAGGCAACACCTTCCAGGCAAATTTCAACAAGAAAGGCAATTTTCACATTTCACGTTCATGATTTAAAAAAATTGAGACTGCATGGAGATATATGTTAAAGAATAAATCATACCAAAGTGTTAATTTTTCATGTACATGTATTGCAGTTGGTTGCCTCCAAGTCGCCCGTAGAAGTTGCCTCGTGCGCCAAGGCCTGTAGCTCAGAGCATCCAGAGGCATAGAAGTTCACCGGGTTGATGCTCTCGTTACCTAGTTGCAGATTTGTTGTACAAAATTGTTTTGCTTGCACTCATTATCATGTTGATTTATCTTGTATCGTTGCTCAACTTTGTTTATATTGAGACACGCCAGTAGCACTAGCAACCAATCAGGGCTTATCAGAGTGTCTTTTCAGACTGCCCTCGTTTGAGGAGGAGGCGGCGTGTCCTTGGCAAGTGGCTGGCCCATTTATCGACCACTTCACATTGACATTATTTCTTCAAGTCCTCTAGGTTTGAAATAAACAGACCGAACAACAAATTATGTGAAGGTGTTATAAGAGTTATTATTTTTAAATTGGAAATTCTTCGCCTTATGTTTGCTATAAAGTTTGCCCTAGTTATGTTTGCTATCGATCCTGGAGAATTCGTGAACTCTAGCTTGATGGGACAGTCCATTGCGAGTTCAATCATACAAACACACCAAAACAAATAAAATGGTTTCCAGGCCAAACAATTTCAGCGAAAATTGATTCAGTTACGAAATCAAAATCACCCATGTTTCCCTATATTTTAGTTCATTCAAACTATTTATGGTGATATAGAAAGGTTTGCGGTAACACCATGTAATGGCTATCTCTAATAAGTTGGGGTGGTTCTGAAAAGAACCGTTGGTTTTCAACTCGACGTTTCGATCACTATGCTCTGATCGTCTTCTGGAGTTTCAGAATCACCCCGACACATTAGAGATAGTCATTACATGGTGTTACCGCAAACCTTTCTATATCGTATTTCCACCGTGCAAAGTTTTAAATCCTACTTATTTAGGTTGACTTTTTAGCTTTTATTCCATTACATTCCGACTCGTTGGCATACTATAATACACCTAATTTCGTTCTTTATTTATATCTCGTCCAGGTTCGTTTCAGACATTCAACTTTAAATGTTCACCATTTTTACTACCTTGTGTTGATGAAGTTGAATGATAATGTCATCCTCAAAATTGTAATGATCTTGTTTGTCCAGTGCAAGCTATAAACTGGTAAATTGAATTATGACTGTGTGACTTATATCTTGTACGTATACGACAAGTTACCGTGTAAGTAAGTTTGGGACTATGTAAGAACACGATACGTTTTAGTTGTGCTCATTGTCTTTTAGATGAGTTAAACAAAACAAATTCAAATTAGTTTTAAGGCTTTGAGTGTTTTTGCTTCGAAATTTAATTACCAATAGTGTCCACTGACTTTAACTGACTTTTCTCGTGTGTATCTTTGGCTGTTTACTTAACTTTTTGCTTATAATCTGTTTATTATATAATGTGAAGCACCTCGAGGCCCTTTGCAAAAGGCGCGCTCTATAAATATGTTATTAAACTTAGACACGTGACCTGAAGATAACTACTAATCTACGAGGCTGGATTGAGAATCGACTTAAAAGCTGTCCTGTCGAAGCCAATGTCGACTGGCAAATTTGTCAAAGGAAGAGTGAGCGATACCAAAACCACAATCGATCAAAGGGTTTTTGTTAACCGCAAAAAAACAAACAAATCATGTGTTAAGAGTGCAAAGCAAACAATACCTGGTTTTGGTAAACATTAATGCTAATTTGTGTGATGTTGGCGTTGTTTTGTGAAAAATTACATTTTTCTCTAAATTCTTAAAAGGGTTTTGTGACTACTTTGGGATGTAGTTTCAATAGCTACCCAGCACTCTTTACTAAGATAGGTGTTTTAGTAGTTAATTTGTGGAGTAATTACCAAAGGTATAAATAATATACCATGTCATAAAGCCAAAGCGTAAGGCATTATTCGCGCAGGGTTGATTATGGTGGCCCTGACATCATCACACATCACAAAAACTTTTGCAAACAATTTTTTATTGACGATACTTTGCGACATCGCAAATTAGCTGCAGTTTGATAGTGTGATGTTGCCCTTCATAGCCACCATAATGTTGACGATGAATCAACACATTGCAGTGGTGGTTGGTGGACAATGAGGCCGTTTTAACAAAAAGCACCCGATTACAAAAGCAGCTGCATAAGCCACAAAAACTATACCTAGGCCTAACATTAAAATAAAATAAAAACAGATATTCTAAATCAGAAGAAACTATAGATAAATAGTAAGCTTACGGTACACACAACCACGTGTAAATCTCCGGTGGACACTATTGGTAATTACTCAAAATATTTATTAGCATAAAACCTTTCTGGGTGATGAGTAATGGGGAGAGGTTGATGGTGTAAAACATTGTGAGAAACGGCTCCCTCTGGGGTGCCATAGTTTTCGAGAAAGAAGTAATTTTCCACGAATTTGATTTCGAGACCTCATGTTTAGAACTTGAGGTCTCGAAATCAACCATCTAAACGCACACAGCTTTGTGTGACAAGGGTGTTTTTTTCTTTCATTATTATCTCGTAAGTTCGATGACCGATTGAGCTCAAATTTTCACAGGTTTCTTATTTTATGCATATACTGAGATACACGAACTGTGAAGACTAATCTTTGACAATTATCAATAGTGTCCACTGCCTTTAAGTTGTACCCGCAACTCATTTATATTTTCTTCTTATTTCTCCTCCACACTGGAAAGCTTCAGCTTTAGATATTCTAAAATTACAATTTAATGCTGCCGTATTGCCTCGAGCGAGCAAATACGCAAATGAAAAGCTTATGAGTCTCCATGAAGCATAATAAATTTAAAGGGAACTTCGAGAAATCATCTCAAAGTCAAGTTCATATACTTATACACCAATAAATATGTGTCTTCGGAGAAAGACTCTGCTAGGGTCCAAACATGACATCAGGCCGTGTACATTACAAAGGTCCTTTTGGTTGGATAAGCAGTTTGCAAGAGCTAATTCTAACTTTCACTTTCAACGTTGTACGTTGATAAATAGTTCTTGCCTGGGGCGTTTTGAGCGAGTTTGATTATAGGGAACAAAACCCACGAGGGGAGACAGATATACAAGAGGAGATTTGGTTCTCTCTTGGGGAGGAATCAGAGTGACCTATGACCCAGCTTAGAAGACCATGTCCCAGTGGCCCACTTTCTAACAGAAGAAGGGGGCAGGCCCACTTATTATGTATAGAAAGGCCCCTACTCCCATTACTCAGCCATCCGTGCTTAAAAGGCTTGAATACCCATTGTCAAAACAGGGTAAATTGTGTTTGTGCCATCACCCCCCCCCCTTGAAAAGTAACTTACGCCACCACTCGGTGCAAGCCGAATATGCTGCTCTAAAGCCACCGTCTGTGTGGTTTGTCTTCATTTAATTATCTAATCTCAGTGAGCGCATAGTGGAAATCTTCATATGATATATCCAGACGAGTTATTTGCTCAAAGAATCAGGGGTGCTGTTCAACTCTTCACTGTACTCCATGGTCAAATTGACAAGGAAGGCATCCCCTAACCAGCGTCTAGTACGCCAGGGTGAAGTGGGTTTTTAGGCCACTTGTGTGGACACCGGACTGGCTCTCTTCAGTTGCGGTTTAGTGGAACGGCTTCTTCAGTCATGGCGTCCCTGACGACCAGCACGGCGCTGCTGCTGCGACTGACCGCTCTACTGACTCTGCTTGGAGTTAGTGGTAAGCTCTTTCACTTTGTCCATTTTTTTTTAATTTTTAAATAGACATGTCTTTACAGAAGTCTGAATTGAATTCCCATCTGCTAGTCTATGATATATGAACAAATGTTTGATGGGCTAGTTGATTTAGGCTTCCGTCTTTGTTGCGACACCATGTCTTTTTCTTCAAGTAGGCATCAACAAGCATTTTCTTAAAAATGTATACAGCCAGGCCGCCGAAAACGGGGTGTTGTTCGTGAGAATACTCAAGTCTTTGATAAACCTTTCGAAAAGGAAAGTTCTGCTCAATGTTCTTGTTGAGAGGTGGTTCATTAATAAGAACATATGAGCTATTCATTTTACTTCAGACAAATTGTGTTATACAGCATTAGTAAAGATACAAAAGCATAATTATTTAATTGTAGGCTGGAAGCTAACTGATTATAAAGTTTACTGAGAGCGATGTATAATGAATCCAAGTCATAATTCGAGAAATGTATTTGAAAACAAAAACCACCACGAAACAGCTGACATCGCTAACAGCCAAAAGAATGGACAATGTGTTCACATGCTGAACATTTGCCATGACTTTTCATTATCTTCTCCTGACTCGCTCGCCCAACCGAATAAGCCTAGCTTTCATATACTTGAAAGCATACTTTATAGCATTGTATAAAGGTATGTGGTTGATCATCCAAAAATGCGACTACTTTGTCAACTCTCACCAATCCAGTACAACGCCTTTAATTTTGATCCTCTGGGGAAAAGGGTTTCTTTTGAGAACGTTTCTTGCTTTATATTGTACTAGCGAGGAGTGGTATTTTTGGAATTCGGGAATAATATTCATTAACCGCAAACTAGAGTTTCGGAATTCAAGAGACTTTTCAGTTTCAAAAAGGGCTGTCCTGCCGCAAATCCCACTTACTTAAGTGGTGTTTGAAGCTTTGCACGTATATAGCGACATAAATGTGTTATGAACTATAACCAATGTTATTTTCAACTGTCTTTGTCCGTATGTACTTTATTCGTTAAAACGTGATGCTATTTTATCAGTTGCTTCGTAATCTCCCATGAGACAGTAAACAAAGTTAATCCGAACCACACACGGACATTTTTGTCAGAAGAAAAACAACCCAAACTGTTAAAAAGTGTACATATCAAATTGTAACCCCAAGTTAATAACCATCTCCATGATTAGGTTTCAACCCGAGACTTGTCAGAATAAAACATGAGACAAAGATAATAAGATTACATTGGATTACAACATCACAATAATTAATCATGCTTGATCAGCTTAGCTGGGTGATTAGTAATTGGATTAGAACAATAATGCAAAATTTAATCTGGGTTGTTTAGGAGCAAGGCGTTAACCTCTTTCGTACAAATATTTCTAACTAGAAATCAATTACTTTCAAAGTATAAAGAAAATTGTGTATCAAATGAGTACCTGGACCCTTTTATCCCAAAGCTCTCTTATATCAAATTTACACCAAATATGCAGCCGTCGATTTCACCAAACTCTTCCTAACTTAGGATTAATCTTAGGACTTAGGACTTGAGTTCCGTATCCAAATACGTAGGAAACATTGAACCCATCCTAAGTTAGGACGGGTTACTCGTCCTAACTCGAGTTAAGATTAATCCTAGAGTTTCGTGAAATCGGCTGCTGGCCCCTTTATTAAGCAAAAACAATTCCGTATGGCTGTACCATAGGTTGTATTGTAAACTTAGGTGTCGTTCCTGCAAGGCAAAGTTGTTGAAAGACTCCCGACTGGCATCCCAACAACGATACTGACAAACTATAGGTAAACCGCAAACATTTAAACGTCTTTGTCCGTTTCAAATAGTTGTTGTAGATACTGATTGCATAGCTGATGTAAAATCTAAATTTAAGACAAGAAGTCTGCCTAATCCATTGTGTTCACTATCTTTTTCTTATCGGAATGATAAAAATGTATGTGTACAATGCTTGCTTGCCCTGGGGATGGAGAGTCATTTTACCAGGGACCTCCACGGGTCTGGGTTGCCCATCAAAATAATAGGCAGGCAATGCTTCTCTTTTTCTCCATGGGATCAGCCAATATTTTGTCCTTTCATTTGTTGTTATCATCCCTACCGTCAAACCAAGTCCCAGTGCGTGTATATTTTGTGGTGGTATGATTTATTTGCCCCATGTCTCAATTTGCCACAGAGTGTCACACTTCAGAATGTTCTGAAGTTTACTTTACATACACACACATTTTTTCAAAAGTAAAAATCTGGAGTAATATTTCCCTTATCGGTCTCATATTTGCTTTTGGATTTGTACCTATTGCTATTGGGCTATAAAAACATTTTGTTATACAACTAATGCATACGATTTATAGATATTTTAAGTCGTGGGCGAAACCAGTATTTCAAATCAATATGGACACTTCAGACGAAATATGTTATCAGGAAATTTATGACCATTATAAACTGTACACAAAGTAGGCGATTTCTTGTCGGGGTTATTAGCTTTATTTATTTAAAGCGTCATGAACGAATACGTTTCACTACTGAGCGATCGAAACACTCGCGGTCGGCGAGAACGCTTAGCTGCTCGTTTTTATTAAAAACATTTAATAAACATTATTGATTGTCACGCCATTAACTTCAAAATTCATTAAAAAAGATTCTCATATTGACTTGTTTTTGCTGCTTATTTTATAATAACGTCAAGTTTATAGGGGACTGCATGGGACCATGATCAATAATGTTTCGGATATTATTATTCGCTCCGGATTTTCGGCAATATCTCAAAGACGCAATCAAAACTGGTGGCTGTGTGTTGATGTTATTACATAGGCCCATATTAAAGAATTAAAACAATCGAATGATATCGAAAGCCTTTGCCTTTATATCTCTTCATGTTAATTCATTTGCCCAAATCGTCATTTTTCTTTCGATAATTGCCAATCCTGGCTATATGATTTCCACCTGCGTGACACCACAGTGGAAATTACAATGGCCAAATCGTAATTTGCTTTGACTTAGCGTTATCATCACAGTTGCAGACTTCCCGTTTCCATAAAAATCCTAGACGTTTATAGAACTGATGATTAGAATAAAACAACGCCGCCATTCTTCTACACTGATTTGCTAATAGTGAACAAGTCGCTGGAAATGCAAAGTATACCTTTGGTTTTTGTGACCGTTTGATGAACGTATTGGTATACATGTGGAAATTTCATTTCAAAAAGTGGTCCCGTTTTGTAAATCAAGCCTATCACCGAAAATGTATCGCCAAATTATACCCAATTTGTGATGGAGACAATTCCTTCAGGGCAAACAAAATATTTATTGATCTGATATTATAATGACACAATAAAAACAACATTCAGTGACCCTATAACCAATTTTTGGAAGATTTAGTTGTAAATGCATAATTAATCATTCTGGGTCTATAGTATATTGCCTTTACAAAATTTAAGGTGAACAATGTCAGATGCACTCTCGTTGCCTAGCAACACCTTCTATATCCAAGATGCACGGTGCGTTACATAATCTAGCCGGACCGTAAATAAATGAAGTAAATCAGATACGATTGCATTCGCACACGTAAAGAGCTTGCATGGAGAAAAACACAAATATATTATGCTGATTACATGCTTTATATTCAATACGGACTATAGTGGGACGACGAGCATTTTTCATGTTCTTGATCGAGTGGCGGGATGAGTCATAGCGACCGGGCGGGGGTGAAAAGCTTCGGTCGGGGACTCTGAGTCGATGAAGACGCAAGACCTTGGCCTGCGCCATCTTTCTTAACCTGCAATTCCAGGAAATGTGTGAATGTCAAACGTACAAATTTAATTTAATGTGTATAGAACTGCACTCTATGCGACCGTCGTTGGCTCAAAGGCAAGGTTGAAATTATATGAAGGAAAACAGAACACGTCAAAAAGATATAGAAAACGTTATAAAATCGAATACTTCAGTGGGTATACATGTCTATATTTTATGCGAGAGTCAACTCAAAGGCATGGTTGAGGTGCCTATAATGGACATATTCAAGAAGTTCTTATCTATTGAAAACATTTAAACAAAGACATTAGTGTTTGGCAAGTATAGGCCTAATTGCATGAAAATAGTATGCTCTCGGAAAACCCAGCACTGTTTGGCCAATATGAGTTACATTTTGTTTTAATAACATTAATTATAACTATGAATATATTATGTGATTGCATCTTTGAATTATTGACACATATTCACTATTATGGGCTACAGTAGTCATTAAACATTTTTGTATTTTATAGTGCTCGTCGGTGATGTAGTATAAGTTCATATAGCTGCTTAAGAACAAAAGGTAGCTAACCACAAATAATATGCTTACCGGAATATGACTACCAGCCAAAATACAATTTCCCATGTACACTCTATGACTGATATACTGCTTATTTCCAAATAGCAAAAACAAAATAGCAATATTTTCTATGAATTGCGCTTACAGAAAAGAACCTTATATTAACTTCCACGCAACGTCCAACGAGCAAACATTTAATTAACAATTTATTATGTCAATATTTGCCTTGCTCTTTGATCACGTTGAGACTTAATTGGTTTATCTGCTTATACATTGGTTACCAATGAATGACTCAAGTGTGTGCTTTGTAACTGCTTTCATTTGAGATCATGTAGGCCTATATTATATGCCTAAACAGCGCATTCCATTGAGTGGAAGTTGTACTTGAAATAAAAACATTCCAGATATCAGTGGAAGACAGGTATATAAAAAGAGTTCGTGCGGGCAAACCCAATTTGAAAGTGTATCCTGTCTTGCTTCGTTTGTTCGTTCGTTCATGTATTATGTTTCGTTTGGCCCTCAAAACCCTGATAATAAAACAAATAAAAAATCATTAGGAATATTAAGGGTTTCCTTATAAATAGTCGGTTTAAAGCAGATTGCCTTGAGCTCGTCATAGCGTGGGGATTAGTAAAGTTGACGTTTCGTTGAAGCATTATATCATGAAATAGATTAAGGGTTTGCAACTTGGCAGGTTTAAAGAAGATTGCCTCGAGCTCCTAGGATCATCTCGGATAAAGAAGTAGCCCCCACCCCATCCACACACACACGATTCTAATGATTGACCAAATAGGGCAAGGGGAGAAGCTGATCAAACTTTATGGATTATACCGGAAGATGAAAGTACTGTTCTCTTTTGCGTCCGTTTCTAATTACCAGGCACCCTCTGTGGTGTCTATTGATCACCTACCGCCGAAACACTGACCCTTAATCATGGCACTCCACAACCCTCATTGTTGGTGTGGCCCCATCATCCTCCAAACACATGCACGGCTGCCCAAATTACTCGTAAACTGACTAAACTGACGTCAAACCAATACCCCGTTTACAATCAAACCGGTGGCGAACAATCGTCTTTATTTATTGTTTTTGCCCCGTTGCCATGGCGCTCGATATAAGCTGGTTTTGTCCAGTACGCGTCTCAAGGATGTCGTAGGACAAAACGATACAATCGCTATTTCTCCGGCTTTCTGTTGTTCGCGGTTCTCACCTCTATAATTGCAATTGTATTTAACCCATAAGTCCAGTCGTTAATTCGGATTTGAAGAATAGAAGGAAAGCCGTATCTGCTTATTTAATCTATACGTCATCGAGTACGGTTTTTTTTACAACCGCGTAAAAAAAGGTGTCTACAACTAACACCGTTCAGTTGACGAGTATAACTAATTTAAGCCAATAAAACCATACACAATTTAACGACCTATTCTGTATCTGCAATACGAAATTATTGTTAGGAAAGGAAATGAAGGCACAAAGTGCAGGTGTTTTCCTTGTTGGAATATGAACATCTCAATCTCGATATTTTGCGTCACAAAATGAGACAATCCGTTGCACCGCGAAATGTAAAGTACGTGTAAAGTCCGGCTTCGTGAAATGAATTCTCATTTATTTGTGTATAATATTGTTTCATATGCTTTAATCGATGTATAAGCGGTTAATTGTTATCATAAGGTGTGTTGATCGGACATTCAATAATACGCCTTATTCATTAGAATTATGGGAAAACCCCATACTTTCGAAACCCAAAACTTGACCCCCTTTTGAAATCCGGCAGGGCCCAAGCGCGTAGCATGCGAACCAATTCATCATCGAACCCGCCTTCCCTAAAGTTACAAAATAATTCACTTCTAAACAGGCACCTCTGTGGGGGGTTTGTTCGATTAAGTGGTCACTTAGTTTGACTGTAGGTTCTCTTTTGTTTCAAATCAATTATAAATGTGAGTTGTTTTACAGTAAAGACAGCGGAAACAGAATTATTCGCCTTTGAGTGAAACCGTTCCTCTTTGGTTTGACCGAACAAAGGTTTTCGACCGTACCTGGTAGGGTCACTCATTATAAAAAGTCTTGCCATTCAACCATTGTTCGGACTCTTTCTTCAATAGATCGTGCAGGTCTTGGGTGTATTGAACATTTTTTGTGACAACTTTTATTCCACCAACATTGCTTTGCCGGGTCCTATATGTTGGAACTTTGCGAAAGACTAATACTTCACCATGCAGACCCTCGTGATCAACAACACTGTCCGAACGCCCATTGAAAACAAAACCATTTTTTATTCACCATTTTGTTTGTCTGTCGTGTAGAGTATTGGTGTGACAAAGGGGGGGGGGTCAACCCATCCCAATTGGTGTCTTGCTGCCGTCCCGTTTGAAATAAATACTTTTAATATAAACACATACCAGTTATTGGTACATTCTAAGCTTTTATGCAGAAATGTCTTTTAAAGCATTCGCTACGAATCATGCAAACATGATTGTGACTGACAATGTCAGACTATCGTAAAGCATAGAATATAACATGGCATACTATAAGCAACAGCGCGGAAGGACAATATGACAAATGCAAACATAAACTTTATAGTTTTGATTGAACAAGTGCCACCTAGAAAAACATTAGTTATTCAAGTCTCGCACGTAGCCCTACACATCGAAAACAAGAAAACAAGCCGTAACAAAGATTTGTTTTTCCACTTTTATACAAAATACTATTTTACATGAAAATACGCATTACCAACCACCATAAATCTTTCCCCTAGTTTTGTCGGTGTCATAGATTAATTCATGTCACGACTATAATTTGCACAAACAAGCGTCCGTAGATACCGGCGGGCCGTCAAAGACTAACTTTATGACAGCATAAACTCGTGCAAATAATGGAACAACGATAACACGAAAAGAGAGTTGGGAGTTACATCAAATCAAACAATGGGTGCTATTATAATGATTGATGGTGATGAAATTTTGGAACCTCTGGTGAAATGACTTTGTGAAGTCTTCTTATGTGTCTTCTTATGTGTCACAAGTTGTAGACTAATATCTTTCTATGAAAACAAATCTTCCCTTTAAATTATATTTATCCAAAGTAGCCCCCCCCCCTTCATTATACTTGAAAATAAAAAATATTAAATTTGTATGACTATAATTTTAACATTTATAAAAATAGCAAACGATTTGTCCATTCTACCAAATTCACTATAATAACTTTAAAGGCACCTGGAAATAGATTTGTTTTTTTCCTTCAAACATTAGAGTATATGTTCCTGAACAATAAAATAATGTTTTGAGTAATTGTTTTTGACGATTTATATGTTTAACAAATTAAATAAAGTTGTGTGGGGGTGACTCCGCGTACCCCTTTTGTGACGTCAATCGAGGAAGACTTTGCCTCGATCGAACATCGAACACACGTACGTGCAAGTACATTCAAGTCCTGGACGTGAGTTTGTACGTTTGAAAAAAAAACATTCTTGCATTTTTCCGGCAATGTCAACCAGGTGTATTGCTGCTGGATGCAGCAAAACAACTAAAGATGGTGTCAGTTTGCCAAGTTGTCCGGTCCGACGTCTTTTCCAGCGCTGTGCGGCAAACACTTCGAGCCGTCGTGCTTCGAGAATCCGGAATACTCTACACATTTTTACATGAAGAGAAAAGTTATTTTCTAAAACATGACGACATCCCAATAATTTTTCCAGCTAGTGGGGAAGTCGAAGAAGGTACCTGAAAGACGTAACGAACCTAAAGGAGCATTTGCCTATAACGTGAAAAAAAAATCAGGTATTGTTTCAACTTTGAGGGCATGTTTTTAGCTTGCGCCAAGCGTCAGTATGCTGTGTTGGCACTGCATGCGATTCATCGCGCCTCGATTGACGTCACGAACAGCGCCCTCTCGGGTCGGGCCTTTTTTCCAATTTGTAAATAACATGGAAACTAGTTTATGTAAACCTTAGTTAGTTGTTTATTCATATTCCACTCATCAAAACAAATATTTTAGTGACAAAAGCTTTTTTTTGACAAAATACCACTTCCAGGTGACTTTAATGGTTTTATTAATATTTAGTATTTTATCTTTCCCCTCCTTTTACCTTTTACTTACAGTAAGTGGATCATCCCGAGTAACGTCTATCTCACCGACCTCCGGCAGTGTGGCCGGGGCAACTCGACTGACCATCTACGGTGAAGGTAATACACGTCAGTTAGTGTAGTTTTATCATCTTTTTACACTTTGTATTCTCTGTATATTTTTCTGTAATAATGAAGATAATGCACTTCTTTTGGTATGTTTAGTAAATAAATGCACACATAAAAGCATATCAAACATAGAGTATTGCGAAATGCACTAACTTGAAACGCTCGATGTTCGATTGCAGTTGAGTGAAGTTAGTGAACATTCATAAATACCTCAGACAGTTTCGCTATTCCTATTGGGGGAGAGCGCGTCACGTGGGTGTATATAAACCTTTGGGCGTGACACGCGAGCTTGCACCTGTTCTTATGAGACAGTTTCTTCATTCCTATTGGTCGAGAGCAACGGCTGAAACAGTTGTGCCACATCACGCGATACGCGCAACGCGCACAGCATTCCCTTATAAGGAGTTGTTTACCCGAGGGGGGCGGGGGGGGGGGGGCTTTACCATTTTACAGCTGGAGGGATGTTGTGTTGAAAGAAATCATTAAACAATTATAATTTTTTCATTTATTTTATTTTTTGACTAAAAAGTGTTGATGTTTTTGACCGAAAAGGTATTTATGAATGGGAATCAAGCGTGTTAAATCGGTTTTCAACTAGTGGTTTAAACCCGCCGAGGTCTGGTTCTTGATAATTTATCTCGACTTTGTCTCGGTAAAGTTATCAAGAACCAGGCCTCGTTGGGATTAAACCACTAGTTGAAAACCTCTTCGCCACACATTGATTCCCTTAGTAAATGTTGAACGATCTCTTCATCAAATACCAAATGATTTAAAACTGTTGATTTTTTTTCCGAAAAAGTGGCTGTAGACTTTGTTCCTTTAGGCCTAGTATATATAATATTGAAGAACAGACTGATGTTTTTTATTTCCAAAATTGCATATAATTAATTGGGAACCTTTGGGGGAAAAAACACAAAAGCCAAGTCATTATCGATCCTCTACAGCAAACACCCCCACACGTCAATAAGTGCCCGAGGGCCACAGAGTTATTAACCCCAACAATCACGCCTTCCCATTCTTTTAAATAATCCGCCATTGGAACAAGCAAAGCCATTTGTTCAAGTTACATAATGTTTACACCCAAGCCATGGCGACGTAGCAAGCATCACATCAGGGGTAAAGACTACAACAACGTGACCGAAGAATAGAACTGCACTTTCTTATAAAGGTGCAAGGAAAACATGTCTTTGTTCCTGTGTTTACGGATTGGTTTGAGAGAACAGGCATTGAATCGGGAATGTTTGCTAGGAAGTCCTGGTATATAACGGGCACATCTTATAATCAATACTGGTATGAGTTCGATAATACAAATATAAAATCAGGTGTTAAGATAATGGTCCTTCCTCTTTAATTTGTTGATTTTAATGAGAATAGTATGTTTATTTTAAAGGGTCTGGGTACTTTTTGTAACACAAAACACAATGTCCACAGATTTACAGTAAACTTACACAGTTTGAAGATATTGACGGTGGAAAGCTTACTCGCTGAGGTGATGTAGTTTTTGACAAATGAATAATGAATCACAGTTATGGGGAAATACGTGAATTGAATGCATTGTTATATGAAATAATAATTGAATTAATCTTTAATAGTGAAATTTACCGGCAAGAAAACCTATCAAGGAACTTGCATAGACAGAGGCCTATTAAATACAAAAAGCTTCAAAGTACAGTAATGTTCATGATTGATTTGTGTCTAGCATCGGATGGCATCTAATAGCATCGAATGTTTGCACATTAATCAATAACATAAATACTCGCCTGTGACATTAACGATCATAATATACTATTGACTTTCGTTCCCCCTAAAACGACTATCTAGAGTCTGTACAATAGTGATTTGATCGTTATAATTAGCCTGGCACTCGGTTGCCCAAAATGTTTTCAAGGTGGAATATAGATTGGTTTAGCTGACACATAAGTCCGAGGCATGAATTCATGTTTCTTGTGATTAAACCAGGGAGCCTACATATAAGTCACCGCGGTCAAGTGGTTATAGACTGCAAACTTCCAACCACAAGGTTGTAGTTCGAATCCCCCCGATAACCGCTGATTTCACAATGACGAGAATAAATATTGTCGTCTAGTTACTGAATCACAATTTCTTGATTCGTGCAGTTCCTAATCATGGATGTTAAACCAATGTTGTAATGAGAGAGATTGGCTGTTAGTGTTTATAATTATATCCTCCCGCGGCAGTTGCCGATTTGCCTATACCTTTAAGAATGCAAACAAAAGTAAGATAGCCCGATAGCACTACCAGTGATCCGTGTTTTAGTGATGTATTTTCATAAAGTTTTCTGTCATTTTATTGGTTCAATAGATGTACTTTATTTCCATGTTTACATCGATCATAAACATGTATTTTTATATTTTCAAGTAAACCGTCATGATATCATGATGTCATCCATTCATCGCTGGATTGGACAACAAATGAACAATCCCCAGCCACACATGTTGCTTTCCAACAGTTTATAACAACCCCATCGTCATGATGTTATTATTGCTTTTTGGTGTGTTCCTTCCTATTTTTTCCCGAATTAGCCAAACACAAATTATGTTTCGGTTCCCAGAATTTTCTCCGGATCCCTTTAGTTTTGGAGGCGGCAATGAAGACAAAGGTAACTTGGTGTACCTAAGAACCGAGTTCAACACCATCGAGTGCGATGTTTTACCTTACTACAGCAACAAGGAGAAGATTGTTTGCGACACGAGGTAACGTCTAAACTATACATTTGTGTTTATAAAATTTATTTATTTCAAGATCTGTATACAGGATACATAATATCAGCACAACGGCTGTTTTACATTGTGGTTATGTGTCTTTAAAATGAGAATAATGAAAAACATTACTTGCGAGTGTACTTATACAG
Organism: Asterias rubens; assembly: GCF_902459465.1. Taxonomy (NCBI): domain Eukaryota; kingdom Metazoa; phylum Echinodermata; class Asteroidea; order Forcipulatida; family Asteriidae; genus Asterias; species Asterias rubens. Next base: position 18,139,598 of record NC_047070.1, on the reverse strand, counting down.
AGAAAAATGGTTTAACAAATTTTAATTAGAAAAACAACAAGATGGGTAAAAATAAACATAAACATTAAAAACTTAATTAAAAAAAACATTAAAAACTGAACGGCTGGATACGCTGTTTGAACAAATCTCTCTACTACTTCACACTAAGTATTGTGATGTTATTCAAATTACGATGGTTTGGGTACTCGGGTTGATTGTATCTTTCCTGACCTTCCACCTATAGACCCCCGTGCGACTCACGCCGCGGCGGGAGCACTATGTGGATTGGGTTTTCAGACCCTACCTGACTGTGTGGGGTTCATCTTTAATAAAACTACCTTGGGTTTCCTCAAATATCTTAAACGGAAACGTCCTTTATGTTATTCTCTCGTGGGGTTTCTTGGCTAGTATGGCGATAAAATTCGCTTTTCTAGGAGTCATTGGCTTCCGCTTCCGCCGAAATTAAATTTAATTAAACTGTGATGGCTGCATGTTTTGAAGGGTTTCAAAATAAATGTGACTTTTTACACATTGAGAGTTTACTATAATAGTCATGCCGTATTGTCTTTTGTTCTTTTGTTCACAGGTCTGTGGGTGAAGAGGGAGAATACAGTATTTACGTCATCGTAGATGGCGTGCCAGTGGAGTCTTACTGCAACTGCAAATACAAAGTAGGCACAATGTGTCTTTTAATAAATCTAATTCATCTTTGAATAAAATGTCATGCTTTCACATTTTTCTTCAGCCGCGCCACGCATCTGGAACTCTCTACCACTTAATCTTCGATCTTGTCTTTGTACCGCAAAATTCAAGTCTCTTCTAAAAACTTATCTTATGTCACAGGTTTTCAAGGATTAATTTTGTTGTGTCTGTTTTTTTCTTTGTATTACGTTTTGTTTTTGTTTTGTGTTTTTTTGGTTTTACTGCGCCTTGAACACCCAGCATGGTGGATATGTGCGCATTACAAGTCCTATTATTATTATTATACAAAATAGGCCTACTATACCTTTAACAAAGATGCGTTTTACAGAGTTTTGGGTAAATAAGTTCCATCAAAATGCAACAGAGTTTAAAGAAAATAAGTTGCGTTGAAATACACAGCACCTAAACGGCCCTTGGACGTTTACGGTTTGAATAAATGTCCGTTAACGGCAGTACAAATGTGTCTCTTTCCTGTTGGTGGTCGTCTGATGGTCCAACTGCCCTGTAAACACTGCGCATACACGTTCGCGCAGGTGAACTTGCCTGAAAATACCTTGAACTTGTAATGCCATGAATTATATAACTTCGGCAGGTGCTCGTTTTACGGTTGCTATGGCAGTGTCACAACAAAACAAGATTAAAACACCTACGTCCTTGATATTAATTGCAATTTAGTTTACGCTTGAGTTAAGACTCAATGTTGCATTAAGACGGCAGTATTGAAGAGGTAATTTGTGTTGTAACAGTGATAAACCTCAGAAGTGTCAGTGACCTCTCTAAAAAATTGTTATAACAAGCAAAAATGAATCAAGTCTGAATTCAAAATCATGGTAACATAGGTTCTCATAGGCCTATATTATATGGTTTATTGTAAAATGATTCGACTAAAAGCGCCCATAGAGGCTGAACAAGTTTACATTAAAACTAAAGGCTGTTGTATTATAGGCCTTCAATAAAGTTACCAATTATTAATTGTGATTATCAAAAACGTGGGCCCTTTTTACAAAATGTGGTGTTTTACTTTTTTTCGGTGAACTTAACATTAAAAAAAGTGTTTTTTGTTAAACGGTAGGATAGACTTGGCTATCACAAATGCTCAGAAAAAATTTAAGACACCGATATCCCCATGGGGAAAAGAAACGGAAGACTTCTCATTTTGCTTTCTTTCTGTCTATTTTATATTCACAACAGTATAACAACGGCAACACTCCAACCATCAATTCCATCACTCCCCCCAGTGGGTTGCCAGGTATGATTCCGTTTAATTTTGAGTCTGTACCCTTCATTGATAATTATTAATTAACAGAAAATTTGATTTTATTATAATTCAATAGACGCTCATATATCACATAACCGTTTGTTTGTGGACGCCTATAAAAAACACTCGAATGAGTTTGGTGGTTTGAAAACGAAAATTCTCGGGCACGTTTTGCTCACTTACGATAATATCAACAACCTGTAGATTGGTCTAGCTTTCTTTACTTCCCATTGTATATGGGTTTTCTCTTGGGTGGATCAACTTGGTGTCCCGCAACTATGAAACCTTGACTACTAAATCATGTCATTGGCCGTAGAGTTTTAGAGTTATATAACTGAAATGCGACTCAAGGCCAACAAGTTCCTAGATATTTGCCTGATCAGTCGTTGCCTTGAAAGCATGACAAAGCACCTTTCGCTGCCAATGATATCTTATATTTTCACCAATTGGTTTACGACACTTTTATGATAACAGGAACACATGTTGTGATTGATGGCAGAATCATAACCGATGTTTATGATCCGAGTAAAGCACTGGAAGACGAAGACGATGAATATGAAAACAAAAAACAGATTCTCAGGTATGGTTTAAATAAAACAAAGATGACATAATAATCTATGACAATAGAATAAACTACACACCACCTAAAGTTGGTCTTTTGATGTGCACCGAAAGTTATTGGACCCTACAGCAGTTTACGCCCGAGGCCCCCACAATTTTTACTCAAAGAAACAAACAGACACATATAACAGAATATAACATCTTGTTGTTGTTTGTCTTCAAAATAAACTACACAACAATTGTCAAAGTTTGTTAGTCTGTGAGATAAATCTTAGTAGAGTAGGCCGCCTAACCTCTGGAACTTGAAAGTGAGTTGCCGTTACTGAGATCTAGCAGACGACGCAGCGTGTTTGTTCAATCCCACACTGCATTTCACTTAAAATGGCAGCGCCCTGTATGCAAAAAGACGGCAGTGTTAGTGAATAAATACATCACGGTTAACTACTTTTCTGCAGGGATATCCCGGGTTCCAAGTATAAATTTAACATCTTTATACATTGAAGTGTTGTTTGATATTGCTAAGTCATGGGATCGTGATGGTGTGAACGTATTTCCAGTCTGTCTAGTTCAGTTAGTTTTTCCAGAATTCCACCCAGCCAGCGCGTAGCATGCAGTGTAACTGTAACCGCATATGACACGTCCGCTGTACACACACGTAGCGTATTGTACTACAATTAGTATACACAGTTGTCTTCGACACTAGTACAAGTAGTAGTATTCCTTTTGTAATTGTTTGTTGTTTGAAATTGTATTCCAGAATTTATTGGGGAAACTACCAGTGTGACCCATTTGATCCAGAAACTGATGAGTTGTAAGTAAATTCATTATTCATGATTTATTATGTTGTCAGAAATTCAAATTGAATAATTTAATTAAATTATACTTTATTTTTTTTTAAAGTAAATAGTATAGAGACTAGCTAGACAACGGCTAGCCTTGAGCTACCAAGTAATGTTTCTCCCTACCTTTCACTACATGTCCCTATAATACCAATCATTATGGTAACTAACTGGGGAATGTGATCTGAATAATGTGCACATTACAGGTCTTATTGTTATATTATATTTATTATGATTATTTTATAATTTATTATTAAATCCCTCAGTATGTGTACTTCTATGGTTCATCCTTGCATTTTTCTTGCTCCTTTTCTAAAAGGTACAATATCTCCTTGGATAGCGTGGATTCCACGGATGGAACCATTGAGTGTGTTCCCAAAGGAACATTTGTCGGTTAGTATTGTGAATCTTTTATTAATATTTGAAGAAAAACAAATTCATATGTGAGATGACTGAAATTGCTTATATTAGGTGGTTGCTGTTTTATTTTCATTGATATGTGGGCCTACAGTCGAATTAACTAAGTTGCAAGCGGAATACAAAGTTCCCCTTTAAGTTATCAAGAACTCAAATTTGTAGAGTGGAAAAGGTGGGTAATGCCTGCTTAGAAGATTTCTACATGTGACACTGACATCTGAATGACATCTACAAAAGCCATGTAAAAAGTACAATTGTTTATCTTTCCACCCAGAACCACTACAGTTACTCCTTAGAATACTCTTTCATTATAATATAGGTGTTTGGGGTTGGTTTTAAATGCCCTGCATATTTAACCTTATTCACTATTCCTACCGTTTATCGGCCCAGTCGAGTTACAAATCAATGACGCATTTTTATCAAAGGAACAAACACCAAACTGACCATGATGTATTCTAACATCATAGCAACACATTCTGAATGAGCATGTAACCCGGTCACATCGTTCCACAATGCAATAAATCTTGCACATTCCCACAGACTTTCCCTACCAAATAAGTGCCAAAAGGTGGTCCCAAAAAAGATCTAAAACTTGAGCACACTCTTTTCCTCTATTTCCCCCTCTAAAAATCATGAGATTCACATAACACGTACATCATGACATTATGTGGAGGGGGTACACCATCGACCTGATACTTCATGAAAGCAATTGCCTCCTTGCCCCCTGGTCAATGCCTTGGTGGTGCTTGAAATGCTCCAGTTTCCCCTACAGGGTGACTCTTAACCGAGAAGAAAATGCCTCGATGCCCTTGCTCTTTCAAAAGCGAAGCATACAGGCCTGCACCATGCTACTTATCAAGCACCAAGTGGTTTGGATCATTGGACTTAGTCAGGCGGATTCAAACTCCATCATTGTGTAGCATTGACAATCCTACAACTTGATAACCTGATTCATTACACACTGATAGTCACTGTAAGCAGTCATGCGGCTCAAAAGGAAAAAAATACCTGGTGTGCAAGTTCAGCGCTTATGGAACTTACTAGATATACAATAAAAGCATTTTGTTATGACAACTGAAGATTTCAACCAACCGTGAAATGAAGCACCATGTGTGGGGCCTTTAATGTGCCAAGTACGCATTAACAATAACGGTTTTGAGAGAAGGACTCAAAGCTAAATTGCAAAGTAAATACTGATTTACTTGCGGTTATTATTAATAATAATATTGCAAATATTTCTGGCTGAAACCAAGGAGCCCTCAAGAAGTCCTTGCAAGTACCTGTGAAGAGAAAGTATGGAGGAAATATTAGTTTTAGAAATCCCAATGTGTTCACACTGGACTGAGTGTAAGGCAAGACCCAAACTTGACTGAGACATCTTAACTTTTCAAGTAAACAATTTTGGTTTAGAACCCTTCGTCATTTTGCTTCTCCCAAATTAAAACCCGTTTTGTGGTATTCTTTTTTGTTTGCTGTTTTATGGAACCAAGTATGAAAGCAGTTTCCTCATACATTTAAAATCAATTGTGGGTTTAAAAAACACCACTTTACTTTACAAAGTCTACATTCTGAGATATCTTGAACTGAGCTTCTAATTTTTAAATTTCTTGTTCACAGCTTCTCAAAGAATTGCTTTTCTTATCTCTGATGAGTATGGCCGTTCTTGGACTGACAAAGACGCCCTTCTTGTTAGTGGCAAGAGTAAACTGTACCACTTTCAATCCCATGCTGGTAAGTGTGTTTCCCTTTTTAAAGCACTGCTAATAGTTCAAGAGTTCTCTCTTCTTCTGAGAGCTTATGAATCTGTTTCATGTTTGTCACCAAGAATTTGTCAGTTTCAGTATCAGTACAGCTTTAACGTCTCTATGCTTTGGAAAAGGCAATACCAAAACTTTTTAACTTTTACCAAGAACTTTACCCCTTACTTTATTCTCTGGTGGCAGCCCGGGAAATAACGGCTAGCCCTTTCACACTTGAATAGCTTTACCCCTGATCTACCTGGGCATATACCCCATGGACTAGCTGTCCATGTCCTGGGTTAGCCTCCCCAGGGCTGTGTTCCACGGGGATAAGAGACATAGTGTGAAAAGGCCTTAAAATAAATTTAAACCACAAATATGATTGAATAATCTCTTAAAACAAAACCTCCAATTAGTTGCTCAGCATAGAGGTGATTGATTATATCTATTAGATTGTTTATAATCTTGGAACAAATTAAGCTGTTGCCTACCAACCAACTGCTAATAAACCAAAAAGACCCTAGTACTCTATGCAACATCAATTTTATCTTGATAATTTAAACAAAGAAACTCTCTGTGTAATCGTGTTGATAACTTATCAAGTGATTTGTTGACCTTGTTGTTAAAGTTTTTATTGCCTTTCATGACCATTTTCTAATCAATGTTTGCCAAACATTAATCTTGTTAAGAGGTGTTAAACAAGATTCAACAATAGAAATTTCCCAGGTGTCAAAATGGAAGATGGTCACTATATAGCAATTTAACCTCATAATATTTACCAAGTAGCCAGTGATCATGGACCCTTGAAAACATAAAATCTCGCTTGGGGATCACATCACAGTGTACAGTTTGTGTGGACTTTTAATATAAAAGAAAGAGGGCACACCTCAAAATTTGTTCAGCTGTTCAGTGCTTGAATTTGGGGCATAGGGTCAGGGTGTCTACAAGACATAGAGTTGGTGGTTCAAATGTTAACTGGAACGGAATTACATGACGAATTCAATGTAAGAAACATTACTCAGATTGTGTATTCCAATTACAGATATTCTTCCTTCCTGGATATAACCTGCCACCTCAACATTTTGGCAGTATCTCGAAAATCACTTTAAGTCTTTTTTTTTTACAAATGTCATCATTCAACGGTTATTTTTATTGTTACAGTGTACATTTGTAGAGCATTAAAAAGAATCATCAGTAAAAAAAAAAAAAAAAAAGTTTATGCTGTATTCTGTAAATAAAACCCTGTTGACTGTTCCTCTATTTCCTAACCATTTTAAAGCCAAGTTATAAACAAAGTATTGTAAGTAAAACATAGTTCTATGGTAATAGTAACTGTCAAAATGCACCGCATTTGATCGGCTGGCGACCATAACGGCATTGCTGTTCTTTACTCTCCTACTGTGTTCATATCTCCAGCTTCAGGCACCTATCCACTAAGTCAACACATCACTATATATATACGTTAATACTTAGTGCACACAAACTAGTGCTAAAAGGTAACAGTTATAGTCAATTGTTTTGTAACAGGAGGTACTTGAGTAGGCTAATCAATAAGTCTTAAGAATCAGACAGGGCATCCCTAGGCTCCAAGATGCCATGATAATTGATTTTTGTCTTAGCGTTTCCTTTCTCTTTCTGTTCACTTCTTGATGTGAATTGATTTGTTGGTGACAAGTGATTCTTTTAAGTACGTTTGGAATTCACTTGATAGAGTGCTGCAGCGGGCAGAGTGCTTCTGTTTTGTCACACATTGAAAATTAGTTGATATACAACGTTGGTATAAAAAAAAACATTGATTCTACATATTCTTTAAAGGGAACTTGTAGATGGAAAGTTATAAATTTGTTGTTGTCATTAAAGATTGAAAGGCTGAATTAAAATGTAAGAACATGCTTCAAATATAGGCTGTTTCTATGGAACAAGCACTAAGATATAAGATTTATTTGCCTGTTGGGTTATACTTCAATAATCAACATAATTGAAAGGTACATGCATTTATCAGTTAAAATCGAAAATAAACTTGAGGTGTTATCGGTTATTCATTTCTAAAACACAATACAAACACAATATCATGCCTGAATTTTAATGAAGGTTGTTTCGGTCTTACATAAGACCAGTTTTTGTTAACTGCATTCTTTTGAATTTGATCATGTGCGATCACATTCACATAGAATTTGTTGTCCGGTAATTTAAGGATCAATTATTTCCTTGAAAAAATGTCCAAGTTTCAGAAAGACATGCCTGTCACAACTGAAACACCCACAATGAACAAGTGAGGCAGAATTGAGACCTCACCTTGTACTCTTTGTGTCTCTTTGATAGTGGCAAGGATGTACTATTGGAGAACCGATGGGTGGTTTATTGTTAGAAGTGAAGACAGGATCATTGGACACAAAGTGTAGCCTTCATGGCAAATGTGCTGTGGCGATCCCATAACATGCCCAACAACACAAGAAAATTACTTCCTCTTATTTTTTGTCTTCAAGATGCTGTTTTGTTTACAGGGTATTTAACTGATAATAATGCCTGACTACCAGGGTTAAATTTCAAATCCCAAGGCACTTTTTCACAGAGTTGCTTAGTATCTAAAATATGCTAAGCGCCAGACGAACAAAAACTGCAAAGTAAGGCATAATTGATTCCTGGGGAAAACTTATTTATAATAGATGTTTAATTTACATCAGGGGAAACATCATTTGAGTTTAGCATATTCAGAAAAATAAGTTATTATACTAACTATTATAATTGTATTTTTTAATGATTCTTTTAATGAGTATTAATTTAAACTTTATCCTCCACCTATAACACTGTAATATTTATTTATTCAGGATGTAATTATTACATTTATTACACTTGGTTCTTAAAATAATTTGCGTGGATATTCAATAATGATAGGCATGGTATTTTGGGGAAATCAATAAGTACAAAAGTATTCAAATACTAGATGGCTATTTGCATTTGCAAATGACCACTTTAATATGAGACACTCATTTTTCACTTCCCAATTTTGTCCACCTGTAGATGTTTTGGATGTTGAACCCAAAGTCGGTAGCACGCAAGGAGGTACGATTTTGACCATCACCGGCCAGTTCTTTGACGAGTCTGCCACCATTGTACGTGTTGGAGGTAAGAATTCACCGATCCCCCTTTAATTAGTTTGAACTTTTATTAAAAGTCAAGAATTTATTTGAACTGCGTTCTGTAAGAGGCTGTAAAGTCTCTAAAATGTATTTGTGGTGATGCAGATAACTGGCAGATAGTCTGTAAACCTCCTGAATTGCAACATCTGGGGGGTCTGTAACTAGAATATAGGGAGAACCCAGGCCTGCAAGCCATTTTCATGAATTTGTTTATCTGTAAAATCTCATCCCTTTAAAATATTTATACAATCCTTTCAAATCAAGTCTGCAACCGTTCCTGCAAAGAGACTCTCAAAGCCAAGGTCAAGGTCTGATTTTAATTGCTGCCCATGAGGTTAAAAGGTTGTCAGTCTTTTCTGTTTCTGTCAAGTATCCACTTGTGGTCATTACTTATGAAACATCAACCTTATTGTGTTGTAAATTTACTACAGTTGTTTTTATTGTCCTTCTCTATTGCATTTAAACCAACCAAAACCGTTGATCGGTATCAGTCATCATATTTGTTGATACCTCGCCATAGTAACGAGACAATGTACATTATCTGGAGTTCACCGCGCATATTTGAATGACCAGCATTTTTCTCAACAATATCTTTTTAACTCATGCATAGCATTGCCCATTGTTGATTCTGTATAACTGCAAACTGTCCCCATTTTTATACATATAGAAGTTTTGTTAGTAATACAGCAGGTAAAAATCAATATAACAGGAAAGTGAATTATCCATATGTTGGTAGGCTACCATTGTGTTTACACTTGTTGATACGTCGCCTAGGTAAAGGGACAATAAAAAGTACATTGACAACTTCTCAATTGTTGATGATAGAATACCCATATCTCACTTTCAAGGACTAATTAATAAAAGGCATTTATAATACTCATTGACACTGGAACTCAATTATTTTATCCTTGAAAGAAAGAATTTATTTTCTTTTTTTCAATGTTAAATATTGTTGGTATTGCGTTTGTGACAACAAAAACTTGTTTTGTGTGTTTTCTATTCAGTGGGTTACAAGTGTTGCTTCCGCTTGTCAGCATTTTGTTTTTTGGTTGAATAAATTTGAAATACAAATTGCTTAATATTTTTATTTACCCATTAGCCGATGTGTATTAAACACGGGATAATCAGCACATGCCCGATTTCTATGAAAACAAACTCCACATGTGAATCACAAAGATTTGGCTTTCAGTCCCTACCTGAGTGCGTGGGTTTTCCCTAGAATAATTCTCTAGGGTTTTTCTTTCACAGCTGAAACTGCCTTCATTGTCTTTTTTCCTTGAGGTTTTTGGCTAGTACAGTGACTAAGTTTACTAATAAATGAAATAAAATAAACTGTATTTTTACATTAAACTCTATGTAAACCATTATTCACTATTTTCCCTGAAATGAATTTCTAGAATGGATGGTTGAATGTATATCATTTTTAAACTAGAAGAAAGGAATTAATTTACTCTTCCAAAACTGACTTCCTGCACTGACTCATGCCTTTATATCTTTACATAGGTGTCCCTTGTGAGATTTTCAACATTAGCTCTACAGCGATACTTTGCGTGACTGGAGCAGCCCCCTCTACCAAGGCACTCTTCCCTGGAGAGAGGGGCTTGCTGTATGAGGTCTGGAAGGACTCTGCAGTATCGTAAGTTACTCATTTCTTACCAAGGCGTGTTGTAACCGAGCTGTTAAGAGCACCAGACTCAGAACTCATGATTTTATTTTAAAGTTCTTTCTCCAAAATATGATATTCATATTAAGTGAACAGAACTATATTGTATGGTATTTATTTAAGACACTGTTGATGAGTTTCTATGTCTGTTTTGCGTTTACTGCAAATAATTTCCTAAGTGTCAAGGATCTATGTTTGAGTTACATAATACAGACATTAAATACAGTCCGGGATATAAATGGGTACTTGCTATTGGAGAGGTTGAAACGGCAGCCACGGCAGCCGTTGCTATATACTCCCCAGGAATGTTATTGGCTCAATGTCCGGGGCACTTATGCAAAGCATATTGATATGTTATTGTAAAATGTGCTATATAAGAACTAGTTATTATTAGTAGTACTATTACTATTACTGGTAAAAGTTAAAGAGAATCAGAAGGTGCAGCTTTGACTTTCAAAAGTTCCTTTCATTCGCTCATCCCTCACATTAATTCCCTCATCATTTTTTAACAGGGTCGCTGATGCAGAGTGGGACACAAATGCCACTGACTACAACCACACCTTTGTGCTAGATGGTAGCTCCCCGGCCCAGCACCTCTTTGGTGAAGAAGACAACTTCATCTCTCGTCTCACCGGTTTCTTTGTTCCGCCTCGCACGGGAGAGTACGAGTTCTTAGTTCGGGGTGACGACGTCGGAGAGTTGTGGGGTTCTTTACTAGGGCCTTCTAATCTGGTAGGCAAATTTCCTCTCATGGAATGGGTTGCTCTCTTTGATGTGTGTTTGATTTGATGAACTGTTTTTATTTGAGAAAAGTAGTTTACATGGATAACCGTTGAGTAATCTCCAATTGAAAGAAGTGATGATTCTGTGCTATCCCCTCCCCCCCCCCCATAAGATGAGGGATCATGTCACTTACACCACCATGAATCTGTATAGGTGAAACAAGAACTGCACTCAAGAGGCGTTTCTACAGCCAAAGATCCAGTCAAAACCCAAAGGCTGAATACACCTGTATTACATCACTCCATATTCCTAATAACAATATTTTTTTATCATAGAATGCATTCACTCATACTATTTAATCTTGATCTTCTTTTGGTAGACAAAGATTGCCTACCATGATAGCTACACTCCAAATTGGCGCTCAAAAAACAGCCAGGTCTCAGAGAGAATAAACCTCATTGGAAATCAAAGGTATGAGATGGTTTCTTTAAAGTTTTACACAGGGTGGTAACCATCAACTTTGCATCCCCCACCCCCAAAAATAATAATAATAGTAATTATAATCTTTGAATGCATTTGTAGACCTCATTTTGTCTTTAAACAGGCATAATATTTTTCCTACTTAAGTCTGTTGTTCTAAAAAAAAAAAATGCTGCCTCATCTAGAAATTAAATTTTCACAGGTTAGTTTTATTGTATAAATCTACATTTATATGGGCTTACGAAGTTCCTAAAACTAAAGGTATAATTTCCCTTAATGCCATTGTTTTGGGGTTTGTGCTGGCACATATTATTATAGAAACACTTTATACCAATCTGGATTCAATTAATTTTTTTGATTATTTTTTCATTCGATAATAAGCTACTACTTTGAAGTTCGTCACCGAGAGTATACCGGGGGAGACTCCATCGAAGTGGGCGTGGTGTTTTATGATGTGCCACTTAACCATGCAAATACAACTGACGCAACCAATGAGGTGCAAGACATTGTCACATCGTCCACCGTTGAGCTCGAGCAGCAGGTATGCTCAACCCTGATTGGTCAAAAGCTTATTGATATTATTATTATTGGTTAAATAAAATACATCGAAGCCCAAGAGTAGAATTGTGTTTAAAAGACATAAGTCATAAACATTAAAAGTGTTCACACAAAAATAAATTTATAATGATTATGTACAATATATTATGCAAAAAGGAAAAGTTTTCCTAGAAATGGGCTGATCTCCTATCTTTATCGTTTAGGGTGTCATGAACGAGCTGTTTAGAGTACCAATTTCAAATTCTGATGGTTAAGTCATTGGAGTGTGGGATCAAATCCTGGTCATGAAACTTGTGTCTGAAGCAAGATGCTTATCTATTCTTGCTTCTCTTCCTGCGAGGGTAGAGGTTGACAATGTGTTTGAAAAAGCCTTTAGATTACAACGACAGCCCAGGGCTGTATACTCCCCAGGGATCTGAGAAAGATTTAAAAGGAAATATGGCCCATAAACGTGACCAGGGCACTAATGTAAAGCTCATTGGTGCGTTAGTGTAAATTGGCAATACATTAACTAGTTATTCTTATTTTTCTAATTATTATCTTGTTAGCATGAATCTCCTAACATCCAACAAAGATTCATGTTTGAATTCTTTTTGTTTCCTTCCCGCCTTATTTTCCTAGACTCTGACTGTAGAGGGTGCTACATATGAGACCCAGGAGATCTATGTTGAGATGCCTTCCTGCCCGACAGCGAGCAATGTCAGCGATGAATGCGACACTAGTGGACACTACACATTGCAGTTCTATGATTATGTGACAGGTTTGTCGACAAAGATTACATTCACTTACACTTTCCTTGTGCCACTTTTTGGGGGTAGTTAACCAACAAATCAGTGTATTAACTAAAGTATTGAACTTGGCTAATAGCTCAGCTGGTTAATCCAGGTCATTGGTTCAAGTCCCACTCCTGTCAATTTTTTTTTCCAGCCCCAAATAAAAATAAAAATTACCTACACAGTTTCCCTTGTGGCTTATTATTTGATGTATCTTTTTCTTTAGGTAACATCAATCTGACGGCCTCTGCAGAAGAGTTGCAGTCTGCACTGAATCTAGCAACGGGCTCAGAAGATGTGACAGTCACCAAGACGGATGAGGGACTCTCGGCTACATACCTCGTTGTATTTCACATTCCAGAAGGTAAAACATAAATGGAAGGGCGAACATTTTTCATAAGATTGAGTGGTACCTGTGTCTGATATTTATTGATAACTCGCCATGCAATATACCTGATTGGGCTTTTTGTGGTTATTTCCAGAGAATCTTCCATTGCTCTTGGTCAGTCTTGGTGACCCAGACCATGTAGTGACCATCACAAGAGTAAGCTCCTTTGCTCCAATCTCCCTAAGCAGTTTCCGTCTGGTCTATGATGACATCATGTCATCTGAATTGTCATCAGACTCGACAGCCGAAGAGGTAATTACGTTATGAAACGAGACACAATATAAACAATAAGTTCCACACAAATGTGATTCAGTCGGTATTTGGTAATCCTACAGAGGGTACTGTCAACAGGTTTTTCTTTGTACAGTCTTGTATAGCCATTTTATCATTTTGTTTTTGTAACGCCCGTTTTGTAATTGGTTTTTCCAACCATGTGAAATAATAAATGAAATGAAAGAGTGGTGGAACCTCGCCTTGATAAAAAGTATCTTTCAAAATATCTACAATGCCAGTTGTGCACTTAGTATTCACCTTTGTAGGGAGGTTGGACAACTACAGAAGTGATAAGTAGGGTTTGAAACTTTGCATCATGGGAATACAACCAAAGTGTAGGGTTATCTATCAATCCACCACCACTACTCACAAGAGATTCATGCCCATTGTCACACCGCGAATCTCACTTACAGATAACTTCATAAATGTTGTTTGTTTACGCCAGATGCAAAGTGCTCTCTTGGACATGTTCAGCGTCAAGTGCAGCACAGTTGGCAGCGTCAGCGGAAAGTATGTTCAGGACTATGAAGGGGAATCCACAGGTATTGTAGACGGTGAGGTCATCAAAGATGAAGAACCATACTGTGACCGTTGGTCGGTCAAGAACCCTTTTCAGATCTTCTTTGCTGACCGAACATTGAAACCTGGAACATCGAAGACAGTGGATCCTTATGATGTTAGATACAATCCACAGGTTGGTAAATGAATGCTATTTAAACTTTTGTAATGCGTTTATTAATCATAGGCCCAAACCTCAAGGTTTTGAAAAATTAGAAACACTTCTGCCGTCGACGGCATTCGACAAAATGACAATACTTTGACATCATGCTTGGGATGTTGCTTTGTCATACCTCCATGCTGCAACAAACGGCTATACAAAACGGACCTCCTACATAATGATGATCTTGTTTGAACTCAATTTCCTTATGACTGAAAACAAGTAAATGAAATTTAGCTATCACTCATTGCAGTTTTTGTTTAAGTCCGTCTTTTCGAATGTTGTCTGTCCTAGAATACGTTTACCACTCTCATAAGATATTTTTTACTTCTCTTTAAAGCTTTGCTTTGGTCGTCCTGGCCCAATTAGGAATGTTGTCTGTCTTAAAGTATGTTTACCTCACTAATAAGATATTTTTACTTTTCTCTTAATCCTTAGCTTTGCTTTGGTCACCGTGGCCCAATTAAGAACTTCATCCAATTCAAAATCCTTTGGTATGATGAAGAATTGAATGAACGGAACAATTGGCAGACAGCCACCGATTCGGATTTAGTGGCTTCGGAAGAGTAAGTAGGAATTTTTAAGTGTCAAGGATCTATGTTTCAGTATATAAAACACATATTAAATATCATCCAGGGGTACAAATGGGTACCTGCGAGAGTAGAGGTTGTGTCATATCCTATATGCTTTCTTTAGACAAACATGATTTAGTTTGTGTATGGCCTAATATGCTTGGCATATTAATAGAGTTTCAGTTGAGTTATTTCGAAGCTTGCACATAAGAACATAGATTTGTTAACCAAGGTTGTTGAAGTCTTTTTAGTGTTTGTGTAATCACTTGCACCCATTCTACTTTCATGTACAACAGGTGGGTATCAAATACAATAACAGCAGAGATTTTCAAATGAACTTATATTGTATCTTTGTCGTTGTGTGATCTTTTAGCTGGACTTACACTTGTGTGGACTTTGAAGCCCTGGTAAAAACAACCTGGGTGTTTTCTCGAGCTGCTAGCGGCACGCCACTTATGATTGAAAGAATCCGACTCTTCAGGGACGAAGGACAAGATTTCTACATTGACAATCTCTTCATCGGGAGTAATAAACCTGAATGTAAGTTTCATTTAAATTTCTTCTTGTTGTGAAGCTAAGGACTCTCAGAAAAAGAGAGAATTTTGATCTATGTACTTCAGCCAAGAATACCAAGATAGGAGAGGACAAAGAAGAAAGTTTCACTTTTAGAAAACTCCTGAGAAATAATCCAGTGAAAAAAACCTGCAGTGCAAGAGGTCAACATACGGCTGGCTAATGGCTATATAGCAAGTTTACCTTATCCGACTTTTTCAAAGTCATTGAAAATCTTAAAAGCAGCGAAGTTAACAGACCACACTTTATGTTTTTCACACAGATGTACGTGAGCAACCTGCTGCAAGACCTAACGGAATATTCGTCACAGACGCTGCAGTCACCAAGCAGGTCTACAGCTTTGGTATCCTCCTAACGCCAGCACAGTGCGGCTATGACTTCCCACTCATTGGTATTGTGGGAGCCACCAGCCAGGTGAACGATAGTGAGAGCATGGTGTATGAGAGCGCTTCATGGCCAAACGACGTTTCTATCTCTGTCACCCGCACGGTGAGCGCTACGCCACCAATCGGCGGAACGTTTGACATCAGCATGGATGGCCAAGTGTTTGAAGGTGAGAAATAGTCAGAAGCTCCGGATTGGCGTCTACAGCTATTGCTACAGCTTTTGCAAACGGTGTTGCCAAGAGATCCTATACCTCAATGCATGATGGTGCAGTAGCCCTAGCTTTAGTCGGCAATTTTGACTCGGCCTCGGTTCATGCTAGGTGGATTTTGCAAATGAAGCAATCTTGATTTAGGTCTTCACAATTCACTGCTGTGGTTGCTGTGCTTTTAGAAAACCTGTGTCTTGCACATATTCAAACAATTGGATTCATACAATGCAATATTTTGTGGCTATAAATTGTACACACAAATTGCATATTTATATGATCTTTCTGGTCTACAGTTTCTGCCCAGGCCACTGCTGACAAACTGAAAGAACTTCTGCAAGCCAACCTGGACATCGGTTCACTGGATGTCTTCAGGGAAGGAACGTGTGCCGGCTTCTCTTGGGAAGTAGAGTGGACATCTAAAGGAGGACGACAACCACTGATGGAGGTAGGTTTTGCCAGGGCACAGTTCCATGGTACTGCATACTTTAAAATTGTGCACTTATAGATGTTGAACAGGATCAGTGGAGCTACTTCGACAAACATGCCAAATTTTTCCAATGTGACAAACTGAGATTTGTCTCACTTTCAAAACTATTTCAATTTGATCAGAAAAAGAGATTTGTAGTATCTAACAATTGAATACCCAATTAAGTACCCGGATATCAATTTTTCCTAAATTTGTTTAAACCCACACAATTGGACATTAAATCAAATGCAAGGTTCTGTGTAGTTCTAGATGGGATTTAAACTTGGGTCCATTGGGGTGGAAGGCAGGCAAAGATTACACTAGCCCAACCTGATGCCAATAACGATATTTGTATTGTATCTTGTGTGTTTGGTTACAGGTTAATGGTAGCAGATTAACGGGCAACGAAGTGAGTGTCAACAGTGAACGTCACGCTGAGGGTCAGCTGTTCATGGGTCCCATCCCTGGTGAATTCCTTAGAGTCCCACACAGTGCACCCCAGGTAATTTACTGCATCAGTCAAAATCCTTCAACTCCCCAGACAGCATTAGTATCCCATTACAAAATTCTACTGTTGACTTGGAAAGATATTCATGATTTGTTTTTGTCCCAGTGTGTAAAGACATCATATGAATGGCATTTTCCAAACTATTTATGTCTTTATAACAGGTGGAGGTTATCGTTAACTCAATCCCATCAAGCTGCTCTGGGGGTCAATGCACTTTTGAGTACAGCAATGATGTCACACCCAAAGGACTCTCATCAACTCCATCAACCGGTAAGTCGAGATTTGTCAGAAGGCCTGTCCGAATATAAAGCAAAAATAACTGGAAGAATTACAATATACTGGAAGTATGATGCAAAGCCCACCTAAAAGAACAATTTTAAACACCATGCATTTATTGGAACTTTTACTTAGATCCTGATTAGTTTTTGCTTTGCAAATATGTTTTTAAAGCACCCAACAATGTGTTTGTTTAGTATGTACATTTCTTTGAGTTAATACAATTAACATTTTGAAGGAATTGATCATTGTTAATTGAACTACTTGCTCCTTGAGTTTTATAAAAGCAGTTTTTATTATGAAATTAATTTACAAAATTATAGAATCTCTAATGCTTTGACTCTCTTAAATCACAAGGTTCTGCCACCAACAGCACCATCATTACTCTCACTGGTTCCGGGTTCAGCGCCAACTCTGTTGAGAATAACGTCACCATCAATGACGTAGTGTGTGATGTTACGTCTTCTAACGAGACGTCAATCTCATGTTCAGTTGGCGAGTCTGTTGTAGGCGTGTTTGATGTCTTGGTAGAAGTGGAGGGAAAAGGTTTTGCAGAGTACCCTAATGGTGAGTCTTTCCTGAAATTCAGTTCACTAACGCTATCATTTGCCCAGCCTGGAAACACTTTTTTTTTATGACCTGCAAAAGGTCATGTGTGGCTGAAGGGTCCTGTAGCAAGATTTGTGCTTCATTGTGTTATCTCCCTGTTAGTATTGCATATAGACTGTCCATTGGAAAGCAATACTTAGTGAAGTAATAGGTGAAGTAGAACCATAATCATAGTCAAATCCTGGAACTTTAACCCTCTCATTTATTTCTGCGCCTTGGAACACCCAGCAGGGTGGATACGTGCACATGACAAGTCTTATTATTAATTTTATTGTTATTAGTGATACATTAATCATGTTTTCACATTAATTGTCAATTTGTTTCCTTTGCAAATATCGACCCCAAAAATACAGGTCACAATAGCACCCTCAAGAGTCCAGTTTCCTATTATGAAAACTGGGTGGCCTATTTTTCTGAAGGGATTTAAACCGTTCGCTATCAGCTTGTTGGCACGTGAACAAGTTTAGCAAGATATGATTATTGATATTTCACTTTTTCAAAATCAATGTGTTGATTTCATTTTATTTCTGCAGGACCATTGACTTTCCAATATGAAATGGGAGTTACTGATATCAGCCCAACTGTGGGTAGCGAAGCAGGTAAGACACAGATTTTTAAAAAGTAACACAATAACAACAAATTCTGCTGTCCTTCTTTCAATCTTGGATCCATCCCTTCCTCATTGTCAAACTTGTTCATAATACAAAAAATTTGATGTTTTTTCATTAAGTATTTCTTAAGGGAAAATATATTTAGCTGCTGCAAACTGCAACCAAAAGGACCTATGGTATAAACAGTTAATGGCGTGACATTCGACCCTAGTAGAGTCTTTCTTGAAGGTTGCCATTAAGCCTTTGAGAAAGACTCTGCTAGGGTTGATAGGTCAGGCTATAAGTATTTTTTGCAAGTATCTCTCATGTAAAATAGTTGGCTGCTAATTATTTTTCAGTAAGTCATAACCCCTAAAGAAACTCTAAGAGAAAAAGAGGATTTTGTATTTCACAGTAGATTTATTTTGAACTTTTGTTTTCCAGGTGGCACCAAAGTAAACATCACAGGATATGGGTTTAGTGAGGATATTTCCAATGTCAACGTCACAGTTGGAGGTTTGCCATGCCTCATTAAGGAATCATCATATGACCTGATCAAGTGCGTCATTTCATTGGATACTCAGGTTGGTGTCTTGTTATTGAGGGTTGTATACATTTTTCTACAACTTGGACATAAAAGAACCAATAACACTTATCAAGGAAGAGTAGGGGTTAGCCCCTGTGTTTCTGGCTCACATGGCAATCACTCTTATTTACAGATTTCCTCAGGCTTGCAAGCAACAGTGATTAAGTTCACTTATGAGGCATCCTTGGTTTCATTACCAGAAGTACATGTATGTAATAATAAAAGCACTGTGATTATATAGCAGCTAGACTCTTTTTATCCATGAAGCCTTGCATTGACTGAGAAATAAAACTATGATAACAATAAAAATTTCCCAGCTGAATCAAGTAATCCTTTTTTTTTTTTGAAGACAACATCTCGTCGCAGGAGACGTTCAGCCATCACAGTAGACCTGGTCATTGTGGTGAATGATAACTCAATCACGGAGGAAGATTCCTTCAGTTTTGACCCCTCGCTGACCCCGACAATCACTGCTATCAGTCAAAATGTCTCCAGCGTTCATGGTAAGTTAGAAATTGTTATCTTTTTTCTAAACTGTAATGCAATCAAGTTAAACGAGTTGTCTGTCAAAAGCAATTCAATGGAAAACAAGACCAAAACAGGCCACCAGTGGCATTTACATGTATTTTATTTTGTACTGACATCTTTCTTCCCAATTAATAACATCAAACAGGGGTTACAATTAAACAAAATGTGGCGAGGTATGTTCTGCAAACAACTTTATTTAGAAAACCCTGTATCTCAGTTTCAACTTATATCTCTTGGTGTTTCTACTCTCACAAATTTTGAACCAAAAGTTGTAACACCATTCAAGCATATATTGTTCTCTTTACAAATAAATGATTTATTTTACATGACCGAGTCAACAAACGACCAGTTGTATTTGTTCTCATCACATTTGATTTCCCCTGTCTAAATATTTATCTGAACTTCTGCTTTCATCATATCTAGTCTCCCTTTGAAGACAATAATCCCCCATGACTATTTTCAGGTGGAGACCTTCTAGTTATCTCTGGTAGTGGTTTTGGAGACAGCGGTGCTGAGATCCAAATAGGGAGTGCAGTGTGTGAGGTCGAAGTTCAAACAGATACTGAGATCAATTGCACCATACCAGCCAATTCTCCAGGTGTTTACTACATTGAGTTGACGGTTATCGACCAAGGCTTCGCTTCTGTGTATGTCAATTATTATGTTAATAAGAATTGAGTTTTAATAAAGGCAAACAAATATTAAGAATTGATTTGAATATTGTGCACTTGGCCCCAATGTCATGCAGTGGATGCTTGTTATTTGCTTTGTTAACACAAGTTTAAACCACATTCATTCTTTTAAGTATTTTTCCTTCCCTTGCTGTTTTGCTTGGTTTTCGGGAGCTATGATATTTTGTCTACTTAAGTCCAATTTCCGATTTGTTCGTCTTTGATAATCAGTAAAAGGTAATTAAAATAGCCCAACAAAAATATTAAACCATTATCCTTATGAAGAACTAAGTCAGCCCTTGTGCTAAAAAGAATAATTTTCCCAAGGAGCGAATTACATGCTTGTATGACTTAAATACTTGTTTTTGATTCTATTATCTAGTGGAATCCAATTCAAATATGAGCTTGAAGTGAGCGGAATGTTTCCCGACCAAGGCTCGTTCCAAGGAGGCACAGTGGTCACTCTCACTGGGGTTGGCTTTGGCTCCAATGCTAGTGAAGTCGCCGTCAGTATGGACGACTTCGCATGTGATGTTACCTCGGTGGCGGACGACGAGATCATATGCGAAACCACCACTTCGGAGCGGGTTCACCATGTGGATAACTTTGGAAAGCACGAGTGTAAGTTTTTACAAGCCAATATTCAACCTTATTTTACAAATTGGAGTAAAATATACACAAGAAAATAGCTGAAGTTGCAAGCTGCTTACCAACCAAAAGGGCATGTGGTATAAATGCAAACAAATAGTTAATGGTCTGAAGTTTTGACCCTAGCAGAGTTTTTATTTTGCTAATGGCAACACAACACACGTATATTGGAGTAAAAGAAATTTAAAGAGAGAGAGGCAGAAAGCGCACAGCAAAGCAAAGGTTGAATGACATAATAGATCTCTCTATTTTGCTCTCATTTCAGTGTATGGTCTTGGCTACAAGTGGAACCCAAATGTCTTGACTGTAAAAGCTGGTGACATAGTGGTCTGGCAGTGGGCTGTCCAGAAGCATGTGTCTGGTATTGGATACGCCGTCATGCAGACAGCCAACAGTGATGCTGTGAACTACGATGGCCAAGGATTCATCAGTGGTGCACGCTCAACAGAAGGTGAGGGCTGATCTAAATCCTTTGGGAGAAATATAATCTTAATCCCATGTGGATTAGTACAGGACCTGAAAACGGAGAAGGCTGAATAAAAAAACATTCCAGCTGTTTTAAGTAGCTTTTCATTTGTATGAATTAGCTGTTCATTCGCATGAATTAGCTGTTCATTCACCAAACTAGTTGTTCATTCACATGATATACTAAGATTTGTTTCCATCTATAGACCTTATAACCTCTGGTTACAAAGAGAGTGACCTTTTTTATTCAAATGGGAAGGTTTAGCATTTTATTTTTCAAATCCTGATTGGCCCTTGAGAGTATATTGACATTCTCCTTTTGCATGATGTCTCATAAATCAGTTTAGAATCGATAGATCGGTTAAATGCTAAGTTGAAGTCATGGCTTTTTTCCGTTAATGTAGGATCGCAGATGTACAACCCTAATTCACTTGTTTTAAACTCGCCTTGAAATTGTGTTCTTGATTGTGAAGGTATCTTTGCCTACAAGTTCTCCGCCCCTGGTACCTACTACTACTCTAGTGGACCTGTCGATGAAGATGGTCAGCTCTATATGAAGGGAACCATCAAAGTGGAAGAACCAACATCTTCCACCCACAAACTCGTCGTTGAAGTCGCTGGATTTGAAGCTCTGCATGACACTATGTCAGGTAGGATTGTTATTGGTCTTCTTTTCACCTTTATTCTCCCGCTCCAGTCAATTTCTCTTTGTTCAAAAATCCAAACCATTTTTCACAAATGAAAGCGCTATTTTTGCTTTTTGTAAATTTTACATGTATAATTTCTTGTAAACAATTTGTGTTCATCTTCATTGATATGCTCATCTTCATTGATATGCTCTGTGTAAACAATAACTTTTCACTTTATTTCAGACTAATAAAAACAAATGTAACAATATAAAATAAAAGATAAATGAAACATGGAAATTGAAACATTTTGTTGACATTAATTTGTTGGGGATCTTGATAAATAACAGTTGTTTCAGAACCAGCAGCATCAGGAAGTTGTCCTGGCGACGCCTCAGTTCACTCATCATGCACCGTTCCAAAGGCTGTTGAGGAGGACGACTCCAGTTTCTATTACGCCTACTGGATTTGCAGCACCCCGATTATTACAGACATCAGCCCCAATGGGTAAGATAGCATTCTTGCAAAAGCATCTGTTAGGATTATTTTCCACCAGGGCAGCAGTGTGGATCTGAGAATAAACAATTAATAGCAGTAAACTTGCGGGTACAACCATGTTATAATTCTCTTGGCTCTGACTGTTGGCTCTGACTGTTGGCTCTGAAAGGTTTTTGTCTTGACTTTTCGAACAGTATACTCTGCTTGTCTTCAGGAGAAAGCGTGTGCAGAGCCCAGAGACCACAGAGCTGCTTAAACCAAACACAATTATGCTTTATTGGGATAAAAAGGTGACCAGCCCCCCAAAATGTCACATGTACAATTTTTTACTGGTATCCTGCTGCGTTTTGCTTAGCAGAAAATTTTTAAACAATAATTATTCCTGCTTCAGCAGCTCTATGAAAGTGGCCCATGCATAACACCCAGGCATGGTGGTGTAAGAGACCCAATTTTATCATAGTTGCCTTTCATGGTGCTTCCATTCATAATGAATTCTGATTCTTGTTTTTTTGAAGAGGAAGGAGTTCAGAATATTTTCATTTTGCTGGCAGTGATTGTAATGGATGTTTTCATCTTTACAGGGGTACACCAGACCAAGTTATCAATATCACAGGATCAGGATTCAGTGATGTAGCATGTGAGAATCAGATCAGCATCGGAGAGTACTCCTGTGTCACTCAGACGAGCACCAACGTCTCCCTGACGTGTCTGATCGATACGGAAGACACCATGTCTGTCGGAGTGCCTCAGGCCGTCTCTGTGGTCGTCAAGAACAGAGGGCTCGCCTTGAACAAGATCTCAGTGCCATCCAAGCTCGGGTTTACTTTGAAACCACAGATTGACGCCCTGTCTACCCATGAGGGGTCGCTAAGCGGTGGGACTGACATCACCATCACTGGGGATGGTTTAGCAGCCAGCTCACCGGAGGAAGTATCTGTGTGGATCGGGAACAGCGGTTGCCTCGTCCAGTCGGTATCCTATAAGGAGGTGGTGTGTAGTACGACGGCTTCTAATCCAGCATTTGCTGAGCTTACCCTACAGATTAACTCAGTATGGGCAGACTGCAAGGGTAACTGTAGCTTCAGGTTCTCCGATGGCTTGACCCCGCAGGTCGATGACGTCTCTCCGGACACCGTTTCTGGAACCAGCACCTCACTCATCATCCTTGGTTCAGGATTCGTCAACGACACAATGACCATCAATGTCACGGTTGGCGGAATAGAATGTGAAGTCACTTACGCCTGGGACGATGAGATCAACTGTGATGTCAGTTATGTCCCAGTCGGCGACCAGGTTGTGATCGTTAATATCCCCGGTCGAGGTAATGCTTTCTTTAATACCAGCAACACTGTCTTCAGCTCAAATGACATAGACAGTGTAACACCAAGTACTGGCAGCACAGAAGGAGGCCAGGTCATCACTATCCTTGGTAACGGTTTCGTTGATGGGGACACGACTGTCTCTGTTGGTGGAGCTGCTTGCAACATCCAGAGCGTGACACTCTCTCAGATTGTTTGCGCGACGCCAGCTCATTCTGCTGGAACGGTTGACCTTGTCGTGTCCTCCAATGGGGAAGAGTACCCAACCCAAGATTATGATTACTCGTCGGCAGTTACACCAACAATAACTTCAGTCACACCTGCTAATGGTAAGTCTGTTTACTTTCTTATTTGTCTTTGTTGAGTCTAAATTATTTTACATTGCATTACAAACTGCGATCGTGCTGACTTTTTCGTCTTGTTAATTCTCTGATTTGCTCCATTGAAGAAAGAACAGAATAATTCATCCTTTTCATCTTAACCAACTCACGGCTGTTATTTTCATGCAATTCCTCTTCCAAACAGTTGACCCTAAACATTTAATTACGCCATGAACAAGCTAGCAGTGCTGCTTACTGCCCCAGTCATATTAACTGCCCGTACATTAAGTTTAATGACCCATGTAGTGACAATGAAAGCACACTCACTCAAAAAGGATGTATAGTTTCCCATTTTTTGAAATTCTTGCATGAAGTTTTCCTGAAATGGTGGAAGCATTTTTACAAGTTTTTTTTATACAAGCTCTGTTAAGTTATTATGAAGCACCCATGCCAAGCATCTTGGAATTCTTCAAAGTGAAATCAACCTGTCTCTCTCTCTTCACTGCAGGTGCAACCGGCGACAGCATAACAATCAGTGGCTCTAGTTTCAGCACTAACACAGCCGAGGTTTCCGTCACGATCGACAACGTCGCTTGCACGATCACCAGTGCAGCAGTAGACTCAATTGAATGTGATGTTGGTGCCCACTCCGCCGGTACCTATCCAGTGGTGGTGTACATCGAAGACAAAGGGTTGTCTGCTGATGATGCAGAGTTTGAGTACGAGTTGAGAGTAGACTCGGTTTCTCCAATTGAAGGTGAGTTGGTGGTTTTTTTTGTTTAGGTAAATAGGACATACTCTTTGATCCTCTTCTCTAGCACTGGTGATACTGTTTCGCAGGGTTTATCAAACGATGGAAATGCCATCATTTCAATGTACCTCCTAAGATCTGACAAGAGCCGATTTGGTCTCAACGTTCTGAAAAGTATTGCAAAATATACTGTTTGAAACGTCGAGACTATACTTTTCAGAGCCAACACTCCTCCAAAGAGAATTTTACATATGGTTAATACATGTACATCCGCAAATTTGCTATGTTAAGTTAATTCTTATCTTAATCAGCTCTAGAATTGATTATTTGATTAAAATTATTATCCAGGGAGTTTTGGTGGTGGGAGAGTGCTGACAATAGATGGAGCTGGCTATGACGACACAGCGGTTGTCCTAGTCTGCAATAACACCTGTCCAATCACTAATTCTTCATCGTCTTTCATCGAGTGCGATGTACCGGCCAACTCGGGTAGCGGTGACGTTCTCTGTGATGTCGTGGTCACTCTCTCCAGTGGTGCAACGGTCACCAAGTCAGACAGCTTCACCTACAAGACGAATCTTACACCAGTCATTGACTCCGTTGAGCCACGTCGTGGTGGTACAGCCGGAGGAACCACGCTTAACATCACTGGATCAGGATTTGAGTAAGTTATAATTGAAATTAGAAAAGTGATTCAAAAATATACTGAGGAACCTTTTGCAAAGTCAACCTCTGCTGCACCATTTGTTTGGTAAATAAGCTACTTCATAAGTTGGTGGTAGGAGTGTGCTGACAAGTAGACTGCATGAAGCCTTTTTCAGGCATCTGAAAACACACAACTCTATGCAACAAGGGTTTTCTTTCACTATTTTCTCGCAATTTGGATGACCAAAAAGAAATTTGTACAGTTTTGTTATTTTATGTACATGTTTGGATACACCAAGTAAGGGTACTGGTCTCTGACATTTACCTAAACATACCCTGCCTTTGAACAAGCGTATAGTAGCTCATGACTTGAGAATGACCCAATCAATTCAAGACTCAGGTTCGAACTTGATCTAAATGACTCAAGACTCATGCCAAGACTGTCAATGTTTTGTGGAAACAAGTGTAAATTGAATTGAATTGAAAAGACTATAGTACAACTCGTCCACTAAGTTTCTTGAAAAACAATTCTTAATGTCCATGTTTATTTGTCTTCATTAGGTCATCTGGGAACATTGTATCAATCGGTGGATCAGAATGCACCATTCAATCTGAATCAACGACAGAGATTATCTGTCAGACAGGACCTCGTAGCCCACCAGAGATGCTTAAAGTCAGAGTTGAAGTTGGCGATAATGGAATTGCTACACAGGTAAGCTGAGCGAGGTTAAAGCATGGTTGCTTCTTTATTTTGTTAAACAGTTGCGCTAAGCAGGTGGTTGGGTTGGCATAATGGTGTCTTTCTCCCACAGCACCTCTAGGTCCCTGGTTCAAATCCCACCGGGGCACTCTGTGGATTGCGTTTTAATCCCCACCTGACTACATGGGTTTTCCTCTGGAATAATTCTTCCTCCCACATCTAAAACTATCCACTTCTCTCCACTGGGTTCTTGGGTTATGGTGATTAAGTTCACTTTTCTGAGAATCCTCGGCTTCACAACCAGATTAATTAATAAATAAATAAATAAGCAAAAATTGAAACATCACCCAACTGAAGACTTTTTATTTTACAATAATGCTTGGAAGTTATTCATATGGGCTAGATTTTTTCAGTATAGTTTATCTCTATTATGTCATTCTCACTTCATTCTGACCTCAGGACAATGCAGACTTCTACTACATCGATGTGTGGTCCTCCAGATATACCTGGGGTAACCAGGACCCGCCAATAGAGGGCGACTTTGTCATTGTTCCAGCAGGACAAACTTTACTTCTGGACGTCACCACCCCGATCCTGAAGATGCTTCTCATCCAAGGTAGGAATCTTTGCAACCCACCTCCCATGAACGCCAAGCTTGCAACAGCCAATCTCTATCATACAAACATTGGTTAAGCGCCTACGATTATGAACTGCACAAATCAAGAAGTTGTGATTTAGTAACTAGATAATAGTACTCCTTCTAGTCATTGTGAAATAGTCGGCTAGCTTGGTATGTTTCAACCCACAACCTTGTGATTGCAAGTCCTGCAGTCTAACCTCATGATGTTGTTGTTGTGTTTATTTCAGGCGGTACGCTGATGTTTGACGAGGCAGACATTGAACTCCATGCTGAGAACATCCTCATCGTTGATGGAGGTGCCCTCCAAGTCGGTACGGAGGAGGAACCCTTCCAGCATGAGGCTACCATTATGATGCATGGCCATGTACGCTCTCAGGAACTGCCGCTGTTTGGAGCCAAAACCCTGGCTGTCAGGAACGGTACTCTTGACCTTCATGGTGAGTCAGTCAAAGGAATTAGTTTTTACTGTCATTCATTTTTGGAGTATTTACCAATCTATGACCCTACCTTTAACTAAAAATATTTATAATACATTGTAGTCAATGCACAAATCCTTTAATCAGTTATCAAGGTATTTGGTAGAATGTGCTGAAAGACGTACATGTAGTGGGTCATTCTAGCTGGTGACTTTGGTTTAATTTAAAACACAGTGGAATGTATTTGAAAAAGATCAGAAAATATTTGGTTAGTATCAAAAAGGCAACCTTTAAGAGGACACAAAGTCTCAGACATCTGAGAACTCGGATTCAAAGGTTTTGTGGGGAAAACCCATAGAGCTATATTATAATGACTAGAGCGCTAACTTGCTCTGTGTTTTGAAGCCACCCTGGGCGCAGACATGTTTGGTGTGTTGCGTGAATTTGGAATTTTAAGAGAACACACATTGCCGCAATTATTTTACATTCTGCGTGTGCGTATACGTACGCAACTGTCCACTTGCGTACGTCCACGCTACGAAAACAGTAACTTCGACTTGGTTGCCGTACTTAAAAAAGGTAAACGCGCCTTTTAATCATGACGCTTAGGCGCTCGCAGTTTGTGCGCTTATCAGCAGATTGTGCGTTCACATTTACTGCATTTTTTGCTTCGATGGCACATAACAAAGAACAGACGCACGATCATGCAAATAGCCGTACAATTGCCGTACAAAATTTCAAGCTATTGTATTGGTTTGTACATAATCATGGATGCGCCCACACGGCTTCAAAACCTTAGTGCGTGTATAACGGGGTGTTAGCGCTCTAGTCAATATATACAGCTCTATGGGAAAACCATACTTCCAACAGCTGCAGTGCTCCTCACCAAGTAAGTTTTAATGGTCATTCATTTTTTAAGTATTTACGATTGAATGAAGCATTGTAATCGTCCAATGTACATTTTGTTGATAATTTTCAGGAAAGTATGTCCCAGTGACCTGGACACGTTTGGCCCAGACGGCCGAGGCTGGTGCCACCCAGCTGGTTCTTCAACAGGCTGTAACCTGGAAGGCTGGGGATCAAATCGTCATTGCATCCACTGGACACCGACACAGCCAGAGGGAAAATGAAGATGTGTTTATCACAGGTCGGTCAAATGAGCTTCCCACTAGCGTTTGATTGTTCTCATCTTTATATACAATAAAAATAACCTGTGAAAATTTGATTTCAAAGTTGTAGCGAAAATCCGAATATCTACACAATCTGAGAACTGTTACTGCAGTAACGACACGCCATGAATTATATGAAGTATAGATGCATTATGGCAGCCTGCATTATGATATTATGTGGTGAATGCATCTTCACAAAACACACTTGTACATCTGTGCACATATGTGCCATCAAGCACAACCTGTGCTCTGTGCTGTTAAAAGACTGCGATTGAGTAGTAAATTCACTGGATAATGAGACCAACAGTAGGAGTGTTAATATTTATGCATTATACTAATTGCATCCATGCTACACAGTTTAGTCCTTAGCTCAAGTGTGCCTTGGTTAGTTTTAAATGGTTGTCCAACTCGATGGATAATGAAACCAAGAGCAGAATGATTAAAGAAATTTTCCAACCTCCATTTCTTGTTCTGATTCTTTAGTTTTGATTGTTGTAATGTAAATTAGTTTTTGTTTGTATTCATCAGATGTTTCTGCGGATGGGACTGTACTGACATTCGAACCAGCACTTGTGTACGAGCATCTTGGCATCTCTCAGACAATAGAGGGCGTTAATTTGGAAATGCGCGCAGAGGTTGGGCTGCTGACGCACAATGTCAAGTTCCGAGGGTCAGTGCAAGAAGAGTGGACCGAGACCATTGAAGCATGTCCAGAAGAATTTGACACCAGTAAGTACAAGATCTTAAGAAAAGAGGGAACATTTTTTGCATTATAATAATAAAATAATAATAACTCTTATATAGCGCATTTCAATAACCGTATCAATGCGCTTTACATTAGTGCCCTGGGCATAAGGCCATAACATCCCTTTTAATGTTTCTCAGTATACAACCTGGGCAACAGTTTATATCGCTCCAAAGGCTTTTTCATTCACAATATCAACCTCTACCCTCGCAGGTACCACTTTATACACTTGGGTGAAGAGAAGCAATTTAAGTAAAGTATCTTGCTCAAGGACACAAGTGTCACGGACGGGATTCGAACCCACACTCTGGTGACTTAGCACCAGAACTTGAATTTGATGCTCTTAACCACTCGGCCATGATTATCTACTCAGACTTTCCATTGGGTTGCATACACAGGCAGGCATCTACTGTGATGTGCGTTGTTTCACTCATATTAATAGCAACAACAGGTTCTGGGGAAACTTGCTTTTGTGTTACCCTTTCTGTGAAAAATTTGAGAAATAAACTTGCGGCGCAAATAAAAATGGCAAATAATGAATTCCAATCTGAATCATGTTTTGGTCTTTCAGAATCGATTGAACTATATTTGTTTTATCTTTAATTGCAAACTTAAAATGTTGTCAACATTTGAAATGCAATTTTCTGTTCTTTTTTAACCTTTCAGATCAATTTGCCACTCAGACCTGCTTCCTTGGTCGTTTTGGAGAAGAAACTGGAAGCGATCAGTTTGGTGCACAGATCATGTTGTTTGCCAAGTACCAAGATCAACAGCTTGTCAAAGGTCGTATCAGTTACATAGAGGTCACTCACGCAGGTCAAGCCTTCCGGCTGGGTCGCTACCCAATTCATTTCCATCTTAACGGGGATGTGACGGGCTCCTACGTACGTGGCTGCGGTATCCATCACACTTTCAACCGTGCTGTCACTATTCATGCTGTTCACAACCTCCTCGTAGAACACAACGTTGCCTACAACATCATGGGACACGCCTATTTCTTGGAAGATGGTATCGAGACTGGGACCATCATCCAGTATAATCTTGGGGTGTTTGTTCGTCCGAGCAGCAGTCTGTTGAATGTGGACATCACTCCGGCCACTTTTTGGGTGACTAATCCCAATAACACTGTCCGTCATAATGCGGCGGCCGGCGGATCCCATTTTGGTTTCTGGTACAACGCGCCAAGTCACCCCGAAGGTCCTTCATTCACAACAGCAATCTGTCCCCGTAATGTTCCTCTCGGGGAATTCCAAAACAACACTGCTCATGCCATGGGCTGGTACGGCCTGTGGATTTTCCCAATCTACTACCCAAGAGTTGGTGGCGGATGTAATTCAGTGGAGGCAGAACCAGCTAAGTATCACTCACTCTACGCCTGGGAGGTAGAGCGCGGGGCGGAGGCTGTTGAGGTCGGTGCTATCCAGTTCCATGACTTCGTTTTTTCAGATGCTGACAAGTCGGGGGTTGAATACCAAACCATTGCTGCCCCCTGGGGTGAAGGTGGCTCCTTAGTTAGGAATTTAACTGTTGTTGCTTACAGTGACATCTCAGATCCTTCTGAGTGTACATCGGCTGGCATCCATGGTCCAAAAGGTGATGGTTTGACAGTTGACGGAGCCAAGCTGGTCAACTTTGATCAGAGTCGATGTGCAGGCATCCGAGCATGCGCCCATTGCAAGACGTTCCAAGGAGGTTTCTCAATCCGCACCCAAGGTCTGGAGTTTCTGAACTCTCCAAACAAGGTGGGCTTCCAGTGGGAGCATGAGTGCTGGATCGAGGACAACGACGGCACGCTTTCAGGGAACGCGAACTACATCGTTCTGCCAAGTAACCCCAACCTCCACCCTGACCATTGTGCAGAGGATGCTAGCTTTGGTGTTGGTTTTCCTGGCTCTAGCTGTGACACAACCATCCGTCTCCACCGCATGGCTTTCAATGAACCGTTACCGTCCTCTCTATTGTACAAGGATACCCTCTTTACCAATGCCTATGGGACCAGCCATGTACCATACAAGAAGAAGCGCCTCACTCACCCAGAAGGCTGGATGCTTACCCTCATCAACGGCGATGAATACAACTTCATCTTCGAGGACGTGGACCATGTCACCAACATTTCCTACCACGCCACATTCTATAACTACGAGGATGGGGACTTCTCGCTGATAAACCACAACTTCACTCAGCGACCGGATCAATTTGCAACGATTGGAGTGATCAAGAATAGCACTGAAGAGGTGCCATCGTATGCCAATGATGAGAATGGTGATTGGCACTGGAACAACGCCACCAGAGAACTCACCTATATAAGTAAGTGATGCAGTATTTCTTAGTTCTTTTTACCTTTTTTTGTTCTTCAGTGTAAAGATTATAATATGAAGCCATTCTATATTTAAAAATCAAAATTATTTAACATTGCCTATTCTGATTCTGAATGGCCCCTTATTCACAAATGGCTTACGCAGGCCTGTATGCGTTATTGTTTTTGAAAGGGCACCAAGGCATGTTGTCTTTGGTAAAGGGCAACCTATGAAGAAATTGTAAATTTCTACTGGATAATTACAAGGGCACCAAGGCAATGACCAGGATGTATCAGACCTGGCTTGGTCAGCAAAAGTGACACTTTTATATTTACATTTGTCTAGTTTCCGGCAAAGGAAAGAGCAATCCGGTTAATCGTCAGGTGGACTTGGACGTCTATCAGTGCTTTTTTAAGGATTGTCTCATACCTGTTCCTGAGCCACCACCAGTGGGCCGGCCTGGAGAAGCTCTCTTGTGGTCTGAAGCTGCCTCCTGGGAAGGAGTTGAGGATGGATGGGGTGGCAGCGATGGCAACATCCCTCAAGATGGTGCAGATGTCATGGTCCTGCCAGGTCAGTTTCTATAATCTCTTGTTCAGTGGTCAGGGCCCAATTTCATAAAACCTGTAAGCACAAAAACTTGCCAAGCACAGAATACTATTGCTTAGCAGAATCAGGTTACCAGCCGTAACTACATTTTGCATTGTTGTGGCTGGTGCCCGACTCAGCAAAGAAGTTTGACGAGCCATTTCTGCTTAACAGCTTTATGAAACTTGCATCCGCCTATGGTTAATAAAGTTCGCCAACGATGGCGATGCACAACCCTATCCACTCAAAACTGTTGGCAAACGTTGGCTATCTTTGCGCAAATGGAACGCACCCCAGAGCTTGAGTGTGGTGCTCTCAACTGCTCGGCCACGACATGCCAATACGAATTGTAAGTAACTGATGCCTTTCATTCTAATACTGATTGCAGAGGTATGGATGGTGGCTGACGTACTACTCCCCAGCATGAACAAGCTCTTCATCTACGGTAACCTAGAGATTGAAGACACTCAGGATAACAAGATTGAAGCCACCTACATCCTGATCCAAGGTGGACGTCTTATTATTGGATTCAGCGAGTCTAATCCCTTCGTACACGACATGAAGATCTTATTGAATGGCAATCATTTCACACCTGACCAGCCGCTGCCTAATGGGCCTAACCTTGGCTCTAAGGCTCTTGGTAAGTAATTTGCACAATGTGATGCTTCATTTCTGACTTCATTTCATTATTTCTCACTGATTCTGCAGAAAGTTCACTGGAAATGAACCATTCTTTTCATGTCCTATTATAAACAAATTTGATAATCTCACAGATTTTGAAATCTTGTTTAAAGTGCACTGGGTTATTTTTCCTGCATTCCACAACACACAGAAGGAACAGCTTCACATCATAATAGAAGGACGCAACTATTATCTTTCTTTATAAGGGCCCAAATGTCACAACCGGAACCCTACTGAACCCACACTCTGCTGATAGAAAACGCCACAACTTGAGTTTGGTGTTCTTATCCGCTTGGCAACAACATGCCACATATAATACAATGGCTTCAAGTTATTCAACTTATTGCAATTGATCAATTCTCTCAAATGATTGGATTACTTTGATCTCCCCCCCCCCCACCCCCATCCCCCTATAGGCG
Organism: Asterias rubens; assembly: GCF_902459465.1. Classification (NCBI taxonomy): domain Eukaryota; kingdom Metazoa; phylum Echinodermata; class Asteroidea; order Forcipulatida; family Asteriidae; genus Asterias; species Asterias rubens. The sequence continues at coordinate 18,106,486 of NC_047070.1, read as the reverse complement.
TCTTTGGTGGTCTGGACCTTCATGGCGTGAACCGCACAGTTTACTGGACCCAGCTTTCAGCCACAGTGTCTCCAGGGGACAACACTCTGACCGTGGTTGCTGAGACTGACTGGGTCGTTGGTGATGAGATCGTTGTGGCAACCACATCCTACGAGGCCTGGCAGACAGAGACATTTATCATTGTAGCAGTCACAGACGCTTCTACCTTCCAGATTAACGGAACATTTGAATTTAGACACGTCGGTAAGTTTGAGATGAGTTTTGGGGGCAAACAGTTTATTTATTTTGGTTTCACCCTTGATCATCATACCAAAATCATATATTATTAATTTCTTCTTATACTTATTAACTTTTTATTCTTTATCAATTAGCCGAGTTCCAGGATGATTACGTCTTGGCAGCAGAGGTCGGCCTCTTAACCCGTAACATCAAGATAGAAGGAAATGACTACGACCTTCTCTTTGACGAGTCTTACGGAGCACGTGTTCTGGTCGGCCGATTCTTCCAGTCTGGAACTCAATACAAAGGTAAAATTTGCCAGAAAGGTATTCCCCCTAGGTACCCTCCTACTTCATGGATGTTATGAAAGTGATGATGTAGTTTTTACAACACCCTCCGTAGCGTACTTGCTACATGTGTTCAAAAGAGATATAAATTTTATAGGAGATTGTCTTACATCACAAGGCCAAACGGCCACTTCAAGGTGAGGGCTACACTTAACTGATTTGGGCTATCAACCCAAACCAACTTCCAACAGGAGCACAGTGCCACGTACTTCCTGGGGCTGAAACAGGGTTAACCCCTTCACAGTCAATAAGGATCTAGGCAGGGGGGTTTCATCCACTAGGAGCCTGGCTGGTGGAGCATAGTGCACTCTACACTCCCAGCTTTTTACAATTTGTGACCCTATACTTAAACGTAAACCTTATTTTTTAAAATGGCTATAAAAGATTGCATGGTCAACAATGATCCTCTACCCCACAAATCAAAAACAAGACTATTTCAATAATTATGATTGTAAATTTGTTTATATTTAAAAAAATCTCATCTCATCCACTCAGGATACGCTCGCATCGCCAACGTTCAGTTCTTCCACACTGGGCAGGAGGGTCACTCCGACTTCTATGATCCACGCTACTCTCTGGCTTTCTTGGATATAGGAGAGGTAGATGAACTTGCCCCGTCCTTCGTCAAAGGTTGCAGCTTCCACAACGGCTTTAGTCCGGCCATCGGTGTCTTCGGCACTGAGGGAGTACTTCTTAAAGATAACGTGGTGCATCACACAGTTGGACCAGGTTTGTTAATAATCCAAGACATTGAAAGTTGTTGGTGTTTACCGCTAGTCAATTTGCCACATTAACACGCATGCGATCAGTTGATTGATTCGTCAAATATTCTGCGACGACGATGTATCAAAGAAGAAAAAAGGGTACTCGCCATAAGTACAGTACTAATTGTTATCTTAATAACTGACATTGTTTGTGTGATTAGAAAGGTTTGCAATACTTTCGATCAAGTAAACCAAATCACCATCTTGACAAAGTGAAATAACTATGTTTATTTGACTAAAAGAACACTGCTCTGGAACTAGGTTGATCCAGTTGGAGTAACTAGTTCAACCATGCAGCGTTCGCTTGACATCTAGATTGACTATGGTTAAGATTAATACTAATATTGCAATAACTTCCAATTCCAACCAGGTATAATTGTGTGGGAAGACAACAATGAAATCATCCATAATCTCATCACCCTGGTCGTCTTCCCCGGAACCTACCAAGACCGTTTCGAACCTGAGAACTTGATGTGGAATGCCGGCATCGAGGTAGAGAAGGCAGGCAAGGTGATCCTTATCAACAACACTGTGGCCGGTTCAGAGAGAGTCGCCTTCAAGATCAAGGGAGAGAAGTGTTATGAGGCACCCAACCCGTCGACAGATTGGTATGGTAACGTCGGGCACTCCACTCTCCACGGTATCCACATGCATAGCATCAGTGAGCCAGGATGTGCTAAGGTCTCCAATTTCTTGATCTACAAGTGCTGGGACTATGGCGTCTATCACTTGGTACGAGGAGTTCTATTAAGTTGATTAAAATCAACAGTAACTGTTTCGGTGCCAAGTTTCTTTAGGTTTATCAGAATTCTGTACCAAAAAATTCCAACCAAACAATATGTATTTTGCTGATTTGTATTGGCTTGGTACATCCCGAAGTCAATAGTATTTTATTAAGTGATGATGCCCTTGCGTGATAACATTTATATTTAGGGGTTCGTACATGTACTTTTTAGGACACTTTATTTAGTACATGGAAAAGCTTGCACATGTACAGCCAATTGGCACTAAAAGAGTTAAAAACCTAAACAATTCACACAAAAATGAGCTGTTTCTCTAAAGTGTTGATCGGAGAAAGAAGTGACAAACTTTGCCCTTGCAGCAAAGGATAATGTACCAGACAAAAAGAAAACTAGTCAAAAAATTATTTAATGAAATCCTTTAGTAAATTGTAAAAACAATCAATCCAAATCAAGAGCCCCCTTATAATTTGAGGGTTTTTTCTTTTTGCTCAGGTGTCGGCAAGTGTTTTTCTGACTGATATGAAGCTAATTGACAACAATATTGCCGTCATGCCAATGGTGATGACTCCTCCTTATAATGTTAGGGTTTTTTCTTTTTGCTCAGGTGTCGGCAAGTGTTCTTCTGACTGATATGAAGCTAATTGACAACAATATTGCCGTCATGCCAATGGTGATGACTCCTCCTGCCATTTCTCACGTGACATCGGACAAATTTGTCCGCATCGAGAAGTCGCTCATCGTTGGTGTCAGTGACTCATTCGATTGCACGGCAGATGCTGTAAGTGAAAAGCGAACAGCCAAGTGATCCAGTGTAATTTTTTTGTAATGTCATGTGTATTTGTGCGGAAGAGGAGAAGGGAAAGACAAAATGGTTTTAGATGTTCCTTCTTTGAGGTTCAGACCATGGGGTTAAATGGTTGATCTTTGGCCATATAAACACCTCATGAGTGTGGTTCCTGAATGGTCTGGAGGTACCTTATCTACAGTTTTTTTTTCGGACGAACAATCTATCTGCGGTTACCTCGATTTTCTCATGTACGGTCTTAGTTTCAAACACTGTAATAATTTGGTAAATATTCTTGCACATTATTGTCTATAATGATTTCTTGCTCATTCCACACCCTCCTCATCCTCAAACCTCAGGTTCAACCAGAAAATGCAGGTCAAAGCAGTAAACAGAGGGCTCCACGACCACCAGGCGGAGGGCACGCTGGATACGTGTGGGGCTCCTTTCTGTCATCAAGTAACGGGTCGCCATTTAAAACCTTTCATGGTTGTAACAGTTACCCTATGATTAATGGAAAGAGTGAGATCAATGGTAAGTAACTCTATATGAGTTTGAATGGTCACTAGACTTCTTGAATCCGCCGGCATTGACGTCCTCTGCCCCTGATAGGGTTAGCCTGTTAACCCATTGGTACTCCAAAATTGACCACAGGATGCATCAATTTAGCAGGGTGCGGGAACCACTTATGAGGTGAGAATAACATGGCGGCGCCCAGTGATTGAATGATCATTATACATGTAGTATAGAAGTATTATGTATGCAGGGTAGCCCCCATCAGTGTAAAAACACTGTTCTACTGGGGGCCATGTAGAAAAAGCAATAAACAGAACAGGGGAGTATTAATCGTATAGAACTAACCCCATAAAAGCAACAACAGCACTCTAGCCCACCAGTAACAAAAGCAGAGAAAACAAAGCAAAAATAGCCAATTATAGGAAGTAGATAATTGTAGGAAATAGATCATCAATTTGCTTGCACTGACCATTTCATAATGTTTGCAAATCTGACTTGGCCTCTGTTTCATCCCGTGCGGTATCTCAAACAAAACAGACGTAGTGTTCCGAGGTTTTGGTACACATTGTGGAAAGGAGGACGTTGCAATCATGACCAACAAAAAGAGTGAAGATGGAATACACCCTATGACCACATCAGGTGTGACCTTCGAAGACGTGGATGAGGATCGTAAAATATTTATATACAGACCAAACGTTGGGTGAGAGTAGTTTCTGCTTCTTTTAAATAGTAATAATAACGCTCATATCCAGTTGTTTTGGGGAGAAGTTGGTGGAAGTTTTCAGAAGTTGTTGGGAGCTTATTATCTTTATTCTAAGCGCCACTCCAGCATAGACATGGTATTTAACCTGCTCCAAGTGTTGAGAATTTGTAATAACGTTTGAATATGCAGCATAGAGTTTTGTTAATGTTTTTCGCTAGTTAGCTGTTTTTTGGGAGTAAGGTTTATTACAATTTAGAATTACCACTCCAGTAAATTTCTTTACCTTATATTATTTTCAGCTCTGTGAACCCGTCTGACTGTGTGGACATGGACTGTGACGGTCAGAAGAAAGCAATGATTCGTGATTTGGACGGTACCCTCCTTGGCTCAGTGGGGACAGTCATTGCTCAGTCTGAGTTTGAGTGGGACGGTGACTCTCGGCGTGGTCTCGGTGATTACCGAATCCCCAAGGTCATGCTGACCAATCCGGACGGATCACGCATCCTAGCCGACGATATCGCACCAAATAAGGGTAAGTGAAGTACGGAAGCAAAAGTGCGAAAGAAAGCACCATTTTCAAAATCTACAACAACAAAATACTCACACACCACACACTCAAATTTTGTACCTGCGCTAAACTGTTCATGCAATGACCCTTTGAGATCCCAACCAGTTTGTTTTGTTCCACCCCATGAGTATCAAGACATGATGGATACCAGTGCTTTTAGGTGTTCTTATTATTATAGTAGTACTTGATCATGTTTCTGCATAAATTGAATGCCATACATTTATGTTCTACTTTATTGATAGGTATTTACAGAGGAACTAACAATGAATGTGAGTACAACAGTAACTGGCAGGCGTATAAATGCCACGGTATCGACCACATGATGTTGATTGTTGAGAGCATGGATGGAGATACTGAAGTTCGACGCCTTTCACCAATGGCCATGTACAGCGACGGCTATGTAGACTTAATCAATGGGCCGCAGGATCAGGGATGGTGTCATGGGTAAGTAGGTCCAACCAAGATCTTTGTCTTGAATTATTTAACACCCTGGGCCCAATTTCATTAAGTCTGTTATCAGTCTCTTCTAACAGATTTTGGGGCAAAGGCTGCACAATCTGTGTATGTGAAGATACTTAGAAATGTGAAGTACAATCCAAAATCTTTAACCTGGTACCCTCTTCTCCAGGTATACATTCCAGGAGCGTCTCAGTACGTTATATACCTTGATAGCCACTGGGAAGGAGTATGAGGTGTACCTCACTAGCATCAAACCCCAGACTCTACAATCCCTTAATCTTCAGTTTATCAACCTTGTACTCTCTTCTACAGGTACACATGCCAGGAGCGTATCAGTACGTTCTATACCTTGATTGCCACTGGGAAGGAGTATGAGGTGTACTTTACCAGCACCAATCCCCAGACTCTTCGTTTCCATCTGCTGAACTCTGATGACAGCCAGGCCGTTGTGATTGGAATCTGGTATGCCAATCCCCAACGATTGGATGTTTATTATCAGGTAATCATTTACATCTTTCAGTCTCTTTCAAGTTGATAGAAAAATCTCCAACAAATCTTTTTGTTGTTTTTTGCTAATGTTTGACCGTCCAATTCGCCAAATTTTTAACAGGTTGGTTTGATTGTGTATTAAATGAAAACTAGAGGTTTGGATTGAATTGACTCATCGAAATTAAAATCAGATGAAGTATTAATACTTTTACAAACAGAAGTTTAAGTTATTAGTTATATCCACAATTTGTGTAAGAAATCCAACTATTCGTTTTCTTTTTTAGGATCGGTACGTGACCCCCAACAATGCAGATTTTAGCTCTGGTGAATTCACCTGGAAGGCCAAGGATCCAAGTCTTCCGGCCGACCAATACAATCCCTCTGTCAGTTCTGGTATTTACGGTGAGAACTACTTTGATCGTGACACCCAGACCTTGTGGATGCTTATAAAGGGTCCAGTGCCCATTGAGATCCGCACCACTGCTGTTATCATGGTCACCTTTGGTGTCCCCGCGGTGTCCGTTGACGATTTCTACGAGGAGAATCTGGTGAGGAATCTAGCCGGGCTGCTCAACATTGATGAATCCCAGATCCGAATCGTGGATGTAGTCAGCGAGGCTAGTGGACGTCGACGGCGCCGTGCTGTTGAAGGCGAGACTGAGGTGGTGGTTGAGATCGGGCCTCAGCCATCGCCAACAATTGAGTCACCTGGGTCTGAGAGTTCTCAGAACGACACAAGTGCTACTACACCATCCCCACAAACCATTCCAAGTGAGTAAAACTTTATAACTAGAAGTATTTAGACCTGACTGTCCTTTCTTGGTCTTACTTATTTCAGAACATTTTAATGATTTGCTCTTCTGTTGAAATGGTAAATGCATTCAAAAGATTTCATCTGATATTCTGTGCATCTGTTTTTGTAGCGTCAGCACCAGGTACCTCACTAAACTTTGATCAGTTGGTTGAGATCCAATCGATGTTGGTTGACGACTTGCAGTCAGGAAGCCTCGGAGATTCTCTCAACATCACGATTACCTCCATGGCTATGACTGACCCGATAGCAGAACCAGTCGACCCCACAGGAGGTGTGCGGGCCACCAATGAAACAGGCGGTACCAGTGACGTACCCAACGGGACCAAAACGTGAGTAGAGTCTTCTCTCAATGTTTGATATTTTTGAGGAATCAGTAAGGATTGCTGAACAATCAGGGCTCCATTGCACAAGACTTGAAATTCATCGAGCTGGTGGAGATCTCCATGTTCTGCTCACCATACTTATCTCGAATTGTTGTAATTTTTAAGCACCCCAAGCGAAGATGATGACCCAAAAAATGATACTGACATCAAAGGGCTAGATAGTTCAGTTAGAAAAGTTTGGGCATGTTAATCCAGAGGACCGTTGGTTCAAATCCTGCTGTAGTTAATTTTGATTTAACCTAAAATCGTTGTTGTTTATGTCAGGTTTTCTGAGGTACAGCTGGAGGAGGAAGAACAACTGAATGCTGAGCTTGAAGTGGATGTTGTCTACCGCACCCCAGAATCCCTTGTCGTCTACACACAGCCTGATGGGGCCAAAGAAAGAGCACCCTTCTTTGAACAGCCTTCAATCTATGCCGTGGATGCACTGGTAAGAGCCCACGAAAAGTACAAGATTTTCTTCGAAGGAGCGGCTCAATGGTTTTATTATTTTTACTCTAGTTATTCCAGCCCAAACTTCATTCGGCTTGTTAAGCACAAAAAGTAGCTGGGAACAACAAAATGATGCTTACCAGAATAAGGTTACTAGCCAAAGTAACCTGTCACATGCACAATTTCTAACTGGTATTCTGCTCATTTTTGCTAAGCAAAACATTTGTATAAGCAATATGTTTCTTAAGCAGCTCTATGAAATTTGGCTCAGTAAAAAAAATGCAGTCGGTATTACATGGCATACATGGTTTTCATTGCTGAGCACTGGACTTGAGCTTTGTTTTTTTTTTCAGAGAGGATTTTGGTCCATCGACCAATGTCAAACTCTGCTTGATGCGGAATTTGTGCTTAATGCAACCTGTAAAGCACACAATTCTGTAGGCTGTAAGCGCAGAATTCCAGTCAGCAGAGCCATGAAATTAGAACCCTATCAATGCAAAAGGTGATGCATTTCCACCCACGGTGTGCATGGATGGTTTTCCTGCAAGGACATCACTGACTCATCATAAACATTAGTGAAGGACACAAAATAAATTATATTGTTTTTTTGTCATACTAATCACAATATTTTGTTTTATCCTCATACAGGGAAATATGATCGACCAACTTGGGCATTCCTCAAATCCCTGGCAACTGACGGCATCATTGAATCCATCAAGTACAAGCGGCCAGCTCTCAGGAAACCTGACCGTGTCGTTCATGAGTGGCTGGGCCAACTTCACAGATCTGACTATGGACTTGACCGTTTCGGGAGTCATCCTGGACTTTACAGTCATCAAGCCCAACACGTCCACTCTTTTAGTCAGCTCTAATGCTTTTGACGTGGCCGTGCGGCCGTACTATCTGTCTACGTTGACGGCACCGGACATGGTGAATGAAAACACAACCTTTGAGGTGATCATTGAGCTGAGAGATGAGATCACAATGATGATTCCTGGAGACCTCATGACCAAGGTGGGTTCAAACAAAGTCAACTAGATTATGATAACTCACCCTCAAATGTTTTGAGGCAAGTCATGGCCGAGTGGTGTGGTTCACCGGACCCAATCTATTGTGTTGGCAGCAGCAGAGTATGAATTTTAATTCAACATTTCTTATTTTATGCTTGAAGGAAACAAACTCGCAGATTTTAGCAGGTCCTAATGTTTATTTATGGTCTTTACATGTCTATATTACAAATGAGCAAATTTCAAGGCTTTATTAATAATTTTTTGTTTTGCGATGATCTACAGGGACTTGAGTGGCATGCCATGATGGCCCTCAACATGCCTACCAACTACATCGGTCAGCTCACAGGTCAGCTAGAAACAACCTTTGACCTCAGCACTGGCCAGGCCCATTTCACCAACCTGTCGATCGATGCGATCGGCCTGAGCTACATCCTGGAGGTCACTGTGGTAACCATGCCATCGAGTACCTATGAGCTCACCCTATTGGTTGACCCCTTTGATGTGGTGTCAAGCCAGCAGATGAACTACACAGGGCCAATTCGTAGGCTCAAACTGCAGTTCCTGGTTGATTACGACGTGGTGGCTGCCGGCAAGGAAGCTCAGCTTGAGATTTATGTTCTGAATTACTTTTCAGCGAGATATACCGGTGTTCAGATCAGCAATGTGTCACTCGAGAGAGGTATTATAGCCACTTTTTGCATGAGGCATTGCCAGCCATAAACTCACAGCCCAATGTCATGAAATTGTTTTACTCTCAAATCATTTTTCCTACTTCCTGCATTTTAAAAACTTGCTTGAGTTTGTAAATTAAATCTGTGTAAAGCAAGGAGCATTAATATTGATACTAGTCAATTTATACCTGTTTCTTACAAATCAAAGGTTAAATTCCATTTCCACAGGGGCCAAGTCTGCCATTGCCTCTGTTGTCCCTGCTCTAGCCTTGGTGCTACTTCAAAATGTACCCATAGACTCAAACGTGTTCTCAAATAGAACTGCCCTCTAAAAGATTAAATTTGAGGCCTGCCATTACCTGTCCTGTTCAAAGTTTGTTCCTCCATTTGCTTTTATGTAATTTGTTTCAATGTAGTGTCTTAATTGTTAACTATGAAATCATTTTGCATTTGTCCTCTTATTATTGGAAGTGTTTTACTGTGAGGAACTTTGGTTGCTTTGGACAACTTAATGAGATGAAACATTTCTTAAACTTAAATCCTTCTCTCTTTTCCCAATTCTAGGATCCATTTTAGTCTCGTTTGACATTCAAGGAGACTTGGATGCCACCCAGGAGGAAATTTGGACCGATATTCAGTCTGGTGACATTGTCTTGACATTTGATGGCTACACTCTAACCCCTGACGAATATCTCCAGGTGGACGGGGAAACATACGGCGAAGTGGTAAGATTACTTTTGATTGATTTGTGGGATTGATTTTGGTTTTTTTACGGATTATTTTGTTGTCTAATGTATTTAATTATTTGAGGTAATAATCAAGTATTTTTCATTGTTTTTTTTCCCCAGGCTACGACGACAGCAATGCCCGAAGTAGCGGTAAGTGTTGTATTTTACTGGTCTATTCAACTCTCTACAAAGTGTTAGATTTGAAATACATATATTTTTAAAGCTAATTAATGTATTATGTTGGGAGACTTTTGGAGCAGTAGGTGGCAGCAGACTTGCCAGGTAAATCCATTATTCTTGGAAATGTGCGCATGCTCAGAATGACGTAAACAATGGAAATTTACCTGGTAAGTCTGCCACCACTTAGCATTCAAAAGTCTCCCATTACTCGATAACTATAATTTAAATTTTAAAATATCATAGAGGGTATGAATTACATCTCCAGACACACTTTACCATGAATCGTTCTAAGCATTAACTAATTTTCACATTGTTTTTTTCTTTATCTGCAGGCACCCATACCCATTTGGGCCATCATCATTATTGTCGTAGTTGTGTTGCTAATGATTGTAATCATCTCATTTATCGTCTTCAAATTCTGCTGCAGTAGAGGTACGCCTTTTAGTCAGTATGTTTTTATGGTACTGAAACAATCATGTTCCCTGTATACCACATGACAATGAGAGTACAAATTATTGACCATTAAAAGCACCAGACTAACTTTCCGTCTTTCAGTTCTGTTTAGCCTCATGGAATCCGGGCTACAAATTCAAGTTCAAATTAAGCTCTGGTGGTTAAGTCATCAGGATGTGGGTTCAAGTCTCGCTCATAACACTTGTCCTTGAGCAAGATGCTTTACCATAATTACTTCTTTTCACACAGAGCTATAAATGGGTTCCTGCGAGGGTAGAGGTTGATAATCTGTTGGAAAAAGCCTCCAGAACACCGCGGCAGCTCGGGCTGTATACTCCTATAGGAGCTGAGAAATATTAAAGGAATTTTATTGGCCCCAATGTAAAGCACATTGGTTTGCTATTGTAAAATGCCCTATATTAGATCTAATTATTTTGTATTTTGTATGAAAACACAATCTTAAGTGTTATAATTTGTCTTTGATTTGATCAGGTAAGAAGGAGAACATGGTGGAGGCAGAACCCTTGACTGAACCCAACTTTAAGATGAAGGAGTTTGCCAGCTCTACATCCCTCGAGAACCCCATGCTGAGGGTACATGATGAAGGACAGGAGAGATCAGTGTAAGTAGATAGATGGATTTCACATGACGTCATTTATCACCATCTTTGATGTAGAACAATGGAATTGTTCATGCGTGTACACGCTGCGCACAACTCTCAGCCAATGATTGCCTTTCACAGGTGCAAATTTCATCAAAGATGGCTGCCAATGCAAGGGATAGACTGAGAATAATTCTATGGTGAAGGATTAGGAGGAACTTGAACTGGGGGGGGGGGAGAAGTAAATTAAGGAATTTTAGGTACATGTAGAATGGAAGGCTGGATGGAAGGCTGGCTGGGGATATGAAAGATAATTTAAATCACTCAATACAACTTGAGAGTTTCCTCCTGTGTTCAAAAATTTATCCTGTTAACATGTGTGATATCATTTCCCTTACATATTCTCCCAAGGTACTAAAAAATGTCAGAATACATACAGGACTTGCACACCGTCTATTAGAAGCAAACTTTCCACATTCTGATGAACGTGATTATGAAAACTTTTTCCATATTATGTCAAAGCTTCCTGCTCTCTCTGCAGAAAATTCCCTGAAAATTATCTATTTGTTCATATGTTCTGATGAACAATGTTGACAATCTCCCTGATTATGGAAACTTTCTCCCTATTATGTTAAATGTAGTTCTAAATATCTCCTCCCTGATTGTTGGACAAAACCTCCCCAATTGCAAGATGCTTTTGTCGTACATGTATTTTGAAAAACTTTGAGAGGTTGATTGAGATTTAATTTCTTCCCTGTAGATTCCATGACCAGAACTTCAATGGCCGCTTGACCCCAAACACACCAAGACGTACCCCCGAGATTGAAGTCACCGCTCTGCCTCCAGGCTTCACTGAATCAACTGGACAGCAAGAACGAAGTAAGAATTTATTGAGCTTTCAGAACCAACGCTTACCCAAAAGAGATTTACACATGGTGCTCACCGTAAACCTCACCTGATTGTACTCTCATCATGCAAAGCTTAAAATCCTATTAAATTCTTTTAAATCCTTCAAAAACTTCCTGACATTCCAGCATCTAATTTGTTTTTGTTTTTATTTTTCTTCTTCACATTGTAGTCCTTGAAGACCGTGTCCCAATGTTCATTATGGTGAAGAACTCCGACGGCACATTCCAGAAGCTCGGCTCAGTCAAGGCCAACAAAGTCGGCACAATGCGTGACCTCCGAGATGACGTGAAGCGTGCCCTCCCTGCCAAACTCCAGGAAAAGAAGTTCATCTTGATGCAGGAGACCCTAAAGGACATTGACGGGGCTAAGGAGAAGAAGTTGGTTCTCTCGGAAGTCTACCGATCGGACAGTATCTTGATACGCTGGGTCAAGGACAAAGGTACCAGCCTAGGTTTCTTTCATTTATGGGTGTAGTTGATTTATTGAGTGAGTGAACATTTTCTTTGACCATCCGCTATCATTCACCATGGTTATGAATGATAGATACCCTATAGGCCTACAGTCAACACTCCTACTATCTAACCATTCAAAACCATTCTTATGTTTTCTAGCGACTCTTTATTCACCAACTACAATCTCACATAGCATGAGGTTCAGACGCTAATTTAGATTCGGGCCCGACACTTCAAAACTTATACGTTTTATTTTCTATTCTCCTGTTTCTTACAGATATATCCAAGCTGTGCGTCTGTGGTCTGGTAGGACAGTTTGAGTGCTCTCTGTGCCGTCAGCAGACCTACTGCAGCCCTCAGTGCCAATCTACTGACTGGGTCCGTCACAGCATGCAGTGTTCAAGCTACGCCGTTGCCTCAGTCGATGGCCGTGTATAAGATGTTCTTATTGACCTTGTGTTGCTGTGCAACAGATCAGTATCATCTACTACAAACATCAACATTTTTGAGGAATTCTCTGTTTTTGAAGCACGACTTTTTTCATTGGTTCGTTGAAAAAAACAAAAGTTATATCTCTGACTTTTATTCCTGCTTTAGATTTACTTCCAATTTTGGAGCAATTTTTTGAATAATGTGGGACTTGAAATGTATGAGTGCAGAGATTAAGCATGATGCTTCTTGCGAAGACTGTAGCTGTGGCTGCAAGATTTGCTGGGATGTTCTGCAATTGAGGAGATTGTGCGGTATTTTGAGTTTGGAAATATAAACATTTGTTGGTGAAATAAGCACAAGCTTGTAATGCACATCGACCTGCATGATGCCGATGTACATTGGTTAGCATGATTCAAAAAGTTCAGCACTGTGACTGGACAAATTCTAAATCTTTGGTTGCCAACTGGCAAATAATAAAAAAATTGTAAAACAACACAGATACACAGTGATTATCACAAACTACTATACCATGTGGTCAAGTTCAACACTGTGATTGGACAAACCCAACATCTTTGGTTGCCAACTAGCCAATTAAACAGCTGGTAACACAACACAGATACAAAATGATGATCTCCATGATCAGTTACATCAGCTGCACTGTGTCGTTAGAACCATCCGCCAAACTTGGTTTTGATTTGTTCTGCCTGCTCGACCATCAAGCATGAACGTCAGAACCACGACTTTGACAACTTTTGAACGATTTTGGTTGATTTACTTTTCCGTCGATGACAATTAAGTAATTAAGTCTGTTAGGCTAGGGTTGGAGTGAGATAAGAGAAGCATTTGAGCTAGGAATTTAGCTGTAAAAACAGACAACAAACTGATTTGAAATCAAATGAGTGTTTCAATCATATTTTGATTTTTTTTTATAAGTTTTTACTGTTTTAAAACCTTGGTCTAATTTTATAAAGGCGCTTAAGAACAACCAAATGTTACTTAATACCAGAATAAGGAAACCAGCCAAGATACCATTTCATTGGTCCAAATTGTGACTGGCGTCCTACTCACTATGCTAAGCAGAGAATTGTTAACTGGGCCCCAATTCAGAAAAGGGGGTGAGGGAGAGATGGAAATAAAATAAACTAACCTTTTGAATTTGTGTGCCTATGTCTAGCAGAAATTAAACACAACTTTCTATTTTTCTACAGATTTTTAGATAAAGTCTATTTACCATGCACCACTTAAAAAATTACTTCCACCAACAATTTATAAGAGTACTTAAGAAACATATTGTTTCAGCCAAAGCATTCCACTTTCATTTATTTGAAGATACTCTTAGTACATTACTAACTATAGGTCAAAATTTGCACAGTATTATTTTAGTTTTAGTTTGAAAGAGATTTTAAATATAAATGTAAGTTACAAAAAGGTGGAAAATGGCAGAATAAAGGTTTGACTAAATTTGATAAGTGATAAGTGATTTTGATAAGTATTTTTCAAAAAGAAGCAAGTTCTAATGTTTAGCCATACTGTCATTCCATTCCAAGAGGCTTACAGTTTGTTTGATCCAGTTTTTTAAATGATTGAAGTGTAAATTTAAGTAGTTTTAGCACTTTTTATTCCATTTTTAAATGCCTTTTTAAAGCAACTAATTCTGTAAGATTTCTCCCAAGTTATCTGTTACCAAAATTGTTCAGTTGTGTGATTTTATGTAAATAGACGACAATTGTTGATCAGGCAAGATAACAAACAAAGATTTAAAAAATACTATGGTTGTAAGCAGTCAGAAGCACGAGTATAATACATTGAACTTTATTTCTTTTTTTCCTGATTTTGATATGCGTAAAGACTTTATTGTGTGTGTGTGTTGCTTCAGTGTTTATTTCCATGATATTAAGCTAAGGAACAACATTCAATTTCTCTAATTTCTACATTAAATAAAAAATTGCACATTATTTTAAGTTTGAGTTCATCTTTCTTGTGTAAATTTGTGTTAAATCTTATGAGTATTCTCACATTGCTCAGAGTGTTTTTCTACAATAGCAGTTTTGATTTTTTTACTAATTTTAGAAAATGAGTGCATACTTTGTAGACCTACTTGTATTGTTTTTCCAAATGAGTGCATATGTTTGATTCTGTATTGTGTGTGAAAAATTAACACTAGTTAGAACTGAATTCAATCATTGTAGTCTTTGTTTAATCATTAGCTGCTCCGACATGGAAGTCACTTTCACGTCTCATTGCGTCATATGTTTGCGCGTTATATTTTCTGTGGCGTAAACATATGGCGCTGTTACTTCTCCTTTTATATATTTGAGTCTTTCATGAACCACAAATTCCAAACCTGAAAAGTAAAGAGGATTTGTTAGATTCTGAAAAGATATTGTTGGTATATACATGTGTAACAAGAAACAAATTAGGTCTCATTATGTGAAAAGAAAAGAAAAGAAAAGAAAAGAAAAGCATGTAAGACTTTCATATCAATAGAACTGACTTGAGTTTTAAACTTTTGAAAAGAGTTTGTATAATTTTTTTATAAATTCAGTGTCTCAAATGCAGCTTTTTTTAAAGGTTTATACAATTTCTACAAAACAAAATTGTGATTCATCCTTATTTTTGAATTATTTTTTAACCGGCCTCCTCCATTTCCCCTCACAGCCGGCTCTTCCTCACCATTACCAGAAATGTGAGTTGAAATAGAACTTCTAAAGGTTGTAAATTGGTCAGTTCTGCAAATATAGAAGACTTGTATTTCTCTTTTGTGATTGGAGAGGGCATATTGAATGAAAGATAACATCCTGCAAAGAATGTTGATACATAATCTTACTCATTAAGCCTAAACATTAAAATACACTATCTAAACAAATTACATGCCTTTCATAGACATTGGACTATAAGTTTTTAGATCATTTATTTCTGGGGAAAATAATCCCGTTAGTAGGCCTAAACAAATTTCATCATATTAATTCTAGGGAAACTATTTTTGGTGTTAAAATCATTCATTGGGAAAATTATCTTATTTTAGGCCTATGCATTTGTATTCGTCCAATTCTGATAACATATTGCCTACTTTATAGACGTACATCAAGGAAGACATGTGTAATGGAATTTTGAATAGAAAAAGCCTACTTTAAATTCATATTATAAATTTATAGAAAATGATTAAACTTATCATCTATTCGGGAAAAAAATATCTTTTTATTTAATGTATTCATTTATTCCTTTATGATTTCAATTGTAAATAACAGTTAAGTGTAAGCCTATCAGGGGGGAAAAAGGCATGACACTTTGAAAAAAAGACTCACTCTACGCCTACTTGAAATTCATATAATATTACCTTGAACATGGGGTTAGTCATCTACTTCAAAATCATATTAATTAGAAGAAATGTTTTTTGTTTGTTTAGACTTAGGCCTATCATTTATAACATTTAATTTTTAGACCTTTATTTTTTGTTCTTTATGTCGATTGTGAATAACATTTAAATTTAGGCCTACTTCAATGGACAAGGCATGGCATAAGAAAAGTTTGACAGTCTTAAGCTAATCACCTATAAGAAAATTATCTTACTTTAGGCCTTTATTTGTTTCTTTATTTAATGTTGTTCATTAACAGTTAAACATAAACATACTTCCACGAAAAGGGCACAGAGTTTTTGGGGGTGGGGGTGGGCGTTAGTCATTAGGCCTATTTTAAATTCATATTACACATAAATGTGGGTTAGACTTGTCCTCCATTGAAAACATTATTCCTTAAAATACAAATTAAAAGCTAATTACCACAGAGCCCTGCACTAATAAAGTAGGCCCAAGTATAATTTTGAATCAATTAGAAGCTGGTTTTTTTTATTGTTTTTTTTTAAGGTAGCCTATTTAGGCCTATAATCTGAGTAAAAATTAATAATACTATGCCTCAAACAAGATATGGGGTACCATAGGCTAAACTAATGTACAGGCCAGAATCAATGTACCTACAAATATGGTGGTATCTTTTAAAAAGGAAAACCATCTAATTACCTCATGAGTGTAATCTTGCTTGTTCATCTTGTCCTTGGCAACTTGGTGGTAGAACAGTTTGTTATATTTGTTTATTTCCAATATTGTGTAAGTTTGATTTCAAAATTCAGCACTGTCAATTTAACTTTGATTTGAAAATCTCTTAAATTAGAATAATTGACAAACTTGACAAATCAAAGAACTTTGACACCATACTCCTATTACCCTCTCTGTGAAACATAAACAAAAAAGTTCACAGCTCTGTAAGTGGCCAGTCACTAATGCATGTTAACCACGTACAGCAAGTATTATAGGGAGGTAGAAATGATCACAGGGGGAAAACAACTGCTTTATGCAGTTACATCCTCTTTTTCTTCACCTTACAGTGTAACTATTATTAATGCATGTAAACCACATACACCAAGAAAAACCTGAACCTTGCTTATCCCAGGAAGGTAGAAATGGTTATACAGGAGAAGAAAAAAACACTGCTTTATGCAGTTACATCCTTTTTGTTTGAAATAATAATAATAACCAACTATATAACAGTGTCAATTGATAATCAAGTTATAAATCACCAGGGAAATTTACTATTCTTAACAACACACATACAATATTTTAATATGTTCCACCTGTTGTCATTTATGATATGCTTAAATCCATCATATGCTTAATTCAAATCTTGATTTTGAGCAATATCTTAATGTCCTTTGGAAGGATCAGCTGTCTATCATTTCCATTGCAATAGAGAGAAGATTTTATTCACATTCCAGTGATTTGAGACTGTGTGGAGACTGTTATTCCGAAACAGTTGTTTGCTGGCAATGTACTTGCAGCACACAGTTAAGAGTTGGTAAGCAGCCTAACTGTTTCTTGAGTCATACAAGAGCTTTGATGGGCAATCTTGTTTCACTGAGTTCTCTTGTTATCTGAACAGATGAACATTTGTTTAATTATAGTGTTTGATGGTCTAAATGTAATTTTGCTGTGTTGTTTTTTTTGTTTTGTGTATCTATGTTTGTCGTACTGTGTTAATTTTTTAACATCTTATTAATTTTATTAAATTAATTGTTAATACAAATTTTACCTCTTCATATTCATACACTGTACTTTCACAGCTTTGACACTCATCCACCATTTTGTTTTTATAGTTGTTAAGAACTTTAGAATTTGGACAAGTAAAATAGTTTATGAGGTTCAAAAGAGATTTGTGATGTTGGCTTAAGAGAAGCCAGTTCCACAAACAGCGATTCGCTGAAAGGAAGGGACGAGTTGATCAAGATGACCACCAGTTAATTGAGAAGAAAATGAACAGAAATGACCCCTTCAGTTAAAGAGAGACACCGGGATAGATGATCCACCATTTCAACGAGAAAAATGTGCTTTTTTTTTGGGGGGGGGGGGGGGTGGCCACCTAGGGAAAAGAAAGTAAGAAAGATGACCAGCCAGTTGAAAGAGAGGAAAGTGAGATAGATAACCCTGTCATACATTTTACAAGAAACACCACACACTATTTCCATCACTTCATTTACCGTCCATCCTTTAAAAATTGGTTACAAGTACAGTAGGCCTGTTGATTAATTTATTTAAATAACATGTAATTGTTGTATTTAACAATGTTGACATGTTTTGTTTTGTTTGACTGAGTGTCCATTGTTTGTGAATGTTGCATTGTGTTGTTTAGTAACAGTCACTGTTCTCTCCTTAATGTTTATTGTTACTTGCTCTTGACACAAGTCAGTGATAATGTTTATCCTGGCTTCTTTGTTCATTTATTGTCAATCCACAGAACATTTTCCATTGTAGTATTGTCATGTGCTGGCACAACAGCACGCTTTATCACTGATTCCATGAAGCAGTTGAGTACATATGTTGACAATACTGATCCTTTTTTCCATAGACATTTCCATAGACATTTCCACAGACACATTTTGCTTTGCTGGCACATATCTTGATTAACTTGATGATGGTTTTTCCTTGTTGGTGACTTATCAACAGCTTTGAGTTTGTTCTGTTCACATTGTCCTTCCATCCTGACTTTTCACTGTAACAATGTCAGTTGCTGGCACAAATCGTGACAACTTGAGGCTATTCATCCTTAAAATGTCATTATAGTATAATATATAAAATGCCTTAAAAGGGTTTTAAAGATTGGGTCTTTCATGTCCACTACCAACATATAAAATAATATTATGACAATTGTACTCATATTTGTTTGAAGGGCAAACAAATCAATTGGATCACTACTACTCAATAAATTATGGATGCAAAGTATCGCATTGTTTTTAGAGTCCAAAATCATTCAGACATTGCTTTTTGGCATATTGAGAACTCAATTATATAGTTATTTTAAACAATTCACATGTTCCAAAAGAATATTGTCACAATCATGTCACTTCATGTTTGTGTGCAGTGCATTCAATAAATCCTGGAGGTGGCTTCTTGGACTTGTAATCCTGAGAAAATATCTTGAAGTCTTTAATTGCCTTGGCATGGTTAGTTTTGAAGACACTGTTCGATAAAGAAGTAGTCCTTAAAAATATTTGAATCGAAGAATCAGTCCCTACGAAATTGTGCTTTGATTGGTCTGTTTGATTGTACATATGTATGACTGCGGTGTTTTTGTTTAAGTTGTTTATGTTTCATGATTGTTACAAGATGTTTTTATTTTTAACCTACATTTATTTACCAAGAATTAGTTTTTAAAAGTCCTAAGTCCTCTATTATCACTTTCATTCATCGACCCATCATTCATTTTAAACTTTCACTCACATCCTTTCAAAAACTCACAGTGAGTTTTACTCCCAGTGAGGACATTGGTCTTTGGCAATTACCAAAGTATTACCCTGCCTTTGAAGAGATGGCACAAGGGATAAGAAATTTATGATATTGGCTTCAACACTGAAGACTAAGAATTCCTCAAAATAAGCCAATGGAAAGAAAGAACAAAAAAACTAGCACCAAGTTAGTTTTTCAGTAATACTATCACCATGGTTACACATGGACGATCAAGATTAAAGCGACAGTTGGAGAAATTGGAGTTTCGGCCAACACACTGAGAACGAAGTTGTCATTTGAGCCACAAATAGCCCAATGCGTTTCAACCACTATGCTACTATAATCACCATTTATCAGAGCATCTATTTATTTATTTATTTATTTATTTTAAATCTTTAGACATACACAACGATAAAAGCTTATATGGATGCATTAATACATGGGTCCATATAGGCCTTCATTCATTTATTAAAGCTGTCCTCCTGGGGTAGGTCCCGGAGATGGCTTCCCATCAACTAGGCGTCTCCATAGGTCTCCGTTGTTTGTTAGGCGTCCTGCTGCCACGACAGCCTCTTGGCAGAAGTGCCTGATATCGTTGAACTGCCTTTTTATCAGGTCCACCATTGGGTGTGCCTCCTGCAATGTGTCCTTATATGATAATTTTGGTCCTTAATAAGATGGGTCCCTAATTATAAGCCTTAATACATAGTAAAAATGGGTCCATAGGCCTTAAAGGATTTGTCCATAGATCTTAATACATAGTAAAGATGGGTCCATGCCTCAAAAGATGGGTCTATATATAGACCTTAATACATAGTTAAGATGGGTCCATAGGCCTTAAAAGATATGGGTCTATAGGCATTATACATAGTAAAAATGAGGTCCATATGCCTTAAAAGATGGGTCCATAGGCCTTAAAGGATTGATCCATAGATCCTAATACATTGTAAAGATGGGTCCATGCCTCAAAAGATGGGTCGATAGGTCTTAAAAGATGGGTACATAGGCCTTAAAGGATTGATCCTTAGATCCTAATACATTGTAAAGATGGGTCCATGCCTCAAAAGATGGGTCCATAGGTCTTAAAAGATGGGTACATAGGCCTTAGAGGATTGATCCATAGATCCTAATACATTGTAAAGATGGGTCCATATATAGGCCTTAGTATAGTAAAGATAGGTCCATAGGCCTTAAAAGATGGGTACATAGGCCTTAAAGAATTGATCCATAGATCCTAATACATTGTAAAGATGGGTCCATGCCTCAAAAGATGGGTCCATGGGTCTTAAAAGATGGGTACATAGGCCTTAAAGGATTGATCCATAGATCCTAATACATTGTAAAGATGGGTCCATGCCTCAAAAGATGGGTCCATATATAGGCCTTAGTATAGTAAAGATAGGTCCATATGCCTTAAAAGATGGGTACATAGGCATTCATACATAGAAAAGACGGGGTCCATAGGCCTTACAAGATATGGGTCCATATGCATTCATACATAATAAAAACGGGGTCCATATATGCCTTAATCATAGAAAAGATTAATCCATATGCCCTAAAGGTTGGGTCCATATAATACATAGTAAAAATGGGTCCATAATAGGACTTAAAAGATGGGTCCATATAGGTCTTACCACATAGTAAAGATGGGTCCATAGTCCTTAAAAGATAGGTCTATAGGCCATATATACATAGTAAAGATGGGTCCATATAGGCCTTAATTCATAGTAAAGATGGGGTCCATATAGGCCTTAAAAGATGGGTCCACATTTGATAGGCCTTAACACACAGTAAAGATGGGTCCATGCCTCAAAAGATGGGTCTATATAAAGACCTTAATACATAGTTAAGATGGGTCCATAGGCCTTAAAAGATATGGGTCTATAGGCATTATACATAGTAAAAATGAGGTCCATATGCCTTAAAAGATGGGTCCATAGGCTTTAAAGGATTGATCCAAAGATCCTAATACATTGTAAAGATGGGTCCATGCCTCAAAAGATGGGTCCATAGGTCTTAAAAGATGGGTACATAGGCCTTAAAGGATTGATCCATAGATCCTAATACATTGTAAAGATGGGTCCATGCCTCAAAAGATGGGTCCATATATAGGCCTTATATTAAAGATAGGTCCATAGGCCTTAAAAGATGGGTACATAGGCATTCATACATAGAAAAGACGGGGTCCATAGGCCTTACAAGATATGGGTCCATATGCATTCATACATAATAAAAACGGGGTTCATATATGCCTTAATCATAGAAAAGATTAATCCATATGCCCTAAAGGTTGGGTCCATATAATGACATAGTAAAGATGGGTCCATAATAGGCCTTAAAAGATGGGTCCATATAGGTCTTACCACATAGTAAAGATGGGTCCA
This sequence comes from Asterias rubens, assembly GCF_902459465.1. Lineage (NCBI taxonomy): Eukaryota > Metazoa > Echinodermata > Asteroidea > Forcipulatida > Asteriidae > Asterias > Asterias rubens. Next base: position 18,084,672 of record NC_047070.1, on the reverse strand, counting down.
TAGGCCTTAAAAGATGGGTCTATAGGCCATATATACATAGTAAAGATGGGTCCATATAGGCCTTAATTCATAGTAAAGATGGGGTCCATATAGGCCTTAAAAGATGGCTCCACATTTGATAGGCCTTAACACACAGTAAAGATGGGTCCATGCCTCAAAAGATGGGTCTATATAAAGACCTTAATACATAGTTAAGATGGGTCCATAGGCCTTAAAAGATATGGGTCTATAGGCATTATACATAGTAAAAATGAGGTCCATATGCCTTAAAAGATGGGTCCATAGGCCTTAAAGGATTGATCCAAAGATCCTAATACATTGTAAAGATGGGTCCATGCCTCAAAAGATGGGTCCATAGGTCTTAAAAGATGGGTACATAGGCCTTAAAGGATTGATCCATAGATCCTAATACATTGTAAAGATGGGTCCATGCCTCCAAAGATGGGTCTATAGGTCTTAAAAGATGGGTCCATAGGCCTTAAAGGATTGATCCATAGATCCTAATACATTGTAAAGATGGGTCCATGCCTCAAAAGATGGGTCCATAGGTGGTAAAAGATGGGTACATAGGCCTTAAAGGATTGATCCATAGATCCTAATACATTGTAAAGATGGGTCCATGCCTCAAAAGATGGGTCCATAGGTCTTAAAAGATGGGTACATAGGCCTTAAAGGATTGATCCATAGATCCTAATACATTGTAAAGATGGGTCCATGCCTCAAAAGATGGGTCCATATATAGGCCTTAGTATAGTAAAGATAGGTCCATAGGCCTTAAAAGATGGGTACATAGGCCTTAAAGAATTGATCCATAGATACTAATACATTGTAAAGATGGGTCCATGCCTCAAAAGATGGGTCCATAGGTCTTAAAAGATGGGTACATAGGCCTTAAAGGATTGATCCATAGATCCTAATACATTGTAAAGATGGGTCCATGCCTCAAAAGATGGGTCCATAGGTCTTAAAAGATGGGTACATAGGCCTTAAAGGATTGATCCATAGATCCTAATACATTGTAAAGATGGGTCCATATATAGGCCTTAGTATAGTAAAGATAGGTCCATAGGCCTTAAAAGATGGGTACATAGGCCTTAAAGAATTGATCCATAGATCCTAATACATTGTAAAGATGGGTCCATGCCTCAAAAGATGGGTCCATGGGTCTTAAAAGATGGGTACATAGGCCTTAAAGGATTGATCCATAGATCCTAATACATTGTAAAGATGGGTCCATGCCTCAAAAGATGGGTCCATATATAGGCCTTAGTATAGTAAAGATAGGTCCATATGCCTTAAAAGATGGGTACATAGGCATTCATACATAGAAAAGACGGGGTCCATAGGCCTTACAAGATATGGGTCCATATGCATTCATACATAATAAAAACGGGGTCCATATATGCCTTAATCATAGAAAAGATTAATCCATATGCCCTAAAGGTTGGGTCCATATAATACATAGTAAAAATGGGTCCATAATAGGACTTAAAAGATGGGTCCATATAGGTCTTACCACATAGTAAAGATGGGTCCATAGTCCTTAAAAGATAGGTCTATAGGCCATATATACATAGTAAAGATGGGTCCATATAGGCCTTAATTCATAGTAAAGATGGGGTCCATATAGGCCTTAAAAGATGGGTCCACATTTGATAGGCCTTAACACACAGTAAAGATGGGTCCATGCCTCAAAAGATGGGTCTATATAAAGACCTTAATACATAGTTAAGATGGGTCCATAGGCCTTAAAAGATATGGGTCTATAGGCATTATACATAGTAAAAATGAGGTCCATATGCCTTAAAAGATGGGTCCATAGGCTTTAAAGGATTGATCCAAAGATCCTAATACATTGTAAAGATGGGTCCATGCCTCAAAAGATGGGTCCATAGGTCTTAAAAGATGGGTACATAGGCCTTAAAGGATTGATCCATAGATCCTAATACATTGTAAAGATGGGTCCATGCCTCAAAAGATGGGTCCATATATAGGCCTTATAGTAAAGATAGGTCCATAGGCCTTAAAAGATGGGTACATAGGCATTCATACATAGAAAAGACGGGGTCCATAGGCCTTACAAGATATGGGTCCATATGCATTCATACATAATAAAAACGGGGTTCATATATGCCTTAATCATAGAAAAGATTAATCCATATGCCCTAAAGGTTGGGTCCATATAATGACATAGTAAAGATGGGTCCATAATAGGCCTTAAAAGATGGGTCCATATAGGTCTTACCACATAGTAAAGATGGGTCCATAGGCCTTAAAAGATGGGTCTATAGGCCATATATACATAGTAAAGATGGGTCCATATAGGCCTTAATTCATAGTAAAGATGGGGTCCATATAGGCCTTAAAAGATGGGTCCACATTTGATAGGCCTTAACACACAGTAAAGATGGGTCCATGCCTCAAAAGATGGGTCTATATAAAGACCTTAATACATAGTTAAGATGGGTCCATAGGCCTTAAAAGATATGGGTCTATAGGCATTATACATAGTAAAAATGAGGTCCATATGCCTTAAAAGATGGGTCCATAGGCCTTAAAGGATTGATCCAAAGATCCTAATACATTGTAAAGATGGGTCCATGCCTCAAAAGATGGGTCCATAGGTCTTAAAAGATGGGTACATAGGCCTTAAAGGATTGATCCATAGATCCTAATACATTGTAAAGATGGGTCCATGCCTCCAAAGATGGGTCTATAGGTCTTAAAAGATGGGTCCATAGGCCTTAAAGGATTGATCCATAGATCCTAATACATTGTAAAGATGGGTCCATGCCTCAAAAGATGGGTCCATAGGTGGTAAAAGATGGGTACATAGGCCTTAAAGGATTGATCCATAGATCCTAATACATTGTAAAGATGGGTCCATGCCTCAAAAGATGGGTCCATAGGTCTTAAAAGATGGGTACATAGGCCTTAAAGGATTGATCCATAGATCCTAATACATTGTAAAGATGGGTCCATGCCTCAAAAGATGGGTCCATATATAGGCCTTAGTATAGTAAAGATAGGTCCATAGGCCTTAAAAGATGGGTACATAGGCCTTAAAGAATTGATCCATAGATACTAATACATTGTAAAGATGGGTCCATGCCTCAAAAGATGGGTCCATAGGTCTTAAAAGATGGGTACATAGGCCTTAAAGGATTGATCCATAGATCCTAATACATTGTAAAGATTGGTCCATGCCTCAAAAGATGGGTCCATATATAGGCCTTAGTATAGTAAAGATAGGTCCATAGGCCTTAAAAGATGGGTACATAGGCATTCATACATAGAAAAGACGGGGTCCATAGGCCTTACAAAATATGGGTCCATATGCATTCATACATAATAAAAACGGGGTCCATATATGCCTTAAAAGATGGGTCCATATAGGCCTTAATCATAGAAAAGATTAATCCATATGCCCTAAAGGTTTGGTCCATATAATACATAGTTAAGATGGGTCCATAAATAGGCCTTAAAAGATGGGTCCATATAGGTCTTACCACATAGTAAAGATGGGTCCATAGGCCTTAAAAGATGGGTCCATAGGCCATATATACATAGTAAAGATGGGTCCATATAGGCCTTAATTCATAGTAAAGATAGGGTCCATATAGGCCTTAAAAGATGGGTCCACATTTGATAGGCCTTAACACACAGTAAAGATGGCTCCATAGGCCTTAAAGGATTGGTCCATAGATATTTTTTTACATGTTAAAGATGGGTCCATATGCCCTAAAGGATGGGTCCATCTAGGCCTTAACACAATAGTAAAGATTAACAGGCCTTAAAAGATGGGTCTTTTGGGCCTTAGTGTAGGCCTATACAGGGTAAAGATGGGTCCATATGCCTGTAAAGATGGGTCCATAGATCTTAATATTTATAGTAAAGATGGGTCCATAGGTCTTAAAAGATGGGTCTATAGATCTTAATGTACATACAGGGCCTTAGGCCAAGATGGGTCCATATAGCCTTAAAACAAGTAAAGATGGGTCCATGGGTCTAAACAATTGTCCTCAGGCCTTCTGGTAGTAAAGATTGGTCCATATAGGCCGTAATAGTATAGATGGGTCCATATGCCTTAAAACATGTAAAAATGGGTCCATAGGCATTAATACAAGTAACAGTGTTATGGGTCCATAGGCCTTTATACATACAGATGGGTACATATGCCTTGAAAGATTGGTCCACAATATTATAGACCTTAATACATATGTAAAGATGGGTCCATATATGCCTTAAAAATGGGTCCATAGGCCTCAACAGAAGTAAAGGTGCACAGGTCCATAGGCCTTTCATACGGTAGTAAAGACGGGTCCATATGCCTTGAAAAAAATTAAAATGGGTCCATAGGGTAAAGATGAGCTTATATATACCTTAAAAGAGGGTCAATATGCCTCATTACAAGTAAAGGTGGGTTCAATCATAATGCCTTAAAAATGGGTCCATAGGCCTCAACACAAGTAAAGGTGCACAAGTCCATCAGCCTTTCATACGGTAGTAAAGATGAGTCCAAATAGGCCTAGAATACAAGTAAAGATGGGTCCATGTAGGCCTTTAATAAATATTGAAAAGATACCTTTTCAATTTTTTTTATTTAAAGCTTATATGGATGCCTTAATACTTGGCCTTCATTCATTTATTAAAGCCGTCCTCCCGTGGTAGGTCCCGGAGATGGACCCACTACATATGAGAATAAAGTAAGAGGGATGCCCATTACTTTCATCAGTGCTCAAACACTTGGTATTGGAAGGTACCAATACCCCAACACTATTTCAATCACTTCATTCTTCATCCTTCCTTTAAAATTTGCAAAAAAATAGTTGCTTAAATGAACATTTAATTAAACAATTAATTAACGTGTAATTGTTCTATTTTAATGATGTTGACATGTTTGTGTTTTGTTTGTTTGACTGTGTGTCCATTGTTTGTGAATGTTGCATTGTGTGTTGTTTTGTAACAGTCACTGTTCTCTCTTTATGTTTATAGTTTATTGCTTTTAGCAATAAGTCAGTGATAATGTTTGTCCTGACTTTTTCTTTGTTCATTGTTTGCTGATCCACAGAACAATTTTTCGCTGTAATATTGTATGCTGTCACAACAGCACTCTTTTTCCATAGACATTTCCAAAGACAAATCCACAGACATTTCCATAGACACATTTCATTCGCAGGCACACATCTTGGCAAACTTGGTGATGGTTTTCCTCCTGGGTGACTTGTCTAAACTGTCTTGAGTGTACTCAGTTAAAATTGACGTTCCACACTTGATCCTGACTTTAGTCACTGTTATATTGTCAGTTGCTGGTACATCTTGACAACTTGAGGCGTTTCATCCTTAAAATTTCATTATATATGAAAGTTGTTTGTTCCATGGAAAGCATAATGCCTTGAATGGTTTTAAAGATTGTCTCTTTCAATTACATGAGTTGACCAAAATATTAAATTAGTAACAGATTTCCATACATCCATATATTTTCATATTTTAATAATGATAAAGTACTGATACTTGTTCATCGGTGAAGAGCAAAAAATTGAATCAGATTTCTAATACTCAATTGAGTCCAAAATCAGCAGACATTGTTCTTGGGCAGAAAAACTCACAACTCTATAGTGTTTAGAACAATCCTGGGTATAATTGTCGATTCACATAATATTCCAAAGAGTGTGGCACAAGTCACTCTTGTTAGTGTTCAGTGCATCCACAAAATCTAAGAGGTGGCTTTCGGATGTCCAATTCCTTAGAAAATGTCTTGAAGTCTTTATTTGCCTTGGCATGGCTAATTATGAAGACACTGTCAAATGAAGAAGAAGTCCTTAAAAATGTTTGAATCGAAGAAGTCTCATTCCCTAAGAAATGGTGCTTTGAATGGTCTGTTTATTTGTTTTTTGGTAAATATGTTTGACTGCAGTGTTTTTGTTCAAGTTGTTTATGTTTGATGATTGTTACAGGTTGTTTTTATTTTTACCTACATTTATTTACCAATAATTAGTTTTTAAAAGGCCAAATTCCTCTATCATCACTTTCATTCATCAATTCATCTATCATTTTAAACTTTCACTCACATCCTTTCAAAATTCCTTACAGTGATTTTTATACCAAGTTAGGATACTGGACTTTGGCTATTACCAAATTAGTACCCTGCCTGTAAATGGCGAAAAAGATGGTATAAAAAGTTGCCTCCTTTTGAGGAATAAGGTTCATTATATTGGCCGAAACACTGAGGACTAAGAATTCCTCAATAAGCCAACTTGGAAAGAAAGAGCAAGGATGAAAACTAACACAAGCTAATTTTCAAGGCATAAAACTATTACCATGGTTACGAGTACATGAATATTCAAGTTGAACAAAAACACCTTAATTACCTTTAAGGGAAGAAAACTAATATTGTTTAGTTATTGAGACGGAACTGGAGTTCCTTCCCCCAATGAGAAATTCCCCCCAGGTGAGCCTCGTAAACTTCTAAAAACCGAGAACGGCATGTAGATTGACATTTGGCAACATTATGAGGACTATATAATTCCCCAAAAGAAGTATGCTGACTACCAATGACCAAGGTCATTGCTAACAACACCAAGGATAACAAATTCCCAGGTAACCAAAGAAAGTGCCAGATAAGAAGGAAGATGCACAGTAAGCTCTTTATTATTACACCAAACAATAAAATATAATTTTAAAAACATGGCCTTAACCTTAAGATTCAAGGGGGCATATGCCTTTAGATAGACAATTTGGGTCCATATGAATATATACAGAGTCCATTAAGGCCTAATCCACATCCACATGCCTTAAAATACATAAGGATGTGTCAAATTAATGACCTTAAGGTGCACTTCTTAAGATCAATAATTTGACACATCAACCCTAATGTGAGGATTAAGAATTCCTCAGATGCGCCATATCAGGCAGGAAGAGATCAGCATACAGTACACAACATGATGCAAGGATTAAAACCTACGACTCATGATTTCTCAGAGCCATAAAAAATAACACAAGTGAGATTTTATGAGCCCTAAAAAATAACACAAAGAGTTTTTTTTTATCAAGACCCTAAATTTACCTCAAAGTTTGTTAAAGTGACGACAGCTCAATCTATTAGGAGGAGATTAATTGTAGGCCTATTTACCAAATTTGGGGATTAAGGATTCCTCAAAAAGAGATCTATGACCCTTAAATATACCTGATGGCGACCACACAATTTTTAAACACTAACAGCTCAAATTGAGAGGATATTATTTGAATTGACCATATATGAGGATTAAAGATTCCTCAGCAAGCCAATAGCATGAAGAGATTAGCATACACATGCTTAAAGGATTCAAACCTACAACTCATCAACCATAATTTTTCAGAACCCTAAAGATTGAACCATACAACTAATAAACCAATGATTTTTCAAAACCCTAGCTCAATTGAGATTATATCTCTACGAAATTACTAATTCTTCGAGAAAGACTCTGCTAGGGTCGAAACGTCAGGCCATTAACTATTTTTTGCAAATTACTAATTTGTAAACACATCTTCTAGGAAGACCAAAAAGTTTTACTTGACAACAGCTCCATCAATTGGGAGGAGATTACTTGTATTGACCAATTATGAGGATTAAGAATTCCTCAGATAAGCCAACATAGGCAGGAAGAGATCAGATAAATACAAAGATTAAAACTTACAACTCATCAGCAATGATTTCTCAGAACAAGTGAGATTACATCTCATGATAAAACAAACTAACCTTCTAGGGATAACACAAAGTTTTGAAAAACAGCCCTATAGAGATTATTTATATTGACCAATTATGAGGATTAAGGATTCCTCAGATGAGCAAACAGCTAGCAGGAAGACATCCGATCCACTTGATCCAAAAATTAAAACCTACAACTCATGATGATTTTTTTAGAACCCTATTCACAAGTGAGACTATATATATCAATGACCCTACTAACTTAAATTTATCTGATGGAGACCACAACGTTTTTTTAACACAAATAGCTCTAATTAAGAAGATATTACTTGTATTGACTTGTTATGAGATTCCTCAGATGAGCCAATATAGGCAGGAAGAGAATAGGCACACTGGCTTGATATTCATATCAAGTTTAACAGAATCCTAACAAAAGTGAGATTATATCTCTATGCTATGACCATATATAAAACTTAACTGGGTAGAATATATGCATAAAAGCAGGACAAGTACCAAAGGGATATATACTACCCAGTAGACAAACCAAAATAAAAGGCCCTACATTAAAGCTAATTGTTTTTGAGTTACTCCATACAGCAGCCATTAGTAAACACATATTCTGGGAGACCACAAAAGTTTTACAGGACAACAGCTGCACTATGTGGAGATTATTTGTATTGACCAATTGTTTTTATGGGAATTAAAGGTTCCCCCATAATGCCAAAAGAAAATAAGAGACAAGACAAAGAGTACACAAAATGTACAGTGGGTGTTACACCATAACACATGACTTGTCATCATTATGGGCTTGGCATACAGCCAATGAGAGGATAACAACACACAGAATAATAAGAATCTTTCCACACAGGTGTACATCACACATACTTCCATTCACTCAAAGAGTTTCACTTCATCCATCTAGGTCTATCATTCTTACACTATTATAATACACTAAATTTTAAATTATAGGCCTAATTTTGTTTTGAACTTGTGATATTGAAGGTATTTGTCATTAAATTCAAACCTATTTATTTTTTTGAGTTGTTGGGCAGTTGGTATGTCTGTTGTTTGTTTTTGTTCTGTAATGTTTGATGTTCTGTACTTGTTGTTGATGTTTGTTTTTTGATGTTTGCACCATCTCAAACTGTAAAGTCTCATAGTTTTTCATATCAGTTAATTCAGTTCAGTTCAGTTCAGTTCAGTTTATATCCACTCAATCAGTGGAATGTTGATGCGAGGTTTCTTAGTGTCCTCTTTTCAGTCTCAGCTTCTTGAATAAATGTACTTTTCCAACCGTCCCTGTTGCTGAAGAGACGCATTCACACATTCTTGGGTCGTGAACTCTATTCAGTGTCAATGAGGCAGGTTTTTCGCACAATAGTTAAAAGTTATACAATTTCTATTGTAGTGAGCCTCCTACTCCTGCACACAAGTTCTGTTTTTTAATCGGATTAACTTAAGCTATTTACATGTCTAGACCACTAATAATTTGATATCATCAAACTGACACGGGTTAAATTGTTTAAAAATACACAATTTTGTATTAAACGTTATTGAATAAGGCTAAAGACAGACCCAAGGGGTCGGGAAACATTTTTTGTGCCGAGTAAACACACCATAGGCACATACATGATGTAGGGCCTAGTTTAAAAAATAATACATTACTACTAGGCATACATACCCCAAATTTCTTCCAGTTCTCTCGGGCATTTTTGTAATTCACTCGCAGTTTACAACGCTTTGAAAACTCACCGAAATTGTCCGCTGTTGATCATATTGACACTTCACGGTAAGCTTGGTCCAAAGAAAAATGACTGCAGTGGAAATTTTCTTGAAATGATTGTACTCCGTTAAGATGAAAAAGAAACAAGCTCCACTTGCAAACGTTTCCCGGCCAATGTTTTGAGTGGCAGTTTCCCGGAAATATTGTCCTCCGCTGAGATGAAAAAGACACCAGCTCCACTTGGAAACTTTTCCCGGTCAATGTATAAGATTAAAAACGGAATTATGACCTGACAAAAGGAATTTCATGAGAATTTTGTTTTACATAATTTTAGCTGAGTCAGGTCGCGTTAAAATTTCACTGCTACTGAAAAAGCGCAACAGGTTGCGTGGGTCACTTTTGCTTTTTTTCTTCCAAGGGGCGGTTCACTGGATTTATATCCTTGCGCGGTCACTGAAAATGTCTTCAAATTCCACCTTTTGTCAAATAAAACTTATATAATGCTTATGAAGTATGCTCAATGTGGCTTAAGGAGGATAAATTTTATAATTGTTTTAATTTTTATTTTGAAATATATAAAAAATAAACCCATTCCCTTGGTGCGAAGGGATACGAGTAAAGTGGTGAATGTCGTCTGCCAAAATTTTAGGAGAACCGTTTTAGGGCTTGCCATTGGTCAACAGTTGTGAAATACCTTCTACTGATTGGCTAATTCAGAATGCGTTATGCAAATTATCTCCCGTCGTCACATGATGAACTATTAATAACTACATCAAAACCATTATAGGCAAAGAGTGGCGCTATATAAATGCCCTATATGTATGTATGTATGTATGTATGTATGTAAAGAGTTGCTCTTGGCTGGTTAACTGGTTTCCTGCTAATTTTAAAGTATAAGTAACAAGCAAGTCGTTTTGTAACCAGTGGTGGTACTAATAATTGAGCATACAGCTTGCAGTGTGCACTTCGTTTGTTTGCTTGAAGAGTTCTGATGGTGTTTTTTGTTATGATATTGAATAGCCCATACTTTTTTCTTTTTTTTGGGGGGGGGGAACTGGCCGCGTAATAATATAATGCTTTGAATACCCGACATGCTGTATTATGAACCCTATTAGTAATAGGGTTCATAATACAGCATGTCGGGTAAGAGTAAGCGTTCAAAAATTTAATAATTTTATTCACACATGTTCTGGAAAAACCCTTGTCTTTTTCAAAGAGTGTAAACAATCACCAGGAGCTTGCCGGTGTGGCAGGAGATTCTGTCCCCCGGAGATTTTGTACCCACCCCCCCCCCCCCCCCTCCCCTGTAATTTGTTTCTGCACTTGATAATTGCCATTCTGAAAAAAAAGTTTCTTACCGTTTTCTTTAAGGATTAATTTATTTAATCGACTAAGAAAAACATTTCATAATTCAAAAGCACGACAGTGGCAACTGGTAATTCTAATGAGTAAATGGAGAGCCCTCAATCTTCAATGCTCAACCAAGAAGTTTAAAGGCGATATCAGGCAATTTTTAAGTACACCATCAAAAATTCAAATAATTAGTTAGGTTTTGGTCAGATAAAGTACAACTTGTTCATGGAAGTGATTCATAAGGCCATAACCGAGTTATCTGTGTGCATTGATGCAGTTTATCCCTCCTATATCAGCAGACTAGCTAAGAGCGCAGACTTGGAACATTAGAATTTACTCAGTCATAGTCGGGGTTTCTTCTTTCTTAGAACAACTTCATTGTTAATAATAAATAATAATATCACAAAGTCTGGCACCTGGCACAATTGTCAATTGGAGGGCTATCTGTCTATGCAGCAGATCTATTAATTTCAATTTAGATAGCTATAGAGAGCATGGCCATGCATGTAGCCACCAACATTCTGGATCTAGGTGGCGGGATGGGGAGGGGGAAAATTGCTTATTATGCCAAATTTTTCAGACAAAGCAACTCGATTAACAAACACAAGGCATATCCCTACAAAAGCAAAGTCTCATATCCCATGCACTTATATTTTCATGCCGAGGCTTTGATATGCTAAAGGTTATTTGCAATTCATACCACCATACCCCATCCCAGCCCTTCATTACAAAAACAAATGAACACATTCGATTTTGTCATCAGCTTCATTGCATTTTATTTCCAGAGTGGAGCAAATTTTACAATTAATAGAAAAAGCTAGGCATAGGACCCTTATAAGGCGCCCTTATGAGGCGCCCTCTTCGATAAGTTTTTCCCTAGTACACAGTCTCTACTCTGTGCATATCCCATGCGTCTATCACACTACTATCACCACACGGTCAGTGGATGTTGCATTGTTTTGTACGCAGCATGCAGGAGCTGAGCAGACGATAGTTCATTCAAATTTGACTGGCCGAACAATTTCTCTATTATGTTATGTTGTGTGTGATGACATCGTCGACGATCGTGCAGCTGGTCGTGGATTTTTAATCAGCTTTGTGTGAAATCTCTTTCGGGCATCAGCTGATTGGACTACAAAAGTGCCAACATTGCTAGAATCAGAGAAACTGTGTTCATCGAATCTTATCAGTGATCAACCACCGTTTTCGAAATACCTAAAAGGTAAGTTGTCCACTCGTTTCCATTCACCCATCCATGTTTCAAACTTTGGCTGTTTTTGGATCTGGATCTGGATCTGGATCAATACTGTAATCTGCAATCAATCTCCCAATGTTAATCGTCATCAGAGAAGCCAGACGTCCGAAGAATGAGTTGGAAGAAGTCCCAGTTTGAAAGTATGGTTTGATCTCGGTATTATTGTCTCTCCTTTTTATGACAAATAAATGATTGGTGGAGGTTGGCCTCGACACTTGTCTCATAATAATGCCTTGAATTGCCATTGTCCAGATGAGTGAAAATATAATATAAATGCATGAGTTACTTATTTACTACTTAGCTTAGTACTAGTACTAAAGTTTATCGTATTTTTTTCGTCTGTGGTCATGAACCATTCACAAAGAAACGCCCACCTTGTTGCTGTTGTGAACCTTTAAGTTACCATCTACCTCCATGCTTTAACAAGGGCATGTTTTACTACTATTCTATGCTTCTATGCATCTATCCTACTGTACTCACTGCAGGATGAAGCCCCCTGTTGTTGCTAGACATCTCCATATTCTTCCTTTTTTTTTTTTTTTTTGCCATACCAAACAATTACATTCAATTTATTTATTTAATTTATCAATGTAAAAGCACAAACCACATGAAATGTCAACAGGATTACAATTGTTTTATTTCAACCTCCACGAAAGTGCATTACAACTAGCAAATATTTAGATATATCTTCCTTCTATTTTTTCTTTGATCATTCCCATTTGTGTTCCGTTTACATGTGAAACACCCACATTTTGTCATCTTGTTTTAATTAATATTTTAAGTAGGTTTACGTAGGTTTACGTTATAACATTACGTTATGTTTACGTTACGTTAAGTAGGTTTACGCTATATAAACTTTGTGGAGGGTGGTTTAGCCTGAATTATTAGTCCAGTACAGTACCTGAATAGGTTTGGGGGTGTTTCACTCCTCTCTATGCCAGTTCTAGTTGCAATAACGTAAACCCCCCTCCCCGCCGTGGGGAGGAGCGTTATGTTATCGCAACTATGCCAGTTCCAGTTCAGGTCCACTGGAGAAGTGAACAATGTCAACATTATCTTCCAACTTCCAATGTTTTATTAAACAACTTCCAATGTTTAAAAAGCAATTGCAACAAACGTGGACGCTTAAAACAATCCATGATCTCAGCCAGTGGAGTAAACAAAATAATCAATTTACCATTAACTGGACATAATTAAGTACAACACGTACCACAAGCCATCTGTTTATTCTGCAGTGTATTTTTGGGGGAAGGGAGTTGCATTGGTTTTAAGCATGGAGAAATGGTTTAAGGTGGTTTTAAAGCAAACTATGATTAATATGAAGCTTTACATGTACTTGGGATAAAATTTCATATTATAAGTTAAACTGACTGGGTAGTTTTTTGATAACTTGGGGTTGAAAACAATCTTAAGTTCTTTACTTGAGCACCAACGGACTATAAAGATAAAGGCACAGAGCTTTTAGATGGAGACATGATTTGGTAATGACCCCCACCCCCCCCCCCCAAAAAAAAAAAAAATTCAGCTTAAAAATTACTCTGTTGACATTCACAAATTCTGTTGAAAATTTCTGATGTGCTTTGCCTATTATGTTGGGCTACACATCATAAATCATTCATGAAATGGTTTTTGGAAGAGCAAAATCAATTCCATCCCTTACCAAAAACATCAAACCAGTAGAAATTTAATTGAATATTTCAAGGTAAAAACAATGAAAAGGTTTGATGACTGTACTGTGGATTAATTTAAAGCATTCTCTGTGGATGGTTACCCAGTGGTGACATTAACTTTGTCATTTCTGGTTCAATCAACTGAATCATCCAAGTAGTCTGTGAGCTTTTGGAATAAAAATAATCATGGCATACTTGTCTAATACAATAAAACTGTATTGCCCCTGACAATTCACATAAATAAATGGCTCTATTAACATGAGAATCTACTCTGTAAGCTTTCAGACTAAAATGAATGCAATATTATTTTTTTAAATGACCATGCATTTACTGTTACACCATGGGTCTGGAAGTACCATTACCATTGGAACACCACTATTGAATAAGGTGTGTATGCTAATCTCCATTGTACTTGTGCAGCTATTGTATTTGGGGTCAAAGGGTATTCTATTGTGAGTACACAGCTGATTGCTGTCAACAAGACTTGTGCAGTCTTGTCAGGTCATGACATGAATATTGCAATGGTTAAGGTTTGGAATGTAAGGGGACTGCACTGGGGATTGTGCATACAGACCATAAGTCTGGTCTTTCTATGGACACACCAGTTCAGACTGAAGAAAATAGGGAATTGACCAGCATGCTTAAAAACGTGAAAGTTCTCTAAATGATAACTTTTGTTGGCTTCCATTGAATATTTTATTCAAATTTAAGTTGTTAAATGGGCATACATACAATTACAGTCAACTCCCCTCTATTTTTACACTTGTAGGTTCTGCTTTAAAATAAATTGTACATTCTAAAGTTCTGAATCTTAGTTTCTACTTTGTTTTGCTGTCCTCATAATGTGCCTGTTATAAAGAGGTAGTTCTGCCATCTCAGATACTTGTTAGAAGTACTGTACTGTAGTGTACTGTATAATTTGCCAAAAATACCTAGATGCAGCGAATAAGGCAAACCAAAACACAGTAAAATTGTACATGTATGTATGTTGGACGGAACAAAGGAAGGTAGTAGACAGAAAGTTGAAGCAAAGGAAGCAGTGTTCACACTGCAGAGGCCATTTTAAGCTTGCCTGTCTCCAAACCTTTAATAGCGTCATCAATTTCCACTGTCAGTGTCATCAATATTACAGTCACTTGTCTGTGTGTACATACTACATACCCGAAATTTCATCTTTTGAGAGGACTTGTACTATTTCCATGTATTTGGAAAGTGCCCACATTTTTAAGTCTTGGTTTAGTGAACCATTGAAGTGCAATAAATAAAGTAAACAGAAAAAATAAGAAAAGCATGCCATATGAAGGCATTGCACACTTTGAAGGCAAAGTTTGCTTTTGTTTTTTGAACCATGGCTCCAACAATTTTGAAAGCCATAATTTATTTTGCCTCGGGGGGGGGGGGGGGGGGGGTGGGGGGGGGGCTAAGAATTCAATGGAAAGAAGGAAGTGTCAGCACAATTGACTTGGCATGTATAGTTCAGTGACCACATCCTTTGAGTTCTATTATAGGCAACATGTTGTGACTGGACAAAGGAAGCTGGTCCTGAGGTTCATTATTTGATACACTACACAGTCCCATTGTTAGTTAGTATTTATTCTGAGGTCCCGAATCTCATTTTTACATGGTTTTATGTTGAAGTACCAAATATCATTTCTGCTTTGTAATCTTTGTTTTGCTGTCCCCATTTTGTATTACAATGTTACTGGTTTTGCAGTCCCAGCAATCTTACATTTAATGAGGTTAGACTGTGTACACCTAGTAGTAGCTCTCTCACACAAATATATTACAGTAAATAACACTGGTTTACCAACGTATAGAGCCAGGACCATATTCCTTTCCAATAAAGCAAAATTTGAAAATTGGAAGATTGTTTTTATTCTTTGCTGTACCTGTTAATTGCCTTGGAATGGTATGTACATTGAATCATGGGCCCCTTGCCATAATACACCCGCACAGCTTCTATGTCTGTCAATTTGCTGATTCAAATAATATGAAATGAGTTGCAGGCCTGGGTGATACACTTATTCTTGTAAAGGGCATGGCAGATTTCTCTTAGTAGGCACAGTCCTTGCTCTGTTGTAAAGGGCATCTCATTAGGGGAAATATAAATTTGTATGCAGTTCGTAATGTGCCGATACACACGCCTATCCTATCCCCCTTTTTTGGGAGTTGAAGTGTTCTCAAAGGAATTGACTCTCAAAATATTAAGAAATGGTAGACGCGCATTTTGTAGAGGTGGTTTCTGTGTTATGTAAGGATGTACTTGATAGTAATACTTAAAACCAAACAGCAAGGACCATGCACTACCCTCCCTAGGCGACGCCCACGTGCCCACTTGCACATTGGTGTCTTTAATCCTCCAATTATTCTACTGTTATGTCACTCCACACCAAATTGTGTCAACTGATTAGATAAGATCATTATGCATGGATTAGACTGATGAGCAAATGAAATTTGGACTACATGTTGTGATACAGTCCTCAATCCTCCCAAATAACCTAACGCTATCCTAAGATATCGCAGACCGCACCCCCCAAAAAATACGCCTCTGCCCTCTACCATTTCTGCCATTTTAGGAGTCAATTCCATTGTGTATGGTTCAACTCCTAAATTGGGGGAGTTGTGTAAATCCCAAATCTATTATTTTTTTAATGGATTTTTTGTTTGTAAAAGTAAACATTTTGACTGGTGTATATTTGGTTTGCGGTAACACCATGTGTGTATCTACTTGCCAGGTAGGGTTTGTTCTTAGATAACTGTCTTGCTTTATTCTACTGCCGCGGAGTAGATAATCGGAGGTTCGGGAGACTTCTCAGTTCTGAAAGAAACTGTCCTGCTTGTTAACTATTACCAGGGCGGACGATCGTCAGACGATGACTATAGCAAGCTAGTCGAAACGTTGAGACCAATTCAGAACTGACTCCGCGACAGTACAGTTAATTAGGATCCTATAAGCTAAAGTAGTAGTCCAGTCTATTATACCATCCACCCTGGTAATAGTTTAAAAGTAGGACAGTTCTTTTCAGAACTGAGAAGTCTCCCAAACCTCCGATTATCTACTCCGCGGCAGTAGAATAAAGCAAGACAGTTCTCTAAGAACAAACTCTACCTGGCAAGTAGATACACACATGGTGTTGCTGCAAACCAAATATACAGTGATACCTCACCATGCAATGCCTCAAATCCTATATTTTGAATGATGTTGAAAATGAAAAAGTGATTCATAGTAATTCTTTAGTTGAATCTACTTGTTTAATCGTACATGGGGACAGTCATTTATTATTAAAAAGCGAGAGTGTGAGAAATCTACTATACACCTTTGTTATAAAGAGCACAGTTAGGTTCTGCTCCACATTCTGAAGTTGCACTCAACAACATTCCTGTTGAGAGTCAACTGTAAAATTGAGCCTGATTAGTGATTCCCAATTTGTTTTTAAATCTGTTGTGCCAACAACAATTGTGACCTATCAGCCTTTCCGTTTTAGTGTCCCTGGAAATTATGACCAGCATTGGTTAATGGTGGCTATCACCAGGTATCACCAGGTCATCTCCCAGGGCTTGAATTACAGTATACCCTGGTGCTTGTTGTACAAGTATAAAGCCTGTTAAAAACTTAACCCTGGAATTTAATGGAGGCAATGGAGGCCATGGCCACTGTTAGTGTTGCCGTGGTCTTGGCCTTAGAGCCTCTTCAAAAGTTTCCCATACTTCAAGATTTTCAAATAGAAGTGCCCTTTGCAAATGAAAATGGCCTTGCCCTCTCAAACAAAGGTAAAATTTCAGGCTGGAAAATTGCTCTTCCAGGATTAAAATCCCACAAATTTTGACAAATTCCTGAACAGGATTTGGAGAATTTTTGGACTGTTACTGTTAGTTTTTGTTTGAAGTGTTTGCATCGTCTGGTAACTGCACGTACCTCCATGGTTTTATGCATGACTTTGCATGACTTTGACTGTTTACCTGAAAATTATCGAGAAATTAAAAAAAATACATTGTATATTCGCAAAATGTTCTGTATTGAGTGTTGATCAGCACCAAGGTGCAAACATTAAATGCTGTACTCTACATTTACAATGACAAATGTACAGAGTTTGGTACATGTGCATTGTACACTTTTTCCTCAATTTGTTTGGTCCCCAGATACAGAAGCAACAGGACTTCTGATATAAACTATACATAATTTCCATCATGTACTTGGCTGGCCTTGGAAATTGACTGTCCTCTGGGACATGTCCAGTGAATAAGCTGATGGGAATTATTGTGCACCTGTTTATTTATTTAGCACAGGGTAAACAGAAAACTGGATAGCAAACTCTCTGTACCACTAACTACAGTGTGAGGTCAATGTATGTACTGTAGCGCATGTACATGTACATGGACATGAATGTTGTTTGTAAATTGTCCTGCAGTTTGTAAATTGCAGTCTACTATACTGTATGTGCAAAATAATTTACCTTCAGTTTACAGAACGTCACTACACCTTTACTTTATTAAATCGGTTGACTGCTTAAAGGTACATGTAGGATCATATAGAATTGTATGTTCTTTATAATACAATTTGTTTATAAATCAACATTCCAATCTATGACCCTACATTATTACTGAGTTCTTTTGTCTTTTTTATCCTTAATCCAGATCAGCTTGTTATCCAACACTAGTATCAAGATGAGCTCTCAAAACAGCTTGACTTTGAGCATGTTGGGCGCGGAATCACCCATGGGATCTCAGAATCATCATAAGAAATATCGTCGCCAGACCCACAAGAGAGTCTTTGTCAACCGCAGCCTCAATATGGAGAAGATCAAGTTCTTTGGCTTTGATATGGATTATACGCTAGCAAGTAGGTGCTATTGCAGATACTTTGCATATTCATAATCTGGCCTGATACTTACTTCACGGATCGGAGCACTGAAGGCGATTGCCTTGATGCCCCCTGGTCATTGCCTTGTTGCCCGTAAGATGCTCTACTAGACACTTACAGTTTCCTCTTGCCCTATGCAAAAAGGAAACAAGCAGGCCTGCATGATCGGGCAGTCTGTCTTTTTATATCCCTGTTAGTCCCCCCTTCCCCAAATCTGGGCACTCCTAGTACATTGATGAACTGATGTTGATTAATCAAAATAATTAGTAAAAATTCACCCCTCTCTCTGTTTTTTGTTTACAGTGTACAAGTCACCGCAATATGAACAGCTTGGTTTTGACCTGGTGGTGGAAAGACTGGTCTCCATTGGCTACCCTCAGGTTTGTCTATGAATTTACCAATCACAAACATGAATTTGGTCACAATCTTATTCAAACTATTTTAAACATGATCTTCGTTTTTATCTGAAATACAAGTACCCATGTATTATCCCATCTCTCACTTCATCTTTAAGAACATTATTAGCGGTTGAATGCACTTTGTTATGATTCAGCAAGAAATTTTCTGGCGTTAAACCTAAACAAAAAGTTGACTGGGGATGTGGTTTCTATTAATAATCAAAACCAGAAGCTTCTGAATTACCCACCACACTGTCATTGATTATTCAATATCCTTTGCTAATTTGTCACACCGCAGTTATACCCCTAGTAACGCACAGTGGGTCATTGCTACTTGTGTGTCTCCCCCCCCCCCCACACACACAATTCCCCTGATGTTCTCCTCTGTACCCCTTTGCACACTAACAAGCCGATTCCCAGAAGAAGAAAAAGTTTATTTTTACACAGGTTACCCTGGTGCACTTAAGACTATCCCCACCTATTCCCTGGGGTTCTAGTTGCATGTTACATGAATTCCCCAGGGTTTTACAGCTTACCCCTACTCCAGAGCATGGGTAGCTATTCCCCATGGTATGCCCATTTCACAGGGTAGATCAGGGGTAAAGCTGTCCAAGCATGAAAGATTATTCCCGGGGAAGCCCCAGGGGAATGGTATGAATGGGCTCATGTTCGCTTCACACTTGATACATGTTCTTTCATGGGATTAACGAACACTCGTCAGTTAAACCCTTATATTCAACTGAGATAGTTTTTGGAAAGCGATGTGATTGAGACAAAAATAATTTTTATTTATTTTATTTATGTTACCCATCTTTAGTGGTGCCAAGGACCACGATAATTGGTCTTGTCCGGGGGAACTGATGTCACCCTTAAGTCATCAACAACTGCGGGGTGTGAAAAGAGTAGTAAGAATCTATCCCACTGTTACCCCCCCCCCCCCTTAAGGGAACAATCCCCCAAAAAGAAAAAACAACAACCAACGAACTGGCAACAATAACAATTATCAGTGCCATGTAGATAATCCTTTTCATAACACACAGACACTTAACATACTCATATTTTCCCACTTGCAGGAATTATACAGCTTTGTTTACGACCCTTGCTTCCCAATCAGAGGTCTTTTCTTTGACAAGGTGTACGGCAATTTACTCAAGGTATGTAGTGGCAAGTCCTAGGTGCAAAGTTTGGGAGGCCTTGCAAATCCATGGTTTGGTTTGGTCATGAAGCCGCTTAGGAATGTTTGCCCTTTCCAACCATACTCACCATTTGGGCACAATGTCATGGTTCTGCTTACCATAAGCAAAGAATCAGCACTAAAGGAAGCAGAGAATTCCATTCTTAGCAGAGAATTCTGTTCTTCATCAACCATATTTTACAGGTTAGCAGACAAGCACAGGCCTTATATTTATTGCCTCCATGCCTCCTGGTGCCCTTGAAATGCTCTAGTAAAAATGTACAATTTCCTCGTAAGGGGCCCTTTAGCAAGGAGAAATGCCTTGGTGCCCTTGTCGATTCAAAGATGAAGAATTAGGCCTAAAATCAGATAAGTTTTGCCACACTCATTTTGGTGATTTTCTGTGTGATTGTCATGCTAGATGGACCCCTATGGTAACATCCTAGTAGCCGTTCATGGCTTCCGATTCCTCCACTCCAGCGAGATCCTCAAGCTGTATCCAAATAAGTTTATTGCACTGAAGAGCACAGAGGACAGACTCTACATCCTTAACACACTCTTCAATCTCCCTGGTAAGTCCCATAACATTTTAGCTCCATGGTTTATATTATTGTGAATTTTGTAAATGCTGATGTACCTAAATTGCATTTTTTGTTGTGTTCATGCACCTTTTTTTCAATAGGCTATTATTTCTATTTTGTTTATTTTTACCAGTGTACATTTCTTTCACTTTTCTTTGAATTTCCTTATGATATTTTTTACCGTTATTTTTCCTCGAACAGGCTGGTCTTGGAGAGAGCACAATATAAATTAAATAAATTGTTGTTTCTATTATTAATTTTTACGAAATTCTGATGCTATCCTTTTAGAAACCTACCTGTTGGCATGCCTCGTCAATTATTTCAGTACATCAGAAGAGTACCTAGAAACAGACACGCTGACGGGAGTCAAGAAAGGTGACCTACTTCTGTCGTGGGAGAGTATCTTTGAAGACATTCGGAGTGCAGTAGATTGGGTTCATATGAAGGTAGGTGGAGAAATAATCAAAAGCCAGGATACAGTTGCTTTTATTATCTACATCTACATTATTAATGTTGGATGGCGTGTTTTGTGCAAGTTTTTTGGGATAGTCGGTGGACATTTTGTAATGTCTGGACTGGAGCACCTTTGGATTTTTTTTCTTAAACTTTTTGCTGGCAGCTGGACGGCTGTCGTGTTACATCCACCTGGATTTTCTGGTGTGTAACAAACATGGTGGAATTTTCAATTAAATGATCATCTCTATCCCTGATGTAGGATTTATATAAACTGTTGTTTAAATTGTCAAACAATTGGAATGTTTCTCTGATTTCAGGGCACGTTGAAAGACAAGACGGTAGAGAACATTGAAGAGTATGTGATTAAAGATCCAAGACTACCAACTCTACTTCAAAGGTAGATGTACTCATAATGCATGTTGCTCCACTTGCTAACTAATTTCCATGTGTTTTGTTACACACGGAATAAATGTATTTGAAGGGAATTCGCATTGAAAGAGAGTAAATTTCTATCTGTTAGTAACACACAAACTTTGTAATTTCCAAGGTATGTTTTTTTATTTGCTTTTATCACTTGGTTTTCTGATTTGAAACGACAGAACAGTTGCAAATGTTTTGTGCAAAACTCTTTGGGCAACAAACCTCACAACACACTCCACAAAACAAGTTTTCTAGTTAAGTTGATCTGCCACTATATTGACAACCTTGACGCTTCACACAGTACATGTAAAGGCAAACAAGTGAAAATGATGGTGGTTATATTGACAACTTCCTTCCTGATATATATTATCAACCGTGGGTTAAAAGAAAATGTGTCAATGTATGTTCAATTAACAACTCAACTTTAAACCTCTTTATTTCGTTCAGTTTCATTCTCTCACATCTCTTGGTGTTTCTACTTTCAGAACTTTTGAACCAAAAGTGGTATTGGCTTAGGGTATTAACAGAATTAAAGCATTGATAATGCTCTTTTCAAATGAATAAAAAAACTATAATCAGTGATCGACAACTGATTCATTTTGCTTGATCGCGTCATATATGCTTCTTATATTTGTTGATTCTTGGTTGGGCAGTCTAGTGCACTGGACTCAAATTCTAGTGTTAATATTTTGGTTATTATTGTTCTTTCACAGAATGAGGGACCATGGACGTAAAGTCTTCCTTGTGACAAACAGCGGGTACAGCTACACAGAGGTAGGTTCTAAAAGAGACCTCACCAAACATGGAAAACAATACAGCTTTATAAATCTTTACTCAGGTTTAATTAGTTTGGGCTTACATGTAATGGAGTAATGACCTCCCTTAAAACATTAGGTGCTACAAAAATTTTATTATTATGTTCAAGAAGGTTAAAATGTGGTGTGGCAGTTTGAAATGTACGCTGATTATTTTTTCAAATTTAACACACTTTCATTCTTGATTAATTTACAGAAAATCATGACCTACCTCTTTGACTTTCCGCACGGTCCATCGGTAAGTAGGAGAAATTTTCAATCTAGTCTTTTTTCCCTTGGTTTCTGTGGTGGTTGAGTTTTAGAGCATGGTCTTGAAGTTTGGGAAGATTGTTAACATGTTTGGATTTTGTCCCAAAGTTTCCAAGACAAACTTGAATTTCCTCTTTGAAGTGGAAGGACATTTTCCCTGATGTTTCCAAGACTCAAGATAAACCTGAATTTCCTCTTTTGGGTGGAACAAAAGTTTTCTTTACATCAGGTTTAACAGTTTTACTTTAACAAAATCTGAAGTGAAACTTAGTTGCAACATCTTTTAGATGCATCAAGGTAGACCAGGGCCCAATCTCATACAAAGCAAACAATTTTTCAAATCGAAATAGTCATAATAGGACCGTTAAATTTTGCATGCTTATAAACGGAAAGACCTCTCTTTGGAGAAATTGTAGCAACAAAAAGGTATCGGTAACGCCACAATTTGTTTTGGTTAAGAGCCATTTTTTGCTTGATGGCCTTTTGTTTCGAGAAGAAAAAGCACTTTGTGTGCCTGGAAGAAGGGTAAAGAGCCTTGCACTTTGACACACATCGAAATATACTCTTTCAATATTCTCAAAAACTTACATGGTTTATAGTCCATAAGTTAGAAAGACTTACTTTATTTATTTACATTTCCCTAATGCAGGGTTCGCCTGGCCCTTCCAGTGCGGTATGTGATTATTTGTGTGTGCTGTTTAAGCTTTTCTTTTTCATTTTGCAGTGCTTGTTGTAAAAACGACTGTTCTCTATCAAACAACCTTTTTTTTCCTGCACCTTCTTATGCTTGCAATCTTGTTTGAAGTGTAACATTTTAAATAACATCTTGAGTTTAAATAGCTGGAATGTCTTTTTCATCTAATACTTTTTGCACACAGAGCCAAGCATCTGCACTGGGTTTTAAAGTATTGTTACTTTGCAGGTAGCCAGTTAGTGCTTTTAGTTGTGACACAGATCATATCCAAATACTAAACAGTGGGGTGGGGGTGAGGGACTGTTACATCATGAAGTTCCTTTTATACTTTCCTGCTGTATTAGGCAAAAACTGAGTGAGATGGAACATACCTGCCAACTGTTTCATTTGTCTCCATTTCTGTGTTTAAATACACCTAAACACCATCCCAAAATATCTGATATTTTCAATAACAAAACCTCAATGGCAGTTAAAGGTTGAATCGTGTCTGACTGGCACCCCCAAGATTTTGACAAATCTTGAAGTCAATGAGAAATTTTTTAAGAGGCACCAAGGCCAAGACAAGGGGCAATGGAGGCCGTGGTCTGAGTGCAATTCCAAGCCTGCCTTTGTGCTGTGATGTGATGGCCAGCACCTGCCCTTACACTAACTGGGTATAGTTCATAATTCCACGATCAACTACTGGCCTGCTATGATCATATGACAGTTTGCTTTTTTAGTGAGCTTTCAAATTAAATTAGTTTGGCTGTTAATAGATGTTAAATTTGCATCGGGGATAAAGAATGGTAATTTTAGCTGTGAGTGGAATCAGGAACTTAGTTCCTAGTTCAAAGCTCTTTTGTACCTGCCCATGCATCTTTATTTTCCATTCCATTCCATCAAAGGCTGTAACCCTTGTGGACAGTGGGGAGAGTAGGTGGTGGAAATCCATACAGCTGCTTCAGCAGTTAATACTGCTCAAAATAATGTTTGCTAGGGGTCTTCCAAACTGTTTTACCCTATTTTATTTATCTGGTTATTTGTTTTGGCAGGGTTACAACTTTCGCACTGCTTAAAATTGTATTCTTGAAAGAAATAAAACGATTCTTTTATCACTCCCTAGAAAATTCTTTAACTTAGATTCTGGGAGTGACATCAGAAAAGTTTTCTTGAATTAAGAATTGTTCTTATGTTTTAGCAGTTTGCCTTTTTATTACTTTGTTGTTTTATTTATTATTATTTTTTATTGATAAGAAAAAAATATTAATAAATAGTAAACTTGCGGGTACAACCATGTGTAAATATGAGTGAGTGTTGGCTCTGAAAAGAGCTGTTGGCTCTGAAAAGTAAGCTTGGGCGATATCGATTTATTTTATTCCCGATATATCGCCGACAATATATCGCGATATTCGATATAATCGCGATTAGTTAAATTTGACATCATCAGTCTTCAAACTCCCAGTGAAAGTTGTAGAAGAGACAAATCACAGCATAAGAGAGGTGTTCTAATGACCTATTCTTCTGGTTTTACTCCAAATCTATGGGGTGCATGATGTCTCAGCTAGAAAATACACCCCGATATTGCGATATTTAATCGATATCGCGATATATTGATATTTCGATAAAAACCAAAGCGATCCGATATCGAAATCGTTTCCAAGTTAGTATTGCAATATTCAATAATATCGTGATATCGCCCAAGTAAGAGCTGGTTTTTTTTTATTGTAATATTTTTGTGATTTTGCCTTCGGGCCACAATAATGATGGTTTATAAAAAGACCAAATACTGAGCCTACAGAAAGTAACTATTTTTAAAGACGCCCACCTCTCATCAAGCCAATGATCCAACACTTCTCAACAGAGATTTTTACATGGTGTTACTGCAAATCTTTCTGAATAATTTCTTTCCGTTAATTATACTTGAGAAATATCAACATTTTGTGCACGCCTTAAGTAAAACACAGGCTCAATCCCCTCACCCCCACCATCCTCTGTCGTACTGAATGACTGTAAAAAATATGGTTAAATATTAATGGCCCATACAAGTTTGTTTGTTTTGACTGAAAACAATTCTTTTCTTTTGTACTACCACAGCCTTCAACTCCTCACAAGCAGTGGTACGAGTACTTTGATGTGTGCATTGTGGATGCCAAGAAACCTCAGTTCTTCAGTAATGGCACAATTCTTAGACAGGTTGATCTGGTGAGTAAAAACTGTTAAGAGGGAAATTACTAACATTCTTAGCAGTGGCATGCTGTGGCGAAGCGGTAAGTACACTGGACTCAAGCGCCTGTGTTTCTGACCAGCATAGTGTGGGTTTGAGCTCACAGTCTTGAAACTTGTGTCCTTCAGCAAGACATTAAACCATTATTGCACAGATGGGACTTAGGTCCGTAGGTCGTGTTTGTTGTGTAATATCTTTAAAAAGCAGCTAGTAGGGTTTACCCCTGTGTTCCTGGTTGGACCAGAGCCTTCTAGGGCAAAGCAATTTAAATTCAATTTCGAATTGAATTTAATCTCTTGTCCTTTGGAAAACACGGTTTTAAGCCTTCTTGTGCCATAACTTGCCTCTTTTCTTGGCAAACTGCAGTTGCGTGCCGGTAACTTGTGCCTGTATGTTTGCTTCACTGTTAACAAAAAGCCACTGGGAAAGCTCAAGTTATAATCCAGTCTGATGTTCTTTTGATTCTGTAGGATACAGGAGCCCTCAGGATAGGCAGCCACATAGGTCCCTTCCAGAAGGGTCAAGTCTACTCGGGCGGCTCATGCGACGTCTTCTGTGATCTCATTGGTGCTAAGGGGAATGATGTTCTGTACATGGGAGACCACATCTTTGGTGACATCCTTAAGTCTAAGAAACTGCGAGGGTGGCGGACATTCCTGGTGATTCCGGAGATTGCACAAGAGCTGACAGTGTGGACAGAAAAAAGAAGTATGTTGGAATAATTATTTTGATAAATTCATTTCGATTTGTAAGGCACACAAAAATGCTGTAAGCAATAAAACAGTTCCTGACTAAATAAATAGAAGTGGCATTAGTTTTACGGTGAATTCAATCATGAAATTGGTGTATCAGGTCATTTTATGGTTTTACGAAAGATTTGCGTATTGACGCGTCTTTGGACATTCACTGGTTACAAGAACTGCAACCAATTTGCTGGTTGAGGTTTTTACGGAAGTGTTATTGCTTCATAAACCTAATCTTGGGCACCGCTTGGAACCCCAATTTTTCCCAAATTAAATAATTTATTCGTGATTGTTCAGCTTTCAAATTCTTTTTATTTAGTTGCATATTGTTGTCTTTTTATTTTTGTATTTAATAGGACAGAGTAGTTCATGTGGTACGTCATTCCATTCTTTGCTTTAGTCGCATGAGTTTGTTGTTTTCGTGAAGATGTTATGTATGAATGAAGAAGCACTTGTTTAGCAATAGATTATTATTTTTTTGCATTTTGTGGTCTATTCTACGTTTTAATGTATATTTGAAGTGATGGCCCAATATTGGTGCTTTTTTTTCAAATCGAAAGATATAACTTTTTCTTGTCAAACTGTTAGTAGATTCTGCATAAAGTTCTCTGAAAATGAATAAATCTTTCCATCTTCTGGCAAATGAATTTGAAATTTGTCTTTATTGCGGAGACTTTTTCCCGGTTTTGTTGAATGTAATTCTAGATATCTCCATGATTGTTTAACAATTTTCTTCAGTTGGACATTATTATGTGTACTCCTGTGTTTTCTGTGACCAATTGGTACCTGTACCGAATTCAAACAAATGTAAAAAAAGTTACTTTGGTCTTGAGTTTTATTTTGGACATTACCGCGCTAAGTAAGTTTTTTCCCTACTCCCCTTTGCAAGGCATTATACTTAAACAGGCCTGTATGGCAAGAGCACCAATGCATTTCCTCTTTGGTATGGGGCGCCCTATGAGGAAATTGTAAAGGGCACCAAGGCAATGACCAGGGGGCTTAGAAACAATCGCCTTTGTTGCCTCCGTGAAGTATCAGGCCTGCATAAAGCAGATGCATCGAGGATGAAGAATGTTATTATGGTTTCCAGGTCCAATATGGTTACTCAAGCAGTATTCGATCCCACAATCCATGCACTTGTTCTTGGTTGCAGTTTGCAGGATTTCTTAAAGCAAAAATAGGAACATGAATTAACAGTCTGTTATTCTATGCCTTCCTATACAGCATTGTTTGAGAAACTTGAGGATTTGGACTCTGCATTAGCAGACCAATACAAGTAAGTGCACTGCGTTTTAATTTGTGTGTAAATATTTCTTGAAAGATGACAAGGTTAACATATTTTTCTGGGCAGTTTGGACCAGTCACTACTTAGTTCTAGAGGTTGATTTCATTCGAGCTACTTGAGCAGAAAATATTGCTTATTTCAAGATGAATGGAATTTTCATTAAGAGGACTACATTTTACACTTGATGGACACTTCCTTAATTTATTAATATTCTGGTTCAAGCTTTTTGCTTTAATTCAACAGTTATCATCGTTTTCGTGAGCCACCTTTATAAGATATTGCTCTTAATTTGTTTCGGTATTTTTTATGTTTGCAGGAATTTAGACAGCAGCACAGAGATGGTACCAGACATCAGTAAAGTCCGTAAAGCAATTCAGGTATGGATTCTTATTACAAATAACAGTCCACATTGGCAACATTATATATTTGATACATGCTACTGTTCCACTACCCTTTTCTTATCATCTTGACCTCAGGTTAAATAAGTAAGTAAAAGTCACATCTGTTGGCAAGTTAACCACGAATCTTGGTTAGCTAAAGTTGGACTATCTGCATCTGAACACTGTACAGACCCATCTCAGCTGTAACTCATGCCGTTTTTCAGGAATGTCAACCTTCGGCATACCTCATCTCTGCCTTAGGTTCCTTTATAAATTTGTCTGAGAGAAGCAAGGCATCTTTTCCAAAAATACAAACAATGCAATGATGCACAGGCATTAGATTACTCAGGATTTTTTCTGATTTCAGGATCGTTTGTTGATCTCCTTGCGACTTCAGATTTTCTTGCAAAAGAACAAACTACCTGATCACAGAGATGATAGATTCTGCCCTCGTTGAAAAAAACACAAATTTCTAGATGATATAATAGGAGCAGAACCTTTTAAAATTAACAGCTTTACTTTCAGGGGTTTCATCTCTACACCAAAAGGAAAGTTTTCTCCCATTTTCAGGATGTATAATTTGTATACAATTTCACCCTGAATTTAACGTTGTACCTTTGATTTCTATTTAACAGCAAGTGACCCACGAGATGGACATGTGCCACGGGAAGCTTGGAAGCCTCTTCCGAAGTGGTATGGACAATTTTTTTTTTCTGTCTATAAGCCTGTGGGATTTTTCCTGGATTCTAGATAAGTTTCATTGGACTTGTGCAGGCTGCGAAGATATTGGCCTTCGTTGCATGGGTATTGGTTTAGGTGTGCTTTTCAAAAGTTTACCACAGACTTTTAAGTAGGTTTTCCAGTGGAAGTGCTCTTTGCAAAGTGACAATGGCTCTGCCACCCTCAAAAATTAAATTCCAGGCCTGGTTGTGATCATACTAGGAAATGTATAAATAGATTTATATAACACCCAAGCAGATCCTTGCCATTTGATTGGAGGATTGTCCGTCACGTGATAGCAAATAAAAGTACCATTGCACGCTGAGTCACTCACCGTGCTTTTTCGTTCCATCCGAAAAGTACCATTGCACGCTGCCAGCGTGCAATGGTACTTTTCGGATGGAACGAAAAAGCTGAGTAAAAACATCACTGCGTGCGCGTTGTCTTCGGTAACGCAGCAAGGCATATTAGTAAAATTACTAGCATTCGTCTTCTACAATTAAAAATTGGAGGCCTTTGTTTGTTTTGAAAGTTGTATCTTTCAATCAAAATGACAAAGATCTACTTGGATGTTATATAAAACAAATAATGAATGTTTTTCATTCGTGCAATGGTGCGAATATGTTCATTCGTTGAAAGCTGGAATGTTCCATTCAACTCGGCTCCGCCTCGTTGAATAGAACATTCCATCTTTCAACTCATGAACATATTTGCACCATTGCACTCATAAACATTCATTATGTGTATAATATTTATTTTTGTCTACCTGGTACTAATGAATATTTATCTGTTTTGCATTGGACTTCAATAACAATGTTTTGCGCCCGCTCTTTCGTCACTTTCAGGTTCTCGTCAGACCTTCTTCGCCAGTCAGGTCCTTCGCTTCGCTGATCTGTACTCCTCAACATTCCTCAACCTCATGCATTACCCATTTAGCTACCTCTTCAGAGCTCCTCATCAATTGGTAGGTTATGAATCTTTTCACCAAACTGTAAATAGTCACCCACTACCACAATTTCTCATTTAATATTTCACCGCACCAACAAAGTGAAAGCTCAAAATTAATTTTTAGAGTTCACCCTTTCAAACCATTTTGTTTGCAAGAAGCATATCTTCAAGGGCCCATGGGCCCAACATCACAGAGCTGCTTAAGCAGGAAATATTGCTTAACCCATAAAATTATTCTGCTAAGCAACAAGAAGGAGGATTGCTGTCATTCTTTTGTGCTGAGCTACTTTTCATACTTGCAGCTCTATGAAATTGGGTCCTGGTTTACCAAAAATCATCCAAATGCCAATAGTTAATAGTTTTAGCTTAGTCAGATCAACTAATGAATTAATTATCATTTCCCACTTTCAGATGCCTCACGAATCAACAGTCGACCATTACGACCCCCACCCTATGTTTGAAGAAGACCACAAGTGTATGACAATGATGTCGCCGGCTTTGAGCCGAAAGCGAACTTTGAGCAATCAGATCTCCGGTACCCACAACAGCCCACACCAGAAGAGCCTCCTGGCCATAGCCCCAGACCCAGTGGAGCTGACCCATGGACATGATGAAGATGAGTAAAGAAACAATCAACAGGGAGAGGTCAATATGGTTGACCCCTGACCTTGTCCTTGTCCTATGTTTCAAAACAAAACAGATTACAAATGTCTGAGTGTGCTGCCTCACAATGCATTGATTTGACTATTGCAGCTGATATCAATTCACCATCAATTACCTGCAATGCATGCACAGCAACTCGATGTGCAGCTTGAAAGGAATAAGAAACAATCTTCTCTGCAGAAGTGGAATATAACAAAAGAAAAGTTCTCAAAAGAACATAATTTACCGCAAACCAAATATCCAATAAGGAATAAGGTAGAAGTTTCCCATGCGACACCTTATTTGCTTTCGCAGCTTCTACAAAAAGATAGTTTAATAGTTGATATACTTTTACAAGTAGCTTGAATGTTTTATCAGATATTTGAGTAAACTGATAAACAGACAGGCTTCGCTTGACATTTTTAACAACTTTAAAGTTAGGTAATGAAACTGAAAGTGCACAAAACATGAGGTTTTGTGAAAGAGATTTTACTGTTTTTAAATTGTCAGAATTTTTTTTTAATGACATGGTGCCGGATATAAACAAAATGCTTCCATTTGCATTAGAAGTACATTAAGAATGATGAAAGTTACACGGTAAGCCTTAAGAACATTTCATGTACCGCAAGAAGTAACACATGATTGTTTGTTCTGTATTTGCTTAAATTGGCTCTTTTATGTACAACTTGTTGAATTGATAATACTATACTATGTGAAAAGTTTCTCAAAATGCTTTACACTATTAAAAACTGCTGCACTTATTAACAGTTTAGTTTTAATGCCGTCAATTTTCAGAAGTTATTACCAAATGTATACAGACCCTTCATGGTTTTTCAAACTGAGGCTTGAAGAAACTGTAGTCTGGTGTCGTTTTTTTGGCAATGGAATTTGATAGTCATGATTGGGTTTTTTATATCACAAATAGGGAACAATGCAGACAGCACTGTTCAAGTTAAAGTTCAATGTGCCTCCATGTTTGTTTTGTTTTTTCATCAAAGGGAACGTGGTCAAGCTTTGTATAATAGGTAAAATAAGTTAACATTTTTATGCATATTACTAAAATATATAGTATACTGTGTATGTAGAAATTTTAGATTTTGTCTTAAAATTTGACAAGGAATATGTGTATTTGAATCATTACTGATGTTACTCATTTTCATGTATTCATATTTTTGTTTACTGAGTGGGGTTTCTCACTGAATCCCTCACATGCTGCAAAGAATAAATGAGAATGACTCTGGCAAAACCCAAGTCCCTTGGTAATATCCCTGACAAATTTACCCCAGAGACCATTTGAGATCTTCCTGTCACGATTAAGCGGGAAAAAAACAAACTGATTATAAAAAAAAATTATTTGGTGAAAATTAATAACTGGTTGTTAGTATTATTTGTTAATTATATAGGCATTGTTATAACATATTTTTAAGGGAAAATAAAAATTTGTTTAGATGTTGCTTAATTGAGTGAGCAATAACTTTAAATTCTTTTTCAACAAATGCCACTCAAGGTCCACAATGATTCAGTTGCAGCATTTCTTGGACATTTATGTATACTCCAAATGTTCTCAAAACAAGAAACCACAAATTTGTGTTGTAGCTTTTCTTTTTTCTTTTCTTTTGTTTCTTTTTAAAGTAGGACTTTGATCTTGACTAACCTTTTGGGAAGACCAGTAGTGTGCTGCTTCAATTTAGTCTCAAATTTTCCATAAAGACAATCTTGGATAATGTTGTAATTTTTACTGAAATGATTGAACTTTAAGCAATAGTTTTTTTTTAATTGATTGAATCAGTAATGATGACAGGTACACTTATTTTGTCAGCAGTTCAACTCTCAACCCTGGTCATCAAATAGATCTTAAAAACACACATTCTATTTGTGGTTTTCCAAAGTTCATTTGGTACCAAGTTGAAACTGATTTTTAAGATGCTATTTATTTTTTAATTATAATGTAGAAAGAAGTTACATAAATCAAACAGTAAATATTACCAATCGTTATACAGAAGTAGTTTGATGCTTCTACTTACTGTGATAAACTAAAACAGCCTGTATACTCCAAATGTTCTATGTCCTGAGGGGCAAAAGATCCCATTCAGACACATTTGGGAATTGAACCCATGACCTCTTGTAGATGAAAGTTTGTCTGACATACGGGTATTTTGAGAAAAAGTGAGGGGTGGGAAAAACCTCTGCTCTTAGTGCTACCCTAATTCACAGAATAATTTCAAGTGCTACGATGTAACATTTATTTTTAGTTGTTCTACATTTCGCTAGAAACAATTTTAGATGGCAAAAGAAAAAGGAAAAAACAGGTTTGTTAAAACCTGTATTTGAAGACCTTTAATATTTATTACTACATATTGATACATTATGTAATTTTTGATTCTCATGTACAGTAATAAATTAACTGTTATTATATCATTGCTAATGGTTTATGGTATGAGCAGGCCATTCCAATAAAGTAAATAAACCAATTACATTTCTTTGTTCATAAGTTTTTTTTTCAGTGTGCAATTTTTCATTTTGTTGGTTTTTAGATTGGAAATATTTATCAGGAATTTCAGTACATTGCCAATTTAACCTCAAAGGTCAGGTTTTACTTTGATATTGGTAACCCGGAAAAAATGTGTTGTTGCTACCTGAAAGCTTGTCATGAATATATCAAATAATAAGCCACACGGGAAACTGCCTGAGTAAATCAGACAACTTATCTTTGAACCTTGACAATGCTCTTCTTTTGTTAGTTATGTAACTGGGGGCGCCGCTCCAGTTTATGTCGCTGCCAACCCCCCCCCCCCCCCAACCAAACACACATCCCCTTCCTCGCATGTGGTTATTTTTATATTTACAAACAGACAAGAAATTGGGTTTCTACCTCCGTTTGAGCTTATCTCAAAAATAGATGGCATAACTAATAAGACTTTCGAAAACTTCAGAAAAACGTTAAGGGGGGCTAATTGATAAAAATACAAATAGAAATGCACAGTTTTCATTGGCTAAGAGTGCCCCTGTCGCATGCAATTATGTCCTCAATGCAATGCAATACTATCCGGAGGACATTATTGCATATGCAATAATGTCCGCCAGATGGTTTTGCATATGCAATTGTGTCAGACGCTGCTGCATAATGCAATTGTGTCCGCCCAGACACATTTGCATATGCAGTTGTGTCCGCCCCCGTGCAAAACCGTCCTTGCAGTAAATTAAACGCCCTTGGTCGACGGAACACAGGGACGTGTCCATTTTTTTACAAGCTAAGTGCATGTCATGAATGACATGGGAAATATTCGGCCGTTGTGTGTTCGCTGCAATCATAAAATACGTGAATAATTCATGCTGCATCTGTACGTAGGTTCAGTGCTTGCATTAGCCCTGGACACGATTGCATATGCAAAAGTGTCCGGAGCGGACAGTATTGCATGGCGTACACAATTGCAATGCATCCGACACCCCCCTCCCTCCATAACACAAATACCAAATGTTTGCACCATTCGTGCCCTCTCCTAAAAAGTCACCCTAGTTTCAGTGTTGATTTTTGTTTTTTGTTATTTTTAAACAACATACAATTCTTCTGTTTGGTGATTTCCTTATAACTATTTCTTTGTTGGGGAAAAGGAAAAGCAGACAATCGGGTGACTTCAATTTGTAAACGTATAGTTGGTGTTTACACCAACTTTTATCATCCAAGGAATGATATGACATGGTCTGTGAGAAGTTAATATGAGGTGTAGGCATTAATATAGATCAATGAGTGAAGCTTATTTAATGTCCACTCATAATTAGAAGATGAACATTTCAAGTCAAAATCATCGAAACTTCAACTACTCGTTTTTTAACTTATTCTAAAATTTACTAATAAAACACGACGCAAATGTATTGTAAACACAGTACATGACGTGCGCCTCTTTTGCGTATGTACATGTACATACAACGTCCTATGATTGGGGTATGAGCGTATTCTGCGCATGTAGAATTTCTGCAGGTAGAGAAATAGTCAGGCACGAATGTCGAGAGCAGCAGGAGGACCAGCATATTTGTCGTAATTTTTTCTGGTTTCGTCCTTGTTTTTCCCAACGTTTTTCATGTGAGACAAGTATCGAGAAATCAGTAAGTACATTTATGTCATGTTATAGTTTTAATGTAGAGTATTTGTTTCTGTACAGTTGAGTTGGAAATGGTTCGAAGAAAAAAAATTGTTTGGGGGTTTCGTCGTCGTGCACACAAGAGGCTGATTGCTATGCTGGCAATGAGTGGTCACTCGCTATACAGACAGCAGAACTAAAAAGGGTCAACTTGGGTCTCTCGCTGCCTGGCACTGATGTGTTCACTATTGAGGTCGTCTTCGCATTCTAGCCAGTTACTTAGTCAGTAGCACCGGTCCAGCAGTAGCACTGCAGTCCCAAGCCAAGGCAAGGGCCAAGTGAACACAAAAAGTCACAAGTCTCTAGTCTATAAAACTATAGCGGTACACATGATGACATAAGTATTGAAAAGATTGACACATTGCATTGTATTAATTTTTTTGAATAACTTTCCGTATGGCGCCACCACTTTGTTAACTAATTTTTACAAAAAGAATATCTCATTGAGTTGAGGTAAATTTAATAGATGCTAAATTAGCCTACTATTATATATTATTTCATATATCTAATGAAAAAGTGGTGGCGCCATCATGGCCATACGGAAACTTTTCCCTTTTTTTGTGTGTTTCTCTTTTTTTTTGTATCTCTTTTTCGAACTTCAAAACAAAGATACAGTGCCAACTTCCCATGATATTGATAATTATTATAACCAAAGCAGTGTAAACATTTTTTGTTTGGACTGGCCAGTTTATGGTTGAATCATGGACAGAGGTAAAATATAGAATAACTTATGAACTGCTGTGCTTTTACTTTTCTTTAATTTTAATTTAACTAGGCAGTTTATCAAGTTGATTTCACGTTAGTTGCGATAACATAAGCCTCCTGCTGACGGCGTAGCCGGAGGGTTATGAGTCACTCCCATTCGATGCAGGGCGAAATATTTTAGTCAACTGATTTGCTCATTTTTTACCACTTTAAAAAATAATGACACAAATTCTATGAACACGAACTTAATCCTCAATGTCTAATGAATAACATTCAAAAACACAATTGAGAAAATATTGTGAAAAAAAAATGACAAAAACTTACCAGATTCCGGGAGCGAAACAGTCACAAATTTCCCAGGTTCTATTTTTGAACCTGTCGCTGGTTACCATGCGCTGACCCCAAGCGCTGAACCCAACCGCAGGTACCAGCCAATTGAATTGACTACCTGCCGACTGAGCCTTAGCCGAGTTTGACTAAACCATTCTGTAAAAGGGGTGTTACAAGGGGTGCTGCAATGCGGCAGTGCTTTAAGTGAGTGAACAGCGGGCATAGTAAACGGACAGCGCACACGCACTGTCGCGCTGCCTTATAACACCCCTTTTACAGAATGGTTTAGTCCAACAGCAATGAACATTGGGAAGTCACAAAATGTCGAAGCAACAGGTTCAAAATAGAACCTGGGAAATTTGTGACTGTTTCGCTCCGGGATCTGGTAAGTTTTTGTACTTTATTTCAAAATACTTTCTCAATGGTGTTTTGAATGTTATTCATTAGATATTGAGAATTAAGGTCGTGTTTATAGAATTTATGTCATGATTTTCGAGAGGGGTAAAATTGAGCAAATCTGTTGACTAGCTGTCGAAATTGTACGTGTTTGACCATTTCGCCCTGCATCGAATGGGAGTGACTCGTAACCCTCCGGCTCCGCCGTCGGCAGGAGGGTTACGTTATCGCAACTAATTTCACGTGTACCAATACGCACACACACACACACACAGCCCCCCCAAAAAGGACAAAATATATTAAATCATATGACACTTTACAGTAGGCATAGCCCCACTTGTGTGGCCAAGGATAGCTGAATCCTTAGCCACACGTCCACACCATTTTCTCATACAGCTAAGAAAAAAAAAAAATTCTGGCGCCTTATCTACGAGCCACCCGGCAGTATAAACCGGCTGAATGTGTTCACCTAACTCTTAGCTTGCTTTGTGTGTATTGAAAAGTGAAACAAATAAAAATTTAAAAGAAATTTTTAACGATAACGCTACCTTTTGCCGACTCTAATTTAATTGATTCGTGCACGGCGCAGCCATCTTGGAATATGCTAATCAGCATGACGTCATCGGCCTGCCGAGCTGTGGGCCTGTGAGGGCACGAATACAAATCAACGGCTGTTTTATGTGAATTAAGCTTGTGTACTTTTTACGCGCACGTGCTATGTAGTTCACGAAAAATACCCAAGCTAAATTCACATAAAACAGCCGTTGAGCTTCTGTCACCGGTGGAGCTTGCACAGTCTCGCGGTAAACAGGAATCAAAGTTGGTGGTCAAAGTAAAACAAGAAAAGAAGGAACTTAACCAACAATATAGGCCTACTTTGCTTTGGCAGACTTTGGTGTAGGCCAGGGGCTTGACAGTGACAATTTATACAGTGCCTCTCAAAGTTTTATTGTGGAAAACTAAAACAACACTAACAGACACTGTAGCACAGTAACTAACATTACCAATAATATTATATTAAACTGTATTAGCAGTAATGTTTCTCCTCGGTTTCATTTTTTAAAAGTGATATTGAGTGACGGGGTGATAATGATATGTTTGGTGTACACTTTTTATACTATGTTATTAAATCACAATGTTTTTGTTTTTGGATGATAGTTGTTACGATATCATTGTCACGTTGCCATGGATTGGGAGATAACTCTTTTTAAAGTAATGTTTCATTTAAATTTAATAAAATATTCTCCAAACACTGAGTTTTGGCTGTGGGCACCGTTACCATTACAGTTCCTGGCGCGATTGATGAATTATACAACAGCAACGTAATTCAAATGGTGTTTGCTAGGGTTGCAGTTTTCATAAAAAACTAACCTTCAATTAAGATTAAACAATTCACTTTAAATTTGACGCCCTTTAAGGCTCTTCTTTATAATAATAATAATACAAGGTATTTATAAAGCACTCTAACTAACAGGGGAAAGTACCATTCATTCTTTAAAACATTTTTGAGGATAAAGAGAGACTTTGTGTAAATTGGGACTTGACCAATCTTCAGTAGGGCAACTTAATAAGCAGAGTTATACTTTCTTCCTACAGTGCAAGCAGGAAGAGCTAACCTGACCTGACCACTTTGAGTAACGAGTATGCGGATAGCATCACTAGGGAACACTGAGTCCAAAGCAGATCAGTCTGACCAGGTCCAGCCCAAACGTGTGAGGAAACGGCGTCATCTTAGGTCCAGCCCACCTTACAACAGCAGTACCGCCAGCAGTAACAACTACCAGTCAACCAGCACTGTACAGGATGATGCACTGATTCCCTTCATAGACTGCTCTGCAGCAGAGGCACTCGGTCAGGTTGTGACAAGTTCCATGTTGGGACCTGGATGCAATAGTAGAACTTATACTACGTCCACTTTGTCCTCACTAGCGTCCACATCCTCCGTGACAAATCTGAACTATTGCAGATCGCCAACTGCTTTGTTACAGCAGAACTCACCGGTAGACAGAACTCATTCACCCGGATACGATCTCAGGGAGACTTCAGCCAGGCGAAGAAGTTACCAAGGTAACATGTTCAAGAAATTTGAGATTTATCAGTGTTTATTAAGTAAAAAAATTATTTGGGCTTAACTACTTGATAGAAAACTGCTAACCAATCAAAATGTTTTGATGTTGTTAATGGCCTGACGTTTTTACCCAAGTAGGAGTCTTACTAACTAGTCTTTACTCTAAAGCTACATGTAAATCGTAGCCTTCAGAGTAGTGGAAAATGTACCAAAACTCAAACTGATCCGTCATCATTTAAAACCTTCCAATTATGTTGTGTTTTTGGAAAACAGTTGACAGGAAGACAGTGGCTTTTAAAATTAGCTGGAGTGATTTTATTTATAAAGTACCAACTGTGACGATGTTTGTAGGTATGAAGAATACTTCATTTAAAAGTCATTACTCAGTATGATTGAAAGGTATTTTATCAGACTTAAAATTCAACATTTGAACAGCAAAAAACATTATGTATTGTTTTTTGTTCAAGATGTTTATAGTGAGGTATATGATGTATTATTCTGCATTCATAAATACCTCAGACAATTTCGCTATTCCTATTGGTGGAGAGAGCGTCACGTGGGTGTGTATAAACCTTTGTTAATGACCAGTAAAAAAATTTGAAACATGGGGGTGACACGCGAGCCTTCATCTGTGCTTATAAGACAGTTTTGTCATTCCTATTGGTCGAGAGCAAAGGCCGAGACAGTTGTGCCA
The DNA here is from genome assembly GCF_902459465.1 of Asterias rubens. Taxonomy (NCBI): domain Eukaryota; kingdom Metazoa; phylum Echinodermata; class Asteroidea; order Forcipulatida; family Asteriidae; genus Asterias; species Asterias rubens. Next base: position 18,046,083 of record NC_047070.1, on the reverse strand, counting down.
CATCATGCGATACGCGCAACGCGCACAGCATTCCCTTATAAGGAGTTGTTTACCCGAGGGCCTTACCATTTCATGAAAGAAATCATTTAACAATTATAATTTTTGCATTTATTTTACTTTTTGACCAAAAAGTGTTGATCTATGTTTTTTTACCGAAAAGGTATTTATGAATGGGAATCAATGTGTTAAACCGGTTTTCAACTAGTGGTTTAAACCCGCCGAGGCCTGGTTCTTGATAATTTACCTCGACTTCGTCTTAGTAAAATTATCAAGAACCAGGCCTTGTTGGGTTTAAACCACTAGTTGAAAACCTCTTCACCACACATTGATTTCCTTATTGATATTCGAGACCGCCGGACTTGTCCAGTCAAAAGTGTCCGGCCCAACACCAAAACTACATGTACTGGCCTCTGGCATGTGGTCCAGTGTAAAATTTGAGTCCTGGTGTCACTTTCATCCTATGTTTTTCCATGTTACCTGCTTCAACATTCCAAAATTTAATGCAGGAGTCCTACATGGATAATTATAGGATGCTTTGAAAGCGCTTGATAGCATTCCCCGCCCGGTTGGTCCTATCAAGGCAAGGTCATGTCATGACGAACAAGGTTTGTGCCTACATGGAGTTGCCATGCTGTTAAGAAGGGGTTTTCTAGAATCTAGAATTTTTCAGAGTGTGGGGTGCACCCCAAGTTATCATGTCTATTTTCTATTTATCCATATAAACCACAAGGGAAACTGACTGGGTAAGTTTTGAAATGATTTTGGGGGTTGAACAAAGAAATGACTCTAGAGTGGTATTCGAACCATCGACCTCCGGATGAACGTGTCGGTGCTGTACTAACTGAGCTATCTAGCCCTACATGTATGTTGGCGGTGTCCCTATTTTGTCAATATTTTTGTTGGTGCCAGTCAGAAGTCATACAACCGTTAACTGCCGTTTAGCCAGGGATCACACCTAAATTGCGATACAAACTGGGAAGGGGCAGCGAGGGGATCACCTTCTTTTTATTGAGTAAAAACTTCTAAAACACAAGAGTCCATGTGAATTACAGATTAATGTTGAATGCATTTCATTTGTGAATAGGACTAGAATCACATCGTAAAATCTGGCTTTTCAGTTTCCAACCTGCTTCGCCTCATGAAATGGAATAGTCTGAATTTCACCATGTCATTATTATTTTGCGACAATGCACTTACCTGTATCCAATATTTGTATAACATTTTCCATACAATTTGCGGACAAAATAATATTTTATAGTCACGCAAACTCTTGCCTGGGGTATGTCAGGAGTTTTTCCTGATTTCAGGATTTTTCATTGACCTCCCTTCCCTTGGTCTTCAGACTATCCCAAAAACAGGTAAACAGGTGAACTTGCCATGCACAGACAAAAGATTAAGCTCACGTTAAGATCAGACCTGTAGATTTCTAACAAATAACAAAATATAGTTTGTAAAAATAAACTAGAGGAATTGCCCTTACTGAAAGCAGTTTACTTGCCGTATAAATAAGTTTTCCAAGTTATGACAATGTGCCTGAGGCATTGTTTTAATTTTGAGTTTTATATATGTAGGCTTCTTTCATGCATTCCAAATTTCATCATGTGTTCTTAATATCAATGCCATACTCAATACTTTGTCCAGATGTATTCATATCAAAATTTTCAAAAATTCATTTGTTCTTGTTGGCGAGACTAGTGATTCAAAGTTTGGGGCCCTTTTTGTCAAACATGCGAACTATTTCAAGCGAGTACAGATCACTGAACTGAGCCACAATCATGCTAGGGCTACTTCTTGTTGCTAGATTGTTGTAACAGTAGCTCTGTACACATTCAGGTGTTGCACTTGGCAAGTACAGAACTGAAATGAGAATTTGCAATCGTTTAATAAGTTCACCTCGATTGCTTGTAAATCATGGATTATTTTAAATCCAAATAAGTAGTTGTCGTCTGTATGTTGAAAGGGTAAAAAGGTAGTGGAGCATTGCACCTGGTTGCCAGTCTGACAAAACAGCTTCAAAGTGAAATACATGTATAACTCAAAAGTAATATGAAAGTGACTCTACATTTATTTGGATTAGAAAAATGAACCTAATAATCCAGAATTTGCAATCGTTTTGTGCTCCCTTTCCCTGATTATTTTGAAAAGATTATAGATATCTTTAAAAACAAAGAACCTTTTAAGCCAGCCGGTATATAAGCCAGTTCATTTTCATGAATGTACTAAGCGAGTTCATTTTCATGAAAATAAATTCATAACCGCTATTATAGGCATATTCTGGAAAATATTGCAGTTCCAGGTTATAAGAAGACACTCACATGTGGAAGTAGATTCCATATTTTATTTGTTTTGTAGCCATTGTAGTTCACTTTTTGTTGGGTGTTATCAAGTTGCCTAATTTTTTAGTACTCAAGTACTATGTGTAAGCCGGGAATTTCATTTTTGAGAAAGGGCACTGTCATCAAAAAGGCTTAATTAAAGGATTCGGACACTTTTTCAAAATGTCCACAGATTTACATTAAACTTACAGGGTTTGAAGATAATGATAGTGGAAAGCTTCCCTTTAAATATTACTAACTAAGGTTGTGTAGTTTTTGAGGAATGAGTAAAACAAGTCACAAAATAGTTTTGGTCTCATGAGACCAAAACTATTTTAGCATGTAAAATCCCCTTAACCAGTTATGATATTATACCAAAACCATAGCATAACTGGTTAATACGTTTTTACATGCTAAAACTGAGACGAAAATTATTACTTTTACTCATTTCTCAAAAACCACAGCACCTCAGTAAGTAAAATTTCAAGGGAAGCTTTCTACTATCATAATCTTCAAACTGTGTAAGTTTAATGTAAATCTGTTGATACATATACCCTTTAAAGTCCATGGGCAGATGGGAACATTTAGACAGGGCACCAAGGCCAAGACCAAGCCCAGGGTACAGAGGCCATTGCCTCCATGACCTCTAGGTTATTCCAGGCCTATTTTTCTTCCTGTGCCAGGTTCTCTCTATAAATAAGTTTAGTGTAAACAAATTTCCCCCCTCAAGATTGGTTGTAAATATAGTCGAGGATTGAATGCAATTTAGTAGTCATCCAAAAACTTATGGCCTACATTTGTATCATACCTTTCTGACTTTAGAATCATCTGATCTGAAGTAAAACATAAAATACATTTTCGTATAGTTGGCTTTATATGAAAAAAAAACCATGCAAAGCTCAGCATAAACTTAACAACTTGTTCATGAAAGTCATTTACAATTTTTTGTCTTCACAATCTCAGAGAACCTGGTTTAGTATAGAACCAGTCTTGATCGCATGAAATGTGAGAAAGCTGCATTTGTCTCGCTCCTCGCTCCTTCAAGTCCTTGAGCAGCAGAATATTTCTTCAGGGGGTCCTCTTTCACCCAGGTTTAATTTTGTTTAAATAACCCAATCCACATATTTTATGCAGCGAATCAAGACACGAGTGTGCTTAGACCCCTTGTCAGCTTTCTGAGCTTAATTTAGACATGCTTATTATTTTGGACGACATGTCGTAGAAAATATTTTCATTCATGGACAGTTATTTCTGGAAAACGTGCAGTTAAAAGTTATTTGCCTGATGTTTTAATTGGACCCTAGCAGAGTCTTTCTCAAAGGCTTTATGAAAAATTTGTGAGATTGAAATTTTGCTCAATGTTTAATTTTTGACCTTTTTTATGAGCATAATTTTTTCTTTGTATTGACAAGCAGGCACAATTTTTTTTTTCATAATTTAGTCAGATTTTTCCCCTTTTTTTTTCTTATTGGAAAATCTAAAAAATTGTGCATAAATAACCCAAAAGTATCTATTAAATCAAACATCATGGATACATGTAGGTCGGCCCATGTACTCCATAAAATATTCCTAATCCTACTTGTTTTGCATGTATTTGTATTAAGTTTTTTTAATATATTATTTATTTTTGTTAAATTTAAGATGGAAGTTCAATTCGTTGTAGTTTTGAACTTTTAACCAAAAGTGTAAACCTCTTCGCAACAAATCATCCCACATGTAAACAATGGTGGACAATGGTATTGGTATTCTATATTTCCATAGATGCCTACTGGGAAGAATTACTTCAAAATTATTTAATAACCAGCTTAAATTTGATTCACAAAAAACTGAAACCAGAAGTGGTTCCTAAAAAAAGGATCTGTAGTGAGTTGGAAACAGGAAGCAGCCCTAACAAATGTGTACAGGTGGCTCAGGGTAGCCGAGTATTTTTTGGTAATTGTATGGATTCATTCATTAAAAAAATTTGTTCGCTTGCAGGATGTGAAACTAAAACTGAATAACAAAAGGATTTGAAGAGGATGGGAAAGTTTAGAAACTGAAGTGTGGTATTCATTCAAGATCCTGTACAGACCATTTTTGATCCATTTATGATCCGTTTGGAATATTAATAATCAGTTGATTGCATCAGTTGATACGTGTGTATGGCATGTATGCAATACCCTTTCCATCAGTCCTCCATCCGGCTCAATATGTGTATAATCCCATCAGTTGTAGTAGGCCACACGTGCGCTGGCCGAGGCCCTCCCGCCATCGGAGGCGAAGTCCTGCATGCTGAAGCCCGAGCGATTGTTTGTGTCTGCCAACAATAGGCCATCCGCTTATGAGTGTGTCTGGAGTGTGGCACTGTCTTGTATGGATTGCAGTGTGGAGTCCCGTGTATGGGCTGTGTTTGAACAGGGAGCATCAGATGGTTTGCACTTGTAATACTGAAGGTGCAGGCTTTTATTGGAAGAGTTGGAATTGGGAAGTAACTGCCAGAAAATGGGTATTTACCATGCTGGCAATAACCAACTTCTTTTCAATTAATCGGTTGTTAAAAATTGAAGAGAAATAGTATTGAAATTTGTATTTATACTGACTAACATAGTGACAGTTCACAAAGTATAATGTTTTCATCAAATTGTTTGTGGAATAACAACAACAGTGCTGGGGTGAATTTTTCTGTTTACATGACTGAGTTAAATCATGTTAAATCAAAGGTGGCCCATCATTTATTGACACTAAAAAATATTGTGTAAATAATACTATCAAAAGCGTAATGTTGGTAATGGTAGCACGCATCCTGCAAAAATATTAAGTCTGAAATGCCTCCTGTTGATTAGAATTGTTTGAATCTGAGGAATAAGTAATGGCTTGGTGTCTGTTCATATGCTGCATCACACTTTAATAGTGATTACCAAACATTATACCTTCCCTTTAACTGCACAATATTTATACATTTCTGGGGAAGAAATCCCTGTGCAGCATGACCTGTGCATACATAGTTCCTGACTGTGAGACGCTTGCTGAGGTCACTTTGGTTGTGCGTGCAGGCATGAACTGCAGAAGGCATGAACTTTCTCTCTCTCTCTCCTGACTTGAGAACTACATGTAAATGCACTGTTGCATACACAATGGCGACATGGACTTGTGGACATGTTTTCAGATTGAAGGCAAATGGCGCCATAGTGCTCAGAATAAATAGTGATAGATTCAGCACTTTGAGGCACTTGATATAACCTTACTTTGATATTAATGTTACACATATAAATGTATACATGGTTAAAGTACATTACATCTTCAGTTCACGCCATTAGTTCCAACCAGCATTCTCCACTCAAAACAGTATGACAAAAAAGTACAGGATTTGTAATTAGTAAATTACTTTGCATTAAATTTTCTAGTATTAGTTTTCAGGACACTGTCATTTGTTTTGATTAATCGGGATTCAGCAACTTACAAATCTTTGGTTTTAAACCAACAGAATGGACGTGTAGCATAATAAGTGGTAGGTAGCTGTGTTAGTCAGGGAGGCTAATTGCAGAAAGGAAAATTTTAATGACGAACTACATGTAAGAAATATCTGCGTGCTTTTGTAGCAACAATGTACGTACATGTATGTATGCTCACGTACACCATAAAAAGGTCATAGCAGAGTCCTACTTCTATACAGAGAAGAAGATTAAGGTTATTTTGAAGGAGTTTAGAATTGGAGTGAAAGTAATTTTTGGATGGGAATGATATGGATTTATCTTTCAAAAAGGGGCTTGAGTTTGTGTGAAGGCGCCGTCTGCTTTTTTGAATTGGCATTATTTTGTGTCATATACAGTCATGCTCAGAAATCTGTGTGGAAATTTGATCTGGTGAAATGCCATAACGCCCAATGGGAAGTTGGTGAATTCTTTCTATATAAAGGGAAGAAGGATTGAGTTTTTATTGTTTGAGCTAGGCAGCGCTTCAATACCCTGTTAAAGTAAACATTGCTTGAACAAAACAGGTAAGAAAACTCTTGCAATTGTAATTTACTTACAGGTAGAACCATAGATTGCTTTTTGTCTACGTAATGCTGATTTAAAGGTCAAATTATCAAGAAATATACAACCTAAGTCACCTGTGAAAGTTTCTGCTGTATAACATGTTTATTTGTTGAGAAAAGACCAACTGTCACAGCCTTTCAAAAAGAACAAAATCCATCCACATTTAGCGAGGTGATGCGGGTACCAGCTTTATCTCTGGCCTTAGAACCCCCAAATTAAAGTTTTGGAGATTCAGAATTTCTAAGACGTACTTTTATGGTTTCTTATAAACAGGGGCATTTCAGGCAAACTTTGTGGATAGAAATACTTTTTTTTTTTCCTGGATCATTGCCGAAGTATTAACCTATTAACAGCAAAGTGAGGGCACATTTCACTGCAGTGGATGTTTTTGCGTTCATGTTTTAATTTGATAATTTTTCTAGACAGCATTGTGTCAGCCTAGGCTGCACAATGTATCTCAGGATGTGTTCAATTCCCTTCTAGTTCAATTTTCAATTAAATTAAGAGTTGTTTCCACCATGCAAGTTGAACAGTTACACCATGGTTACACTGAATACTAAGACAATTATGCCTCGATTAAAGTGATCCAGTGCTGCATATTGTGCTAAACAACCGTTTTGTGCCATTGGAAAAATATGACAAATTGTGATTAAATAGCCTGAAATCTCTTTTACATACCTTTTTGAGAAACAATTTTCCCCCCAAAGATAACAATTTAGTTTGTAACATTTATCTGGATTTAATACACTAATTGTATCACCTTTCACCTTAAGGTTCTATACAGGATTGGTGAGGACAAAGAATGTAATTGTTTAATTTTAGTCTAAAAGTCTGAGAGCTAGAACTTCTAACTTTGTAAAAACCAAAATTAAGGACGAGTTAAAAAATAAATCTAGCTCAGTATTAGCTGCCAATAAAAAAATCCACACTGTAGATGCAGTGGTGCCAGGTTTTATATTTGTGTACCAGATTGCTTCAAAATCAGTTCGCCATAATGGTTGGGATGTTGCTTGGATTCAGACTTCAACCGGAATCCTTTTAACGTTGATTTTGCATTGACACAATATCACTATGGTCTTTTACATACCATGGCTATCAGTCATCACACTTTTAAAGCCGGATTTATACTTCCTGCAATGTGAATGCGAAGTGTTTTTTGACGTCACATTGGTGTTTCCATAGCGAATGTTTCGCAGAAGTTAAGCATAGCAAACCTTTTTTGGGGAAATTGTGGTGTCAAAATTGGTACCGCATTCGCATTCACTGGGAGAATGAACCGGCCTAACTGTACTGCTTCTGTTGGTACTCTGTCTTACATTGATAATACTCTAGTAGACCAAGGAATCCACCTGTCTTGTTGTTAGTATCACTATGTCACACTGGTCCCCATGGGTAACCAAACATTGCCAAGCAGTTAAGCTGCATCCATTGCCCCAGTTCACTGCCCAGCTGCTGTCTTGTCATGCCCTGCTGAGGTCTTCTAAAGAAAATGATGGAGACAGGTGGTTTCTTACCCTTTACCACCAACTGGATGTTTGTGTTTCTTTGGAGCAGGCTGGGTCCAGGTCCATTAGAAAACACGGCTATACACACTAAGCACACCAGGGACAACTTTTGTTTTTGCTAGTTAAATGCAATCTAAATTCTAATTCGTGGATACAGCTGATCATAGAAACATAAAAAACATTTGCTTTGTCAAGTGAATTTGTATAGTTGCTTGGTCAATATTTCCTGCATTATCAAACTTGCCCCAATTGATGTGAGTTTGTAGTTTGTTGTACATGTACTACATGTATGGTTGTACTGTTGTATCTTGTCACTGACATTAACAAAAAGACAGGTTTGTTTGAAAATTTAAAATATATTCTGCATACATGTACATTACAAAAGTGTGTATGTCTGATCAGAATGAAAAAATAAACATAATGCTACACAAGTAATACAATTTATGTCTAGGGCTTTGCATGTTTGATTTGTGTGACTTCTCATCCAATTTCATATTGAGTCATGCCAATTAAAATAATTATACCCACTGCTGCCATTGACAGTGATCGAAGGCTCAATGCTCCAGTATGACAAAGAATGGTGCATTATTACTCACAAAAGATTTCTCACATTGTCATGTAGTCCATATTACAGTCTCCCCATCCTTCCCAAACCATCTTTAATCACATGGCTTCTATTGAACTGACCTCTCTCACAAGAGCAACCATATCTACCCCTTGCTGGTAATTTGTTGTCTCATTTTTGCCTTGAAATTTGAAGTGATGCTTGAAGTGATGCAGAGATGTGTGTTGCTGCAATGTGATTTTCCGATCGTGTGTATGTTATGTGAATGTTCACTGTTGGTTCATCATGCTAAACTTGCTGCAGTTTCACTTTTGCTTAGGATTGTTTCTAATAACGGTCAATGCTTTATAGGTGCTTACAATTTCACAATAGTTGAAGGGGCTGTTGGATTAAATTAAGGCTGTTAAAGTAATGGATTAAAGTAATGGCTACGACTGTTGCTAAGGGTGTTGCTAAGGACGTACTATAGCTGTAGCCAGAGCCGTAGCTACCTATTTGGGTATGGCGTACATAAAAAAAATATACTTACTCCTATTTTAAATTTTATGCCGCAGTCAATAATTCTGAATTTGATTGAAATTTATTCTGAGTTGTAAGGCATCGTCACAGCTCTCTGTCCTTTGTCAGGTATGACCGCTGCAATATTTTGCCCGTCTCATTTGCCCTTGACATCCTTAGTGGTTTTGGACAGAGAGTTGTGACAGGAAAAGTGACAGGACAAGTGACCGTACCGTCTCCCTAATACCGAATGTCAATATCTTAGTTCAGTCAGAAGCAAAACAACTGTTAACTGCCACATGGCCAAGGATCAAACCTAAGTTTATGATACAACATGGGAAGCAGTAGCAGAGGGATCCCCTTCAGGATATACAACATATCTTATCAATTTGCATTGTCTAAAACAAAAGTTCATATTGGTCTTCATTTATTCCCTGATTCCTTGGATCAGAGTTTACAGAGAGCAGTGGTCAGCCAATGCCGCATCACCCCCCTGTGTGCATCCAGGAAAATCAACCACAAGAGCGAGGAAGAAAGGTAAGACTTCACCTCTCAGCCTCACTATCACAGCATTCTCAGCCTCACTATGACAGTGTTCTCCTTGAACAGCTAGTTGAAACAGTTTCATTGTACGGACCAGTCAAAGTTCTCTTCAAGTGCTCCGGCTGGCTAGTTTATACAAAATATGACCTGGTGAAAAAGTCGGCTAACCAGTTGATGTTTAATAAATCAAGTAATAAAGCACAATGGAAAATGACTAAATTTTTGCCAGTGGTTATTAGGTTATTATGAAATGATCCCTGTTTGCTCCAACTTACGTTTCTTAATTAAAAGTTAAACGAAAGCAAGACTTAGCAGGTGAAGTTGTACTGCTGTTTAGAAAACTGTGAAGGTTTTACCCCCTCCAAATGTACTTGGTACACTAGTAATTTAAAGCGGATGATTCATATTCAGGGCATGTTCATTTTACACATCTTGATGTGTAAATGGTCAGGATGCTTGTAATCACAAACTATCTTGGTCTACGGTTCTAGATGACATTTCACACCCATCTTTAAAAAAAAGAATCAAGCCACGTTTTAGATAATTAGCTTCAGTGATCACACTCTTTCTAGAGCAAGGGTAGTGATGACACAAAGTTCCCAGAGAGACTCTTGTAGACATGCCAGAGTGAAAGTCGTCAGTGCTTCCATTCCCTTGATACTGTTCGCAGGAAAATGAGTTCAGGCAAGGTGCAATTAATGAGTGTATGTAGTTGTCTGATTGTGTGCCCTGAAAATGTACCATTTGTGGATACAGACCAGCCAAGTTAAAATGGACTCATGAGTTCTTGTCGGGTTTACTCAATTTAGTTTATCTATGCACTGACTTAAAACTATAATTTTGAAGTGAAACTTGACTTAGGGGAGTTTTGTTTGTCTCCACTTTTTATGTAATGTTACATTGTAATTAAACTTATTTTATAGTCATTGTGATGGCATTGTAATTTGCATGTATGTAACCTATGACTAACTGATAACTTGCCTGCATGATGTCCAAATGTAGAGATGTCAAGCATTTCCCTCTGAAAAGACAACTAAATGACCCAAGACAGACATACTGTAGAGACGAATGTGCTCCGAATAGGGCAAAGTACTCTGACAATGAAGCACTTTCAATGCATTACAAAGATCATTAAATTAGTTTAACATCATGAGATTGTAAATTTTGGAAAATTATGTGTACAAATGCACCTCATACTTATCGACTGGGGAGAAGAAAGAGTGCACTTTTTATATCCTGTTGAGGGTTTGCATCAAATCAAGTCAGATATCTGCTATCTTTTTATGCAGTAAGTCCCTTGAGGATTTTGGGAAAATCATGAAAAACACTGGACCGCAGGACCGGAGGCCAATGAATTTAGCATCAGGCCAGTAAAGGCATGTCCAGACAAGTCCAGCAGTTTTGTGTTTGTGTTCAAGTATTCACTTGTCAGTCTGACAAATATAGTTATGTTTATTATTGAAGAATACTTGTATTTATATAAGATCAATCTTCTCTTTTGTGTCTAGTGCTTTTTTTTTCTCAAATTCAAACTGTTCAATTGTTAAAAACTGTGACAGACACTTTTTCTGCTTATTTCAATTCTGGTCTTGTTTATACAATTCGGGTCTAGTAAATGTTTTGAGTGTCAAACCCTTTAGATGTGACGGGTTTTCCCAAAAATTTGAGCCCTGTTAGGGGGGTTGGTAGGAGGGTGGTTGTGCCAATTTCAATAACTTTCATCCGTCCAAGGCCTTAGCGTTTAGCTCAGATCTTGGAGGAACTGGGGTAACAGTTATATAAAGGAAAACCGTCTCACTAAATGATCTCTGTGGTTTTTCGTGCGTCACTTGATTTGTACGATGTGTACACAGGAAGTTTTGCTTACTATCCCATCTAGTGATTACTGCAGGGGATTACATCCCATGGCAAAGTTTTGCAATAATCAAGGACAGGTCTCAAACATTCTGCCAATCACATGTAGAGCAAACTTTGGTTAACAGTACAGCAATCTGGAAAGTTTTATGTGAAGCCAGAGTAATTTGATTTCCATACGAAGTATACATATATCCTCCATACAAAATCCAAAATGAATAAGGAGGGATTTTCAAAAAGTCAGGACTTGTGGTGAGATGCCTGATTGAAGGACAAACGGAACATAAACAGGAACAAGAATGTACGAACAAACAGGTTGAACCAACAGGAAAAAAAATTTAAAATGTGTTAGGGTGCTGATTATAGTAAGGATATTTTCTTTGATAATTTCTGATACTGTAATTGATGGTTGTCCCTTTTGAGCAAAGGTTCTTCACCCACACAGAAGTTCCAGGCCCGCCTTGGGCTTGACAAGTGCTTTTCAACCCGTTTTTCTATGTGAGTCGGATGTATTGGCATGCTATTTTGGTGGACCATGGTACCATAGATACAAATTGTTTGTAGCACTGCAGTGCATCATCCTGGGATGAGATGATTTAAAATTTGATATGTATCAGTGTCCTCTTTGATAAGCTGTAGCATATAGGGCCGATACGCACAAATTGCATTCCTATCTGTGTAAATTTTGATTGATACAAGCAAAAAACTAACAAAAATAAAAATAATATAAAAATGGTCTAAAAGGCATCCATGACTGGATCGAAACTGAGACTTTTCCATGGAATGGCCATCTTGTTTTCCTCCCATTCAATGTATGATTCTTCTCAAGACCACAGCTATGACTTTAAGGCCACTAGATGGAATCTTTCAATTCATGGAGTTTGGGGCTCGATTAGACAACTCTCCGCAATTTACTTTGACCTTTTTTCTCTTCATATGTTTTTTTCTTTTTCTGCAAGATCCCTAATGTGAGTCATGAAATTTTAAATGTGGAAAAAAGTTTTGTTCTATTGAATAGGAACACATACAGTACTGCATGTACACACATCTCCAAGTCCAAATTGGCAAACTTTGGACTGCTCCCGCCTCTCCCCTTTTTGTGTTAAGTCTGAGCAATGCAAAGAATTTGTAAACTTGGTTTCCGTTGTCATTGTTTTCATTTGTTGCTGTCCTGAACATTCACACATGTGAATGAGGAAAAACATTGGTTTTGTTTATCTAGACACAATGATGAGTGATATACCCACAGCTTGAAACCCTAGCGTCACTTCAGACATGGCTGTTTGACTGTTAAATATCATATTTTTGTACTGTTTAAAAATAGAGGTGACTAGACTATCCCTTTAAGTCCATGACACAGCAATGCGCCCAGTGCCCTGTCCCGTTGACAGTGATAGAAGAGGGCAACCTGACGAAATCCCAATCACTCGGCTTCCTGCTGGAATCCCATGCTGTATCAGGCAGTCAAAGCCATAGTGAATCCCATTTAAAGGGACACCACGAATGGTTTTCAAGCAGAGCAATTTTGTTTTTAGAGAAGAGGCAGTGCTCGAGACACTTCAGCTGCATGTTGACTGAAAAAGAATTAATTGTGTAAGGTGAACACTGGTTAGTAGGGGGAGGGGGTGATACATGTACTTGCCAACTCTCCCTGATTCTGCAGAGAGCTCCCTGAAACTCGACCAATCTTTTCATGTTCTGATGAACAAATTTTTCGGTCTGAATTCTTTATTGAAAATTTGCAGAGCAAAAAAACCCAGAATAAGATTACCAGCCAAACTGTCACATTACAAGTACAATTGGTGAATAATATCCTGCTCATTTCTGCTTAGCAGTAAATTGTTTTAAAAGCAGTATTTTCTGCTTCAGCGGCTTTATGAAATTGGGTCCCAGGCATTATGCTCTCTCTTATTTGAAGTTACGAAAATAATATTTATGAAATGGTTATAATATCGTTATGCAGTACATTACTTGTTTGTATTCCATTGATGTGTTCACCATCAAGCTAGAGAAACATGTCTCATCTTGTCTTGCTCTTAGTTTTGGGTTCGTTTGCGCAGAGGATTGACACACATGCTACCTGTACATGTTTGGACATTATGTTATCTTTCTTGCCAAGGGGACTTTCACTTTAAGGTCAAGATCATTCTTTTTGATAGTACCTACCATGAGTTTTCTTCCATCAATTCATTATTCAATATTAAAAAATATATTAGTGTTTTGTAGTAAGTGCCATGGAAAGAACCAAAAAGTAAACAAATTATGATTTTGCGTCTCATCACAAGATGATTTTGCCACCACCTTAAATGTTAATCATCTTCACGATGTACAATAGTAAATATAAATTCCCTGGCATGGCTGAGATGTAAAGAGCACCAAACTCAAACTTTTATGTTTCTCATCAGCAGAGTGTGGGTTCTTGACACTTGTGTTCTTAAGGCATGGGGCGTAAAGCTGTAGGTCTGTGTGTTGTGTAATGTAGGTAAAAGAACCCAGTTACACATTATCGTTAAGAAAAGGGGTTCGCCTCTATTTCTGGCAGTGGCTGCTGTGTGCAGTCAGCACCACCTCAGTGAAACGCAAAATTGTATTCTAAATTTAAAACATGTCTTAATATGTTTTGGTTTGTTCAAGCGCCTTCAGTCTCATCACAAGATGATTTTGCCACCACCTTAAATGATAATCATCTCCACGATGTACATTGTACATTATATGAACACCTTGGCATGGCTGAGATGTAAAGAGCACCAAACTCAAACTTTTATGTGTCTGATCAGCAGAGTGTGGGTTCTTGATTGGTTCTTATATTGGTTCTTATTGGTAGATACATGCACTAGGATAAGACTATGTAAAATGTTTTTTTACCATCTCATTATGTTAAACTGGGTCTGAACTATGTTGCCCCTTCATGCCTTTTGATAGTTTGTTTTTTGGGGGATTTGTTTGAAGTGGGAAAACCCCCAGAAAGATGACTGCACAGAGAAAGAAAGATCTGATCAGTCTTGCCAAGATAAACAAATGTGACAAATACATTACAATCTACATCCGTTAATCGAACAGCAACAAGGCACATGCACTCTCTTATTCTTGTTTTGTTTGATAAGGACAAAGCTTTTTGTTCAACACAAATATTTTGGTAATTAATTTTTTTGCCATTTTCCTTAAGAATTACGCTGACCAGAGATATGTGTATTTTCAAAAGATTCTCACCATCAAGATGGCATGCAACTTTTCAGCAGATGAGCTGATTTCCTTATTTTGTGGTTTCTCAGCTGGGTCTTTGAAAACTGAAAAAAAGTACAAAGTCTTGATGTGCACTTTTTTGTATTATTTTACAAAATGCATTTTCATGCCTGACAAAGGAACAGCTCATTTCTATTTCCGTGTGCATTTGACACAATTATTACCAAATCCATGTTAGACTGTCAAGTTGAGTGGTCTTATTTGTGAGAACTTAAATGTGTCCTGGAAGCAGTCACCAGCAAATTGGGACTGACTAATTTCTTATCAAAATCTTTTTTTAAGGGTTTATTTATACACCATAATAATGCAATGCCATCCTGTTCCAGTGTTTTCCAAACTGCGTCTTCGTCATTCTGCGCATGTAACCCTTATTTTCATTCGTAAATCCACAGTGTAATTTCAGACTACACCCATCCTGGGCGGGGGTTCATCATAAGAATGACTTGTGGGGTGGGTAATGAGACCCCTTCCCCCGGAACGATTGGTCTAATGTGGTGATTAGGATCAGGTCTAGCTGCACACAGCAACTAAGGTTTGGTGGAAGGGTGAAGTGGGTGGGGGGGGGGGGGGTTGGGGGAGGGGGTTCCCAAGCTGTGTAGTTCAAACCAAGTACAGTCAGAGGAAGGCCTATCAATGGTATTTTAGGACCACTACGTGTAGACACGTACTCTTCAACCCTCTCTACGAGTTGCAATAAGCTAATTCAATTCAACGAAAAACCAATGTTGTATACACACTTATCTTGACTATGTGGATGGGATTGAATTATGATTTGCGAGTCGTGGATTTCTGGTACACCAATATGTAGGGGTATCTAGGTTAACTCATAAATCATGTACAAGGGCTTGGCCCTTATCGGGTCGTCAGTGGCCTGGCTCCAGTGATATAGAGAGGCGAAGTTTGACTCTCAGACAATAATCAGTTGTTTGTTGGGAACTAGAAGAAAGAAATGAACATGATGAATTACTGCAAATGGGTCGCCTCCAAACAAGGTAATGTTTGTTTTGGAACTATCACTATATAGCCTTTGTTTAGGGTTTGCCAGCAGGGCCCAATTTCATAGAGCTGTTTTAAGCAGACAAAATTGCTTGAAGATTATCTGCTCTGCAAAATTTGTAGGATACCAGTCACATTTTATAAGTGTGACATGGTATTTTAGCTGGTAATCCTACTTTGGTTATCATAATTTTGTTGTGCTTAGCTACTTGTTGTGCTCTTACAAAAGCTGGAAATACTGCGTAGTTTATTTCTTTTCTTAGGTAAAGTCAGCATTTGAACAAAAACACAATGACCGCTTGACTAGTCCAGTAATGAGTTTACTTGCGCAATGCTTAAAACACTGGCCTCAGGCTTCAGTCCAGTGTTAATTTCGAGTCCCGAGGGGAGAACACCTGATCAAAATTACAAAAAATATTGCATAAAAAATTCCTGAACTTGTGTATTCAGGACTACGGAAAACATAAGTAATATTGATATTATAAACAGTCTTGCTTTTGTAACAGAAAAAAATAATGGGTTGACATGGCAGCCCAGGGGGTGAGTTTCAAACAATACAAAGGTACGTAATTTTGACAAAAGGCCTTATAAAAAGGAGAGTAATAAATTGAGCATCACTGAGAGTTAATCAGACTGATCGTAGGTAGGGCATTGTCTCTTTTGTGCATCTCGGTGGTGGTGTCAAATTAGTAAACGCAAAAGACCCGCTCACTATTACTGTTTGGGGTGGGTGGGTAGGAAAGTGGTGCAACAA
Source organism: Asterias rubens (assembly GCF_902459465.1). Classification (NCBI taxonomy): domain Eukaryota; kingdom Metazoa; phylum Echinodermata; class Asteroidea; order Forcipulatida; family Asteriidae; genus Asterias; species Asterias rubens. The sequence continues at coordinate 18,029,794 of NC_047070.1, read as the reverse complement.
ATTACTTTAAATTTATAAAATGTTAAACAAGGAACTCCATCGATTGCTTAAACTTGATTTAGAAATGGTACCAATTATTGCTCAGTCAACACAGTTTCTCCCTTGCAGTTTACTTTTGTGTATGTGTAATTCAAGACAAATATTGGGATAATTACATGCTGGCACAATTTCAACCCTGAAGTATCTTTGGCCATTGATCTGAATAAAAGGGGCCAACTTGTTAAAATAATAGACTCTGATAAAACAAGGTTGTGTGTTTATGTTTTGAAATTCAGTCTCGGCTGGCTGGGCTGTGTGTACACTGATTAGGAAAGGAACGTCCACTTGATCACTGAGGATGCATTTCATATGGAGTCACGATAGATCAGTTTAGCGTATACCTACAATCTGGCGTCAGTTCATGTAACCTGATGCTGCCCCCCTACATCTATTTTTCCCCGTGTCACATTCCCCCTTCCAATCGTGATATCATTTTTCTCCCCAGAACATTTTTGTTCTCACCCCCTTCTCTCTCGCAGCACAATGGAAGAGAAATTCAGATATCAATTAGTTCATCTCTCATCAGTCACTTGCAGATAATCAAATGAACTCCTGGGGGATTCTCCTCTTGATCATCAGGGTTTCTTGCTGAGCTTGGGATGTGAGGGTTCAATAACCGCAGCGCACCCTTATAGTATAGGCTGCCTCTTAAACAAGCTTATGTCCCTCTCTCGCGCAGTCTCTTTCTCTCCTCTCTCTCTGAATTCACTGGCTCTGCCACTGGGCACAGCCACAGGCTAGAGAGCCTACTACTAATAGTGATGATGGGTATGCGGGACAAGTTCAATGGCCCCACTATTAGTACAGATTATCCCTGATTGCGATTCTCCTTATGCATCAGGTTTGTGTGTGGCTGGGCTTTAATAACCGTGCTTTAGAGGGTTGGACACCAATCAACTCAATTCTGCCATAATTTGCTCACATTGGGATCAGAGGAGAGATTTTTTCCCCTCCCCAATTTGGCTTCCATTCCGAGTATTATTAAAATCGGAGAGAATTTTCATCAGTGCTGTGGCCACATTGCTTGATGCACAATAGTTGGGTTTGTTGGGTTTATGCTAATTTTGGGATAATTGAAACAAGGTTTTTAAATGTTTTCTACTTGGTGTTTATTGCTGTTTTAAAAGCCCTACTGTGCAATTTGGAGCAACCAAAATTGTTATCTCTTGATGTTTTAATCTGAAATGAATAATTTATTACTTTTATTTGTTCACGAATCGACTGATTTGTGCACGTTGTGGCACACAAATTGTTCTGAATCAGCAGCTCTGCGAGCTTGTGCTTTGGGAAAACTGGATGTATCTTCAAAATAACTTGTTTGGATGATACATGTAGTGTATGGTTTCGTACAAACATCACTGGTACCCAGCCTTTTTCTTCCCTTCTACAATAAACAATCGCCAAAGACATTCCCATCTAGTACGACGGCGCGACGTTGTAGTCTCGCCCTCGTTCCCCCCAATCCCAATCGGTCGTGTTGCTTTAGTCATTGCACTTGCATTGATTCCATGAGGACCCTGGCGCAATAATAACATCAGAGGTTTCTGTTCGGAAAAAATAAGTATTGATTAGAAGGAGACTCTCTCTACTCACACTGAGTGTTCAGGTAGCTTGTACTTTTGTTTCACTCTGCCAAGTGCAGACAGCTTTGCTGTGTTTGTGATTGTACCATTATGTTATTAAAATTATCTCTCTGTCTGTGGCAGATCTAGGGACCCCGTCAGAAATTTAGTTTTGTTTCAAATAATGTTGTGAAAATTTAATATGTAGAAACAAAAGGCCTGTGTATAATACACAGGTAGGTATAGTGTGAATGGCTTTATTGTGTAAAGCATTTATTTTATATTTGTTAAGTTTCTTGAGATGTTCCCAAGAAACGTAACAAATTTTAGAGATTTGGGGGAAATAATGTATGTAAACAGGGATTTATTAAACTTCTAAAGCCCTTCTACATGCTTGATTGTAAAATCAAATGTGCCAAAAACAATCAGCTTTCAATAATTTTCAAGAGGAAACCACTCTTTTTCCCATTGGGCAGAACTGTACTGCATCATTTGAAATGCACAACAACCACACCCTTGTAACGAGGAAGTTCACCAGTAATGCGAGAAGGAAATTTTCAAGTTGTTCATAAGATTCTGACCCCATATCTTGGTATTTTTTTTCTAAACAGGGGGAAAAATAATTAATAACTTCTGAATGTTTTCTGTTGAGTCATACATTTAGGTGACTGAGTACCTTTTGGCATCCAGAGTCCAATCAGAAGCTATGTAGAAAGCTTGTACACGTACAGTACTGGGCATATGGCCTCTGTTGCCCTCGGTCTTGGCCTTGGTACCCCTTCAAAAGTTTCCCATTGACTTTAAGATTTAAGATTTTCTTAAAATAGTGTCCATGAAAATAGCCTTGCCCTCTGTAGTAGGCTACACAGTAAGATTGTCTTTCACACAACATATTCTATAAATTCAAATATTTTTTGTGTACATGATTTCTCAAGGGCTTTTCATGGAAACGTGGCTCGATGCATAACGATCCAAACATAGAACTCCATATTGTTGTTTCTTCTTGTTGAAACGAAGATATTTGAGCTCTACATGTATGTGGCAGCAGAAGAACCAAATTTTCAAAATAAAAAAAGGTCGCAATTTGTAAATATTGATTGTTCTGAATGGCCCTACCACTCAACTGTATGTAGATTAAGACTTGATGCACTGGAGGGTCAAAAGGAAAGGCATTATGAGATAATACCTTTAAGTTCTCTGTGGTCAACCAGTGCTAGACGCTGTAACTGGGTAGGAAGGAACCCCCATTATTGAGCAATGAGCTCCATTTATAAGAGTCCCTTCCTCGTCTGCAATTCCCAAGCCAGAGATGGCTTAAAGGAAAGGACTGACCGCATCTTAGGGAAGAGGGTAATTTTCATTCATTTTAATCATCTGTGTGTTGTTGATAAAATTTTCTGCGAATGCATGACTGGACTGTTAGACTTCTGGACAGGTCGTTAAATGTTTGTCGCAGTGATAGTGAATCCGAGCTCTCGTATTTATTATTATTATTATACTCTAGCGAAACTGCCGCTCCAGGCAAGGCTACTGCTCTCGCGAGTTATGACTATGGTTAGTTGGAAGCCAGTAGTTTCACGAGATACTGGTTACTGCAAAAACATTTTACAATCTATACTCGGGACTGTGGCCTTTCAGTGAAATTGTTCGGGGAGTAATTAAAACAGCAAAGAAGTGGTAAACAACTTATCTAAGTTAGCCTCTTGGTAATGATCCACCCAATTATTTAGTTTAATAACAATACCAAATCAAACAAACCCCTTTTTACCCTTAAAAAAAAATAAAAAAAAAAAATGCTTCAACCAAAAGGACCGATGGCATGCAAACAAATTAGTTAATTTCCTGATGTTTCGAGTATAGTAGTCTTTCTCGAAGACTTACATGAAGAAGTGGTAAATGAGAACATTACAGAAAATGGTCGTGGACAAAGACTCCACTGGGGTCAAAGTGTCACCATTAGCCATTTTGGCCAAGACTTGGCTCGATATTAGCCTGGCCATTCATTGGGCTAGTTAATTCCCCTCTGACAGTCACAGCATGAGCTTCAGAACCACAGATTAAATTCTGAATAGAAACCTTTAATCCCCTTGCTCCAAAATACTCCCCTATGAATTTCAGAATGTACAACAAAAGAAGAGACTCTAGGTTGGTTTGAAAATGGTTTGTTAAATCATGAAGGTTGAAAACTCCAAGGATTATTGGAGAAATTGCAACAGATTTTTCTTTCCCCTACACAACTCTTGCACTATACACACACAAAGTATTGTATGCCAGTTGAATATAGAGGGCAGTATGGTTTTATTCTCTTCTTGCTAATTGGGGAACTGCGCTTTGGACAACAGGATCAAGCTTTGGGTTAATGAGATGCAAAGAGCCCATGGGAAAGACATGCATGATTCATGATGTGTGACCGACTGTTCCATTTGTCTGTAGGGGTGTGCATTACATGCATTCAGTGTTATAAAAACCTATCGAATAGGCTGCAATGGTAAAATTAAGTTTTAATTTGTGTTAGAGCAGAGGTTCATGTTTTCAATGAAATGTATGCTTGGTAGAATGTACACTGTACCTGTACAATACAGTGTTGTTCCACCTTCATGTGGTTGTATAGGTAGTGGTTCTGTAAACAAATTTCTTCCAATACTGAGCAAGTACAACAATTTATCACGCTGTACAATGTACACACTGATTGTGCACAGGGTTCAAGGTTTCTACCCGATGTTTACAATTCCCTGTACTTGTTGTAGTATTGTGCATAAATCTGTAAGTACAAGACCCGATAGTGATATTTTTACTACGATGATTTCATAGATCTGCTGTGAAGCACAACAAGAAGCTAAGTAATGTACAACAAAATTACGCTTGAAAGTTACAAGAGTAAGGTTACCAGCGCCAAACAGTTTGAGACCAATTTTCTGCGCATTTTCCCTTAGCAGCAAATTACCGAGCAATATTTTCTGCTTAAGCAGCACTATGAAGTTGACGCGAGATCTTTCACATAGTTTTTTCCTTATGCTTGTAGTTTCACCATTCTCCCTTAACAGTGGTCCGCTGGCCACAAAAGCAGCCTGAGGACCAGGCAAAAATGCATTCCAAGTTGTCTGTCCCTGACCAGCTCATTGTTGGAAAGCATCCCTATTACATTTACAATATTGACTAAATGAAAAAGGTGATGGACATGACAAGCCAACTGATCCTGCTGGTTAGTCACTTAAAGTGCTTTTAAAAAGGATAAACCCTGAATTATACATTGAAAAAATGTCAGTGTATGTTGAAAGTTTGAGACTGTTTGAGAGCGTATCTTGAACCCTACTGATTCCAGTGTACTGTAGGGCACTTTTGAGGATTTTGGTGGTTTTGTTACCATAGATGTAGACCCACTCAATAAGAAGATGAAAGTTGTGCGCATAAATGTTGGCAGAATTTTTTATTTTTTATTTAAACATTCCTTACACTGTTTGTACCCATGTAATTCATAATCACAATGTAATAAAAACATGACTAAATTGTGTTTTTAGTTTGTCACTTCCTTTATATGGTTTACCATAGCATCATAAATGTATGGAGGTTGCTTCTCTTACCAGAAACCGTTAAAATATAATATTTATTATAACAAAAAGACAGCAATTTCATTGGTCTCTCAATACTCCACTCCAGATTGCTGCAAGGGTAATGAAGCATTGAACTGCATTGCCGACCACTAAAGCAGTTTTTTTTATGCCAAGGTCAACTGGGGGTCAGTCATATGCAAATTCAATACATTGGGCATATTTATTGGAGCAGGACCACAAGACATATTCCATTAAACAGAGAGGGGTGTTCGAAGAGGGTTTTTAATAATTTTTGCCTTGCATGTGGGGCTGTGTTCAATTGTTGTCCCCAAACTCTTTTTCCAGTATCCCCCTCTTGAAAAGATTTTGTGTCCTTGCTCTATTGGACAGTGACGCAGTGTTTCATTGTTCATTGTTCAAAATTGTACATCATTATTACATTTAGTTGCATATGTTTCACTGGTCTAAGTCTATTTTTTTATAAAAAAATTGAAGAATAATACACACTTTATTTCCCTGGTAAAAGGGAAACTTAATGGGTGAATTTCTTCTAATTTTTGTGAAATAGCTGTATTTTGTCAATGATAAACACTTCATGTATACATCCATATGGACACAATGAATCTAGTTCTTGTAGTTTGGAAGAATTTCAAAAAAAGATGCATATGCTTATAGGGTTCTCACCGGTCATTCTGAACCAAAAGTTTGGCTAAAACACGCTGATTTTAAAAGCCCTACTGTGCAATCTTGAACATTGGACGTCTGATGATGTCATACTTCAAATTTCATTCAAAAAAAGTATCAATATAACAAAATCCAATTCACATCGTTTTAGCATGAGGTTAGACACTTGTAATAATTTTGTCCACGCTTTCACAGGGCTCGAATTTGGGGAAAAAATCCACAAGACCGCAGGGCTAGTTGCTCAGAATTTTTACTGGACTGGAAGATTTTTTTACAAGACCAAAATTTTATTAGAAAAAAAAAAAGTTAACACGATAGAACAGCAGGCCTTTTTCATCCCTTAGGAGGCTTTTTTTTTGCTGTGAAACCCTATCAATAAAGTTCCATATACCTACTTCACGTCATTCTCGCCGCCTCAAAAAAAAAAAATCCGATCTGATAGGCAAATCACCAACAAAACACTGCAACGTGCAGCATTCATAAAAAGATCGTCATAAAAAAAGATTGACCAAAAGTTTGACAGCAGTAGTCAGAAGCTCATCACTGTTGGTAGCCATACTAAGCAAGACGTTTGGCAACAAGACCTTACTCCTTAATCCATGCAACACAGGGATGTGTGGTATTGCATCCAGACCTTCTTAATGCAAATTCAACACTCCTTTGTAAGGTAACAGACTTTATACATGGTCAGTGGTAAACAAACATCGCTGTACTAAGGTGTGCCGCCGCGCCGGGTACCAACACATCACTCCCTCGTCCCCGCTCGCTCACTCCCCGGGTGCATAAACATAAATGGTTTGAGACTAGATGTACAAGGTGTGGGCATGAGTAAACTGAATGGAAAACTTGTATGCAGCCTGATGCACGTGAAAAAAGGACGGATTGACGTTCCGCAAGCGTGCTCAGAACACTGATTTGACGACAAGTAAAACAAAAACTGTTATTCTAAATGAGATTGAAATACATTTTTTAATGAAAGATAACATATTTCATATAATTATTTGTAATAGTAACTATATTAGTATGCATAAACAAAAACACAAGACTGCCGGACTTGTTCGGCATAAAGTTTACTGGACCGAAGCTAAAATCACTGGCCTCGGGCCTGCGGTCCAGCGTGAAATTCGAGCCCTGTTTCATAAGGACTATATCTATTGGAAAATGCGTGCATCACAAAACTGAATTTTTACCTTGGAGCCCCTCTTTAATGATTTTTGGCTGCTGCGGCCAATATTCTTAGCAGTTCATGGTTCATTCTCTGAAAATGACGGTGCTACAGTAAGTGATGTTACCTGTAGATAACAGGTACATACAGCTGATGAAGATCTATAGGCCTACAACTTACAAATGCAATCATTACAGTTGCTTTTAAAGGGCTGTTTTAACAATTGCATTCACTCTAAACTATTACACTAAATAAACCTAACAAACGATGAAGAAGACTAATACTGTAAGCACTATGCTCATAAGTCATACTTAGTGGTAGCTACAGATTACCTGTATGTATAATGTTTTGACTGCAAGCTGAACTGCCATCAAATCATTTAAAAAATATCATCTACCTACAGGATCAAAACTATGTACACTCTATTTTCAAGAAAAAAATAACTTTAACAGTAGTTGGTATTAAATTTCCAAATCTGTGAATCAACATCAGAATATTTCACAGAGAGAGAATGGTGAAATATTTGTAGCAACTTGAAATTGACAAATTTATCTCAAAGTTCCTTGTGAGCTAATTGCACATCGCATATTAGTGTGAGTGCTGTGAGACAAGCTCACATAGTTATGATGAGTCTCCATTATAAAGAAAGTTGCTCATTTTTTTGTTGTTTTGTATATTATGAGCTATTTTTGTGTATTTTTTGTCGTTGGAAAGTGCATATAGAAAATTTGAAATTCATATTAAGTTTGATGGATCTAGACAGTGAGCCAGTACAACGAATGTGTCCATTACATGATTTACAGTCCTGCTATTGAAGGTGATTTTTTTTATGAGTGCCTTATAAAAGTGCAGGTACATTTTGTACTATTTCCCCCCTCTCAAATAATGAGTTTCATGTTAGCATTTGAGGTGACAATGATTTTAAAATCTTTGCACTGCAAACGGGGCTTGAATTTGACTCGGGACCACATGCCTGAGGCCAGTAGTTTAAGTTTCAGGCCAATAAACTCACCACCGGACTAGTCCAGCGGTCTTGTGTTTTTCAATAAGAATAATAAAACCTCACTGCATACAGAGCTGTGTCATACTGCCACCCTACAAAGTGTGCAAGCAATCGTTCCAATCGATCACAAATTATTACAAAGGTTTTTGCGAGCAGTTGTTGCGATCTGTTTGCGCAAGTAGAACGCAGCCCAGGTCTTGGTCTTGGTGCCCCTTCAAATGTTTCCCATAGTCTTAAAGATTTTGCAATGGAAGTTCCCCTTGCAAAATGAAAATGGACTGGCCTTTTCAAAGTTGAAACTTCAGGCCTGGCCTGGTGATAATGCAATTCCATTTTGAAAGTAAAATTTGAACAAATTTTTCCCTGTGGCAGGCGCATTTCAGATTTGTGATTGAAGTTTTGTGATTGAAGAATTAATAATGTTAAACTGAACAATCGGTGATTCAGCCATAATAAAATGATTTGATGAGCAAAGGGTGGATTGAGCACTTTATAAAGCTGCTGTTACTGTTCATCCAAGTAAAATGAAAAATACATGTACTTGATTGTGACTTCTGTGCTTCTTTTAACACAGAAAATCTGTTATCAATTTTACAATTATATTCTTTATAAATGGCAAACAAAGATTAAATTAACATTTCTGTGCACTTTTCGTGATGCTAATCTCTGAAAGTAAACTGCATTTGTAATGCGTTTCAGCTAGATCTATTGTTATATTTTTTTGTTTCCTTCGGTATGGCATTCAAGACTGCTTGGAACAGATAGCTATGTAACAACTCACAGTTTCTGAAAACTAAAGATACTACTGCTGGTAGCCCGTCCAATTGGTAGGACTCTGGCAGCGTAAGGTTTTGTACAAAATTACGGGGGAAAACGTGTCTTTCTTAACAATATTTTTTTAATATTCTTGCTTGCTTGCAAAGTTTGTTTTCATTTTTAAAAATTTCTTTTTGCCTGGAAGGAGATTTTTTTCTGGAAAAAAAGAGAGCATCTACTAATAAAGCATTATCTTAAAACATGTGTAAAATATGATAATTCTTCTTGACATGATGATGGTCTATGTAAAATGCATGTTCCTGGCAAAAAAATTGCATATTCCGTCAATAGTTATTTGTTAACCTTAACAAGAGCAGACACAATTTGATCGACTTTTCAAATGGCAAACAGAAACTCCTTAACAGTTTAAAAACTACACACAAAAACAAAAATAATAATTATATTTTCATTGTATGGTTTCATAATGATTGCAGAAACTTCTTGAGCAGCATTTGATTAGTTTCTCTGTTAATATCATTGCAACGCCCTTATTCGGTGCACGCTTTCCCTTTGTCCTCTTGGGCAGCGACAGTGTCATCACAATTGTCCCAGCTTCAAGTTGGCGAGGGGGGGGGGGGGGGAAGAGAAACAACATCGCTATTAATTTTCCCGCCATGTGTAAATATTTAATGTGTGCAGCTGCAATGCTGCCCGTTCATCTAGTGCTGTGCTTTAGTGCTGTGTGAAGCACAGCGTCTGTTGGGCTCATGCTGATTTTTTTACTTTTATAGAGGCAGCATTTGTTTTATGCCACACTTCGATCTCTCATCTGGTAAAAAAATTGTATGCTGCATTTATTTCAGGGAAAACATATGCAACATTTAAAAACCATATTTTTTTTACTTGACATGTAGGGAAAGTACAGTGTGCTGATTAGACTGTGACACGTTAATATAATAATGAATGTATATTATGTCCTCAAAATGGGATTAAATAAAACAACAAAAAAATCACTTGTTTCTGTTGAAGGAAGCTGCATCCATTCCCACCCCCTCTTATTTTGGCTTCAACATGGCATCACTCTTTTTTACTTTATATTTTATTTAATACTTTTAGAAAGGTTTCTAAAGTTCTCCAAAGCCAGCACATTTAGGCTAGCTCTTTCCTTCTATAAAACAAAATTCTAAAAGGAAATAAATAAAATAGACTAGGTAATCATCCTCTGTTTTTCCCCCTTTTCTATTTTTTACTTGACCTTACATTTAGTCTGTACAGTGGACTCTCGTTATAACAAGGTCACTGGGACTGGCCAAATTACCTCTTTATTAAACAGGAACGCTGTTATAAGAGGACAGAAAAAAAAGGGGAAAAAATGCAGAAATGAGATTCGGGACTTCAGTTGCTCTTTATGAGCAAAGCCTCATTATAATACATGTATGTAGTTCTTATTATAGGAAGAGTTGACTATTATCGCATCTTATATAGTTTGTGAGTGTATGGCAGACATGCTACATGTAAAATACTTGTAACCAAACAGTTCAGCATTAACAAATAATTTTAGAAACACTTTTGGAGGGTAGTTCAGCAACATACCTATTACAGTCATCAGGACGTCTTAATTCAGCGTTGTGAATTTAGACCTCCGTCATATGACCACCATTTTCACTGGAGGCTAAAATTCACAACGCTGGCTGTTTCCTACCCCCAAATATGAATCAAGATGTCGTGATGACATCCAAAGCTTTGTCTCTGCACTGCCATCAAATCCAAAAAGGTGTCTCAATTTCTTTTATCATTATGATGGAACCCAATGTTAGATTATACTGCTAGTTCAATACATAGTTCTTTTGTTTTGAAGTTAATGATCATTGTATAGACGACGTGACCTGTGACATCACATGTTTACAATGAGCTACAGAGCCTGGACTTCCTGCAGGCACGATTTGTACACAGCCTAGCGGAAGAAAACATGAAATTTTATATTTTATGGAGATTGCACTGTCCAATTTTTATCAACTTTTGATATAATAATAATAATAATAATAATAATAATAATAATAATAATAATAATAATAATAATAATAATATGAAACATTTATATAGCGCTCTACGGAGAACAGAGCGCTTTACATGAGACTATGACAACAAAACAAAAGAAAAACAAACAAACTAGGATGGGTGGGGAAAAAGAAATGTCTTGAGGAGGCTTTTGAATACAGGCAACGAGATCGCCTCTCTCAGACTCGCGGGGAGCTCATTCCATAGGCGAGGGGCAGCTATGGAGAATGAGCTATCCCCAGCTTTCCGTCTAGTTCTAGGAACGGAAAGCCGGGTCTGATCAGCTGATGAGCGGAGTCGTTGCCTGTATTAATCAGCAGTATTGGAGTTTTGGGAATGAACAAGTTCAACCAGATATGATGGAGATTGGGTGTGGAGGATTTTGTAAACATGAGTGAAAATTTTGAAGTTGATACGTTCTTTAACAGGGAGCCAATAAAGCGATGCAATCAGGCCGGCAGAAGGCTGGTCACGGCCACACGCAAATACTAGCCGAGCGGTGGGCACCTCTCAAAACCTTTTCATGCTTTACTTTCATAACTTTTGGATTTATGTGGAAATTATGACACAAAATTTAAACTTTCTCGTAGGACCAGTGTAGTACCTTGCCTGCCAGAATGCCTGGAGAATGCACAAGGTCACACTCATTGTAAACAACGTTCACATGGTCCATAGGCCTATATGTAGTTTAAAATTTTTGAAAAAGTACAGTTGTTATGTTACACTTGTGAACCAAAGACTGCATTCCCGCTGGATCCACAATTGCGAGATTGGGATCCTGCAACAAGATTGGCTGCAGGCGTGAAATCACGATCGCGTTCCCACTTGAGTATGATCGCGCATCGATCCCCCTTTTTGGGAACGGAAGTGGGTTCAAAAGAACACTGTTTGCTAGCCCTTCGCGTTCCCACTAGACTTTTGATCGCCCATTAATCCACGAGGGCGATAAGACCCGCTTTATTCCTACTCCCGAGAAGGATCAAAATTGGACGGTCAGATCCTGATTGCCCCCGCGCTCCCACTGGAGCCTGTTTCTCGTTGATCGCCCTTTGATCGCCCTTTCGGGGTCTTGATCGCCTTTTTCTCGAATTGGGAGATCAATGCGGGGCCCAGTGGGAACAGGGTCTAAGTGTCTACACATTTTGTAGTCTCCATGTAAACTCACAGCCAACTTAACATTTCAGCTTGATTCACTAATCCAGCTTAAGATTAACTGGAGTTTTTGTTTTGGAGATTATGAGTTATCAGATAGGGTCTTTGTGCTCACTCTCTGTATGCAAATGCGATTACTTTTTTTTTTAATCATGGTTTTAACCTTTAAAGCCCTGTGGTGGAGTATTTAGCAAAGCTAATGGGAAAATACTGACATTGTTTCTGGGTGGATTGGGTGGTGGAGCAAGTTGAGAATCATTGACTTACACGACAGGCAAGTACATTACTCTAATGCTCTAAATCGAGAATGTTACAAGACTGTTCTTGTTTTCATTGGCATAATTGTCAAGTCACTACAGAGGTCATGAGAAGTTGGATTTGGCTTTGGGTAGAATGATGTATTGTTTTGTATAATTTGAATGCACAATACTTTTCTTCAAAATGAGTTAAAGGGTATCAGCAATCTACTACTAATGGTGGTTACTTTGAGCTTTTTAAAATCTGTAGGATTTTTTTAAGGACCATATACATGTAGTTTGATTTCTTCAATCATAGCTTTTGTTTTGTTTTTAAATCATGGAACTTTTGGTTTGTTTACATCTTGATCATATCTTGATCGATTTGTTGTTCTGTTAGTATTGTAGAATAACATTTGTTAGAGTTTTCGCAAGTTTGTAAGATCCACCATCTTTAAGCCAAATTGTAACTGAAGGATGAGGTAGTGGTCAGCTCTTCCTTGGCCAAGATAAGACATGTTATATTCAAAACCATACATAGGCGCTTTTCGAAACCCACGGTTACGGCTTTGGATTCGGCTTCAAGCTCCATCCTCGTTTGAAGCCCTGAGTGCGTGATATCAAAACAACTGCAGGGCTAAGCTAGCCTGAGCCGAATCCAAACCTGAAGCCTTGGTTTTGAAAAGGACCATGTAGTATGCCTTTAAAACATAGAAATTAAAAAAGAGCCCTCAATTTGCCCGATAAATGGTCTTATTTACTGAAGGTGGAAAATGCTTTACCTGCACTTTTGTACATGCAAAGGTGTAACTAGTCCCTGGCCAGCTGCGATGATGGTAGTATATTTTGGTGTCACTGTCGGAGCAAGATTGAAGGCTAGATCTCCCAGGAGTGTAGAGAGGAATGAGTTAGCTGCTGAGGTACTGTGGGGGCTTTGTGGATGATTGGAGACTGCAATTGAAGGTGCGGAGGGCGGCTTTCAATTGAATCATTTGATGGATAGCATACAGGTTTTATGATAAGCTTCCAGCTTACAAGAGTTGAAAAAATAGAAATGGCCTGTCCGTTTTTCTTAAAGGCACTGGACATCTTTGGTAATATTGTCAAAGACCAGTATTCTTGCTTGGTGTATACCAACAAATGCATTTAAGATAAGGAATCTGTGAAAATTTGGACTCAATTGGTCGTAGAATTTGCAAGATATTAGTGAAAGAAAACACACCTTGTTCAGCAAATTAGTGTGTTTTCAGATGCATAATAAAAGGCTTCAGGCCTGAAGTCTTTTAATATTTGAGTGAGAAATTATGTTACTTGAGAGGGAGCTGTTTCTCACAATGTGTTGTACTATCAACAGCTCTCCATTGCTCGTTACCAAGTAAGTTTTTATGCTAACAACTATTTGAGTAATTACCAATAGTGTCCAGTGCCTTTAAAAGATATAACCTCATTTTAAAGACACTAGGCAATTAGTAATAGTTAAATGTTTTCAATGTACTTTTCTGTGTGAAGGACTCATTGTATTTATGTCATTTCTTTCAATGAAGCATGAATGAAGCAGGGCATCGTTAAACCTGACATTTTGGCTAATTGAAAGATTGTCTGGATGTTACAGAGTGCTTTGACATTCTTGTAAGTGCAAATTCTAACACATGTTTTTAAGTCTCTCCCTGGGCTTGTGGATTGTGTTTTGTTGTAATTAACCTGAATTTAAGGAATCTAGGCTGGGGTGATCTTAAAGTTCCTGTGGGTTTGTGAACTTCTTCAGTATTTACCATTGTCTCATGCAAGCTGTCTTTCTTATATTCGATAGTGGAAAATGGTGGAAAAAAACATCGTTTTACTTGACCTAGCTAGGTCAGTGCTAAGAATTGTCCAAAGCAGGGCAGGATTCAGTTGCTAAGCATTTAAGTAGATGCAGTATTGTGGTCACTTCCCAGCCCTACTTATTGGGCCCTTTTCTGTATGGCTTGATGATTTCTTCCCCATCGGATTCCTTTGAACACCCCTTCAAAGCTGAATGGACCGGCCTTACAGAGATTATCCCTGTTGGATGGCTTGTGTTCTGTGTGTACACACAGCAATAGCACTGACTGCAGTACAACAACACAAGCCTGTGTTGTATGCTGTACTGAGCATAGGCCCACAACACACTGTATCATATGGGGCATAAAGCATAGTGTGACCCTCACATTACTAAGCAGGTGGATTGTGTATGAGGAGTGTATGGTCCCCCACAGTTGTTATTTTGCCCATGGTGGTTCATAATGTTTTTTAGTGCTTCGGTGAACAACACTGCTCAATGATGGAGGCGACAACAACACTGCTATACCACAGCTAGCCACACCACTGAGCGCCTGGCATGCCATTCATTTTGTAGGGGTGCATTGTTGCCTACAGTCCAGGGGAATGAATACGAGTACAGTCAGCCCATAGGAATCTGTTTCCTGTGTGACTAGTGGAGAGAGAGCCCGATAGTGATAACCCGTTGACCGTGTGTGATGTGGAGACCAGAGAACCTTATACAGCAGAGCAAGCTGCACTAGTCATCATAGCACAGCGACTACCATCACAACATCACTGTACTGCCACAGAGCAAGTTGCTTTTGTACACATTTGTGTACTATGTATACACTCCAAATCAAAACAATTGTTTTGGAAAGACACACATCTATGTGTTTGCTGTGAAACTTAATCTGGACATTCCCCCCCCCCCTTGATTGACTCCCATTCTACATACAACTCCAGCGAAGGACAACCTGTTTATTATCATGCACTCCACTTGATATGTGAAAACTGTAGTGTTATATAAAGACTGGTGTGTGGATAAACCGAGTTTGGCGAGATACACTTTAGAGGTGTACCCATATGAAACAGGGACAGCCATCGAGCAAATCACAGGGGCATACTGCACGTACGCAGGTGAGTAGTACGCGAGCCGGAAAAACTCTTTTTAAAACTTGATATATCTGATTACATTTATGAGTAACTCTGCATAAAATATACGTCTGTTTACTTGAAGTGAAGAAAACTGAACTTTTGCAAACAGAACGTAGAATTTGAGATGCAATCTTTTGCAAGGTATAACGAGAAAGCAAGCATGTGAAATGTAAACAAAACACTTTTCACACTTGTTTTTGTAAAATTTCATTTGCAAGGGATAAGTACATAGTGCATTCAACAGCTGTGTCCTCCGGCACAGATGTGCTTAGTCCGAGGTCTGGTTATGGTCTGACCATAGAGAAACCTTTCTCTATGGTCTGAGTATTCAATATTGATCCGAGTTTTCTGGCAAGATTCAGGTCCAGAACTGTCCAGTTTTCTATGTTTCTATGTTTGCTATTCTTGAAACATACAGTAATGTGGATCTTTACTTGCACCACAAATATTGCTATTAATTACCATGATAGCGAAACGAACCTCATGCATGTCATGGCTCAAGGAGTAAAGAGCCACAACAAACCTCAATCCATACCTGTACAACACATTAGGTCAGTGTTTATAATATTAGAACTGAAACCTCAGGAGTCAATACCAAGAACATTGGAGGAACGCGGTAAATATCTTACACTACAGCAGTTAAGCTGAGAGCTCCTCGACATGGCCAAGTCCCTTGTCACCAAATTGTGCTGTAAAAATGAATCAAACCAACCTACACGTAGATGGAGTCTTCTCTACATATCTAAAAAGTTGTCAGTTCAATTATTCATACATTTGTGCATTAAAAATGCAAAGAGAAGCTTGTGAAAATCAGAAGTTGACCTCACAATGTGAAAAATAGAGTGTCAATGAATTTATGCAGGTGGTGGACACATTACTACAACTTTGCTGCAAATGTAATTTTGTGACTATATATAAGTAACGCCGGCAGGAGTCCGTTTTGTCCTGTGTGTGCCTCTGTCTCTCTCTCTCAAACCTTGCAGGAAGTTGAGTTTTTCAATCATGACAAAGTACACAGTCATGACAGTGTCTGAATGGATCCTATGTTATATTTATCATATATGTGGAGTATTAATGGATAATACATACATTGTTTGGCATTTCTGAGGGTGGGAATTTCTGTACATTTTGTGTTTCTCATCTGGGACCATTAATTTCTATCTAAAGACATGGCTAATATTGTAGAGATTTAGTCAACAAAAATTCTTGTAAATTCTTGCTCTAAGGACGATTTAAAAATTAGGTTTTGTTTTTAAAAGATAAATAAGTTTTAACAATGAAAAACTTTATATTGAGTTGAAATAAGACTGTATGGAATTAGTGACTGTGGCTATAGTCAAAACTGTTGCCAGGGTTACAACTGTTGCAGAGTGTATCACTAGGGATGTCCTCTACTATGCAAGATGACAAAGCATACAAGCCGTAGCCACCAATGAGGCCATGGCTTTAGTCAGATCTTGCGCCGTTTGCAGCTGTTGCCAATTTAGAATTAATATAATAATAACAATCAGGACATAGCATCTTCTTCCAGAGGATGCAAAGCATTGGAATGGAAAGCAAGTGCCAGAAAGCATGGTTTGCTCTCATTCTCAAAGGGGGATTGATTTCATAGGTAAATATGCATACCGTGAAATTTGTTTCCGACCTACAGGGTGTTGTTTATAGTGAAAACAAAACTTGTTCAAATGATGTAACTAAGTACTTGTATATAAACCTCTTGCAGTCACTCTGTATGTTAGAGTTAACTTGTATTTATGAATGCAAGTTAGTGTTCAGTGTAATAGTGCACGGCACATCGACAAAGTGACCAGCTCCCAATAAAACTTGTCGAACAAGAATTATTGCAGGGCAATTTGATTTCTGCGAGGCGGCACTTACGATAAAATTGGGTTGTCTTGGATTCTCTCTCCCTCTCTCCCCTTGTTACAGTTTCCTCAGGACTTGAAGACGTCAGGGGGTATGCTAGTAATGCCAAACTGTTTATAAAATGTTGTTTGGTAAGCATAATATATAACCCTGAAGCGCTACGTTTGTGTATTGCCGTCTAGATGGAAACGGGCCTCTGATTTTTGTGTATTTGAAACAGTCTGATAACACTGTCTTTAACTGGTAGGCATTATTGCATCGTTTTATTGGGTGGACTTCCATTGTGTTTAACCTTAGAGCAAGAACCAGAGTATGTACTCGGACATGCTTAACTCACATTTGAATACAAATTGGATTTAGGGGTGAGTGGGGTACATTAGAATAGAAATAGGGGTTTGTTAGTAGGGGGAAATGTAGGGGTACCTCTACTTTTTTTGTCTATTCCTCTCAACCCTGCAACGTGTTGTGGGCGCAGATGCCCTTTTGATTAAAAAAAATGATTGTAACGCCCTCAAAGTGTACCCTTATCTTTTTGTGTTGAATGCATGCAGCCATTGAGTTTAAATGCCAGTTCTATCTCCGTCATGTTGGTACATATACTCTCTGTACCTGTGCAGGACTGTATTGTATGATAAACAGCGAATGGAACTTAGAGTTTGTATTGAGTGTATACTTACGCAATATTGAGGTCATGCCGAATATCCTAATGTATGGGCTTACATACACTCGTACTTACACAAGCTCATACTCTCATGTAAGTATGTGAAATACAAGACTGACACTGGGGGCAAGTACAACAATCTGCCCCCATGCCCTCTTGAGCTTTTGAGGCCTACCATGACCTACTTGTATGCTTGTTGGACTAAAAATAGCCACCAAACAGGTTTAAAGGGTACTTACAGCGGAATACGACCACAATAGATGAAATAAAAATTGAAAAAAAAAAATTCTTTGTTAATAGCCCAACTGCACGAAACTGCTGTATTGGAAAGAAAGAAATATGATACATACAATTATAGGGAGCTTGTGCCAAAACATGCTAAAGAAAAAAGGGCTTCAATGTCAAATCCAGTAGATAGAGTCCTTTATATGAATCCCCCAAAAAGGAAAAAATAGCCTTCTCTTCAATTTGTTGTCTAAATCTCAAAATGTTTGTTGGTGTCACACCTTAAATATACCATCTGCTAATTTTTGTACTGAGAGTGGGTAGTTAATTTCTGAATTTTGATGATATTCTTGCAAAGTAAATTGAATTTGACATTTTGACTTAGTAATGTTCTTATACATAGTACCTCTTTGTTTTTGCTGTTCGATGACTTCCAATTTCGTTCTGAAAAGAGTATAAAATTTGATGACATTTTACACTGTTTTAGCTTGAGAACAGAACATTTTAAATGTTTTTCCACTATTATGAGAACTATATTTATTGGAAAATCAGTGCATCACCAAACTGAATTTGACCATGGAACCCCTCTTTAATTAAAGACATTGGACACTATTGGTAATTGTCAAAGACCAGTCTTCTCACTTGGTGTATCTCAACATATGCACAAAATAACAAACCTGTGAACATTTGAGCTCAATTGGTTGTCGAAGTTGCGAGATAATAATGAAAGAAAAAAAAACCCAATTGTCACACGAAGTTGTGTGCTTCTAAATGCTTGATTTTGAGACCTCAATTTCTAAATCTGAGGTCTCAAAATCAAATTCGTGGAAAATTATTTCTTTCCCAAAAACTACTTTACGTTTCTCACAATGTTGAATACCACCAACCTCTCTCCATTGCTCATTAACAAGTAAGGTTTTATGCTAATAATTATTTTGAGTAATTATCAATAGTGTCCACTGCCTTTAATTAAGCCACGACTGACTCCCATACAAAGGTACATACACATTCTGTGCTACTATGTACACAAGGTAAAATCCTTGCTCATATAGGGCCATGTCACAGGAGCCCTATTGAAGGTGACCCTCTCCAGGCAATCTCTTCGCCTTTTCCGATAATTCAGCCGCACTATAGAAATATTTCTCTGGTCCATGTTCCTTTTGCATGCTGAAATAAGGCCATGTAAAGAAATAATGCCCTGTGTGACAAGAATAAGCTCTTATGGTGAAGAAAGGGATGCATTGAGCTGCCACCTCTCTTGGCCCCATACACAGCTCAGTCAGTGTGAGACCCAGTGCAACAGATGTGAAATTCTCACCAGGGGCATATCAGGGTCAGTGGTCAGATGAATGTGGAAGGTACTGCTAGTAAGTAGTAGTACTACTGCAAGAGGATGCAGGGTTTACCATGGGTTTACTAAAGTACTCAGTGTGCATTGTACATAATGACCCTTTATACTTAAAGAGTTTGCCTGGTTGTGTGTGTTTGTAAATCAATATTCACTGTGCAGCCTTAGTTTTAATTTACACAGTGTGAATCCACTAGGGCCTAATTTCATAGAGCTGCAAAAAAATAATGAGCTAAGCACAACAAAACTCTGCTTTCTGGTGGGTGTGGGGGGGGGGGGGTGGATAGTTAGAGGAAATGATGTTCTAGACCCAGTTTTCAAAAACCAGTCATACAACATAGTACTGAACGTGATACGGTATTGATGTAGAGTTTAGTCACACCAGGGTTTCATGGAGTGGTTCAGGCACTCAAGGCCCAGTCGGCCACTTCCACCACTTCCACTACAGAACCTAATGTGGCTGCAAAACCTTGCTGCAGAGAAACGCACACATTTATGAGGTCTCGGCTCTTTGCCAGGCTAGGTGAATCAGCCATGAGCATATTGTGTCCACTTTACACCGTGCAGAGTTTTTACCTTTGTCATAACAAATATATTGGCTCAGTTACTTCAAGTCTAGATGACATGTTCATATCCGCAATAATCGAAATGGCGTCGACAGCGAAATGGCTGTTAATCAGAAGAAAGAAAAAACAATGCTCAAATGAAAGTCTGCTCAACTCATGATTGATAAAAAATTTGAGCATTTACTCTAAATTTGAAAACACATTCACTTTCATTTGATAAAGCTGCTGATTATCCATCTGTAGAATACATGTACCATGTCATGGCATAATCCTTTGGTCTTTAGAGTAGAGTTTCATCCAATATTGAACCCAATAGACCCCTTGCATTAGCCCTCATTGCTGATGAATTGTCATGCGTGTAAGGCTATCATTGGCTGAGAGTACGCAGCGCGTACACAAGTGCCCTTTTCCATTGTTTGTTATCAAAGATGGCAGTCAATGACGTCTTGTGCAATCCATTTACCAAACAAGACAATCTTTAAAATAGAGGAATTTCATTTGAACCCAGTTTTGCTTTGAAACCAGCGCCCTCTGTAGTGTAACAGAGCCAATTTGTTTGCAACATAGCAAAAGTCCTGTCAAACCGTGTCCATTTTATTTATAATCATCCAATTAACTGTGGCGGCACAATCCTGGTAAGCCAACAAAATTGCAAAAACAAAAAAAACACCTCAAAACGCCTTAATTCTTATGCGATATCATTCTTTCTACAAGGTGATAATTAGAGGCATTACCTCTTCCCTCTCTTGAAGAAACGCGCATCAGAGAGAGTTAAATCGCAGGATGATTGATATCCAAATTAATAATGCAGTCTGGTCGATCAGTCAAGTTGTAAATGTACTTGTCCGCAAAAGCTTCATCGATTCATCGTTTTGTAATTTAAATTTAGGGACAGTGATTTAGTGTCATGAAAACATGCACAAAAAGAAGGTTAACACTTATGTCCAGGATGCAAACATTTCAGACGTAGAGAAACTTTCTGTGCATATATATGTACAAGTAGGTCTATACTAATAATAATATGAATATTGTCACCTCCCAATCCCTTCCAAACACACATCCTCTAAAAATCTGGTTTAGTGGTTTATCATTGATCAGCAGTCAAACAGACACTACCAGTGTACACAGCCTTTGTCTTAACCATAATGATTAATGAGGATGGTCATGGCTGTATTACTGGAGTAGAACCATCCGCGTGTTGTAGCCTATGTAACCCAATATCTAACTTTACCGGGAAATGGTTATAACATATGACACGCTGAGTGTAATAAACTCAAACTTGTAATAGTACCCGGCAGTCATCCGGAGATAGTTTTCCCTCCATTATTTTCTTGTAATATTTGTTGTTTATTAATATTATAAACAATTTTTTTTTAGTGTCAGCTTAGAAATGTACTTCAAGCGATTCTGGGAGATCACATTTTTTTAGATTAAAATAGGGCACCATATAAAGTTCAAAGTCCTTGACGCTTTTATCTTTCCAAGTTGTAATTATATCAAATTTTCATAAGTGAATTTAATTGCAATAGCATAACTTGAAAACACAAATAGTCTGGACAAATGTTGCTCTCTGCTGATGTCGTTTAGGCAAAGTTGTTTGTCGGGTGTTTTGGAACTTATTCTGGTTGTGTTTGCTTTTGGGAAATCAGCCGTCCGATTAATGGTTGAGCTCTCGAAAACAACTGTGAGCAGGATGTTGCTTTTGTTTGACATTTCACTTTAGACGTTTGTGCATGAACTGTTTTTTTGTTTGTATGGACTCTTTGGGGAAAAGGCTGAAGGCTTCAGGTCAAAATATTATCTTTCAGAAAGTTAAAGAAAGGTTGCCGGCATGACAGAGTTGTCCCAAGTACTGAGCCTAAATAAAACCTTTTGAAAAGTAGAATCTAATAAAAGATGACAGTATTTACTTGATACATGGGGAAGAACCCTGATTTTTCAAGTCCCTGACTGCTTTTCAAATATCCAACATAAATGTTACAGATGCCTGTTTATAGTTATGCACTTTTCCGGGATGCCTGTGTCATCAGATCCATGAATTGTTCCCAGCATTTCTGTTTTCTTTGCAATTCCTGTCCATAAAGTTGGCTCTGATTTCTTTTTCCTGTTTCTGGAAGGAGAGATGGCAAGGTAAGGTATACAAACTGCAAGACGTAAACTTTTTTATAGTCCTGTTTTATGTGCCCCTTTAATATTTGTCCAGTTCAAAATTGACATACTGCCATAATCTTACTTGTATGGCAAATGAACATTTACATTTGAAACAAATACAACTCAGTGATCCCTTTAAAGAGGAACGAAGCCTACATGTAGGCTCTTTTCAGTGACTAGCTGGTGGGACCGGAGATCTTGTCACTTCACTAGCCCTTCAACTTTTTTTTACTGTCTCGTACCTCGAGGTTGTCTTTGCAGGTTACTATTTGTACGGAACTAAGTACGGAATTTCAAATCACAACCGAATGCTTTGTGCATGGAGTGGATTACAAAGTAGCTTTGGGTAGCAACGAAGTAACCAGCCGAACCACTCGGACTGAATTTTGATCATTTTTCAAACAGTTTAACTGGCATTTCGCCAGTGAAGTTGATGGCAAAATACCAGTTAACATTTCTGAGGACCTGTCAAAGTTCAGTCCAGGTAGACTTAGCTAAAACTTAACTAGCCAAGAGAGAAACACAAGTTACAGGGAAACTTTTCCTGAAATAAAAAGGGCTTGTCCAATTTAACGGCTCTGTTTGCCATGGATTTCTGTGCGTACGCATTTCAGCCCTGAAAAGATTGTGCAAGTCTTGTTCATATTCAAAAATTAGGAGCCCTTAAAGTGGCCGAGATTGTTTCATTCACGTTTTAAAACAATTTACGTGGAACCAAAGTCGGACCAAAGATGTTCAAAAGGACCAGTGGCTTGTCATTTTAGTAGTTTTGTCACTAGTCACATATTCAATAGGGATGTTTTTCAATGCCGAAGTTACCAGCTGGATCACTGAATTTTGACTGGCCCTATAGTGTTTTAACTGGCATTGGCCAGCAGAATGCTGTTTCAAATACATGTGAGACTAGCTTGGTCTCTAAAGACATGAGCTGTTGTGTAACTTCTTATAATGCTAGGAAAATGTCCTTGTGTTGTGGGACAGCACTGTTGATCATAATGAAATGGATCACCAGCTGGTCAGTCATTTCCAGATTGAACCTGGAAATAACAACTTTTCTTTGGGCATATTTATTAATCACATCATCATGGAAGTTTCCATCAGTAGGACGTTCAGATAAATATGATAGATTTCCTCTTCCACCAAAGTTGATGTTTTAAATTCACTCCCAACCGAAAATTTTGTTGGTTTATTTACATGGGGCATTTTGTCTATGGTCAAACAGGAAATCTTGTTAATATAATAATTTGAAATGTTGATGCCCAATCAAGAATAGATCTAAGGTTTTGAATTGAGGTTCTAGAAAGTCGAGAAGAAGACAATGTTTAGCTTGCTGTGGACTTTACAACAAACACTTCAGGATGTATTTGTTGTATTATGTTACACTATGTACAATAAAATGTGCCAACTGTAGGTAACATAAACAAATTCTTTCAGATTCTCCATGATGAATCAGTATCATCTGATTCTGTGAAGCGTTGAATTCTCAATTTTTTTACTTTACAAGAACTTCACTGACAATCAATGAAACCTTCCCACACCCACAACCATTTTGATTAAAAATGTAGGAGAGGCTTTACCCAGAAATATCCTAAATTGAGACTCCCACCGCTAATCCCTGTTATTGTACCCTTCTCACTCAAGTATTGTACTCGGGAACCAGGCTACTGTCCAAGGATACACGTACATGTACATACAGTGTATACAGTAGATGTACACACCTCATTTCATTTTTACGTAGAAACCCTGACAAAGGTTATGCTAAGTAGTAGTCTTAATCACATCCGCTCGGGTGTGTGTATGTGTGCTGTAGAGAGAGTTACACATGAAGGGTTAGAACGAGTCTCTGCTGCGCAAGTATTAGATTGTGTGTCACTGTGACGGGTGTCCGTACCCTCCAACACAAAGGACTGAAGGAGGGAATGAGTGTGCAGGCTTGCAGGAATTAGGAATAAATAAACAACAGAATGAAAAAAAAAGTGGTGGGGGGGGGGGGGGTTGGTTAGGTACCAGCACCAGCATTGGGGTACTCTTGTGTTGTCATAGTTGGAAGATTACTTGATGTCGTCACAATGAACAGGAAAACCGGAAACACATTGTGATATCGCACATGTCAGTGTTCTTTTGTGTCCCCCCCAAAAAAACTTGTGCCCTGCGGCCTGCAGTGGCTTTTGCGTTGATGGAACAATAGTAGTTTGATGGAATGCAGAGGTCTTGTGTTTTTGTGTTCCCCCCACTGCACGTGGTCTGTTCAACCTATGTTAGTGGTGTATGAACACAGGAAGTTGTGAAGTGTTGTTCCTTGTGGATTGTCTTGTTGGTGCCACCCCAACCTTGACCGTTGTCATTGAGGATAACTGGATGTATGAGAGGAACGCCACATGAATGTTTTTCTTGTGTAGAATATTTGGTGAAGAAATCTTGGTGAGTTTGTGTTGAAATACCCCTGTGGGTATTGTTCATTTACAGCAAACCTTAACTTAAAAAGCAAGTTCCACTCTGCGGAAGCTTCGCTCGTACGCAGACAGTCATACAAATACAAACATTAGACGACATTCCTTTGTGTTCCAACATGTGGCACAGACTATTGTACTGTGTACAAGTAAAGAGAATCACTAAATACTTTTTTTTTTTGTATCTTGTGTTGTATTTTGGCTTCTGTCTCTCCAGAACTGTTGGAGAAACTGTCCAAGAAAACTTATGTTAAAAAGTTGTGAACTTTACTGAATCAAATTATAAGTCATAAAAAAAAAATTGTACATGGGGTTTACAAAAAGGTCTGAACAGTACAAAAGGTTAAAAAGTTATGCTGTTTTGATTTTATTGGCAGTAATTTTGGGGGTAATAACAAGAAAACAAAATTTACAAAATTGCTCAACATTACTAAAAGTGAACCTTTAATCTGCCACTTGTTCTTTTGAAAAGAAAATGTGATGAACAGGTACATGAGCATTATTGGACAAGGCATACTACATGTTAACAACAAATAGTACTTTGCTCTGTCTACAATTAGCGAATAATTTTTATGAACAAGCATGCACAGTCCATGTAGCGCCTGCCATCATAAATTATTCTAATTAAAGTCAGTGATGCAACTTGGATAGTGCGTTTACACCATGACGATACACTGTGCTGGCTCATGTCTTATGTTATGACTTCATTATGATGATGTAGGCTTACCTACCTTTACATGTAGTAGTAGGCTACGGGTTATGATGTGTGGTGAAAATGTGAAAATCGGACATTGTGATATATGATCAGTGTTAGACCTTTTGCATTGACATCACCACGCTGCCTACTTAGAGGTATACAAAAATGCAACAATAGAAAACACATATTTCTATGTGCGGCGCACGGGATGGGCCAATTAGCAACCCTCTATTTGAAGTTATGTAGTTTCAGAGAAAGTGGTTTCGTTTTTCTGCCAAGAAACCTAAAGTTGAGAAAGGCTTTATGCATGAAGTTTCACCCAGCATATGAAAACCACAAGTCTATGCAATGTGGGTTGTTTTTCTTTCAGATTTTCCTGCAGTTTTGATTTAGCCCATATTTTAACAGGTTTAATTGTTATTTTATGCACATGTTAAGGGAGCACCAAGTGAGGATACTGGTCACATGTACAATACCAAAAGTATAGCATGCCTTTAACCCACAGAGACACAACCCTGTTTGCCAAGGTGAGCTATTTAATAGTGAAAAAAGGGCGACCAAATTCTCCTGGGGGTTTCAGGGGGATTCAAAATTGTTCTTGTGTGAAAAGGGATTTAGCAGGTGCTAATGGAAAGGATATTTTTTAGCTAAAGAAACCAAGGACAAGTGGGAGATCTTCTTGTGTACTTTGTGCCATGTTTGCCTTTAAAGCCAAACAAGACCCATACTTATCTTCTGCTGGCCATACTTTGTTGTTAACAACCCTTTTATCTTTGACTTAGAACCTGTGGTTTGGCTTGTTGGGTCATTGGGTCAATGTGTGGTCATTGGTTTATGGTTCCCTCCTGTGTTATTATAATTCTGATCATTCGTTTTTGGTGAAGGGGGGGGGGGGGGGGGTCCTTGCTCTATGGTCTGAGCTACATGTACCACCAGGAACATCCTGAGCCTCCAGGTGCCCTTTTTGCTCTTGAATATGTTAATGTGTGGACTTTGGGGGTTGTAAGGAATAACTGTTGAAATGGCCATTGGGTAATCCAGAGCTGGAATTGGGGGTTAAAATCCACAAGACCACAGAGCTTAGATGCTAAGTACAGGACTGGAATTTAATTTACAAGACCAGAATCATTATGAGGTGAACAAGCACTCAGAGAAGATTTGTCTTATGGCTTCATGTACACTTCTGAATAGAATTGAAATATATTATTCGTCAGACTCATAGCCACCATCTTTCACAATGGCTACAAATCAGTTATTTAGTGTCCACATTTGCCATACCCTCATTTTTCTGTTCACTGTAACACCGCGGTCAAAATCTGTAGCTTAGAGGTTTTTTGTCACGTCGTATTCACCATTCCTACCCGTAGATTCCAAACATTGATTACCACATCGAATTCTCTCCCCAGCCCACCTGGTTCCTGTGGATTGTCCTTGCCAGCCCAGTCCCCCTTTTGTTCCAAGGCTTTTTTATTTACTGATCCCGCTCGGGCATCATTACCGTCAGCTGGGGCTTGAAGAGCTGTGCGGGGCCGGGTATTGTCCATAGTACCACAGACAGTGAAGGGGAATCCATGGCCAACCTGTTAACGCTTTAATCTACCCTCATCCTTGGGGTTGGGTCCTTTCTCTATATGGGTTCTCAACCCCATCAGCATACTGACAAAGGTGGTGCCCCCTCAGCATTTGGTCAGTGAAGGGGTTTAATTAGCCTGTATCCCATTCTCTTGGCTTTGATATAATAGCCTGGATGGCCTCTGCGCCTGATGCCGAAGATCATGTTAAGAGGTACCTGCATACTATCTAGTTATTAATATCACGTAGCTGGCTCAGTGTGTGTCTAAATATTAATTAGACACTTTTTTAAAGAATCTTTTTTAACTGTATTTTCTGTGGTGACAACTTTTGCTGGTATGCACTCACTGGTGTTACCCTAAGCCCACTGGTGCCCAATTTTATACAGCTGTTTCAAAGCAGAAAAATTGTTAAATTTGTGTTGCTTAGCACAAATATGCTGGATACCAGTCGCAGATATATGTGACACAAGGTATTTTAGCTGGTAACCTTATTCTAGTAAGTGAAAGTGCTAAGCCACTTGTTGTGCTTAAGCAGCTCAATGTAATTTTGCCCTGGGTACAAATTGGGAAAGGAATTCAAATAATTATATTTGTTGAGTGGCTCCTTCTTTGGCATTTGTTAGATTTTTGGAAGAGGAAACAGGTCCCAGACTGGCATATTAGCTTGCATTTGTGTCCATGAATCATAGAGAGTTTTCTGAGCGTACTTGTACATCATGTACCAAAAAAAGGAGATCAATCTTTTGCGCCTTGCTAATATAGTCAATAATAGCTCCTTAAATCTGGTTGGATGACAACCCCATATAATGGACTGCACCTCTATAAGACTAAGAGATTGCCTCATCAGCCCTCTCTCTCCTCCCTTTTTTTTCCTTTCTTGTTTTTAACATGTACCTTCTAGCTAAGTTGCTCTCCCAGGCAATTGGAGATCCCAATCTTTCTTTACTGAGTGCAAGAATAAGATCAAACAAGCTTTGCTGGTTATACAATCTCTGATATTCTCTGTCATCGTGTGCCCCCCCCCCCCCCCCCAGGAGAACGCGGAGTAATTACTCACGCACCCCTCTAAGCCGTTAGACCGGCTGTCTTTTGGAGCTAACATTTTTCACAGTAGACTAAAGATCCATGCAGTATGCATGAGGTGAGATTGGGCCTCTCTCTCCCTCTCTCTCTCTTTCTCTCTCTCTCTGGTCCCCCAACCCTGTTTGCTGGTCGTCGTTGATGTCACCGTCGCCGGGCAAAGTCGGGGAGTAACTTCATCGTGACCGGGCATCTCAGGAAACAAGATCGTAGGGGGACAGTGGGAGGAAAAGAAGAAAAAATGCAATAAAGTGGAGCAGCATTGGCTGCATCATTTAGTAAGAGGAGAAAGCCCAAGGATTTGTACAGCCAGCCATCTCGTCGACACGATGGAGCCGAGATTCCTAAGGCTAATTGTATTAGCCACTCACTGCCGCACGACGCCTCAGATCTCCGTTGGGAGATGTTCACGCGTTTGTGTCCTCTCCTCACCTTCTTACAGACGGCGTACATGTGCGGCTTCTTTTTTACTCCGCAGCCTGTGTGGCGGGCGTATGAGTGACTCAACTGCATTGTCCTGTTGTTCCCCTAGCGCGACGTCCGTGCCCCCCCTTTCCATCACCCCCACAGTAAGATAAACAGACCCGGTTCCATATTACGAACTGCCCTTCTTTATCCATCTCGTCGATCCCATCATTCCCCTGTGCCGCATCGTCGAGCTCCTCCCGGAGTAAGCAGCCACACTTTCTTTGTCTGATAGTACGCAGTCTTTTCACACAGGGCCGAGTCCATCTCAAAATTGAATTTGTGTGTGTGTTGTTGCGGCAGAGAGAAACTGGTACCAGCATGTCCCTTGTATACATGCTGTCGCATCCCCATGGGTTGACCCAAACAACAACGACAGTATTTGGTCTAATCATCAAAAGCCACAGTGGCTAATAATATGAATTATTATAATTAGGGTTTGCCCTTACCTTTTTCAGTGATTGGCCAACCGGACCTTGTCCATACTTGATATTAAATAGAGACACTTTTTAGTTCACTGAACTAGCCAGCTAGACCACTTGGCGAGAATTTTGAATGGTCCTCCGGCATTTGGGCAGCGGACCAATTTTAAGGGAGAACAATGATTAGGGCTTTTGTCTCCCTCGTATGACCTATGTACATTGTACCGAATCAATTTTATTTTGTAATTTGTAAATGTTTTCCTAGAAATTTATATATGATCACCTTCACATAACACTATTCATTTGTTTCCCAATTAGTTCAATAAAACATATTTTGAATCTAGAATGAGGAAAAGTATCAACATACTTTAAGACTGAACAAAAACAATTATATTAAAATTTTGTTTTCTTCTTTATATACAAACTATTTTATCCTTTATTATTGCAGTAAAACTAAAAGTATATTTTGATTAAGAATTTTTGTGTTATTATTGAAACTGACTTGCACACATTGTGATTAATTGTTACATTAATATTAGGAAGAAAAGGTTCATACTCATACGCAGTAGAACTGTAGACAAATTTGGTTAACCTTCAATGTGTACACAATGCAAATGAATAATTTTACGGTATCCTAAATTCAACTTTGTACAAAAATATAACAACCACTCCAATACATTCTTTTTTAAAGTTTTGTTCAAAAAATAAAAATAAACATATAACATCTAAATTATTAGAAATTAATATGATAAATCCAGCTTTTTGCGATGCGTCATCTTCATTTTAATTTTAAAACCAGGGGGGTATGCTCATATTACATGTTTATGTTAGCATTGAATTTATAAAAGCTATTGATTGTGATGAGATTCTGTCTATAAATAATGCATAATGAACGCATCATTAGCGACAAATTTATTGTATCCGCGATACTATGCTTTCACATGACCTAACAATCTATTTTGAGATTTAACCTTTTTACTTGATGAGAAACAGGAGAAAATTATCTTTATCAAAATTGAGTATCCACGTTTTTACCTCAAAGCAGGGAGCTTCTTCTGGGGTGGTCTTTTTCTAGATTGAAAAAGGGAATGCCTTTAAATGGTGAACATAGCTGCGCCATTCCTTCTGGCATGGTTTTTAACAAAGAACAATGGTTAACTGTAATACTACAGTCCTTTTGACTGCGATGAGTGAATGCAAGATAACCATGCGTATATCGTTTATATCGTGCCATTTTGTGTGATGTAATCATCATCACAAAGCCCCCACCACCTGTGGCCAATGTTAGTTTTCCCACTAGTTGCGCACGATTGTGTGTGTGTGCTCCTCTCTCCAGCAAATAGTAATTGAAACTCTCAACAGATTCAGCATGCAGATTATATACAGACAAACGCCATTGTTTCCTTTAGTTTGTACATATAGTTTTATGAACACATAGCAATCTCTTAAAAAAAAAGATAAACGGTGTGGTTTTTTCTTTAAATCTTAAATCTTTTGTCCTCTTTCTTTTTGTAACCACAGAGCGAGAGCCCAAATCGTAAGCGTAGAAGAATGTCACAAGGTGCTGTAGATTTGTCCACGTCCCCAAGTCCACCAAGCCTTGTCCGGCCATGGCAGTCCTCGTCAAACATTAGCGGCGGCATGCAGTGGCCTGGTAACCAGCAGACAGGCTACCAGGGAGGCCAACGGTACAGCGCTGGTGACTGGTGCAATAATAGCTCCGGCTGGAGAACCACTGGCAGACGAAGGTGAGAGAAAAAAATGCCAATATTTCGGGTGTATTCCATAACCCGAACCAGCTCCAAACTTTTCCTTCATTGTAACTCATATAGCCCAAGTTGGATGGGGCCATATGCATGTATTACAGTGCTAAGGTTATTTTGTTGGTGGGTTTTGGTGTGAGATGGTTCCAAGCCTGGATGCATTTTCATTAAAAAATATGAAAGAGCCTGAAAATGTAGTAGAGTTGCGAAAATACTGCCAGCCATTCTCAAGTACATGTTTGAGGGTTTCCACAACTGTCTGCGTGTTTGAATAGCTGTCGATAGCATTATACAAGCGGGCGTTTTTTGTGTGAACGAATTCCCACCAAGCCTATGCGCTCCACTGGGATTGATCAAAATTAGCCCGGACGCCCGTTCTGTTGACGTGAACAATACACAGTACACGCATCCACATTGTTTTCTTATAATTAAATTGTAATGAGAATGAGTTTCTTCCTTTCACATCATAATCATTTCAGAGTGGAAGTATCCCCCCCCCCCCTCTTCTTGAACAACTGCCACTTAATACAATTGTTGCAAATTAGACACACCTTGTTTTGTTCCCCTGTGGCGCTCGTTCCCAGGGCCCAGTTTCAGACGGTCTGCAAGCGAACCAATGAATTCAATTTTCTTCCTTCTTTGTGCATTTAGAGCATGTTTTAGTTGCCAGTGGTCTTTGCTATAATGGGAATAATGCACATTTGCACAGTGTTAAAGGCAGTGGACACTATTGGTAATTGTCAAAGACTAGCCTTCACATTTGGTGTATCTCAACATATGCATAAAATAAAGTAATAATAATAATAATAATTTATTGAACTTATTATTGCGCTTTCTCCAGGACCAGCCTGTTCGAGAGCGCATAACAATTTAACACAATACCAGTAAAAAAAATAAAAAAATTATGGAAATTAATTAATCCAAACGAAAACAATCAAAAGCGTAATTACATCAAAAAACCATAAAAAAGACCATGATACAATGTGTTTGTTTTTTAAACAGATATTGTGCAACGTTTTTGTACATTTCTTCATTGTTTGTGTAATTGTGAGTTCCTCAAGTTATGATGAGGTCACGGCATCTTGTTTTGTTCGCCCATTATTTTAAAGAGTTTTGAGCTATGGAAATTACACAATGCAAATTTAGACGTTTCATTCATTTTGGTATCTTTTAATATTAGCCCACCCTCAAATAGAAGGCAGAGCCAACGGCAGCGTGAGCGACAACTTCGCAGCCAGAACAACCAACAGCAGCAGCAGCAGCAGCAGCAGCAACAACAGCAGCAGCAGCAGCAGCAACACCCATCAGCGAGCGGAGGAGACCGGCGGGCATTCCATCCACCCAGTATGCCACCTCACCACGCTACCATACTTCCCCCACCGCCCTCACACCATGCCATGCCCTTCCAACCCCACATCATCATTGACCTTAGCAGTGAAGTGAGGGTAAGCAAGTAGTTTTGGTTCAGTTCCCTGACTCTTAGAATAGCTTGTAATGTGTTAACTGGGATTAAGACAAATTTTTCATGTACACTGTCTGCGACTAGTTTGTCGGTTCTAACAATTCTGTATCATACCTTAAACTTTTTTATGTGCGGAGGTTGCAGGTTCAAGTCCCACTCTCGTCAATGTATCTTTGTTCAACCCAAAACGTCAGATACTTAATTTTCTTATCTTGGTGCTGGGCCTATTAGGAATCTTCCTCTATTCACTGAGGCCAACCCCAGGGGGAGCGTCGTGAGTAAGAGCTGTTGAATTGTTCCCACGGAAGCCAAATGAAATGAGACGGATATCTCGTAATTCTCTGAACCATTTCATGTCTCGTTATGTTGATCAACAGTTAGTTTCTTAGCGGAAGTTTGTTACCGGTGTAAAAGTATTTGCAAAGATGTTATATAATTCTTGAACTTTAAGTCTTAATCAGATGAAGGAGTAGGAAGTTTTTTTTTTATAAACTTGGTGCTGCATAGCCGTGGTTTTATCATAAACTTCTGATTTGGAAACAAAATAGGCAGGGATGAGACTTTTTGAAGTCTGATTAAACAATAACAAATACTGTGTGTTTCTCCAAATAAAAATAAATCAGGCTCTTTGATCCACTTCTAGTACTGAGATATATAACTGAAGGGGGTGTCAAAAGGTGGAAATGCCAGCAATTCAATGTACCCTCTTAGACCTAGAAGCAGAGTTAACCTGGTAAAATCAAATTTCTTAAAATATTTCCTCATTGAACAGAATTACTTCAAAATATCGATGCCTCTGGTGCCATCATTTGTCTGATATATATATTTTTTATATTCTGATTGATTCCTGAAGGGTTGAAAGGGAAGATGGTTACATTTGTTTTATGTTTACCTTCTAGGCTCATGTGCCAACAACTACGCCCATCTCGATTCCCGTCACGGTTCCGTCCTACGCCGTGCCTATGTGCACCGCCCACACCATCCCGACCTGTAGCCTTCACCATGGCCCCTACGCACCCATCCCGGTGACAGCCAACGGGCGGCCGGCCCACCCGCCCCCTATCCCCATCTGCAGTATGGGCCACATCCCGATGTGCAGTGTGCACATACCGGCATGCAGCGGGCACCACCTGCCGGTGTCGCAGACCTCCATGCCTCATATGCTACCTCAGGAGTCGTTAATGACGCATGTACACACGCACCACCATGTGCCTCCGCAAGTGCAGTATTATGCTGCGCCTCCACCAACGCAGGTATGACTTTTTTTGAAACCTTTTCCCTATGAATGTTATTCTAAATTTCTCACTTATGCTGTACATAATCTCCTCTATAGCAAGATGCATAGTTAACAACTCTGCTAAATAAAGCATTAGGAAAAAGGCTGAATTGTTCGGCAATTTTTTATTTTCACTTAACTGATTTGTCAGATTTGAATTGTGTGTGCCATTTTAGTGATGGTGACTTGCCCCAAAATCAGCTTCTACTCAAGGTGCCCTCTGCATTTAATAATGGGTCAAACCTTTTTGGATTTTGTAGACTTTTTTTGCACCCACTCTCCTCCTTGAAAACAAAAGCATGATTACTGACTTGTAGGTCACAAAACAATGAGGAGAAGATTACACTTTATTCATCGGTGACATTTCCATAAACCGGTATCCGTGTTACACTTGCCAGGGTCCGGTGAACAAGAAGTGCAGACAGAAACGTATTGAGTTTCCCGTCGCCCGTCGATGGGGGGAAACCTAATTCATCTTCAACTGACTTTACAAACTCTCTGTGTGTCCCGAACCTTGTTCAGTGGGAACCTCATGTTAAAGGAATGCATTCCAGATGATGCAATTGTGTAGTTGGCACTTTTTTTCCAACATGCTGTGCAACACGAGGGTGGTCGGAGTGGCAGAGAAGTATCTTTCCTCGCCTTTCACCTCTAGGACCCGGTTCAATACTCACCAGGGCACTACTTGGATTGGGTTGTCATCCCCTACCTGACTGTGGGTTTTCCCTGGAATAGTTCTCTGGGGTTTTCCGCCCACATCTGAAACTGAAACCTTCTTCCATGTCTTCTCTTCACTTAGCTAGTTCAGTGATTAAGGCCGCTTTTGTAAAAGTCGTTGGCGTCACAACCAGAATGAATGAATGAATGAATGAATGAAATGAAAAGAACAGAAACACTTGCCGAATCCCAGATAATACAAGGCTCCAAAGTGTTACTCACCAGCACTTCCTTATGCTATATTTATTTAAATTGATTTTGATTGTTTTGTGTTTTTTTTTTTTTTTTTTTTTAACTTTAGCAGACAAGATCATCGGAGGTGGAAATCATTGGAGAGAGGCCCGCAGCATTCCACGTGCCTTCCTCAACTCATCACAACCCCTCCCTCACCCCGTCACCGCCACTGCACCTCTTACAAGAGTCCATCTTACGTAATCCCCCAGACGTGCATCACATGGTGAGTCCCCTCCCTGATTCCCAACTCACCTTTGCCTGTCTCTCTTTTGATAGTACTATTGGAATTTACAGGCCGAGTGGTCAAGCACACTTATAGTTCTCCTTGTTGTTTTGTATTTTGAATAGATTTCCAAGCCCTCCTGTCAATCAAGTCTCTGTTTTGTTAGTACTATTGGAATTAACAGGGCATATTGTGGCCGAGTTGCCAAGCACTCTGGAGTTTCTGATAAGCAGAGTGTGGGTTCGAGTCTTGTTATTGTCAAGAACGGGACTTGAACTCACACTCTTAGGAGAACAAAGGAAAAGCTGGTTATACTGTTCGCAATGTCGAGACCACTCCCTTTCTTATCAGAACCAACACTATTCCCCAACATTATACACAGTAGTACCTGCATTTTAATGGATATACCTTTTCTGATGATCAATACAAAGCAAAGCTTCAAACATCACTTACGTTTTGCTTACGTTTTGCTTTTGGTTTTTTCAGAATGCCTATCCAAGGCTTAACAACATTGGGAGGCAGCAGCAGCAGCGACGGCCGCCTACACGCCCCTGGAGGAACCAAGTCTCCCCATCGGTACCAGTCCAACCATCCTACCCGGGCTGGTTCCTGCGCTACCTGTAAGTATCCCCTCATTCTCTTGAATATCTATCCAAAACAACAGTAAAACCATTATCATTATGCATCCATCTTGATTTTTTTCTCTCATTCAAATCAATGTATTAACCAAAGTTAGGCTAGAATAAACAGTCTGGTTCCTTTTTATACAATGAATATTAGCATACATATGTTATTGTTGTGTAATACAGCGAACATGACCGAAAGTCTCCTTATATTAGCCAGAGCCACAGCTTTCATGAAATGGCTTCTATTGCTTTTGAAACCCTTTCAATGGCTGATGATTGTTTTTTACAGGGATGCAGTATCTATGTGTATCAGTTTATGAGAATCACAGTGTGTGTATAAATTTAGCATCACGTTCTGTAAAAAGTGACTGTATTGGACACTGTTGATTTATGAATTGTTTTTGAAGAGTTGTGTTTGGATGCAAAAGCCTCAATTCATTGAATGTACATGTATATGTAGAAATATAGTTTGTGAACTTGCTTAAATGAGTCCCTTTCTAATGATTATAATAACTATTTAATGAAATCTGAATGGTTGATGTTACTTTCGTAAAATGTTTTAAATTCTGGTCGGTTCGATAGTCTTTGTATTATTGTGTAGACCCTTTCTCATTCATGATGTGCATTGTACCAATATTGACTACAATTTGCATCCCGTGCTGTGTGTCCTTGGTCTCCAGTGAATCACCACCTGTTGAATTCATTTCCCTGGTAGCCATGGGGTATCAGTGTACTGTGTGCCCATTGATTCCGGGAAGGGCCCACTCTTGGTTCTCTTCTACCCCCTCACACCCACACCCCAAGGTTGACTGGAAACTGGGTCAGTGTAATATAATTGAGTTACCATTTGCCTGATCTATTGTATTTGGGTATTAAATGGTTCTTAATTAAATGATAGGGTTAAGTATTACAAGTTCTTTCTAA
This sequence comes from Asterias rubens, assembly GCF_902459465.1. Classification (NCBI taxonomy): domain Eukaryota; kingdom Metazoa; phylum Echinodermata; class Asteroidea; order Forcipulatida; family Asteriidae; genus Asterias; species Asterias rubens. The sequence continues at coordinate 17,993,921 of NC_047070.1, read as the reverse complement.
TATTACAAGTTCTTTATGATATTTTGATCCTTTACAATATTGCAGGGCCCTTTACAATGTTACATATGGTTCTTTACAGAATTCCTTGGTGTTTTTCTTTCAAAATTGATATTTTGTGGATATTTATTATGCAGTTTTGCTGTTTTAATTTTTCTTCTCGTTATTTGTGTTGTATGTCTCCTAATTATATAGTAGATTATCTTGTTGTTGATATTTTTGCTTTTGCGTATTGGCCTAAACCTTATAATTTAAACAGTATTGATGTTAAGACCATTAAGAGAAGTAGTTTAGTGTGCAGGATTTTACACCTTAAGTTTATCCTTATAAACATTTTGAAGTGAAACATTTTCAGTGATCCTGAAACAGCAGTTCCAGCAAATTTATAGTTCTCCCTGTTGTTTTTGTATCGTATAGGTTTCCAAGTCCTCCTGTCAATCAAGTGGAACTTGAAAATGAGGATGCTGAAGTCGAAAACTACGAGGTAAGACATGTATGTACGATAAAGGAATGACTTAGTTAATTGAAACCTGATAAAAGTGTGTGAATGTTTTTCCCTGAGACTAAGGACACCAGACTGTGTGGCTGAGCTATCCTAATATGGGTTTGAATCTCAGTTATTACCGGTTATGGTGCTTGACTAAAGGCCGAGTCACACTGCAGCGATAACAAAAACAATAAAGATAACAATGCAAAGAGAACGCATTCTTTTGGTTGAAATGCTTCATGCAGAATACGCACACACTCATTCGACCAATATAGTATATTTTATTTGCATTGTGATCGTTATTGTTTTCATTATCGCTGCAGTTTGACTCGGCCTTGAGAGGCTGAACCATAGCTTGCTTCTCTTCACCTAGGTGTGCTAATTGGAACCTGTAAATGTCAACTTGAATTGTGTTTGATTAATTCCCAAACACCCTACATGTAACAGTACCTAGGTTCTTAAATAAAAAGCGGAACCCTAACCTCCTTCTATTAACTTGCTAAGCCTCTGTTATTTAATACAAAAACATGCGCTCTCCTGAGCCCAAGGTTTGCTCAAACCTAAACGAACTACCGTTTGAAAGATAGAAATCAAGCCAGTGATCTTCATTCAATAATCTTAGTTAATCCCTATTTTCTTTCTTCTGGAAATTATTCAGGCTCTCCTAAATCTTGCTGAGCGCCTTGGTGAAGCCAAACCTCGTGGGTTGACGAAAGCCTACATCGACCAGCTACCCTCCTACCTGTACAAGCCGGACACTCATCAGTCGATAAACGACCAAACCTGGTAAGTTTTTGCCTACACTTGATGTATGGTCCGTACTTGGGCTGTTCATAAATATGAGCAGTTGGCAGCATCAGGGTGGAATCAATACATGTGGCACCATAACCAAATTGCCAGTGGGTCCAAACTCACAGAGCTAGAAAAGTTTGTTTCACAAAGACATTCATCAGTCACAATACTGGCATATAGGGACCATTTTCATAGAGCTGCTTAAGCACAAAAGATAGCCGAGTGTAATTTAGTTACCAGACAGAAAAGTTTACCTGCTTTGTTTCAGACAGAAATATTTCACAGGGCAATATTCCTTACCACACATATAGACTATTGGTACTTGTATCAAGTCATTACAAAATCAACTTTAAAAAGAATTGGTCCCTTAACATGTCTTTAACTTAACTCTCTTCCTGCAGCTGTGTGGTGTGCATGTGTGACTTTGAAGCAAGACAGCTACTCCGTGTCTTGCCGTGTAGCCACGAGTTCCACGCCCGCTGCGTCGACAAGTGGCTCAAGACAAACCGCACCTGTCCAATCTGCCGAGCCGATGCCTCTGAAATGAACAACCAATCAGATTAAAGAGGTTGCAGGTCAAGGGTCACATTGTGTCCCTAATGGCCGCCGCAATTGGTGGAGGAAATCTTTCACTCGTTCAAGAGTTTTCTTTGGACAGTATTTAGTGTTTTCTTGAAATATCGGGTAATCGCATCCAAATAGGTTTCTTTGGTGTTTGGGGATGTGTGATTTATATTCAATAGATTGTCGTTTTACCTACATTCAGTTGTTTATTTCTGAATCGAGTTGATTTTTTTGTTGTGCCTTAATAATATACTCTTTATGGGTTTTTCTGGTCAGGTATTATGATAAACTTGTTTACAGTGCTTTTTGTGTTATTTTCCACAATGCTAGTTTTTATTCTCTTTCGTATCATTTAAAAATGATGTTATTCACTGTTTGTGCCACAACTGTATCCACCTGTGTTGCATTCGATGAATTTCATAGTCTTGGATCTTTCATAGAGATTTTCTGTTTGTGTTTTGTGAATGGCCTTAAAAGAGAAGAAAGTGTTAACACGTAGAGGAGATAAGTAGTTGTTTTTAGGGTCATGACACTTTCACAAATCGTACGGCTTATAATCTAACACAAAAAACTGAATCAAATGATGTGTATAAATGCATGCGCTGTGTTTATAATCCTGTCTATGTACACTCAGACCGACGGCACTATCTAGTAAAAAAAGTGAACGTCTGTTGTGTGTGCACCTGTGATTCAACTTTGAGCTCTTTTTAAGGAAAACAAATAAAAGGTGTTTCTAGTTTAAAACTAACATCCCAGTGTGCCTGGTGTAGGATTAGCATTGTGTATCCGTTTATACAAGTACTTGAAATTGAGTGTGGGTTATTATATATAGCAAAAGGTCGGATTGTTTCACCTTAATTTTAAACCGATATGACCATTAAGTGTTAAACCATTTGATCTCAAAGCCAAACTGTTTGACCCAGGTCAAACTGTGTGACCAGGTGACCTCCAGGTAAATCCTGTGTTCTGAAAGTTTAAATGTATTGACCTCTACTCAGTGTTAAACTTGTTTGACCTTGTGGGTTACCCGTTTGACCTCATGGTTTACCTGTTTTACCTCATGAGTTACCTGTTTGACCTCATGGTTTACCTGTTTAACCTGATGGGTTACCTGTTTGACCTCAAGGTCAATCGATTCGACCCTTTGTCTCTCTCTCTATCTCAGTGGAAAGTTACCCGTACTCGATGTTAGCTTTAACAAAACAAAAACAACTTTCAGAGATTTTTATGTCACACCTTTATATTAACATCCATTTAATCTGTAGGTTAGCCAGTGAAAAAAATTTCAAAAAATAACAGAAAGTTCAGATGTTAATGTGATAGAGGCTAGCAGATGTTAAATGTCCTTCCCTGGTAGTCTGGTGTTGGTGGCATCCTCTCGAAGTGTCTTCTTGAAGAGCCACGGGCGTGCCATCTCGACAGACCCAGGGGTTGGCATAGCTTAATGTAGTGACCAAGAGGCGTTAGATCAAAGAATTTTTCTGTGTGAATTTAGTCCTTTTTTTGTGATGATTACCTTTTTGGATGTGTTATTAATGTGAATTTTGAAAAAAAAATTACAAAAAAAATAAAAAATAAGTACATAAATACACAGGAATAAAAAAAAATCAATGAACTTCTATTTGCGATTAACCAAACTATAGTATTCTTTAAGATATTTCCATTTAATACTGCATTTATATTCTTGTTATTTTGTTGCCTACTTGCGGGATATATCTTTTTTATTTTGATTTGTACTTTTGTTTTGGGGAACAAAATTTAGAGAGAAATGCTTTGAATTAACAACTTATATAGATTGTATTTATGCAATAGTTACACATGTGAGGTGCTTTTTTATAGAAGTCTTTAAAACAAAATCTGGATTGTTTGGAATGTGCGTGTGAGAAAGAGTGAATGACTGAGCGTAAATGCTCTGTTCAAATGCAGCCTTGTGTGTATGCTCATGTTTACCATCAAGATTTATAAAGAGTAGTGTATGCTAATTAGAATGAAATAGTTCAAAGTTCAACTGTCTCAGGGTCATATGTGTACTTTAAAATCTTAATTTTTTTTCATATTTTGTTTTGTTTTGCATTTTTTCTTTCTCTCTCTTTGTATTCCATTTTGGGATGTCGTGATTCCATTTTGCATTTAATTGAATAACTTTGGCGCTGGTTCGTTGTTGCTGTTTTTGCCTTGAATGCTTTATTTCACATTTCTTTGCTACTTGTTTTTAGTTGGCATTTGAAAGCTCAGTCTGCATGGGCATCGGGTTGCTGTTAAATCCATCAATTTATGACTAAATTATATGTTTTGCAGGGCGTTGTTTTCTTGATTACATACGCAGTCCAGTTCAGCTTGTTTTAACCCAAGAACATGGTGGACAAAATTCATTACTTTGGTGATTTCAAACTTGTGTTATGGCCGTTGACCTTCTGTGACCCGTATTTAGATACAATGCACAACAGTGTAAAACTAAACACATGACAAAAATGTATACAAAGTGTTCACACATTTGTGATTTTGACTTGCAAGTTTGTCTACAGAGTGTTACCCTATCATAGCAATTTTTATTCTAGAGCATAACCACCCTCCCTTTCAGTTACCGAGCATTTATAAAAAGTCTTTGTTTTTATTTTTATTTTAATCAAGCCTAATTCGTTTTCGAAGCAACAGATTTTTTTGTGGGTTTTTTGTTTCAAAATAAAATCGCTTCTTACAAAATATTTTTCCGGAATGTTGCTGCATGTATTTGAAGCAATTTACATCATTTTCGATCAATTTAGACAATTGTTCAGAGGGACATTGCCAACATTTCACTCATAATATTGCTGTGTGTCACAGGTTAAGGGGCAAACATAGGCATGCTTGTTGTTTTTTTAGAGTTTGTTCACCACACATGTACAACCTTCAAGGCAATACTGTTATAATTGTTTTCCAAAGTGTGTCCAATTGTCTTTGTGGGTTTGTAGAATCCCAAGTAAAAATATTTCGATGCATTCCTTTTTTTTTGTTCCAGTTATTTTTTTATGTGGATTAATGCATGCTGAATTCACTCAACGTTTGGCTTTTTTAAAGCTGCTTTTTTCCATATAAAGGAAGCCATATAAAGCTTAAAGTTTGTGTACACTGTTGGTAAATTTTAGCCTAAAGGAGAAAGTTCTCAGAGTTTGGTCTCATAAACCATCCCAAATTGGTGTATATTGATGTTCTAATCGGGCTATTCACCCCCTCAAGCAGGATATCAACATGATTCCAATACCAAAACCACTGGGTGACAAAAGGTTTTTTGAGGTTGAGATACTGCATGTTATTATGTTTAAATTTGCATTGTTCCTTAATTTGGTGAAATCAATATGCTTAGCACATGAGAATTTTGCTTAGAAAATCAAGGTAACCAGTCATGATGACATGCATTGCTGGCGTCTTTGACTGGTCCCCTGCAAATTGTTGCTTAGCAATTTAATCTGTTGAGTTTAACAGCTTTCTGATTTACAAATTTGCCAATGGTGTACAAGTTGCACACTCAAACCTCATACCCAGGGTGACTTATGCGAAAACTGGTTTAAAACCAGATTTAAAGGAATTTCTGGAAACTTTGAGAAAGAAGTTAAAGATACCTCCCTCCGTGAAAACAAATATTTAAAAAAAGGGGGAAAAAAAGAAAAAAAGAAGAAGCATAAATTTATATAAAATATTTGCCTTTGTATGAACTGTGGGTGTTTTGTAGCTCCAGACGTAAAGGTTATTTTTAGGAATAAAACATAAACAAATAGCGTGATTGATATTTGGTTAAATCCTACTATTTTGGTAAATTGCTGTTATAACTTGACACTAGTTGGTTATTGTATAGTTGTGGAGTGTGCAGGGGACCAACATGAATGCTTTTCCATTGTAATTGATACATAGTATACCAGTGTGCCTATTTGACATTTAGATACTAGATAGACATGGGACGTGGGCTTTGGTTTTGTTCTTTTTCCCCCTTTTTCCCCTGTATTTTACAATTTAATAAGTACTGTAATGTTGCTACTTATTGTAAACTTATTACTCCCAAGCGCTGCTGTCGTAGCATTATAACCATTTTTTCTAGAATTTGTCCATGCTTTGAGAATGTACCCCACCCATCCTTAATAATATTCCACATCTACTTTTTAAGTTTTTGGCTTTTATTAACATTTGAACTCAGCTGTTTTCCTAGAGCTATTTTTGGTATTCCGCTTTATGAAACATTTGCCTGATAATAACATCTGATTATGGAATCAGTTGGGATTGCAATGTTTTGTAGTAACATTTTGATTTGAATGTGGTGGTGTATTTTTTTAAATATAATTTCTGCCTCCCCACTGCCAATTGTTAAAGTTAGTTCACGTGTGACTGTGTGTTTTTCCCTTTGAACACCTAGGCATGAATTGCACTGTGTGAAATTGTATACCAGGGAAACCACTTGTATGAAGTGAACACCGTAAACGAATGTTTGGGCGTTGTGATTTGTTTAGCATGGTCAGGGGATCAGATTCCAACAAATAAGTTTTAAACTTTCCAAGATGCAATGATTGAACAAATCCCTTGATAAGACTCACTACTTAGTAGGAATCACAATCCAAAGTTGTGTCCAATCTGTGAGACACTTTGCCCTAAAACCCAATCAAACTTAAAGTCATTACCAAGTTATTTCAGTGGCAAAGACCTAATATGCTGCAAAGAAATTCCACCAATACAATAATTTAAAATAAGTAAAACTAATGAACAAGCAAACAGCAAGTTCCATTCATAATCTTACTTCCGCAAAGGATTTGTAAAACTTATAAAGGCAAATAATTTGCAAGAAGCTTAAACCTAGGAAATATCATTAGACAAATTCTTTTTTTACAGTCATATTCCCATCCTAGATGAGAATTTCATGCAATCATTTTGGGAATGAAGTATTTTTTGACACCAGTTTATGGAATGTTTGTCTTTCCGTAGCCAGTTAAAGCAATAGGGTCCAATCCACTTCCACCAAGTAACTGCCATAGCTCTACATATTGTTTATTTCAAGTGTCACTTCCATTATAATTAGTGTGCCTGTATGTGTGTGTGCATTTATTTATAATAGTATTTTAATTCTTAGTATTTGAATGCTAGCTTAATTATAACAATGATATGCCGGTATAAATATATATTTTTTGTTTGCCTTTTCACTTTTTGTTTCTTCTTCTCTGTTGTGCCATTGTGTGCAAAAACAATGCATCCAATAATTATATTCAAATCCAATTGGAGTTAGGGGGCCTCTTTTGGTAGCCTGCTTAGTTTATGTTGATTGCATATATTAATAAAAAAACAATACATATTACTAAAGATGCCCCTCAAGCTACTCTTTATTTATTTTCTCTCAATTCTGGTTGGATTTGCAATCTGCAATCATCATTCCCTTTTATCCACTGTCCTGCCATAATGATTCTTGTGTGATTTTTGGTTATGCCTTTTGTAAGCATTCTTAAAAACAAAATCATTGCTTTAACTGATGAAAGAAATAAGTCATTAATGACATTGTTCATGGGAATATCAGGAGTTTCTGTACTGAAAACTGAACACTTATGGTGTGGGTTTTCAAATGTTTTACAATTTGATAGAAGTTGCTTTTTTGTCAGCATGATTGGTTCCTATGGTGTTGTGCACATTTTTTTGTCCTTGTTGTGGATTGTTCGGGATTGTGTACGGTTTTTACAAACTCTCTTTGCATGGTGTCTGAAATCTTAGAGGTGTGTTGTTCAAACACCAAAGTACAACGTTTTGTGGGGAGTGGTCTAATTTAAAGAAAAGCATTGCTCCGTGTGCATTGTGCCAGATATCAAGTTTTTTAATGTTACATAACTCTTGTCACAATAGGTCTAGATTCATATACCATGTAACGTGCATGGGGAAATGTATTTTAAAATGTACTGTTTTGGGCAAACAAATCCCATTGTGAATAAACGTTTCACTATGATTGACTCTTACAAACACACATCTTTGTTTGTTGTACTTAGTTCCACAAAGATGAAGACAGTATCCACACTTCCAGTTTTGATTTTAAAACTGTGCACAGGTTTTCTCGCTTTTTGGCAATGTTATCAAACAATTGGATATGCTAAGGACATTTTCAAGATAACATTTGATCTTTTACTAATCTTTGACATTGCTTGGTTTTCGCTTCTATGCACTCATTTCACCTGAAGTGGTAAATTTTTAAGTGGCTTCTTGTGATGAAAGAAACAAGTTTTTTATTCTTATTGCTACCTCATTGTTCATTGTTTGTACAGTGATTTTATCAGGATTGGCAGTGCATTGTGTTAAAACGGTTGTAATTGTTGGGTTTTACTTCTCTTAAAAAAAAAAACTTAAAAAAAAATACTTGTTAAAAGCAGAGCAGGTGTATAGAAGAGTGAGTTTGTTTCCTATGGAATTATACTGTATGCACATCTTTACAAAGAAAGTAAAGTTAGGTCGGTATTTGACATTGAATATTCACATAGGCTTTCTACGGCATTTTTTCACTTTGCTAATTCTATATTAGACATTGGACATTGGCATAAGTTTTCACTCACTTTACATTTGCTGTACAAACCTATGTGAATGTCACATGTCCAATACTAAAATAGCAAAGTAGACATTCGGTGTACAAACTTATTTGAATGTCCTGTGTCCAATATTGAATAAGCTTTACTGTCATTTCTTTTTATTGATACATTTCTGATGAAGTTCATTTGGATGTGTAGAGAGTATTAACGCTTTATTGTGGGCATTGTTTCTATACCAGCTTTACCTGCAGCATATAATCACACCATAACCTGTATGGCCATGCTTTGTTTAGTGTTAGGAATTTCATGAGGATAAATCTCAAAAGGTTGGTTCAGTAAAACTCTAAATTTAACAGCCAGGCAAAAGATTCAAGCTGGCCAGAGTGAAATCATGATATGCTTGAAGAGTTTTAAACTTACGGGAGATCAAACAAAATGACTGGTGTTTCTTCGCATATCATTCGCGCCTTTGGTTGAATTCGTGACAAACACTCTGTATTCTTTCGGTTGACTCCCTATACAAAACTGAACTAGCCTTCCTATATACCTGTAGAAAGCAACATTGCAGTCGAAGAAAACAAAATCTATATTGTTTGACAGTTTATGGTTCTAGATTTCTAGCAAAGAGCATAAATTAACCTTGTAACAAAAACAAATGCAATTTTTATGGCAGATGTCAGTTGATAATTACCATAGCAACTAATCAAGATACAATGTTTAGATTGTGTATTAAACTACTCAATGAATTAACCAGGAGATCATTTCATGTATTGTGAAGATTAAGGTATAAGACCTTTTATTGGCAAAAGGAGAAACAACAATGTAGAAAGATTTGTTTAAAACCAATGGCATATAACTGTCAGTGCAGTCAGGTAGATTTGTGCATGCTAACAAATCAATAATGTTACACTTACATAGCTAGGTGTTTGATAAAAAACAATTTAGTTCACTCTTTGTATCTATAACATAGTACACAGGTTATTCTCATGATGGTAACCAAGAACAGACCAAACCATGTAGCACCGCCAAATCAACTGTCGTGGACGATAAAATTGTCATGTGCGTAGGCACTACACTATCCACAGAGAGCAAAATGGTGGCAGTTTTTTGTTGGTCATTCAGATTGGTCTGTAATATTCCATCGAATTATCAAGTGGCATTCGATATTATTTTGAAAATTTAGAGCGCGATGAATCTCAAAGAAAACATGGAGGCCCTTTTTTGAAACTATGGCTTCGACAGGGCTCTGTTGGTTATTTTGAAAAAAACAAAAAAACATACACTTTAGGTTTAACTTCAAACCGGCTGGTGGTACCTAAGCCAGAGCCTTGTGAAAGCAGCTGTAGAAACGATCTTTGTAAAAAAGAGTGGAACGCTAGAGTAGATTTCAACCTAAAATAAGTACTAGGACAAATTCTAATCCAATTGAATCACTTTATAAAATGCAAATAAGTGGTAACCATTACACAAAAGTATCACCAACACTAAGTTTTCCCCTCCATAATTAGGTATATCGTGAAACCCTTGTTAAAATGTCTGTTACAAGAAAACAAATAGTCACGTTTATGTAACAGTTGTTGGTGTTTATTGTTGATATCTTGCATGTGTTTATTATAACACTCAATTATTTCCATAATGTGAAATAAGTAGATTTATTACTTATAACTATAACCCGGTATGAAAATGCATTGGATTTTTATTTTATAGGAGTTCACACTAAGGATAACACCCTGATTTATGTAGTTGAAAAGACAAACAGAATTGTAGTAATATATATGTATTAAATGAACTTAAAGCGCAGTACTGTTTTAAATTGAAAAGGAAAACCTATGGGGCATGTTTATTGTTCTGCCCTTAGCGTGCACGAAATTACCGCTTCAGTATTTATATTTCACTAGCTTTAAATCGATATTTGTCATTGGAAAAAGTTTGGATTTTGGTTATATTATGGTTATTACTGGGCAGAATTTTAATAAGGTAAAAATGTTAATAGGACAACTAAAAATCAACACAGTTTGCCTGTTTAATGGATTAGTGGATACTAGTGGAATTAGATTAGTTGATTCTTACATCCACCACTTCTTGTTGATTCTCCTGTCGGCAATCTCTCTTTGTTTTAAAGCATGGAGCTGATCTCTGCCAATTGTTGTTTTCCACACAATTTCATCCACAGATAAGTTAAAGTTTAAAGTGATTGATGTTCGTCATTTGTTGTTGTTGATTTCACTCGCACATTTTCATCCACAGATGAAGTTAAAGTTGGTTGACAGTCATCATTAGTGGATGTAAATGATTCAATCCAAATTTACGATTAATTTGGAGTTCAAACAAATGACATATATATATATTTTAGATATAAAGTTAACAAGTGGTTGTAACAGGTGACTGGGCCCAATTCCAATTTTAGAGCTGTTTAAGTCGAAAATACTGCTCAACAATCTGCTGCTTAGCAGCAATGAGCAGGGTTCCATGCACAAATTGTACATGTGACATGGTAGTTTGGCTGGTAACCTTATATTGGTAAGCATCATTTTGCTGTGCTTAGCTACTTTTTGTCATTAAGCAGCTCTATGAATTTGGGCCCTGGTGTTGGCTAACACTATAATAAATCTATGCTTTATAGAGCTTCAATACCTATGTGCGTTGTGTTGTAGAGCATACTGAGACCATCTGAATTATTCAGATTAAGATTCTGTGCCAAATTTTCAAAGGGCTTTTAAACTTAGCTATTTGCTAGGCAGGAATGGTTTACCAGCCAAACTGTCGTGTAATGTACATGAACAGCGATTGTGCAGATCAAAACAGCTTTATGAAATTGAGCTAGGTAGGAATGCACATAGTTAATGGATGATTTGTGCTTTGCACTATTCATGAGGTAACACAAATTTGACAAATCAGTTGTATCCTTTAATTTGCATATTTGCATATTAGTAGCAGACTGTATTCAAATGTGATATTGGATCCTTTGCCAGTCTAAATGCAGTGAGATTTATAATACATGCTCAAGAACTATCACTTCACTCTGTGGTATTTAAAAATAATAAAATAAATAGTATATTGTTTTTTAGTTTCCAGTACATTTATAGCCAGGTATTATTTTAAACTCCAGTAATATATAATGGACCAACTATAAACAAAAAGCTGTAGAAAATGGGATTGTTTTAAAAAAAGAAAGTGTATTTTTGCAAAGATGATTTAACCAAGAAAAAACGCTTAAACTTTGTAATGGAATTATTATATTTAACTCAAGATGCTCCGAGTAGAAAGTAGGAATCTCTGCTTTGAAACTGAAAAAAAAAGTTTGGAACATAAAATAGTAACATTTTGACACAATGCCTCAGCAGGACTGAAAACTAAACCAGAAATCAACAAGATTTGTTAGTTTAATAAGAGTGATCATCACCCCAGTGAAATGTTTTTGAGTGCCAAGAAAAGTGAATACCCAAATCTTCACAAATTGAATGATTGTTTACGCAATGAGTGAGTGATTGTGTTTGATGAAATCCAAAGCACGGAAAGCTGTCCGCCAGGGCTGAAAAATAACTCTACTTTGCTGGCACAGATTAAAAAGCAACCCTCTGCAATACTTTGCATGAATATGAGGAAGCTTTTACTCTTATGCCGGCAAAATAATAATAACACGACCGTATATCTGTTATAAAATATACCCAGAAAATAGCAATTATATGAGATTTTTAACTAGGCTCTGTTTAGCTATGGTAATCTGTGTCAGTTTTCTGTGTGAGTGGGTTATTGTTTGACTGATTAATTATTCTATAATGCACCATGGTTATTATTACTATTAAAAAAAAAAGATAGTGTGTAGTCTGAGCGAAGAGCGCCCTCTCTTGCTTTGTTTGGGGAGAGGGCAACTTTAGGGGAGAACAGTTTCTTAAAGGGCGGTATTGCAATACACCCAAGCTGCATTGTGTTATACTGACAATAAATGCGCGAGTGTAAACATTAATGATCGGCTTGTGCTTGCTTGATTTATTGTATGTCTGTAATGTTTGTTTAGTTTGTTTGTTTGTTAATAGGCACTTGTGGCTAAGATGTACAAGTAAGCTTACAGAACCTACTAAAGACACAGCAATTTTCAGAAAAATATCTTTATTTTTATTACAAATGATATTATGAAACTGCATAGCGTATAATATTGAGGCATTCTTACAATTTAAAGTCCATCTTATAGATTAGATTCTACCTTTGAGGCTGTGTACTGATATTTTAATGTCTTAACAAGTATACTGGCAAAAACACTTGTCTGATGTTATTAAAGCCTAATTTAGTGTTCTTTAAATACCCTGGACACTATTGGTTATTGTCAAAGACTAGCCTTCACAGTTGGTGTATCTCAACATATGCATAAAATAACTAACCTGTGAAAATTTGAACTCAATCGGTCATCGAAGTTGCAAGATAAGAATGAAAGAAAAAACACCTTGACACACGAGGTTGTGTTCATATTTAGATGGTTGATTTTGAGACCTCAAATTCTAAACCTGAGGTCTCGAAATCAAAAATCTACATCACTTTAGAGGGAGCTGTTTCTCACAATGTTTAATACAAATCAACCTCTCCCCATTACTCGTAATCAATACTCGGTTTTATGATGATATTTATTTTGAGTAATTACTAATAGTGTCCACTGCCTTTAAACATTATAGAATTACATTCCAAAGACAAAAGTCGCCAAGAAAATTAGACAGCCTGATCGGTAAGCTGAAATGGAAACTTACACAGTAAGAAAAACAAAATGGCTGTTAAGCAGCTCTAGGAAAGTGGGCTTTTGGCTGAGATGTATGTCCTTGATAATTTTGTTGTCAACCCTCTGTGATGAATGTTGGTTAGTAAGGAAACAGATATGGACATTCAACCCCCCCCCCCCCCCAAGTGTGTTCAGATTTTGATAAAAGCCATTTCTAATTATAAATTTTGGCAATGCTATAACTGGATGATAAAATAGTATAAAAATAATAACGTCAAATGTTAAACTACTTCCCTGCTTCAAGAGCGGAATAGAGGTGGCAGACTTGGGTAAGCCACCAGCGTGATGTTGTGAGTTACTTGGATAATGAAGAGAGACTCAAGATCTGAGGATGAAGCTCAGTATTAAAAACTCTGTGTAGAAACTGAATTTAAAAAATAGTAAACCCCCTTTCCAAACCACTATAGATCCATCCTATGAACGATTGTCAAATCACAATCTGAACTCCCCTCAGAAAATTTCAGTGGCACTTCAAAGGCCAACCCTGTCATGTGACAGGTTCCAGTTAAATCCTCGCAGTAGCAGACGGAAACTTCAATCCGCATTGTGACATCTCGGGCCATAGAGGGCGCTGTCCATTGGTGAGAGAGTGGCTCGTCAAGGCTTGAGATGGATGTCTTGCTAAGAACCAGATGGGGCACGTCTCCTAAATCAGGGTGAAATATTTTGAAAAACGGTTGTCAGTTCCAAGGGATATCGACAAACTTCCATGAGGGGATTAAACGCCAAGCTGGCAACAGCCAATCTCTCTCATACAAACATTGATTCCAACAACAATGATTAGGAACTGCACAAGCCAGAAAATTGTGTTACAATGTTTAATAATGCTAATATATTCACTGCTGCCCAAATTTGAGGCTCTGCTGAATAGAGGCGAATAGACTACTCATCAACGATACTGTAAAAAGTATAGGCAGATGTGGTTTTGGCTGTCCTTAAAAGTCTTTTGTTTAAGTTCAAATTTAAATTAGAAAACTCTTGATTTTACCCTTACCCTTAACATAGGCCATCCATGCGGTTGGAGCGCCCTCTGTCAGCTTACACCCATCAGGTAACTTAATGTTGACATGAAGGCAAAGAGCACCCTCGACGGTGGCTTCAACCTGGGGTTGAGTCGTTACTGGTGTTTTAGATGGGACGATGGGTTTGATTGGTTGAGCTGATAAGGACAACGAACTGACCTCGGCAACTGGGGGTTGGCTTCCAGCTGGGAAGATAATCTTCAACTGCAAAAAAAATATAATGGAATATTGTTAAAAGACGTTACATAATCTTACATTTGAAAATTTTAGAGCTTAAGGCTAATATTGTTATTAAAGGTGAACTAGCGTTTTAACATAGTTACCTCTTGGACGGTGTTAGATTCTAAATCCAACACTCGGATCGCATGGTTGTTTGTATCAGCAACATAGACTCTCTTGAAGGTTGAAGAAACGCACAACCCTCCTGGCTCATTGAACTCAACCTCTTCCAAAGTGGAACTGTCCACCTTGCCTGCCTTGCCATTGCCAGCAACTGTGGAACAGGACTTCCTAAGGGGATCCACCATTTTTATCTAAAGGTAGAAGGAAAAACAAAGTGGACAAATTTATGCTTTACATAGGCACAAGGAAATAATGACTCACTGAAGAGTAAAGAGGGAACCAGTCCACTACCATGCCGACTTGGGTAGTGTCCTGTGCTTTTGCTGTGGTGCCCTTTTTCTAAGTTCCAATACAAATTTACACTTTCCTCATAGAAGTGCTTCTTAGAATAGAATTGCCCTGCCCCTTCAAGAACAATATTCAAGGCCTTGTACATTAGTGGCGTGCAATGAGACTAACATACCTTATGGTTGTAGGAGTCTGCAATGTACAGGTGCTGATTCAATGGATTCCAAGCTATGCCTATCGGATGCTGCAGTTTAGCATCCCGTCCTTTACCATCAACATCCCCAAACGCAAAGAGATTCTACAAAATAAACCCCAAAATGTTGAGTATAATATAAGTGTGACAACAAAATAAGAACAATACTTAGATGTCTTTAACACTAAATAATATTTCAGTAGTGAAAAAAGGATGTCAAAATGTTCCGATAAATTTAAGAGTGTAGAAGTAACAGCTGGACAAGGTGTGTGAGATTAACTCCTTTTCTTCAATATCAAAAGATGATAAAAATCAAACAGAAAAATCTCCATAAAGTGACAGATTTTACGTGTTCTTTCCATTGAGTACAAAATATGCCTGCAGGAAGTCCAGGCTCTGCGGCTCTTTTGTAAATGTGTGTTGTTACAGGTAACATGGTCGCCACATCATTAGTGTAGGACAACTACTTCTTTGTTCTTACCATAGGGTCTAAATCTCCACCAACAACACCCTTCACTGCCCCGTCTTTCAACGAGACGCTCCGTACACTGCTACTCTCGCTGTCTGCAACGTACATGCAGCTGAGGTAGTCCACATGAGGGTTGACCAGACCAGAGGGCTGTGCAAAGCTTGCATTCCTAGGGTACGAATTGTTTCGGTTTTCCTCCTTCCCAGTACCTGCATACAGAATGCATACGTTTGCATTATGCTCTCTGTGGATAAAAAAAAGAAGAGTTACATTGGTTTATTTGCAAATTTATTTTGCGTGGATTGGTATTGCATGTAAAAGGGACTCGGAGCACTAATCTTGGAGAATGGATTAACCCAAAGTGTTTCTGGTTCACATAGTGAACAGATTTCCTTAGGTTTCCTTAGGCTACAGTGATTAAGTTCACCCAAAAAGTATTGGTTTCATAATCAGAAATATATAATTCTTTTTATAATTTAGAAGACAAGACTGGCTTAAAGCAACTAAAAGAAAATCTGGGAAAATGTGAGGGTTTCATACAAAATAAGTGTTTACATTTCCTTAGCTAGCCACTTGCTGTCTCTCAAAAACAGTCCCCAGATCTGGTGGCTTCCAGCCATGGCAATGAAGAGAATATTGTCATCTGGACCGCCGAGGCACACATCCCAGGGGGAGCTCAAAACCTGTTCTGGGCCTGGAGCCCCTCCCCATTGGCACTTGTGTTCTCCCATCTCCCCCATGCCTGCAATGGTAGTCACTCTCTCTGCCTTCAAATCAACCTGAGAATGAGATCATGGATGATGTGACTATTATTATCATTAAATCATTTAATTTTACCACAGCATAAAAACACAGTGTGGATTTGTACAAGTCTGATAGATCCTGATGCTTATGATGTCACACTCTCAAAAGGTGCGATCCCCGAAGCCAAGAGGAGGCAGATCATTGGACGAACACTGTGCAAAAAAATGCGAGCGTAATCTTAGCAGACCAGGTAGCATTTCGCAAGAGGAGCTATTGATTTCTAAAGACTTCTTACACAATGTGGAATGCGCCTCCCAACAAGGGGCTTGTTCCATTTCCATAATTTTGGAGTCAAATCTTTTATGCATGTTCTTGATGTTTCTCCCAAAATTGCAGACAGGATATCCACAACCGAATGGGCTGTGCATTTTGCAAGGAGTCTGTATTCATTGTGTCATTTCATTTAATTAGACATTAATTTACCTTCCTAATGGCATGGTTCTGTGTGTCTGCTACGTATATAACATCCTCCTTCCACACCATTCCTTGAGGAGAGTGGAACCTTGCCTCCTGGAACGACCCATCAACAAACCCTCTCTCAATACCACCGATACAGTGCAATAATACTCCCTCCTTAGTTGTGACTAAGATACGATGGTGACCGCTATCAGCCACAGCTAGGTTGTTTCCTTGATCGTCAACTTCAACTTTCCCAGGGAAGAGAAGAGGCGAGTCTGGTAGAGAGTCCTTTAACCGTGTAATCATCGGAAGCTCAACATTTGTGACGATTTCTCCACGAGATTTAAAAAACTTCATGACGACCTCACAGATTAGAAAAAGTTTCTTGCGTTGTCCTTCTCCGATAATTGGAAGGAGGTACTCTCCAGAAGGTCCAATCAGGAGCATCGTTGGCCAGCATTGTATGTCGAGGGCATCCCACATAACAGTGTTATGATCGTTGATGACTGCGTGCGCAATATCATAACGAAGTACAGCATTCAGAATGTTCGCAGATGTTTTCTCATTTTCAAACTTGGCCGAGTGAACCCCGACGACTACAAGTCCATCAGTGATGTGGTATTTTTCCTCCAGGGCCTCTAGGTCAGGTAGAACATGCATGCAGTTGATACAGCAGTATGTGAAGAAGTCAAGCACCACAAGTTTACCCTTTAAGTCCTGGTGCAACGACAATGGTTTCATTGTGTTAAACCACTCGAGGCCTGCAAATAAAAAAAAGGTCTTCTATCTACATCATTTCTTGGATTGAACAAAAAAGTCAAGCAAGTTTGAATATAGTTACAATATGCTTTAAGTTTAAAACAATCCTTTTATTTTTGGAGAATGCACAGTTGATTTATATCAACATTACTTTGTTTTGAACTTTCTTGTTAAGCTGTTTCTTCCTATATTTGTGGAAACTGTATTAGACAAATTCATAACCAAAATATTGATAGGTCATGGAGGATGGTGGTTAACATGCTGCGTTTCTTTTTTCATACAAAATTTGATTTTATCATGAAACTGGTTAAGAAGTGTAAACGTCCTCAATCAAAGGGGTGGGGCACATCACAGTCACAACTTGTTGTACGGCTGTTTTTTTTTTTTAATAAGTTTTGAGCAGTTTCTTACTATTTGTAGGAACTACGAGACAAATTCATAACCACCACATTGTTTGAAAATAGAAGGAAGGTGACTGGTAATGTATACCTGTAACTCTACGTTTCATTTTATACGAAAGTAATTTTATCACGAAACTGGTTCTATGTCAACGTCATTTAAAACTGACTGAGATGATGATGATATACCTTGGGGAAAGTCTTCCACAACTTTACGTTCATCCGGAGTACAAACGCGCTCCAGATATTTTAAAACTATTTCTCGCCGTTGTTCGTCGGTTTTGGCGGCTGCATAAGCCATTTCTAAGATGTCTATTGCCCCCATTTTCTCAGCAGTGAAACTCAAACGAGTGACAGCACTTTTTACACAACGGGAAATAAACGTAAACAACAACTCATCAGAAGGCGCCCTCAAGTGTTCAATAAAGTTTACAC
The DNA here is from genome assembly GCF_902459465.1 of Asterias rubens. Lineage (NCBI taxonomy): Eukaryota > Metazoa > Echinodermata > Asteroidea > Forcipulatida > Asteriidae > Asterias > Asterias rubens. The sequence continues at coordinate 17,975,683 of NC_047070.1, read as the reverse complement.
CAATCAAGACACGGACCGTGAGCTGAATACTTTTTTGTGACAAGCTTTCTAGATTTTTGGTGTTCAAGCTATTTATTTACTCCTTTTTGTTTTAATGTTCTCGTAACCTTTTTTATTTGGGTGAAGTTACTTGTGATAATAACCAAAACCGTCCATAATGAGTTGTCCAATGTTCTGTTATGCAAACCTTTTTTTTCTTCTTCTGCGGAAAGCCTAGCAAGCACGTGACACAAGCAGCATGGTTGCTGCTTGTATGTACTTGGTGTACATGATATTAATATGTACACAATACAATTTTGTACATGATTGTCTGCAGGCAGAACTTCTGACGTCACACTAAATACAGGGGACCAGTCAGTCACGTCGACGACGTACGTTTTCGGACAAGTACACCACCGGCAGATAGCGCCATTTTTAAAGACAAATTTGATGGCGTCAACATCTAGACTACTGTCACTCATGAACGAGTCACTCTCAAGTGCCTTATTCTCCGCCAAATTCAGTTTTGTTACCGAGTTCTAACACGGAGGAAGAAAACGAGGACCTAATGAGCAATTAAATGTAATGGTGAGTTGCTTATTTGACTTAGATAATGAAGATTTTGTTGAAAGTTTTGTTGAAAGTTTTCCAGACTCGCTGACTGATGACAGCGTGGTGTGACACTGCATGCATGCATGCAGCGATCCCATCCATCCATGCCATGCGGCCCATGCTAGCATCCCCTGCACCCAGCCAGTCGGATGTCACTCATTCACACTATACTAGTGACCATGGGGCTATATGATCTTATATAGCTCTATGTTCACACTTGAAAAAGTGGATTGGGCCATGATTATTGATTGTACATGAGTCATGACTGAGCTTAACTTGTTTTTTTTTTGTTCTTGTATTTTTGTAAATACTTAAATAAATTGGCTGAATTGGAATTGTTTGCCACTTCAATGCATTTACCTTTTTTCCCCGCCGCGCTACCTAATAGTATACTAAAGAATTGCTTCATTGCTTTCTTTATAGGGGAGGGGGATGGGGGGTCCCCTCAACTCAACAAACTCCATCACGGTGTGTTTTGTTTTCTGTAATTATAGGATTGTTAAAGCAAAGTTGCTTGCATGTTTGATTATATATTGTACGATTATTATTTGATTAACATTATTGCATCTGCTTGTAAATAATAATTCGTTATTCACTACTTCTAGAACATATAAGGCTCCCTTGTGAGCCTTAGGGGTCTAGTATTTTGGACCTCTTTAAGTTAAACGCTATACGTTTTTCAAATCAGCGTTGATAGGTGAAAGTTTTACGACCGTTAGCCAGCAATAACTGAAGTTTCTTTTGTACTACACTACCAAAACTTTCCACACATACTCCATATACATCCATAATGCTCATAAAATCAAAAAATAGTAAATAGTAAGAAAAAGGATGCGGCCCCAAAAACTGGTATTTTTTTTATTTGGC